>NW_027182433.1:5000000-5625000 GCF_040938575.1 Ambystoma mexicanum
TGATATCTCAATGCTTCTAATACCAAACCTGAGATCCTTCCTATGACATGAGATGTGATATCCAATTCCTCCCCATTCCAAACCTGAGAACCTTCCTACAGCATGCGATGTGATATCTCAATGTTTCTAATACCAAACCCGAGACCAGTCCTATAACATGAGATTGGATATCCAACTCTTTCCCCTTCCAAACCTGAGACCCTTCCTATAGCATGAGATGTGATATCCAACTTCTTCCCATTCCAATCCTGAGACCCTTCCTATAGCATGAGATGTGCTATCTCAATGCTTATACCAAACCTGAGACCCTTCCTAAAGCTTGAGATGTGATATCCAACTCCTTCCCATTCCAATCATGAGACCCTTCCTATAACATGAAATGTGATATCCAACTCCTTCCCATTCCAACCTGAGACCCTTCCTATAGCATGAGATGTGATATCTCAAGGCCTCTAATACCAAACCTGAGATCCTTCCTCTAACATGAAATGTGATATCCAACTCCTTCTCCTTCCAAACCTGAGAGCCTTCCTATAGCATGAGATATGATATCCAAGTCCTTCCCATTCCAATCCTGAGACCCTTCCTATAACATGAAATGTGATATCCAACTCCTTCCCATTCCAACCTGAGACCCTTCCTATAGCATGAGATGGGATATCCAACTCCTTCCAAATCCAATACTGATACCCTTCCAATAGCATGAGATGTGATATCCCAATGCTTCTATCAAACCTGAGAACCATACTATGGCATGAGATGTGATATCAAACTCCTTCCCATTCCAATCCTGAGACTCTTCCTATAGCTTGAGATGTGATATCCAACTCCTTCCCATTCCAATTCTGAGACCCTTCCTATACCATGAGACTTGATATCTCAATGCTTCTAATACCAAACCTGAGACCCGTCCTATAACATGAGATGTGATATCCAAATCTTTCCCCTTCCAAACCTTAGACCCTTCCTTTATCATGAGATGTGATATCCAACTCCTTCCCATTCCAATCCTGAGACCCTTCCGATATCATGAGATTTGTTATCTCAATGCTTCTAATATCAAAATTGAGACCCTCCCTATAGCATGAGATGGGATATCCAACTCCTTCCCATTCCAATCCTGAGACCCTTCCGATAGCAGAGATGTGATATCTCAATGCTTATACCAAATCTGAGACCCTTCCTATAGCATGAGATGTGATATCCAACTCCTTCCCATTCCAATCCTGAGGCCCTTCCTATAGCATGAGATGTCATGTCTCAATGCTTCTAATACCAAACCTGAGATCCTTCCTATAACATGAGATGTGATATCCAACTCCTTCCCATTCCAATCCTGAGACCCTTCCTATAGCATGAGATGTGCTATCTCAATGCTTATACCAAACCTGAGACCCTTCCTAAAGCTTGAGATGTGATATCCAACTCCTTCCCATTCCAATCCTGAGACCCTTCCGATATCATGAGATTTGTTATCTCAATGCTTCTAATATCAAACTTGAGGCCCTCCCTATAGCATGAGATGTGACATCCAAGTCCTCCCCATTCCAATCCTGAGACCCTTCCTATAGCATGAGATGTGATATCTCAATGCTTCTAATACCAAACCTGAGACCCTTCCTATAACATGAGATGGGATATCCAACTCCTTCCCATTCCAATCCTGAGACCCTTCCGATAGCAGAGATGTGATATCTCAATGCTTATACCAATCCTGAGACCCTTCCTATGGCCTGAGATGTCATATACAACTCCTTCCCAATCCAATCCTGAGACCCTTCCTATAGCATGAGATGTGATATCTCAATGCTTATACCAAATGTGAGACCCTTCCTATAGCATGAGATGTGATATCCAACTCCTTCCCATTCCAATCCTGAGACCCTTCCTATAGCATGAGATGTGATGTCTCAATGCTTCTAATACCAAACCTGAGATCCTTCCTATAACATGAGATGTAATATCCAACTCCTTCCCATTCCAATCCTGAGACCCTTCCTATAGCATGAGATGTGATGTCTCAATGCTTCTAATACCAAACCTGAGAACCTTCCTACAGCATGCGATGTGATATCTCAATGCTTATAATACCAAACCTGAGACCAGTCCTATAACATGAGATTGGATATCCAACTCCTTCCCCTTCCAAACCTGAGACCCTTCCTATAGCATGAGATGTGATATCCAACTTCTTCCCATTCCAATCCTGAGACCCTTCCTATAACATGAGATGTGATGTCTCAATGCTTCTAATACCAAACCTGAGATCTTTCCTATAACATGAGATGTGATATCCAACTCCTTCCCATTCCAATCCTGAGACCCTTCCTATAGCATGAGATGTGCTATCTCAATGCTTATACCAAACCTGAGACCCTTCCTAAAGCTTGAGATGTGATATCCAACTCCTTCCCATTCCAAACCTGAGAGCCTTCCTATAGCATGAGATATGATATCCAAGTCCTTCCCATTCCAATCCTGAGACCCTTCCTATAACATGAAATGTGATATCCAACTCCTTCCCATTCCAACCTGAGACCCTTCCTATAGCATGAGATGGGATATCCAACTCCTTCCAAATCCAATACTGATACCCTTCCAATAGCATGAATTGTGATATCCCAATGCTTCTACCAAACCTGAGACCCATACTATGGCATGAGATGTGATATCAAACTCATTCCCATTCCAATCCTGAGACTCTTCCTATAGCTTGAGATGTGATATCCAACTCCTTCCCATTCCAATTCTGAGACCCTTCCGATATCATGAGACTTGATATCTCAATGCTTCTAATACCAATCCTGAGACCCGTCCAATAACATGAGATGTGATATCCAAATCTTTCCCCTTCCAAACCTTAGACCCTTCCTTTATCATGAAATGTGATATCCAACTCCTTCCCATTCCAATCCTGAGACCCTTCCGATATCATGAGATTTGTTATCTCAATGCTTCTAATATCAAACTTGAGACCCTCCCTATAGCATGAGATGTGACATACAAGTCCTCCCCATTCCAATCCTGAGACCCTTCCTATAGCATGAGATGTGATATCTCAATGCTTCTAATACCAAACCTGAGACCCTTCCTATAACATGAGATGTCATATACAACTCCTTCCCAATCCAATCCTGAGACCCTTCCTATAGCATGAGATGTGATATCTCAATGCTTATACCAAATCTGAGACCCTTCCTATAGCATGAGATGGGATATCCAACTCCTTCCCATTCCAATCCTGAGACCCTTCCTATAGCATGAGATGTGATGTCTCAATGCTTCTAATACCAAACCTGAGATCCTTCCAATAACATGAGATGTGATATCCAATTCCTTCCCATTCCAAACCTGAGACCCTTATGATAGCATGAGATGTGATATCTCAATGCTTCTAATACCAACCTTGAGATACTTCCGATAGCATGAGATGTGATATCTCAATGCTTCTAATACCAAACCTGAGATCCTTCCTATAACATGAGATGTGATTTCCAAATCCTCCCCCTTCCAAACCTGAGACCCTCCATTTAGCATGAGATGTGATATACAACTCCTTCCCATTCCAATCCTGAGACCCTTCTGATAGCATGAGATGTGATATCTCAATGCCTCTAATACCAAACCTGAGATCCTATCTCTAACATGAAATGTGATATCCATCTCCTTCCCTTTCCAAACCTGAGGCCCTGCTATAGCATGAGATGTGATATCCAAGTCCTTCCCATTCCAATCCTGAGACCCTTCCTATAACATGAGATGTGATGTCTTAATGCTTCTAATACCAAACCTGAGATATTTCCTATAACATGAGATGTGATATCCAACTCCTTCCCATTCCAATCCTGAGACCCTTCCTATAGCATGAGATGTGATATCTCAATGCTTATACCAAACCTGAGACCCTTCCTATAGCTTGAGATGTGATATCCAACCCCTTCCCATTCCAATCCTGAGACCCTTCCTATAGCATGAGATGTGATATCTCAAGGCCTCTAATACCAAACCTGAGATCCTTCCTCTAACATGAAATGTGATATCCAACTCCTTCCCCTTCCAAACCTGAGAGCCTTCCTATAGCATGAGATGGGATATCCAACTTCTTCCAAATCCAATACTGATACCCTTCCGATAGCATGAGATGTGATATCCCAATGCTTCTACCAAACCTGAGACCCATACTATGACATGAGATGTGATATCAAACTCCTTCCCATTCCAATCCTGAGACCCTTCCTATAGCTTGAGGTGTGATATCCAACTCCTTCCCATTCCAATTCTGAGACCCTTCTTATACCATGAGACTTGATATCTCAATGCTTCTAATACCAAACCTGAGACCCGTCCTATAACATGAGATGTGATATCCAAATCCTTCCCCTTCCAAACCTTAGACCCTTCCTTTATCATGAGATGTGATATCCAACTCCTTCCCATTCCAATCCTGAGACCCTTCCGATATCATGAGATTTGTTATCTCAATGCTTCTAATATCAAACTTGAGACCCTCCCTATAGCATGAGATGTGACATCCAAGTCCTTCCCATTCCAATCCTGAGACCTTTCCTATAGCATGAGATGTGATATCTCTATGCTTCTAATACCAAACCTGAGACCATTCCTATAACATGAGATGGGATATCCAACTCCTTCCCATTCCAATCCTGAGACCCTTCCGATAGCAGAGATGTGATATCTCAATGCTTATACCAAACCTGAGACCCTTCCTATGGCCTGAGATGTCATATACAACTCCTTCCCATTCCAATCCTGAGACCCTTCCTTTAGCATGAGATGTGATATCTCAATGCTTATACCAAACCTGAGAGCCTACCTATAGCATGAGATGTGATATCCAAGTCCATCCCATTCCAATCCTGAGACCCTTCCTACAGCATGCAATGTGATATCTCAATGATTCTAATACCAAACCAGAGACTCTTCCTATAACATGAGATGGGATATCCAACTCCTTCCCATTCCAATCCTGAGCCACTTCCGATAGCAGAGATGTGATATCTCAATGCTTATACCAAACTTGAGACCCTTCCTATAACATGAGATGTGATATCCAACTCCTTCCCGTTCCAAACCTGAGACACTAACTATAGCATATGTGATATCCAACTGCTTCCCATTCCAAACATTAGACCCTTCCTATAGCAAGAAAGTAATATCCAACTCCTACCCATTCCAATCCTGAGACCCTTCCTATAGCAAGAGATGTGATATCCAAATCCTTCCCATTCCAATCCTGAGACCCTTCCTATAACATGAGATGTGATTACCAACTCCTTCCCATTCAAATCCTGAGACCCTTCCTATAGCATGAGAAGGGATATCCAACTCCTTCCCAATCCAATCCTGAGACCCTTCCGATAGCAGAGACGTGATATCTCAATGCTTCTACCAAACCTGAGACCCTTCCTTTAGCATGAGATGTGATATCCAAATCCTTCACATTCCAATCCTGAGACCCTTCCTATAGCATGAGATGTGATATCTCAATGCTTCTAATACCAAACCTGAGATCCTTCCTATAACATGAGATGTGATATCCAATTCCTTCCCATTCCAAACCTGAGACCCTTCCTATTGGATGAGATGTGATATCCAACTTCTTCCCATTCCAATCCTGAGACCCTTCCTATAACATGAGATGTGATGTCTCAATGCTTCTAATACCAAACCTGAGATCTTTCCTATAACATGAGATGTGATATCCAACTCCTTCCCATTCCAATCCTGAGACCCTTCCTATAGCATGAGTTGTGCTATCTCAATGCTTATACCAAACCTGAGACCCTTCCTAAAGCTTGAGATGTGATATCCAACTCCTTCCCATTCCAAACCTGAGAGCCTTCCTATAGCATGAGATATGATATCCAAGTCCTTCCCATTCCAATCCTGAGACCCTTCCTATAACATGAAATGTGATATCCAACTCCTTCCCATTCCAACCTGAGACCCTTCCTATAGCATGAGATGGGATATCCAACTCCTTCCAAATCCAATACTGATACCCTTCCAATAGCATGAATTGTGATATCCCAATGCTTCTACCAAACCTGAGACCCATACTATGGCATGAGATGTGATATCAAACTCATTCCCATTCCAATCCTGAGACTCTTCCTATAGCTTGAGATGTGATATCCAACTCCTTCCCATTCCAATTCTGAGACCCTTCCGATATCATGAGACTTGATATCTCAATGCTTCTAATACCAAACCTGAGACCCGTCCAATAACATGAGATGTGATATCCAAATCTTTCCCCTTCCAAACCTTAGACCCTTCCTTTATCATGAAATGTGATATCCAACTCCTTCCCATTCCAATCCTGAGACCCTTCCGATATCATGAGATTTGTTATCTCAATGCTTCTAATATCAAACTTGAGACCCTCCCTATAGCATGAGATGTGACATACAAGTCCTCCCCATTCCAATCCTGAGACCCTTCCTATAGCATGAGATGTGATATCTCAATGCTTCTAATACCAAACCTGAGACCCTTCCTATAACATGAGATGTCATATACAACTCCTTCCCAATCCAATCCTGAGACCCTTCCTATAGCATGAGATGTGATATCTCAATGCTTATACCAAATCTGAGACCCTTCCTATAGCATGAGATGGGATATCCAACTCCTTCCCATTCCAATCCTGAGACCCTTCCTATAGCATGAGATGTGATGTCTCAATGCTTCTAATACCAAACCTGAGATCCTTCCAATAACATGAGATGTGATATCCAACTCCTTCCCATTCCAATCCTGAGACCCTTATGATAGCATGAGATGTGATATCTCAATGCTTCTAATACCAACCTTGAGATACTTCCGATAGCATGAGATGTGATATCTCAATGCTTCTAATACCAAACCTGAGATCCTTCCTATAACATGAGATGTGATTTCCAAATCCTCCCCCTTCCAAACCTGAGACCCTCCATTTAGCATGAGATGTGATATACAACTCCTTCCCATTCCAATCCTGAGACCCTTCTGATAGCATGAGATGTGATATCTCAATGCCTCTAATACCAAACCTGAGATCCTATCTCTAACATGAAATGTGATATCCATCTCCTTCCCTTTCCAAACCTGAGGCCCTGCTATAGCATGAGATGTGATATCCAAGTCCTTCCCATTCCAATCCTGAGACCCTTCCTATAACATGAGATGTGATGTCTCAATGCTTCTAATACCAAACCTGAGATATTTCCTATAACATGAGATGTGATATCCAACTCCTTCCCATTCCAATCCTGAGACCCTTCCTATAGCATGAGATGTGATATCTCAATGCTTATACCAAACCTGAGACCCTTCCTATAGCTTGAGATGTGATATCCAACCCCTTCCCATTCCAATCCTGAGACCCTTCCTATAGCATGAGATGTGATATCTCAAGGCCTCTAATACCAAACCTGAGATCCTTCCTCTAACATGAAATGTGATATCCAACTCCTTCCCCTTCCAAACCTGAGAGCCTTCCTATAGCATGAGATGGGATATCCAACTTCTTCCAAATCCAATACTGATACCCTTCCGATAGCATGAGATGTGATATCCCAATGCTTCTACCAAACCTGAGACCCATACTATGGCATGAGATGTGATATCAAACTCCTTCCCATTCCAATCCTGAGACCCTTCCTATAGCTTGAGGTGTGATATCCAACTCCTTCCCATTCCAATTCTGAGACCCTTCTTATACCATGAGACTTGATATCTCAATGCTTCTAATACCAAACCTGAGACCCGTCCTATAACATGAGATGTGATATCCAAATCCTTCCCCTTCCAAACCTTAGACCCTTCCTTTATCATGAGATGTGATATCCAACTCCTTCCCATTCCAATCCTGAGACCCTTCCGATATCATGAGATTTGTTATCTCAATGCTTCTAATATCAAACTTGAGACCCTCCCTATAGCATGAGATGTGACATCCAAGTCCTTCCCATTCCAATCCTGAGACCTTTCCTATAGCATGAGATGTGATATCTCTATGCTTCTAATACCAAACCTGAGACCATTCCTATAACATGAGATGGGATATCCAACTCCTTCCCATTCCAATCCTGAGACCCTTCCGATAGCAGAGATGTGATATCTCAATGCTTATACCAAACCTGAGACCCTTCCTATGGCCTGAGATGTCATATACAACTCCTTCCCATTCCAATCCTGAGACCCTTCCTTTAGCATGAGATGTGATATCTCAATGCTTATACCAAACCTGAGAGCCTACCTATAGCATGAGATGTGATATCCAAGTCCATCCCATTCCAATCCTGAGACCCTTCCTACAGCATGCGATGTGATATCTCAATGATTCTAATACCAAACCAGAGACTCTTCCTATAACATGAGATGGGATATCCAACTCCTTCCCATTCCAATCCTGAGCCGCTTCCGATAGCAGAGATGTGATATCTCAATGCTTATACCAAACTTGAGACCCTTCCTATAACATGAGATGTGATATCCAACTCCTTCCCGTTCCAAACCTGAGACACTAACTATAGCATATGTGATATCCAACTGCTTCCCATTCCAAACATTAGACCCTTCCTATAGCAAGAAAGTAATATCCAACTCCTACCCATTCCAATCCTGAGACCCTTCCTATAGCAAGAGATGTGATATCCAAATCCTTCCCATTCCAATCCTGAGACCCTTCCTATAACATGAGATGTGATTACCAACTCCTTCCCATTCAAATCCTGAGACCCTTCCTATAGCATGAGAAGGGATATCCAACTCCTTCCCAATCCAATCCTGAGACCCTTCCGATAGCAGAGACGTGATATCTCAATGCTTCTACCAAACCTGAGACCCTTCCTTTAGCATGAGATGTGATATCCAAATCCTTCACATTCCAATCCTGAGACCCTTCCTATAGCATGAGATGTGATATCTCAATGCTTCTAATACCAAACCTGAGATCCTTCCTATAACATGAGATGTGATATCCAATTCCTTCCCATTCCAAACCTGAGACCCTTCCTATTGGATGAGATGCGATATCCAACTCCTTCCCATTCCAACCCTGAGACCCTTCCTATAGCATGAGATGTGATGTCTCAATGCTTCTAATACCAAACCTGAGATCCTTCCTATAACATGAGATGTGATATCCAACTCCTTCCATTCCAATCCTGAGACCTGTCCTATAGCATGAGATGTGATATCTCAATGCTTATACCAAACCTGAGACCCTTCCCTTAGCATAAGATGTGATATCCAACTACTTCCCATTCCAATCCTGAGACCCTTCCTATAGCATGAGATGTGATATCTCAATGCTTCTAATACCAAACCTGAGATCCTTCCTCTAACATGAAATGTGATATCCAACTCCTTCCCTTTCCAAACCTAAGAGCCTATCTATAGCATGAGATGTGATATCCAAGTCCTTCCCATTCCAATCCTTAGACCCTTCCTACAGCATGCAATATGATATCTCAATGATTCTAATAACAAACCTGAGACCCGTCCTATAGCATGAGATATGATATCCAAGTCCTTCCCATTCCAATCCTGAGACCCTTCCTATAACATGAAATGTGATATCCAACTCCTTCCCATTCCAACCTGAGACCCTTCCTATAGCATGAGATGGGATATCCAACTTCTTCCAAATCCAATACTGATACCCTTCCGATAGCATGAGATGTGATATCCCAATGCTTCTACCAAACCTGAGACCCATACTATGGCATGAGATGTGATATCAAACTCCTTCCCATTCCAATCCTGAGACCCTTCCTATAGCTTGAGGTGTGATATCCAACTCCTTCCCATTCCAATTCTGAGACCCTTCTTATACCATGAGACTTGATATCTCAATGCTTCTAATACCAAACCTGAGACCCGTCCTATAACATGAGATGTGATATCCAAATCCTTCCCCTTCCAAACCTTAGACCCTTCCTTTATCATGAGATGTGGTATCCAACTCCTTCCCATTCCAATCCTGAGACCCTTCCGATATCATGAGATTTGTTATCTCAATGCTTCTAATATAAAACTTGAGACCCTCCCTATAGCATGAGATGTGACATCCAAGTCCTTCCCATTCCAATCCTGAGACCCTTCCTATAGCATGAGATGTGATATCTCTATGCTTCTAATACCAAACCTAAGACCCTTCCTATAACATGAGATGGGATATCCAACTCCTTCCCATTCCAATCCTGAGACCCTTCCGATAGCAGAGATGTGATATCTCAATGCTTATACCAAACCTGAGACCCTTCCTATGGCCTGTGATGTCATATACAACTCCTTCCCATTCCAATCCTGAGACCCTTCCTTTAGCATGAGATGTGATATCTCAATGCTAATACCAAATCTGAGACCCTTCCTATAGCATGAGATGTGATATCCAAATCCTTCCCATTCCAATTCTGAGACCCTTCCTATAGCATGAGATGTGATATCTCAATGCTTATACCAAACCTGAGAGCCTACCTATAGCATGAGATGTGATATCCAAGTCCATCCCATTCCAATCCTTAGACCCTTCCTACAGCATGCGATGTGATATCTCAATGATTCTAATACCAAACCAGAGACTCTTACTATAACATGAGATGGGATATCCAACTCCTTCCCATTCCAATCCTGAGCCGCTTCCGATAGCAGGGATGTGATATCTCAATGCTTATACCAAACCTGAGACCCTTCCTATAACATGAGATGTGATATCCAACTCCTTCCCGTTCCAAACCTGAGACACTAACTATAGCATATGTGATATCCAACTCCTTCCCATTCCAAACATAAGACCCTTCCTATAGCAAGAACGTAATATCCAACTCCTACCCATTCCAATCCTGAGACCCTTCCTATAGCAAGAGATGTGATATCCAAATCCTTCCCATTCCAATCCTGAGACCCTTCCTATAACATGAGATGTGATATCCAACTCCTTCCCATTCCAACCTGAGACACTTCCTATAGCATGAGAAGGGATATCCAACTCCTTCCCAATCCAATCCTGAGACCCTTCCGATAGCAGAGATGTGATATCTCAATGCTTATACCAAACCTGAGACCCTTCCTATAGCAAGAGATGTGATATCCAAATCCTTCCCATTCCAATCCTGAGACCCTTCCTATAACATGAGATGTGATATCCAACTCCTTGCCATTCAAATCCTGAGACCCTTCCTATAGCATGAGAAGGGATATCCAACTCCTTCCCAATCCAATCCTGAGACCCTTCCGATAGCAGAGACGTGATATCTCAATGCTTCTACCAAACCTGAGACCCTTCCTTTAGCATGAGATGTGATATCCAAATCCTTCACATTCCAATCCTGAGACCCTTCCTATAGCATGAGATGTGATATCTCAATGCTTCTAATACCAAACCTGAGATCCTTCCTATAACATGAGATGTGATATCCAATTCCTTCCCATTCCAAACCTGAGACCCTTCCTATTGGATGAGATGTGATATCCAACTCCTTCCCATTCCAACCCTGAGACCCTTCCTATAGCATGAGATGTGATGTCTCAATGCTTCTAATACCAAACCTGAGATCCTTCCTATAACATGAGATGTGATATCCAACTCCTTCCATTCCAATCCTGAGACCCGTCCTATAGCATGAGATGTGATATCTCAATGCTTATACCAAACCTGAGACCCTTCCTATAGCATGAGATGTGATATCCAACTACTTCCCATTCCAATCCTGAGACCCTTCTTATAGCATGAGATGTGATATCTCAATGCTTCTAATACCAAACCTGAGATCCTTCCTCTAACATGAAATGTGATATTCAACTCCTTCCCTTTCCAAACCTAAGAGCCTATCTATAGCATGAGATGTGATATCCAAGTCCTTCCCATTCCAACCCTTAGACCCTTCCTACAGCATGCAATATGATATCTCAATGCTTCAAATACCAAACCTGAGACCCTTCCTATAACATGAAATGGGAATATCCAACTCCTTCCCATTCCAATCCTGAGACCCTTCCGATAGCAGAGATGTGATATCTCAATGCTTATACCAAACCTGAGATCCTTCCTATAACATGAGATGTGATATCCAACTCCTTCCCATTCCAATCCTGAGACACTTCCTATAGCATGAGATGTGATATCTCACTGCTTATACCAAACCTGAGACCCTTCCTATAGCATGAGATGTGATATCCAACTCCTTCCCATTCCAATCCTGAGACCCTTCCTATAGCATGAGATGTGATATCTCAATGCTTCTAATATCAAACTTGAGACACTCCCTATAGCATGAGATGTGATATCCAAGTCCTTCCCATTCCAATCCTGAGACACTTCCTATAGCATGAGATGTGATGTCTCAATGCTTCTAATACCAAACCTGAGATCCTTCCTATAACATGAGATGTGATATCCAACTCCTTCCATTCCAATCCTGAGACCCTTCTTATAGCATGAGATGTGATATCTCAATGCTTATACCAAACCTGAGACCCTTCCTATAACATGAGATGTGATATCCAACTCCTTCCCATTCCAATCCTGAGACCCTTCCTATAGCATGAGATGTGATATCTCAATGCCTCTAATACCAAACCTGAGATCCTTCCTCTAACATGAAATGTGATATCCAACTCCTTCCCTTTCCAAACCTGAGAGCCTATCCATAGCATGAAATGTGATATCCAAGTCCTTCCCATTCCAATCCTTAGACCCTTCCTACATCATGCAATATGATATCTCAATGATTCTAATAACAATCCTGAGACCCGTCCTATAACATGAGATGGGATATCCAACTCCTTCCCATTCCAATCCTGAGACACTTCCGATAGCAGATTTGTGATATCTCAATGCTTATACCAAACCTGAGACCCTTCCTATAACATGAGATCGGATATCCAACTCCTTCCCATTCCAAACCTGAGACCCTTCCTTTAGCATGAAATGTGATATCCAGCTCCTTCCCATTCCAATCCTGAGACACTTCCGATAGCATGAGATGTGATATCTCAATGCTTCTAATATCAAAACTGAGACCCTCCCTATAGCATGATATGTGATATCTAAGTCCTTCCCATTCCAATCCTGAGACCCTTCCTATAGCATGAGATGTGATATCTCAATGCTTCTACCAAACCTGAGACCCTTCCTTTAGCATGAGATGTGATATCCAACTACTTCCCATATTCCAATCCTGAGACCCTTCCTATAGCATGAGATGTGATATCTCAATACTTCTAATACCAAACCTGAGATCCTTCCGATAACATGAGATGTGATATCCAAATCCTTCCCCTTCCAAACCTGAGACCCTCCCTTTAGCATGAGATGGGATATCCAACTCCTTCCCATTCCAATCCTGAGAACCTTCTGATAGCATGAGATGTGATATCTCAATGCTTCTAATACCAAACCTGAGATCCTTCCGATAGCATGAGATGTGATATCTCAATGCTTCTAATACCAAACCTGAGATCCTTCCTATAACATGAGATGTGATATCCAACTCCTTCCCCTTACAAACCTGAGACCCTCCCTTTAGCATGAGATGTGATATCCAACTCCTTCCCATTCTAAATCTGAGACCCTTCTGATAGCATGAGATGTGATATCTCATTACCTCTAATACCAAACCTGAGATCCTACCTCTAACATGAAATGTGATATCCAACTCTTTCCCCTTCCAAACCTGAGAGCCTTCCTATAGCATGAGATGTGATATCCAAGTCCTTCCCATTCCAATCCTGAGACCCTTCCTATAACATGAGAGTCAATTCCAACCTGAGACCCTTCCTATAGCATGAGATGTGATATCTCAATGCTTCTAATACCAAACCTGAGATCCTTCCTCTAACATGAAATGTGATATCCAACTCCTTCCCTTTCCAAACCTGAGAGCCTATCTATAGCATGAGATGTGATATCCAAGTCCTTCCCATTCCAATCCTTAGACCCTTCCTACAGCATGCAATATGATATCTCAATGATTCTAATAACAAACCTGAGACCCGTCCTATAACATGAGATGGGATATCCAACTCCTTCCCATTCCAATCCTGAGACACTTCCGATAGCAGAGATGTGATATCTCAATGCTTCTAATACCAAACCTGAGATCCTTCCTATAACATGAGATGTGATATCCAATTCCTTCCCATTCCAAACCTGAGACCCTTCCTATTGGATGAGATGTGATATCCAACTCCTTCCCATTCCAACCCTGAGACCCTTCCTATAGCATGAGATGTGATGTCTCAATGCTTCTAATACCAAACCTGAGATCCTTCCTCTAACATGAAATGTGATATCCAACTGCTTCCCTTTCCAAACCTAAGAGCCTATCTATAGCATGAGATGTGATATCCAAGTCCTTCCCATTCCAACCCTTAGACCCTTCCTACAGCATGCAATATGATATCTCAATGCTTCAAATACCAAACCTGAGACCCTTCCTATAACATGAGATGGGAATATCCAACTCCTTCCCATTCCAATCCTGAGACCCTTCCGATAGCAGAGATGTGATATCTCAATGCTTATACCAAACCTGAGATCCTTCCTATAACATGAGATGTGATATCCAACTCCTTCCCATTCCAATCCTGAGACACTTCCTATAGCATGAGATGTGATATCTCACTGCTTATACCAAACCTGAGACCCTTCCTATAGCATGAGATGTGATATCCAACTCCTTCCCATTCCAATCCTGAGACCCTTCCTATAGCATGAGATGTGATATCTCAATGCTTCTAATATCAAACTTGAGACACTCCCTATAGCATGAGATGTGATATCCAAGTCCTTCCCATTCCAATCCTGAGACACTTCCTATAGCATGAGATGTGATGTCTCAATGCTTCTAATACCAAACCTGAGATCCTTCCTATAACATGAGATGTGATATCCAACTCCTTCCATTCCAATCCTGAGACCCTTCCTATAGCATGAGATGTGATATCTCAATGCTTATACCAAACCTGAGACCCTTCCTATAACATGAGATGTGATATCCAACTCCTTCCCATTCCAATCCTGAGACCCTTCCTATAGCATGAGATGTGATATCTCAATGCCTCTAATACCAAACCTGAGATCCTTCCTCTAACATGAAATGTGATATCCAACTCCTTCCTTTTCCAAACCTGAGAGCCTATCCATAGCATGAAATGTGATATCCAAGTCCTTCCCATTCCAATCCTTAGACCCTTCCTACAGCATGCAATATGATATCTCAATGATTCTAATAACAATCCTGAGACCCGTCCTATAACATGAGATGGGATATCCAACTCCTTCCCATTCCAATCCTGAGACACTTCCGATAGCAGATTTGTGATATCTCAATGCTTATACCAAACCTGAGACCCTTCCTATAACATGAGATCGGATATCCAACTCCTTCCCGTTCCAAATCTGAGACCCTTCCTTTAGCATGAGATGTGATATCCAGCTCCTTCCCATTCCAATCCTGAGACACTTCCGATAGCATGAGATGTGATATCTCAATGCTTCTAATATCAAAACTGAGACCCTCCCTATAGCATGATATGTGATATCTAAGTCCTTCCCATTCCAATCCTGAGACCCTTCCTATAGCATGAGATGTGATATCTCAATGCTTCTACCAAACCTGAGACCCTTCCTTTAGCATGAGATGTGATATCCAACTACTTCCCATATTCCAATCCTGAGACCCTTCCTATAGCATGAGATGTGATATCTCAATACTTCTAATACCAAACCTGAGATCCTTCCGATAACATGAGATGTGATATCCAAATCCTTCCCCTTCCAAACCTGAGACCCTCCCTTTAGCATGAGATGGGATATCCAACTCCTTCCCATTCCAATCCTGAGAACCTTCTGATAGCATGAGATGTGATATCTCAATGCTTCTAATACCAAACCTGAGATCCTTCCGATAGCATGAGATGTGATATCTCAATGCTTCTAATACCAAACCTGAGATCCTTCCTATAACATGAGATGTGATATCCAACTCCTTCCCCTTCCAAACCTGAGACCCTCCCTTTAGCATGAGATGTGATATCCAACTCCTTCCCATTCTAAATCTGAGACCCTTCTGATAGCATGAGATGTGATATCTCATTACCTCTAATACCAAACCTGAGATCCTACCTCTAACATGAAATGTGATATCCAACTCTTTCCCCTTCCAAACCTGAGAGCCTTCCTATAGCATGAGATGTGATATCCAAGTCCTTCTCATTCCAATCCTGAGACCCTTCCTATAACATGAGATGTGATATCCAACTCCTTCCAATTCCAACCTGAGACCCTTCCCATAGCATGAGATGTGATATCTCAATGCCTCTAATACCAAACCTGAGATCCTTCCTCTAACATGAAATGTGATATCCAACTCCTTCCCTTTCCAAACCTGAGAGCCTATCTATAGCATGAGATGTGATATCCAAGTCCTTCCCATTCCAATCCTTAGACCCTTCCTACAGCATGCAATATGATATCTCAATGATTCTAATAACAAACCTGAGACCCGTCCTATAACATGAGATGGGATATCCAACTCCTTCCCATTCCAATCCTGAGACACTTCCGATAGCAGAGATGTGATATATCAATGCTTATACCAACCTGAGACCCTTCCTATAACATGAGATGTGATATCCAACTCCTTCCCGTTCCAAACCTGAGACCCTTCCTTTAGCATGAGATGTGATATCCAGCTCCTTCCCATTCCAATCCTGAGACACTTCCGATAGCATGAGATGTGATATCTCAATGCTTCTAATATCAAAACTGAGACCCTCCCTATAGCATGATATGTGATATCTAAGTCCTTCCCATTCCAATCCTGAGACCCTTCCTATAGCATGAGATGTGATATCTCAATGCTTCTACCAAACCTGAGACCCTTCCTTTAGCATGAGATGTGATATCTCAATACTTCTAATACCAAACCTGAGATCCTTCCGATAACATGAGATGTGATATCCAAATCCTTCCCCTTCCACACCTGAGACCCTCCCTTTAGCATGAGATGTGATATCCAACTCCTTCCCATTCCTATCCTGAGACCCTTCTGATAGCATGAGATTTGATATCTCAATGCTTCTAATACCAAACTTGAGATCCTTCCTATAACATGAGATGTGATATCCAAATCCTTCCCCTTCCAAACCTGAGACCCTCCCTTTAGCATGAGATGTGATATCCAACTCCTTCCCATTCCAATCCTGAGACCCTTCTGATAGCATGAGATGTGATATCCAACTCGTTCCCATTCCAATCCTGAGACCCTTCCTATAGCATGAGATGTGATATCTCAATACTTCTAATACCAAACCTGAGATCCTTCCGATAACATGAGATGTGATATCCAAATCCTTCCCCTTCCAAACCTGAGACCCTCCCTTTAGCATGAGATGTGATATCCAACTCCTTCCCATTCCTATCCTGAGACCCTTCTGATAGCATGAGATGTGATATCTCAATGCCTCTAATACCAAACCTGAGATCCTACCTCTAACATGAAATGTGATATCCAACTCTTTCCCCTTCCAAACCTAAGAGCCTTCCTATAGCATGAGATGTGATATCCAAGTCCTTCCCATTCCAATCATGAGACCCTTCCTATAACATGAGATGGGATATCCAACTCCTTCCCATTCCAATCCTGAGACCCTTCCGATAGCAGAGATGTGATATCTCAATGCTTATACCAAACCTGAGACCCTTCCTACGGCATGAGATGTCATATACAACTCCTTCCCATTCCAATCCTGAGACCCTTCCTATAGCATGAGATGTGATATCTCAATGCTTCTACCAAACCTGAGACCCTTCCTTTAGCATGAGATGTGATATCCAACTCGTTCCCATTCCAATCCTGAGACCCTTCCTATAGCATGAGATGTGATATCCAACTGCTTCCCATTCCAATCCTGAGACCCTTCCTATAGCATGAGATGTGATATCTCAATGCTTCTAATACCAAACCTGAGATCCTTCCTCTAACATGAAATGTGATATCCAACTCCTTCCCTTTCCAAACCTGAGAGCCTATCTATAGCATGAGATGTGATATCCAAGTCCTTCCCATTCCAATCCTTAGACCCTTCCTACAGCATGCAATATGATATCTCAATGATTCTAATAACAAACCTGAGACCCGTCCTATAACATGAGATGGGATATCCAACTCCTTCCCATTCCAATCCTGAGACACTTCCGATAGCAGAGATGTGATATCTCAATGCTTCTAATACCAAACCTGAGATCCTTCCTATAACATGAGATGTGATATCCAATTCCTTCCCATTCCAAACCTGAGACCCTTCCTATTGGATGAGATGTGATATCCAACTCCTTCCCATTCCAACCCTGAGACCCTTCCTATAGCATGAGATGTGATGTCTCAATGCTTCTAATACCAAACCTGAGATCCTTCCTATAACATGAGATGTGATATCCAACTCCTTCCATTCCAATCCTGAGACCCGTCCTATAGCATGAGATGTGATATCTCAATGCTTATACCAAACCTGAGACCCTTCCTATAGCATGAGATGTGATATCCAACTACTTCCCATTCCAATCCTGAGACCCTTCTTATAGCATGAGATGTGATATCTCAATGCTTCTAATACCAAACCTGAGATCCTTCCTCTAACATGAAATGTGATATCCAACTGCTTCCCTTTCCAAACCTAAGAGCCTATCTATAGCATGAGATGTGATATCCAAGTCCTTCCCATTCCAACCCTTAGACCCTTCCTACAGCATGCAATATGATATCTCAATGCTTCAAATACCAAACCTGAGACCCTTCCTATAACATGAGATGGGAATATCCAACTCCTTCCCATTCCAATCCTGAGACCCTTCCGATAGCAGAGATGTGATATCTCAATGCTTATACCAAACCTGAGATCCTTCCTATAACATGAGATGTGATATCCAACTCCTTCCCATTCCAATCCTGAGACACTTCCTATAGCATGAGATGTGATATCTCACTGCTTATACCAAACCTGAGACCCTTCCTATAGCATGAGATGTGATATCCAACTCCTTCCCATTCCAATCCTGAGACCCTTCCTATAGCATGAGATGTGATATCTCAATGCTTCTAATATCAAACTTGAGACACTCCCTATAGCATGAGATGTGATATCCAAGTCCTTCCCATTCCAATCCTGAGACACTTCCTATAGCATGAGATGTGATGTCTCAATGCTTCTAATACCAAACCTGAGATCCTTCCTATAACATGAGATGTGATATCCAACTCCTTCCATTCCAATCCTGAGACCCTTCCTATAGCATGAGATGTGATATCTCAATGCTTATACCAAACCTGAGACCCTTCCTATAACATGAGATGTGATATCCAACTCCTTCCCATTCCAATCCTGAGACCCTTCCTATAGCATGAGATGTGATATCTCAATGCCTCTAATACCAAACCTGAGATCCTTCCTCTAACATGAAATGTGATATCCAACTCCTTCCCTTTCCAAACCTGAGAGCCTATCCATAGCATGAAATGTGATATCCAAGTCCTTCCCATTCCAATCCTTAGACCCTTCCTACAGCATGCAATATGATATCTCAATGATTCTAATAACAATCCTGAGACCCGTCCTATAACATGAGATGGGATATCCAACTCCTTCCCATTCCAATCCTGAGACACTTCCGATAGCAGATTTGTGATATCTCAATGCTTATACCAAACCTGAGACCCTTCCTATAACATGAGATCGGATATCCAACTCCTTCCCGTTCCAAACCTGAGACCCTTCCTTTAGCATGAGATCTGATATCCAGCTCCTTCCCATTCCAATCCTGAGACACTTCCGATAGCATGAGATGTGATATCTCAATGCTTCTAATATCAAAACTGAGACCCTCCCTATAGCATGATATGTGATATCTAAGTCCTTCCCATTCCAATCCTGAGACCCTTCCTATAGCATGAGATGTGATATCTCAATGCTTCTACCAAACCTGAGACCCTTCCTTTAGCATGAGATGTGATATCCAACTACTTCCCATATTCCAATCCTGAGACCCTTCCTATAGCATGAGATGTGATATCTCAATACTTCTAATACCAAACCTGAGATCCTTCCGATAACATGAGATGTGATATCCAAATCCTTCCCCTTCCAAACCTGAGACCCTCCCTTTAGCATGAGATGGGATATCCAACTCCTTCCCATTCCAATCCTGAGAACCTTCTGATAGCATGAGATGTGATATCTCAATGCTTCTAATACCAAACCTGAGATCCTTCCGATAGCATGAGATGTGATATCTCAATGCTTCTAATACCAAACCTGAGATCCTTCCTATAACATGAGATGTAATATCCAACTCCTTCCCCTTCCAAACCTGAGACCCTCCCTTTAGCATGAGATGTGATATCCAACTCCTTCCCATTCTAAATCTGAGACCCTTCGGATAGCATGAGATGTGATATCTCATTACCTCTAATACCAAACCTGAGATCCTACCTCTAACATGAAATGTGATATCCAACTCTTTCCCCTTCCAAACCTGAGAGCCTTCCTATAGCATGAGATGTGATATCCAAGTCCTTCTCATTCCAATCCTGAGACCCTTCCTATAACATGAGATGTGATATCCAACTCCTTCCAATTCCAACCTGAGACCCTTCCTATAGCATGAGATGTGATATCTCAATGCCTCTAATACCAAACCTGAGATCCTTCCTCTAACATGAAATGTGATATCCAACTCCTTCCCTTTCCAAACCTGAGAGCCTACCTATAGCATGAGATGTGATATCCAAGTCCTTCCCATTCCAATCCTTAGACCCTTCCTACAGCATGCAATATGATATCTCAATGATTCTAATAACAAACCTGAGACCCGTCCTATAACATGAGATGGGATATCCAACTCCTTCCCATTCCAATCCTGAGACACTTCCGATAGCAGAGATGTGATATATCAATGCTTATACCAACCTGAGACCCTTCCTATAACATGAGATGTGATATCCAACTCCTTCCCGTTCCAAACCTGAGACCCTTCCTTTAGCATGAGATGTGATATCCAGCTCCTTCCCATTCCAATCCTGAGACACTTCCGATAGCATGAGATGTGATATCTCAATGCTTCTAATATCAAAACTGAGACCCTCCCTATAGCATGATATGTGATATCTAAGTCCTTCCCATTCCAATCCTGAGACCCTTCCTATAGCATGAGATGTGATATCTCAATGCTTCTACCAAACCTGAGACCCTTCCTTTAGCATGAGATGTGATATCTCAATACTTCTAATACCAAACCTGAGATCCTTCCGATAACATGAGATGTGATATCCAAATCCTTCCCCTTCCAAACCTGAGACCCTCCCTTTAGCATGAGATGTGATATCCAACTCCTTCCCATTCCTATCCTGAGACCCTTCTGATAGCATGAGATTTGATATCTCAATGCTTCTAATACCAAACTTGAGATCCTTCCTATAACATGAGATGTGATATCCAAATCCTTCCCCTTCCAAACCTGAGACCCTCCCTTTAGCATGAGATGTGATATCCAACTCCTTCCCATTCCAATCCTGAGACCCTTCTGATAGCATGAGATGTGATATCCAACTCGTTCCCATTCCAATCCTGAGACCCTTCCTATAGCATGAGATGTGATATCTCAATACTTCTAATACCAAACCTGAGATCCTTCCGATAACATGAGATGTGATATCCAAATCCTTCCCCTTCCAAACCTGAGACCCTCCCTTTAGCATGAGATGTGATATCCAACTCCTTCCCATTCCTATCCTGAGACCCTTCTGATAGCATGAGATGTGATATCTCAATGCCTCTAATACCAAACCTGAGATCCTACCTCTAACATGAAATGTGATATCCAACTCTTTCCCCTTCCAAACCTAAGAGCCTTCCTATAGCATGAGATGTGATATCCAAGTCCTTCCCATTCCAATCATGAGACCCTTCCTATAACATGAGATGGGATATCCAACTCCTTCCCATTCCAATCCTGAGACCCTTCCGATAGCAGAGATGTGATATCTCAATGCTTATACCAAACCTGAGACCCTTCCTACGGCATGAGATGTCATATACAACTCCTTCCCATTCCAATCCTGAGACCCTTCCTATAGCATGAGATGTGATATCTCAATGCTTCTACCAAACCTGAGACCCTTCCTTTAGCATGAGATGTGATATCCAACTCGTTCCCATTCCAATCCTGAGACCCTTCTTATAGCATGAGATGTGATATCTCAATACTTCTAATACCAAACCTGAGATCCTTCCGATAACATGAGATGTGATATCCAAATCCTTCCCCTTCCAAACCTGAGACCCTCCCTTTAGCATGAGATGTGATATCCAACTCCTTCCCATTCCTATCCTGAGACCCTTCTGATAGCATGAGATGTGATATCTCAATGCTTCTAATACCAAACTTGAGATCCTTCCTATAACATGAGATGTGATATCCAAATCCTTCCCCTTCCAAACCTGAGACCCTCCCTTTAGCATGAGATGTGATATCTCAATGCCTCTAATACCAAACCTGAGATCCTACCTCTAACATGAAATGTGATATCCAACTCTTTCCCCTTCCAAACCTAAGAGCCTTCCTATAGCATGAGATGTGATATCCAAGTCCTTCCCATTCCAATCATGAGACCCTTCCTATAACATGAGATGGGATATCCAACTCCTTCCCATTCCAATCCTGAGACCCTTCCGATAGCAGAGATGTGATATCTCAATGCTTATACCAAACCTGAGACCCTTCCTACGGCATGAGATGTCATATACAACTCCTTCCCATTCCAATCCTGAGACCCTTCCTATAGCATGAGATGTGATGTCTCAATGCTTCTAATACCAAACCTGAGATCCTTCCTATAACATGAGATGTGATATCCAACTCCTTCCCATTCCAATCCTGAGACCCTTCCTATAGCTTGAGATGTGATATCTCAATGCTTATCCCAAACCTGAGACCCTTCCTATAGCATGAGAAGTGATATCCAACAGCTTCCCATTCCAATCCTGAGACCCTTCCTATAGCATGAGATGTGATATCTCAATGCTTCTAATACCAAACCTGAGACCCGTCCTATAACATGAGATGGGATATCCAACTCCTTCCCATTCCAATCCTGAGACCCTTCCGATAGCAGAGATGTGATATCTCAATGCTTATACCAAACCTGAGACCCTTCCTACGGCATGAGATGTCATATACAACTCCTTCCCATTCCAATCCTGAGACCCTTCCTATAGCATGAGATGTGATATCTGAATGCTTATACCAAACCTGAGACCCTTCATATAGCATGAGATGTGATATCCAACTCCTTCCCATTACAATCCTGAGACCCTTCCTATAGCATGAGATGTGATGTCTCAATGCTTCTAATACCAAACCTGAGATCCTTCCTATAACATGAGATGTGATATCCAACTCCTTCCATTCCAATCCTGAGACCCTTCCTATAGCATGAGATGTGATATCTCAATGCTTCTAATATCAAACTTGAGACCCTCCCTATAGCATGAGATGTGATATCCAATTCCTTCCCATTCCAATCCTGAGACACTTCCTATAGCATGAGATGTGATATCTCAATGCTTCTAATACCAAACCTGAGACTCTTCCTATAACATGAGATGGGATATCCAACTCCTTCCGATTCCAATCCTGAGACCCTTCCAAAAGCAGAGATGTGATATCTCAATGCTTATACCAAACCTGAGACCCTTCCTATGGCATGAGATGTCATATACATATCCTTCCCATTCCAATCCTGAGACCCTTCCTATAGCATGAGATGTGATATCTCAATGCTTATACCAAACCTGAGACCCTTCCTATAGCATGAGATGTGATATCCAAGTCCTTCCCATTTCAATCCTGAGAGCCTTCCTATAGCATGAGATGTGATATCCCAATGCTTCTAATACCAAACCTGAGACCCTTCAGATAACATGAATTCTGATATCCAAGTCCTTCCCATTCCAATCCTGAGACCCTTCCAATAGCAGAGATGTGATATCTAATGCTTCTAATATCAAACCTGAGACCTGTCCTATAACATGAGATGGGATATCCAACTCCTTCCCGTTCCAAACCTGATACCCTTCCTATAGCATGAGGTGTGATATCCAATTCCTTCCCATCCCAATCCTGAGACACCTCCGATAGCAGAGATGTGATATCTCAATGCTTATAACAAACCTGAGACTCTTCCTATAACATGAGATGTGATATCTAACTCCTTCCCGTTCCAAACCTGAGACCCTTCCTATAGCATGAGATGTGATATCCAACTCCTTCCCATTCCAATCCTGAGACCCTTCCTATAGCATGAGATGTGATATCTCAATGCTTATACCAAATCTGAGACCCTTCCTATAGCATGAGATGTGATATCCAACTCCTTCCCATTCCAATCCTGAGACCCTTCCTATAGCATGAGATGTGATATCTCAATGCTTCTAATACCAAACCTGAGATCCTTCCTATAACAAGAGATGTGATATCCAACTCCTTCCCATTCCAATCCTGAGACCCTTATGATAGCAGGAGATGTGATATCTCAATGCCTCTAATACCAAACCTGAGATACTTCCGATAGCATGAGATGTGATATCTCAATGCTTCTAATACCAAACCTGAGATCCTTCCTATAACATGAGATGTGATTTCCAAATCCTTCCCCTTCCAAACCTGAGACCCTCCCTTTAGCATGAGATGTCATATACAACTCCTTCCCATTCCAATCCTGAGACCCTTCCTATAGCATGAGATGTGATATCTCAATGCTTATACCAAATCTGAGACCCTTCCTATAGCATGAGATGTGATATCCAACTCCTTCCCATTCCAATCCTGAGACCCTTCCTATAGCATGAGATGTGATGTCTCAATGCTTCTAATACCAAACCTGAGATCCTTCCTATAACATGAGATGTGATATCCAACTCCTTCCCATTCCAATCCTGAGACCCTTATGATAGCATGAGATGTGATATCTCAATGCCTCTTATACCAAACCTGAGATCCTTCCGATAGCATGAGATGTGATATCTCAATGCTTCTAATACCAAACCTGAGATCCTTCCGATAACATGAGATGTGATATCCAAATCCTTCCCCTTCCAAACCTGAGACCCTCCCTTTAGCATGAGATGGGATATCCAACTCCTTCCCATTCCAATCCTGAGAACCTTCTGATAGCATGAGATGTGATATCTCAATGCTTCTGATACCAAACCTGAGATCCTTCCGATAGCATGAGATGTGATATCTCAATGCTTCTAATACCAAACCTGAGATCCTTCCTATAACATGAGATGTGATATCCAAATCCTTCCCCTTCCAAACCTGAGACCCTCCCTTTAGCATGAGATGTGATATCCAACTCCTTCCCATTCTAAATCTGAGACCCTTCTGATAGCATGAGATGTGATATCTCATTGCCTCTAATACCAAACCTGAGATCCTACCTCTAACATGAAATGTGATATCCAACTCTTTCCCCTTCCAAACCTGAGAGCCTTCCTATAGCATGAGATGTGATATCCAAGTCCTTCCCATTCCAATCCTGAGACCCTTCCTATAACATGAGATGTGATATCCAACTCCTTCCAATTCCAACCTGAGACCCTTCCTATAGCATGAGATGTGATATCTCAATGCCTCTAATACCAAACCTGAGATCCTTCCTCTAACATGAAATGTGATATCCAACTCCTTCCCTTTCCAAACCTGAGAGCCTATCTATAGCATGAGATGTGATATCCAAGTCCTTCCCATTCCAATCCTTAGACCCTTCCTACAGCATGCAATATGATATCTCAATGATTCTAATGACAAACCTGAGACCCGTCCTATAACATGAGATGGGATATCCAACTCCTTCCCATTCCAATCCTGAGACACTTCCGATAGCAGAGATGTGATATATCAATGCTTATACCAACCTGAGACCCTTCCTATAACATGAGATGTGATATCCAACTCCTTCCCGTTCCAAACCTGAGACCCTTCCTTTAGCATGAGATGTGATATCCAGCTCCTTCCCATTCCAATCCTGAGACACTTCCTATAGCATGAGATGTGATATCTCAATGCTTCTACCAAACCTGAGACCCTTCCTTTAGCATGAGATGTGATATCCAACTCGTTCCCATTCCAATCCTGAGACCCTTCCTATAGCATGAGATGTGATATCTCAATACTTCTAATACCAAACCTGAGATCCTTCCGATAACATGAGATGTGATATCCAAATCCTTCCCCTTCCAAACCTGAGACCCTCCCTTTAGCATGAGATGTGATATCCAACTCCTTCCCATTCCTATCCTGAGACCCTTCTGATAGCATGAGATGTGATATCTCAATGCTTCTAATACCAAACTTGAGATCCTTCCTATAACATGAGATGTGATATCCAAATCCTTCCCCTTCCAAACCTGAGACCCTCCCTTTAGCATGAGATGTGATATCCAACTCCTTCCCATTCCAATCCTGAGACCCTTCTGATAGCATGAGATGTGATATCTCAATGCCTCTAATACCAAACCTGAGATCCTACCTCTAACATGAAATGTGATATCCAACTCTTTCCCCTTCCAAACCTAAGAGCCTTCCTATAGCATGAGATGTGATATCCAAGTCCTTCCCATTTCAATCATGAGACCCTTCCTATAACATGAGATGGGATATCCAACTCCTTCCCATTCCAACCTGAGACCCTTCCTATAGCATGAGATGTGATATCTCAATGCCTCTAATACCAAACCTGAGATCCTTCCTCTAACATGAAATGTGATATCCAACTCCTTCCCTTTCCAAACCCGAGAGCCTATCTATAGCATGAGATGTGATATCCAAGTCCTTCCCATTCCAATCCTTAGACCCTTCCTACAGCATGCAATATGATATCTCAATGATTCTAATAACAAACCTGAGACCCGTCCTATAACATGAGATGGGATATCCAACTCCTTCCCATTCCAATCCTGAGACACTTCCGATAGCAGAGATGTGATATATCAATGCTTATACCAACGTGAGACCCTTCCTATAACATGAGATGTGATATCCAACTCCTTCCCGTTCCAAACCTGAGACCCTTCCTTTAGCATGAGATGTGATATCCAGCTCCTTCCCATTCCAATCCTGAGACACTTCCGATAGCATGAGATGTGATATCTCAATGCTTCTAATATCAAAACTGAGACCCTCCCTATAGCATGATATGTGATATCTAAGTCCTTCCCATTCCAATCCTGAGACCCTTCCTATAGCATGAGATGTGATATCTCAATGCTTCTACCAAACCTGAGACCCTTCCTTTAGCATGAGATGTGATATCCAACTCGTTCCCATTCCAATCCTGAGACCCTTCCTATAGCATGAGATGTGATATCTGAATACTTCTAATACCAAACCTGAGATCCTTCCGATAACATGAGATGTGATATCCAAATCCTTCCCCTTCCAAACCTGAGACCCTCCCTTTAGCATGAGATGTGATATCCAACTCCTTCCCATTCCTATCCTGAGACCTTTCTGATAGCATGAGATGTGATATCTCAATGCTTCTAATACCAAACTTGAGATCCTTCCTATAACATGAGATGTGATATCCAAATCCTTCCCCTTCCAAACCTGAGACCCTCCCTTTAGCATGAGATGTGATATCCAACTCCTTCCCATTCCAATCCTGAGACCCTTCTGATAGCATGAGATGTGATATCTCAATGCCTCTAATACCAAACCTGAGATCCTACCTCTAACATGAAATGTGATATCCAACTCTTTCCCCTTCCAAACCTAAGAGCCTTCCTATAGCATGAGATGTGATATCCAAGTCCTTCCCATTCCAATCATGAGACCCTTCCTATAACATGAGATGGGATATCCAACTCCTTCCCATTCCAATCCTGAGACCCTTCCGATAGCAGAGATGTGATATCTCAATGCTTATACCAAACCCGAGACCCTTCCTACGGCATGAGATGTCATATACAACTCCTTCCCATTCCAATCCTGAGACCCTTCCTATAGCATGAGATGTGATATCTCAATGCTTCTACCAAACCTGAGACCCTTCCTTTAGCATGAGATGTGATATCCAACTCGTTCCCATTCCAATCCTGAGACCCTTCCTATAGCATGAGATGTGATATCTCAATACTTCTAATACCAAACCTGAGATCCTTCCGATAACATGAGATGTGATATCCAAATCCTTCCCCTTCCAAACCTGAGACCCTCCCTTTAGCATGAGATGTGATATCCAACTCCTTCCCATTCCTATCCTGAGACCCTTCTGATAGCATGAGATGTGATATCTCAATGCTTCTAATACCAAACTTGAGATCCTTCCTATAACATGAGATGTGATATCCAAATCCTTCGCCTTCCAAACCTGAGACCCTCCGTTTAGCATGAGATGTGATATCCAACTCCTTCCCATTCCAATCCTGAGACCCTTCTGATAGCATGAGATGTGATATCTCAATGCCTCTAATACCAAACCTGAGATCCTATCTCTAACATGAAATGTGATATCCAACTCTTTCCCCTTCCAAACCTAAGAGCCTTCCTATAGCATGAGATGTGATATCCAAGTCCTTCCCATTCCAATCATGAGACCCTTCCTATAACATGAGATGGGATATCCAACTCCTTCCCATTCCAATCCTGAGACCCTTCCGATAGCAGAGATGTGATATCTCAATGCTTATACCAAACCTGAGACCCTTCCTACGGCATGAGATGTCATATACAACTCCTTCCCATTCCAATCCTGAGACCCTTCCTATAGCATGAGATGTGATGTCTCAATGCTTCTAATACCAAACCTGAGATCCTTCCTATAACATGAGATGTGATAGCCAACTCCTTCCCATTCCAATCCTGAGACCCTTCCTATAGCTTGAGATGTGATATCTCAATGCTTATACCAAACCTGAGACCCTTCCTATAGCATGAGATGTGATATCCAACAGCTTCCCATTCCAATCCTGAGACCCTTCCTATAGCATGAGATGTGATATCTCAATGCTTCTAATACCAAACCTGAGACTCTTCCTATAACATGAGATGGGATATCCAACTCCTTCCCATTCCAATCCTGAGACCCTTACGATAGCAGAGATGTGATATCTCAATGCTTATACCAAACCTGAGACCCTTCCTACGGCATGAGATGTCATATACAACTCCTTCCCATTCCAATCCTGAGACCCGTCCTATAGCATGAGATGTGATATCTCAATGCTTATACCAAACCTGAGACCCTTCATATAGCATGAGATGTGATATCCAACTCCTTCCCATTCCAATCCTGAGACCCTTCCTATAGCATGAGATGTGATGTCTCAATGCTTCTAATACCAAACCTGAGATCCTTCCTAAAACATGAGATGTGATATCCAACTCCTTCCATTCCAATCCTGAGACCCTTCCTATAGCATGAGATATGATATCTCAATGCTTCTAATATCAAACTTGAGACCCTCCCTATAGCATGAGATGTGATATCCAAGTCCTTCCCATTCCAATCCTGAGACACTTCCTATAGCATGAGATGTGATATCTCAATGCTTCTAATACCAAACCTGAGACTCTTCCTATAACATTAGATGGGATATCCAACTCCTTCCCATTCCAATCCTGAGACCATTCCAAAAGCATAGATGTGATATCTCAATGCTTATACCAAACCTGAGACCCTTCCTATGGCATGAAATGTCATATACATATCCTTCCCATTCCAATCCTGAGACCCTTCCTATAGCATGAGATGTGATATCTCAATGCTTATACCAAACCTGAGACCCTTCCTTTAGCATGAGATGTGATATCTAACTCCTTCCCATTCCAATCCTGAGACCCTTCCTATAGCATGAGATGTGATATCTCAATGCCTCTAATACCAAACCTGAGATCCTTCCTCTAACATGAAATGTGATATCCAACTCCTTCCCTTTCCAAACCTGAGAGCCTACCTATAGCATGAGATGTGATATCCAAGTCCTTCCAATTCCAATCCTTAGACCCTTCCTATAGCATGCAATATGATATCTCAATGATTCTAATAACAAACCTGAGACCCGTCCTATAACATGAGATGGGATATCCAACTCCTTCCCATTCCAATCCTGAGACCCTTCCGATAGCAGAGATGTGATATCTCAATGCTTATACCAAACCTGAGACCCTTCCTACGGCATGAGATGTCATATACAACTCCTTCCCATTCCAATCCTGAGACCCTTCCTATAGCATGACATGTGATATCTGAATGCTTATACCAAACCTGAGACCCTTCATATAGCATGAGATGTGATATCCAACTCCTTCCCATTACAATCCTGAGACCCTTCCTATAGCATGAGATGTGATGTCTCAATGCTTCTAATACCAAACCTGAGATCCTTCCTATAACATGAGATGTGATATCCAACTCCTTCCATTCCAATCCTGAGACCCTTCCTATAGCATGAGATGTGATATCTCAATGCTTCTAATATCAAACTTGAGACCCTCCCTATAGCATGAGATGTGATATCCAATTCCTTCCCATTCCAATCCTGAGACACTTCCTATAACATGAGATGGGATATCCAACTCCTTCCAATTCCAATCCTGAGACCCTTCCAAAAGCAGAGATGTGATATCTCAATGCTTATACCAAACCTGAGACCCTTCATATGGCATGAGATGTCATATACATATCCTTCCCATTCAAATCCTGAGACCCTTCCTATAGCATGAGATGTGATATCTCAATGCTTATACTAAACCTGAGACCCTTCCTATAGCATGAGATGTGATATCCAAGTCCTTCCCATTTCAATCCTGAGACCCTTCCTATAGCATGAGATGTGATATCTCAATGCTTCTAATACCAAACCTGAGACCCTTCCTATAACATGAATTCTGATATCCAAGTCCTTCCCATTCCAATCCTGAGACCCTTCCAATAGCAGAGATGTGATATCTAATGCTTCTAATATCAAACCTGAGACCTGTCCTATAACATGAGATGGGATATCCAACTCCTTCCCGTTCCAAACCTGATACCCTTCCTATAGCATGAGATGTGATATCCAATTCCTTCCCATCCCAATCCTGAGACACCTCCGATAGCAGAGATGTGATATCTCAATGCTTATAACAAACCTGAGACTCTTCCTATAACATGAGATGTGATATCTAACTCCTTCCCGTTCCAAACCTGAGACCCTTCCTATAGCATGAGATGTGATATCTCAATGCTTATACCAAATCTGAGACCCTTCTTATAGCATGAGATGTGATATCCAACTCCTTCCCATTCCAATCCTGAGACCCTTCCTATAGCATGAGATGTGATATCTCAATGCTTCAAATACCAAACCTGAGATCCTTCCTATAACAAGAGAAGTGACATCCAACTCCTTCCCATTCCAATCCTGAGACTCTTCCTATAGCATGAGATGTGATATCTCAATGCTTATACCAAATCTGAGACCCTTCCTATAGCATGAGATGTGATATCCAACTCCTTCCCATTCCAATCCTGAGACCCTTCCTATAGCATGAGATGTGATGTCTCAATGCTTCTAATTCCAAACCTGAGATCCTTCCTATAACATGAGATGTGATATCCAACTCCTTCCCATTCCAATCCTGAGACCCTTATGATAGCATGAGATGTGATATCTCAATGCCTCTTATACCAAACCTGAGATCCTTCCGATAGCATGAGATGTGATATCTCAATGCTTCTAATACCAAACCTGAGATCCTTCCTATAATATGAGATGTGATTTCCAAATCCTTCCCCTTCCAAACCTGAGACCCTCCCTTTAGCATGAGATGTGATATCCAACTCCTTCCCATTCCAATCCTGAGACCCTTCTGATAGCATGAGATGTGATATCTCAATGCCTCTAATACCAAACCTGAGATCCTACCTCTAACATGAAATGTGATATCCATCTCCTTCCCTTTCCAAACCTGAGACCCTGCCTATAGCATGAGATGTGATATCCAAGTCCTTCCCATTCCAATCCTGGGACCCTTCCTATAGCATGTGATGTGATATCTCAATGCTTATACCAAACATGAGACCCTTCCTATGGCATGAGATGTCATATACAACTCCTTCCCATTCCAATCCTGAGACCCTTCCTATAGCATGAGATGTGATATCTCAATGCTTATACCAAACCTGAGACCCTTCCTATAGCATGAGATGTGATATCCAACTTCTTCCCATTCCAATCCAGAGACCCTTCCTATAGCATGAGATGTGATATCTCAATGCTTATACCAAACCTGAGACCCTTCCTATAGCTTGAGATGTGATATCCAACTCCTTCCCATTCCAATCCTGAGACCCTTCCGATAGCATGAGATGTGATATCTCAAGGCCTCTAATACCAAACCTGAGATCCTTCCTCTAACATGAAATGTAATATCCAACTCCTTCCCCTTCCAAACCTGAGAACCTTCCTATAGCATGAGATATGATATCCAACTCCTTCCCATTCCAACCTGAGACCCTTCCTATAGCATGAGATGGGATATCCAACTCCTTCCAAATCCAATACTGATACCCTTCCGATAGCATGAGATGTGATATCCCAATGCTTCTACCAAACCTGAGAACCATACTATGGCATGAGATGTGATATCAAACTCCTTCCCATTCCAATCCTGAGACGCTTCCCATAGCTTGAGGTGTGATATCCAACTCCTTCCCATTCCAATTCTGAGACCCTTCTTATACCATGAGACTTGATATCTCAATGCTTCTAATACCAAACCTGAGACCCGTCCTATAACATGAGATGTGATATCCAAATCCTTCCCCTTCCAAACCTTAGACCCTTCCTTTATCATGAGATGTGATATCCAACTCCTTCCCATTCCAATTCTGAGACCCTTCCGATATCATGAGATTTGTTATCTCAATGCTTCTAATATCAAACTTGAGACCCTTTCTATAGCATGAGATGTGACATCCAAGTCCTTCCCATTCCAATCCTGAGACCCTTCCTATAGCATGAGATGTGATATCTCAATGCTTCTAATACCAAACCTGAGGCCTCATGCTAAAGGGAGGGTCTCAGGTTTGGAAGGGGAAGGATTTGGATATCACATCTCATGTTATAGGAAGGATCTCAGGATTGGTATTAGAAGCATTGAGATATCACATCTCATGCTATCGGAAGGATCTCAAGTTTGGTATTAGAAGCATTGAGATATCACATCTCATGCTATCGGAAGGATCTCAGGTTTGGCATTAGAAGCATTGAGATATCACATCTCATGCTATAGGAAGGGTCTCAGGTTTGGAACGGGAAGGAGTTGTATATCCCATCTCATGTTATAGGACTGGTCTCAGGTTTGGTATTAGAGGCATTGAGATATCACATTGCATGTTGTAGGAAGGGTCTCAGGTTTGGAATGGGAAGGAATTGGATATCACATCTCATGTCATAGGAAGCATGAGATGTGACATCCAAGTCCTTCCCATTCCAATCCTGAGACCCTTCCTATAGCATGAGATGTGATATCTCTATGCTTCTAATACCAAACCTGAGACCCTTCCTATAACATGAGATGGGATATCCAACTCCTTCCCATTCCAATCCTGAGACCCTTCCGATAGCAGAGATGTGATATCTCAATGCTTATACCAAACCTGAGACCCTTCCTATGGCCTGAGATGTCATATACAACTCCTTCCCATTCCAATCCTGAGACCCTTCCTTTAGCATGAGATGTGATATCTCAATGCTTATACCAAATCTGAGACCCTTTGATAGCATGAGATGTGATATCCAAATCCTTCCCATTCCAATCCTGAGACCCTTCCTATAGCATGAGATGTGATATCTCAATGCTTATACCAAACCTGAGAGCCTACCTATAGCATGAGATGTGATATCCAAGTCCATCCCATTCCAATTCTTAGACCCTTCCTACAGCATGCGATGTGATATCTCAATGATTCTAATACCAAACCAGAGACTCTTACTATAACATGAGATGGGATATCCAACTCCTTCCCATTCCAATCCTGAGCCGCTTCCGATAGCAGAGATGTGATATCTCAATGCTTATACCAAACCTGAGACCCTTCCTATAACATGAGATGTGATATCCAACTCCTTCCCGTTCCAAACCTGAGACACTAACTATAGCATATGTGATATCCAACTCCTTCCCATTCCAAACATGAGACCCTTCCTATAGCAAGAAAGTAATATCCAACTCCTACCCATTCCAATCCTGAGACCCTTCCTATTGCAAGAGATGTGATATCCAAATCCTTCCCATTCCAATCCTGAGACCCTTTCTATAACATGAGATGTGATATCCAACTCCTTCCCATTCCAACCTGAGACACTTCCAATAGCATGAGAAGGGATATCCAACTCCTTCCCAATCCAATCCTGAGACCCTTCCGATAGCAGAGATGTGATATCTCAATGCTTATACCAAACCTGAGACCCTTCCTATGGCATGAGATGTGATATCCAACTCCTTGCCATTCAAATCCTGAGACCCTTCCTATAGCATGAGAAGGGATATCCAACTCCTTCCCAATCCAATCCTGCGACCCTTCCGATAGCAGAGACGTGATATCTCAATGCTTCTACCAAACCTGAGACCCTTCCTTTAGCATGAGATGTGATATCCAAATCCTTCACATTCCAATCCTGAGACCCTTCCTATAGCATGAGATGTGATATCTCAATGCTTCTAATACCAAACCTGAGATCCTTCCTCTAACATGAAAAGTGATATCCAACTCCTTCCCTTTCCAAACCTAAGAGCCTATCTATAGCATGAGATGTGATATCCAACTCCTTCCCATTCCAACCCTTAGACCCTTCCTACAGCATGCAATATGATATCTCAATGATTCTAATAACAAACCTGAGACCCGTCCTATAACATGAGATGTGATATCCAACTCCTTCCCATTCCAATCCTGAGACACTTCCGATAGCAGAGATGTGATATCTCAATGCTTATACCAAACCTGAGACCCTTCCTATAACATGAGATGTGATATCCAAATCCTTCCCGTTCCAAACCTGAGACCCTTCCTTTAGCATGAGATGTGATATCCAGCTCCTTCCCATTCCAATCCTGAGACACTTCCGATAGCATGAGATGTGATATCTCAATGCTTCTAATATCAAAACTGAGACCCTCCCTATAGCATGATATGTGATATCTAAGTCCTTCCCATTCCAATCCTGAGACACTCCCTATAGCATGAGATGTGATATCCAAGTCTTTCCCATTCCAATCCTGAGACCCTTCCTATAGCATGAGATATGATATCTCAATACTTCTAATACCAAACGTGAGATCCTTCCGATAACATGAGATGTGATATCCAAATCCTTCCCCTTCCAAACCTGAGACCCTCCCTTTAGCATGAGATGTGATATCCAACTCCTTCCCATTCCAATCCTGAGACCCTTCTGATAGCATGAGATGTGATATCTCAATGCTTCTAATACCAAACATGAGATCCTTCCGATAGCATGAGATGTGATATCTCAATGCTTCTAATACCAAACCTGAGATCCTTCCTATAACATGAGATGTGATATCCAAATCCTTCCCCTTCCAAACCTGAGACCCTCCCTTTAGCATGAGATGTGATATCCAACTCCTTCCCATTCCATTCCTGAGACCCTTCTGATAGCATGAGATGTGATATCTCAGTGCCTCTAATACCAAACCTGAGATCCTACCTCTAACATGAAATGTGATATCCAACTCTTTCCCCTTCCAAACCTGAGAGCCTTCCTATAGCATGAGATGTGATATCCAAGTCCTTCCCATTCCAATCCTGAGACCCTTCCTATAGCTTGAGATGTGATATCCAACTCCTTCCCATTCCAATTCTGAGACCCTTCCTATACTCTGAGACTTGATATCTCAATGCTTCTAATACCAAACCTGAGACCCGTAATATAACATGAGATGTGATATCCAAATCCTTCCCCTTCCAAACCTTAGACCCTTCCTTTATCATGAGATGTGATATCCAACTCCTTCCCATTCCAATCCTGAGACCCTTCCGATATCATGAGATGTGATATCTCAAAGCTTCTAATATCAAACTTGAGACCCTCCCTATAGCATGAGATGTGATATCCAAGTCCTTCCCATTCCAATCCTGAGACCCTTCCTATAGCATGAGATGTGATATCTCAATGCTTCTAATACCAAACCTGAGACCCTTCCTATAACATGAGATGGGAATATCCAACTCCTTCCCATTCCAATCCTGAGACCCTTCCGATAGCAGAGATGTGATATCTCAATGCTTATACCAAACCTGAGACCCTTCCTATGGCATGAGATGTGATATCCAACTCCTTGCCATTCAAATCCTGAGACCCTTCCTATAGCATGAGAAGGGATATCCAACTCCTTCCCAATCCAATCCTGAGACCCTTCCGATAGCAGAGACGTGATATCTCAATGCTTCTACCAAACCTGAGACCCTTCCTTTAGCATGAGATGTGATATCCAAATCCTTCACATTCCAATCCTTAGACCCTTCCTATAGCATGAGATGTGATATCTCAATGCTTCTAATACCAAACCTGAGATCCTTCCTATAACATGAGATGTGATATCCAATTCCTTCCCATTCCAAACCTGAGACCCTTCCTATTGGATGAGATGTGATATCCAACTCCTTCCCATTCCAACCCTGAGACCCTTCCTATAGCATGAGATGTGATGTCTCAATGCTTCTAATACCAAACCTGAGATCCTTCCTATAACATGAGATGTGATATCCAACTCCTTCCATTCCAATCCTGAGACCTGTCCTATAGCATGATATGTGATATCTCAATGCTTATACCAAACCTGCGACCCTTCCTATAGCATGAGATGTGATATCCAACTACTTCCCATTCCAATCCTGAGACCCTTAATATAGCATGAGATGTGATATCTCAATGCTTCTAATACCAAACCTGAGATCCTTCCTCTAACATGAAATGTGATATCCAACTCCTTCCCTTTCCAAACCTAAGAGCCTATCTATAGCATGAGATGTGATATCCAAGTCCTTCCCATTCCAATCCTTAGACCCTTCCTACAGCATGTAAAATGATATCTCAATGATTCTAATAACAAACCTGAGACCCGTCCTATAGCATGAGATTTGATATCCAAGTCCTTCCCATTCCAATCCTGAGACCCTTCCTATAACATGAAATATGATATCCAACTCCTTCCCATTCCAACCTGAGACCCTTCCTATAGCATGAAATGGGATATCCAACTTCTTCCAAATCCAATACTGATACCCTTCCGATAGCATGAGATGTGATATCCCAATGCTTCTACCAAACCTGAGACCCATACTATGGCATGAGATGTGATATCAAACTACTTCCCATTCCAATCCTGAGACCCTTCCTATAGCTTGAGGTGTGATATCCAACTCCTTCCCATTCCAATCCAGAGACCCTTCCTATAGCATGAGATGTGATATCCAACTTCTTCCCATTCCAATCCAGAGACCCTTCCTATAGCATGAGATGTGATATCTCAATGCTTATACCAAACCTGAGACCCTTCCTATAGCTTGAGATGTGATATCCAACTCCTTCCCATTCCAATCCTGAGACCCTTCCGATAGCATGAGAGGTGATATCTCAAGGCCTCTAATACCAAACCTGAGATCCTTCCTCTAACATGAAATGTGATATCCAACTCCTTCCCCTTCCAAACCTGAGAACCTTCATATAGCATGAGATATGATATCCAACTCCTTCCCATTCCAACCTGAAACCCTTCCTATAGCATGAGATGGGATATCCAACTCCTTCCAAATCCAATACTGATACCCTTCCGATAGCATGAGATGTGATATCCCAATGCTTCTACCAAACCTGAGAACCATACTATGGCATGAGATGTGATATCAAACTCCTTCCCATTCCAATCCTGAGACGCTTCCTATAGCTTGAGGTGTGATATCCAACTCCTTCCCATTCCAATTCTGAGACCCTTCTTATACCATGAGACTTGATATCTCAATGCTTCTAATACCAAACCTGAGACCCGTCCTATAACATGAGATGTGATATCCAAATCCTTCCCCTTCCAAACCTTAGACCCTTCCGTTATCATGAGATGTGATATCCAACTCCTTCCCATTCCAATCCTGAGACCCTTCCGATATCATGAGATTTGTTATCTCAATGCTTCTAATATCAAACTTGAGACCCTCCCTATAGCATGAGATGTGACATCCAAGTCCTTCCCATTCCAATCCTGAGACCCTTCCTATAGCATGAGATGTGATATCTCAATGCTTCTAATACCAAACCTGAGGCCTCATGCTAAAGGGAGGGTCTCAGGTTTGGAAGGGGAAGGATTTGGATATCACATCTCATGTTATAGGAAGGATCTCAGGATTGGTATTAGAAGCATTGAGATATCACATCTCATGCTATCGGAAGGATCTCAAGTTTGGTATTAGAAGCATTGAGATATCACATCTCATGCTATCGGAAGGATCTCAGGTTTGGCATTAGAAGCATTGAGATATCACATCTCATGCGAAAGGAAGGGTCTCAGGTTTGGAACGGGAAGGAGTTGGATATCCCATCTCATGTTATAGGACTGGTCTCAGGTTTGGTATTAGAGGCATTGAGATATCACATTGCATGTTGTAGGAAGGGTCTCAGGTTTGGAATGGGAAGGAATTGGATATCACATCTCATGTCATAGGAAGCATGAGATGTGACATCCAAGTCCTTCCCATTCCAATCCTGAGACCCTTCCTATAGCATGAGGTGTGATATCTCTATGCTTCTAATACCAAACCTGAGACCCTTCCTATAACATGAGATGGGATATCCAACTCCTTCCCATTCCAATCCTGAGACCCTTCCTTTAGCATGAGATGTGATATCTCAATGCTTATACCAAATCTGAGACCCTTCCTATAGCATGAGATGTGATATCCAAATCCTTCCCATTCCAATCCTGAGACCCTTCCTATAGCATGAGATGTGATATCTCAATGCTTATACCAAACCTGAGAGCCTACCTATAGCATGAGATGTGATATCCAAGTCCATCCCATTCCAATTCTTAGACCCTTCCTACAGCATGCGATGTGATATCTCAATGATTCTAAAACCAAACCAGAGACTCTTTCTATAACATGAGATGGGATATCCAACTCCTTCCCATTCCAATCCTGAGCCGCTTCCGATAGCAGAGATGTGATATCTCAATGCTTATACCAAACCTGAGACCCTTCCTATGGCCTGAGATGTCATATACAACTCCTTCCCATTCCAATCCTGAGACCCTTCCTTTAGCATGAGATGTGATATCTCAATGCTTATACCAAACCTGAGACCCTTCCTATAGCATGAGATGTGATATCCAACTTCTTCCCATTCCAATCCAGAGACCCTTCCTATAGCATGAGATGTGATATCTCAATGCTTATACCAAACCTGAGACCCTTCCTATAGCTTGAGATGTGATATCCAACTCCTTCCCATTCCAATCCTGAGACCCTTCCGATAGCATGAGATGTGATATCTCAAGGCCTCTAATACCAAACCTGAGATCCTTCCTCTAACATGAAATGTGATATCCAACTCCTTCCCCTTCCAAACCTGAGAACCTTCCTATAGCATGAGATATGATATCCAACTCCTTCCCATTCCAACCTGAGACCCTTCCTATAGCATGAGATGGGATATCCAACTCCTTCCCAATCCAATACTGATACCCTTCCGATAGCATGAGATGTGATATCCCAATGCTTCTACCAAACCTGAGAACCATACTATGGCATGAGATGTGATATCAAACTCCTTCCCATTCCAATCCTGAGACGCTTCCTATAGCTTGAGGTGTGATATCCAACTCCTTCCCATTCCAATTCTGAGACCCTTCTTATACCATGAGACTTGATATCTCAATGCTTCTAATACCAAACCTGAGACCCGTCCTATAACATGAGATGTGATATCCAAATCCTTCCCCTTCCAAACCTTAGACCCTTCCTTTATCATGAGATGTGATATCCAACTCCTTCCCATTCCAATCCTGAGACCCTTCCGATATCATGAGATTTGTTATCTCAATGCTTTTAATATCAAACTTGAGACCCTCCCTATAGCATGAGATGTGACATCCAAGTCCCTCCCATTCCAATCCTGAGACCCTTCCTATAGCATGAGATGTGATATCTCAATGCTTCTAATACCAAACCTGAGGCCTCATGCTAAAGGGAGGGTCTCAGGTTTGGAAGGGGAAGGATTTGGATATCACATCTCATGTTATAGGAAGGATCTCAGGATTGGTATTAGAAGCATTGAGATATCACATCTCATGCTATCGGAAGGATCTCAAGTTTGGTATTAGAAGCATTGAGATATCACATCTCATGCTATCGGAAGGATCTCAGGTTTGGCATTAGAAGCATTGAGATATCACATCTCATGCTATAGGAAGGGTCTCAGGTTTGGAACGGGAAGGAGTTGGATATCCCATCTCATGTTATAGGACTGGTCTCAGGTTTGGTATTAGAGGCATTGAGATATCACATTGCATGTTGTAGGAAGGGTCTCAGGTTTGGAATGGGAAGGAATTGGATATCACATCTCATGTCATAGGAAGCATGAGATGTGACATCCAAGTCCTTCCCATTCCAATCCTGAGACCCTTCCTATAGCATGAGATGTGATATCTCTATGCTTCTAATACCAAACCTGAGACCCTTCCTATAACATGAGATGGGATATCCAACTCCTTCCCATTCCAATCCTGAGACCCTTCCGATAGCAGAGATGTGATATCTCAATGCTTATACCAAACCTGAGACCCTTCCTATGGCCTGAGATGTCATATACAACTCCTTCCCATTCCAATCCTGAGACCCTTCCTTTAGCATGAGATGTGATATCTCAATGCTTATACCAAATCTGAGAGCCTTCCTATAGCATGAGATGTGATATCCAAATCCTTCCCATTCCAATCCTGAGACCCTTCCTATAGCATGAGATGTGATATCTCAATGCTTATACCAAACCTGAGAGCCTACCTATAGCATGAGATGTGATATCCAAGTCCATCCCATTCCAATTCTTAGACCCTTCCTACAGCATGCGATGTGATATCTCAATGATTCTAATACCAAACCAGAGACTCTTACTATAACATGAGATGGGATATCCAACTCCTTCCCATTCCAATCCTGAGCCGCTTCCGATAGCAGAGATGTGATATCTCAATGCTTATACCAAACCTGAGACCCTTCCTATGGCCTGAGATGTCATATACAACTCCTTCCCATTCCAATCCTGAGACCCTTCCTTTAGCATGAGATGTGATATCTCAATGCTTATACCAAACCTGAGACCCTTCCTATAGCATGAGATGTGATATCCAACTTCTTCCCATTCCAATCCAGAGACCCTTCCTATAGCATGAGATGTGATATCTCAATGCTTATACCAAACCTGAGACCCTTCCTATAGCTTGAGATGTGATATCCAACTCCTTCCCATTCCAATCCTGAGACCCTTCCGATAGCATGAGATGTGATATCTCAAGGCCTCTAATACCAAACCTGAGATCCTTCCTCTAACATGAAATGTGATATCCAACTCCTTCCCCTTCCAAACCTGAGAACCTTCCTATAGCATGAGATATGATATCCAACTCCTTCCCATTCCAACCTGAGACCCTTCCTATAGCATGAGATGGGATATCCAACTCCTTCCAAATCCAATACTGATACCCTTCCGATAGCATGAGATGTGATATCCCAATGCTTCTACCAAACCTGAGAACCATACTATGGCATGAGATGTGATATCAAACTCCTTCCCATTCCAATCCTGAGACGCTTCCTATAGCTTGAGGTGTGATATCCAACTCCTTCCCATTCCAATTCTGAGACCCTTCTTATACCATGAGACTTGATATCTCAATGCTTCTAATACCAAACCTGAGACCCGTCCTATAACATGAGATGTGATATCCAAATCCTTCCCCTTCCAAACCTTAGACCCTTCCTTTATCATGAGATGTGATATCCAACTCCTTCCCATTCCAATCCTGAGACCCTTCCGATATCATGAGATTTGTTATCTCAATGCTTCTAATATCAAACTTGAGACCCTCCCTATAGCATGAGATGTGACATCCAAGTCCTTCCCATTCCAATCCTGAGACCCTTCCTATAGCATGAGATGTGATATCTCAATGCTTCTAATACCAAACCTGAGGCCTCATGCTAAAGGGAGGGTCTCAGGTTTGGAAGGGGAAGGATTTGGATATCACATCTCATGTTATAGGAAGGATCTCAGGATTGGTATTAGAAGCATTCAGATATCACATCTCATGCTATCGGAAGGATCTCAAGTTTGGTATTAGAAGCCTTGAGATATCACATCTCATGCTATCGGAAGGATCTCAGGTTTGGCATTAGAAGCATTGAGATATCACATCTCATGCTATAGGAAGGGTCTCAGGTTTGGAACGGGAAGGAGTTGGATATCCCATCTCATGTTATAGGACTGGTCTCAGGTTTGGTATTAGAGGCATTGAGATATCACATTGCATGTTGTAGGAAGGGTCTCAGGTTTGGAATGGGAAGGAATTGGATATCACATCTCATGTCATAGGAAGCATGAGATGTGACATCCAAGTCCTTCCCATTCCAATCCTGAGACCCTTCCTATAGCATGAGATGTGATATCTCTATGCTTCTAATACCAAACCTGAGACCCTTCCTATAACATGAGATGGGATATCCAACTCCTTCCCATTCCAATCCTGAGACCCTTCCGATAGCAGAGATGTGATATCTCAATGCTTATACCAAACCTGAGACCCTTCCTATGGCCTGAGATGTCATATACAACTCCTTCCCATTCCAATCCTGAGACCCTTCCTTTAGCATGAGATGTGATATCTCAATGCTTATACCAAATCTGAGACCCTTCCTATAGCATGAGATGTGATATCCAAATCCTTCCCATTCCAATCCTGAGACCCTTCCTATAGCATGAGATGTGATATCTCAATGCTTATACCAAACCTGAGAGCCTACCTATAGCATGAGATGTGATATCCAAGTCCATCCCATTCCAATTCTTAGACCCTTCCTACAGCATGCGATGTGATATCTCAATGATTCTAATACCAAACCAGAGACTCTTACTATAACATGAGATGGGATATCCAACTCCTTCCCATTCCAATCCTGAGCCGCTTCCGATAGCAGAGATGTGATATCTCAATGCTTATACCAAACCTGAGACCCTTCCTATAATATGAGATGTGATATCCAACTCCTTCCCGTTCCAAACCTGAGACACTAACTATAGCATATGTGATATCCAACTCCTTCCCATTCCAAACATGAGACCCTTCCTATAGCAAGAAAGTAATATCCAACTCCTACACATTCCAATCCTGAGACCCTTCCTATAGCAAGAGATGTGATATCCAAATCCTTCCCATTCCAATCCTGAGACCCTTTCTATAACATGAGATGTGATATCCAACTCCTTCCCATTCCAACCTGAGACACTTCCTATAGCATGAGAAGGGATATCCAACTCCTTCCTAATCCAATCCTGAGACCCTTCCGATAGCAGAGATGTGATATCTCAATGCTTATACCAAACCTGAGACCCTTCCTATGGCATGAGATGTGATATCCAACTCCTTGCCATTCAAATCCTGAGACCCTTCCTATAGCATGAGAAGGGATATCCAACTCCTTCCCAATCCAATCCTGCGACCCTTCCGATAGCAGAGACGTGATATCTCAATGCTTCTACCAAACCTGAGACCCTTCCTTTAGCATGAGATGTGATATCCAAATCCTTCACATTCCAATCCTGAGACCCTTCCTATAGCATGAGATGTGATATCTCAATGCTTCTAATACCAAACCTGAGATCCTTCCTATAACATGAGATGTGATATCCAATTCCTTCCCATTCCAAACCTGAGACCCTTCCTATTGGATGAGATGTGATATCCAACTCCTTCCCATTCCAACCCTGAGACCCTTCCTATAGCATGAGATGTGATATCTCAATGCTTCTAATACCAAACCTGAGATCCTTCCTCTAACATGAAATGTGATATCCAACTCCTTCCCTTTCCAAACCTAAGAGCCTATCTATAGCATGAGATGTGATATCCAAGTCCTTCCCATTCCAACCCTTAGACCCTTCCTACAGCATGCAATATGATATCTCAATGATTCTAATAACAAACCTGAGACCCGTCCTATAACATGAGATGTGATATCCAACTCCTTCCCATTCCAATCCTGAGACACTTCCGATAGCAGAGATGTGATATCTCAATGCTTATACCAAACCTGAGACCCTTCCTATAACATGAGATGTGATATCCAAATCCTTCCCGTTCCAAACCTGAGACCCTTCCTTTAGCATGAGATGTGATATCCAGCTCCTTCCCATTCCAATCCTGAGACACTTCCGATAGCATGAGATGTGATATCTCAATGCTTCTAATATCAAAACTGAGATCCTCCCTATAGCATGATATGTGATATCTAAGTCCTTCCCATTCCAATCCTGAGACACTCCCTATAGCATGAGATGTGATATCCAACTCTTTCCCATTCCAATCCTGAGACCCTTCCTATAGCATGAGATATGATATCTCAATACTTCTAATACCAAACGTGAGATCCTTCCGATAACATGAGATGTGATATCCAAATCCTTCCCCTTCCAAACCTGAGACCCTCCCTTTAGCATGAGATGTGATATCCAACTCCTTCCCATTCCAATCCTGAGACCCTTCTGATAGCATTAGATGTGATATCTCAATGCTTCTAATACCAAACCTGAGATCCTTCCGATAGCATGAGATGTGATATCTCAATGCTTCTAATACCAAACCTGAGATCCTTCCTATAACATGAGATGTGATATCCAAATCCTTCCCCTTCCAAACCTGAGACCCTCCCTTTAGCATGAGATGTGATATCCAACTCCTTCCCATTCCATTCCTGAGACCCTTCTGATAGCATGAGATGTGATATCTCAATGCCTCTAATACCAAACCTGAGATCCTACCTCTAACATGAAATGTGATATCCAACTCTTTCCCCTTCCAAACCTGAGAGCCTTCCTATAGCATGAGATGTGATATCCAAGTCCTTCCCATTCCAATCCTGAGACCCTTCCTATAGCTTGAGATGTGATATCCAACTCCTTCCCATTCCAATTCTGAGACCCTTCCTATACTCTGAGACTTGATATCTCAATGCTTCTAATACCAAACCTGAGACCCGTAATATAACATGAGATGTGATATCCAAATCCTTCCCCTTCCAAACCTTAGACCCTTCCTTTATCATGAGATGTGATATCCAACTCCTTCCCATTCCAATCCTGAGACCCTTCCGATATCATGAGATGTGATATCTCAAAGCTTCTAATATCAAACTTGAGACCCTCCCTATAGCATGAGATGTGATATCCAAGTCCTTCCCATTCCAATCCTGAGACCCTTCCTATAGCATGAGATGTGATATCTCAATGCTTCTAATACCAAACCTGAGACCCTTCCTATAACATGAGATGGGAATATCCAACTCCTTCCCATTCCAATCCTGAGACCCTTCCGATAGCAGAGATGTGATATCTCAATGCTTATACCAAACCTGAGACCCTTCCTATGGCATGAGATGGGAATATCCAACTCCTTCCCATTCCAATCCTGAGACCCTTCCGATAGCAGAGATGTGATATCTCAATGCTTATACCAAACCTGAGACCCTTCCTATAGCATGAGATGTGATATCTCAATGCTTCTAATACCAAACCTGAGACCCTTCCTATAACATGAGATGGGAATATCCAACTCCTTCCCATTCCAATCCTGAGACCCTTCCGATAGCAGAGATGTGATATCTCAATGCTTATACCAAACCTGAGACCCTTCCTATAGCATGAGATGTGATATCTCAATACTTCTAATACCAAACCTGAGATCCTTCCGATAAAATGAGATGTGATATCCAAATCCTTCCCCTTCCAAACCTGAGACCCTCCCTTTAGCATGAGATGTGATATCCAACTCCTTCCCATTCCTATCCTGAGACCCTTCTGATAGCATGAGATGTGATATCTCAATGCTTCTAATACCAAACTTGAGATCCTTCCTATAACATGAGATGTGATATCCAAATCCTTCGCCTTCCAAACCTGAGACCCTCCGTTTAGCATGAGATGTGATATCCAACTCCTTCCCATTCCAATCCTGAGACCCTTCTGATAGCATGAGATGTGATATCTCAATGCCTCTAATACCAAACCTGAGATCCTATCTCTAACATGAAATGTGATATCCAACTCTTTCCCCTTCCAAACCTAAGAGCCTTCCTATAGCATGAGATGTGATATCCAAGTCCTTCCCATTCCAATCATGAGACCCTTCCTATAACATGAGATGGGATATCCAACTCCTTCCCATTCCAATCCTGAGACCCTTCCGATAGCAGAGATGTGATATCTCAATGCTTATACCAAACCTGAGACCCTTCCTACGGCATGAGATGTCATATACAACTCCTTCCCATTCCAATCCTGAGACCCTTCCTATAGCATGAGATGTGATGTCTCAATGCTTCTAATACCAAACCTGAGATCCTTCCTATAACATGAGATGTGATAGCCAACTCCTTCCCATTCCAATCCTGAGACCCTTCCTATAGCTTGAGATGTGATATCTCAATGCTTATACCAAACCTGAGACCCTTCCTATAGCATGAGATGTGATATCCAACAGCTTCCCATTCCAATCCTGAGACCCTTCCTATAGCATGAGATGTGATATCTCAATGCTTCTAATACCAAACCTGAGACTCTTCCTATAACATGAGATGGGATATCCAACTCCTTCCCATTCCAATCCTGAGACCCTTACGATAGCAGAGATGTGATATCTCAATGCTTATACCAAACCTGAGACCCTTCCTACGGCATGAGATGTCATATACAACTCCTTCCCATTCGAATCCTCAGACCCTTCCTATAGCATGAGATGTGATATCTCAATGCTTATACCAAACCTGAGACCCTTCATATAGCATGAGATGTGATATCCAACTCCTTCCCATTCCAATCCTGAGACCCTTCCTATAGCATGAGATGTGATGTCTCAATGCTTCTAATACCAAACCTGAGATCCTTCCTAAAACATGAGATGTGATATCCAACTCCTTCCATTCCAATCCTGAGACCCTTCCTATAGCATGAGATATGATATCTCAATGCTTCTAATATCAAACTTGAGACCCTCCCTATAGCATGAGATGTGATATCCAAGTCCTTCCCATTCCAATCCTGAGACACTTCCTATAGCATGAGATGTGATATCTCAATGCTTCTAATACCAAACCTGAGACTCTTCCTATAACATTAGATGGGATATCCAACTCCTTCCCATTCCAATCCTGAGACCATTCCAAAAGCATAGATGTGATATCTCAATGCTTATACCAAACCTGAGACCCTTCCTATGGCATGAAATGTCATATACATATCCTTCCCATTCCAATCCTGAGACCCTTCCCATAGCATGAGATGTGATATCTCAATGCTTATACCAAACCTGAGACCCTTCCTTTAGCATGAGATGTGATATCTAACTCCTTCCCATTCCAATCCTGAGACCCTTCCTATAGCATGAGATGTGATATCTCAATGCCTCTAATACCAAACCTGAGATCCTTCCTCTAACATGAAATGTGATATCCAACTCCTTGCCTTTCCAAACCTGAGAGCCTACCTATAGCATGAGATGTGATATCCAAGTCCTTCCAATTCCAATCCTTAGACCCTTCCTATAGCATGCAATATGATATCTCAATGATTCTAATAACAAACCTGAGACCCGTCCTATAACATGAGATGGGATATCCAACTCCTTCCCATTCCAATCCTGAGACCCTTCCGATAGCAGAGATGTGATATCTCAATGCTTATACCAAACCTGAGACCCTTCCTACAGCATGAGATGTCATATACAACTCCTTCCCATTCCAATCCTGAGACCCTTCCTATAGCATGACATGTGATATCTGAATGCTTATACCAAACCTGAGACCCTTCATATAGCATGAGATGTGATATCCAACTCCTTCCCATTACAATCCTGAGACCCTTCCTATAGCATGAGATGTGATGTCTCAATGCTTCTAATACCAAACCTGAGATCCTTCCTATAACATGAGATGTGATATCCAACTCCTTCCATTCCAATCCTGAGACCCTTCCTATAGCATGAGATGTGATATCTCAATGCTTCTAATATCAAACTTGAGACCCTCCCTATAGCATGAGATGTGATATCCAATTCCTTCCCATTCCAATCCTGAGACACTTCCTATAACATGAGATGGGATATCCAACTCCTTCCAATTCCAATCCTGAGACCCTTCCAAAAGCAGAGATGTGATATCTCAATGCTTATACCAAACCTGAGACCCTTCATATGGCATGAGATGTCATATACATATCCTTCCCATTCAAATCCTGAGACCCTTCCTATAGCATGAGATGTGATATCTCAATGCTTATACTAAACCTGAGACCCTTCCTATAGCATGAGATGTGATATCCAAGTCCTTCCCATTTCAATCCTGAGACCCTTCCTATAGCATGAGATGTGATATCTCAATGCTTCTAATACCAAACCTGAGACCCTTCCTATAACATGAATTCTGATATCCAAGTCCTTCCCATTCCAATCCTGAGACCCTTCCAATAGCAGAGATGTGATATCTAATGCTTCTAATATCAAACCTGAGACCTGTCCTATAACATGAGATGGGATATCCAACTCCTTCCCGTTCCAAACCTGATACCCTTCCTATAGCATGAGATGTGATATCCAATTCCTTCCCATCCCAATCCTGAGACACCTCCGATAGCAGAGATGTGATATCTCAATGCTTATAACAAACCTGAGACTCTTCCTATAACATGAGATGTGATATCTAACTCCTTCCCGTTCCAAACCTGAGACCCTTCCTATAGCATGAGATGTGATATCTCAATGCTTATACCAAATCTGAGACCCTTCCTATAGCATGAGATGTGATATCCAACTCCTTCCCATTCCAATCCTGAGACCCTTCCTATAGCATGAGATGTGATATCTCAATGCTTCAAATACCAAACCTGAGATCCTTCCTATAACAAGAGAAGTGATATCCAACTCCTTCCCATTCCAATCCTGAGACTCTTCCTATAGCATGAGATGTGATATCTCAATGCTTATACCAAATCTGAGACCCTTCCTATAGCATGAGATGTGATATCCAACTCCTTCCCATTCCAATCCTGAGACCCTTCCTATAGCATGAGATGTGATATCTCAATGCTTCAAATACCAAACCTGAGATCCTTCCTATAACAAGAGATGTGATATCCAACTCCTTCCCATTCCAATCCTGAGACCCTTATGATAGCATGAGATGTGATATCTCAATGCCTCTAATACCAAACCTGAGATACTTCCGATAGCATGAGATGTGATATCTCAATGCTTCTAATACCAAACCTGAGATCCTTCCTATAACATGAGATGTGATTTCCAAATCCTTCCCCTTCCAAACCTGAGACCCTCCCTTTAGCATGAGATGTCATATACAACTCCTTCCCATTCCAATCCTGAGACCCTTCCTATAGCATGAGATGTGATATCTCAATGCTTATACCAAATCTGAGACCCTTCCTATAGCATGAGATGTGATATCCAACTCCTTCCCATTCCAATCCTGAGACCCTTCCTATAGCATGAGATGTGATGTCTCAATGCTTCTAATTCCAAACCTGAGATCCTTCCTATAACATGAGATGTGATATCCAACTCCTTCCCATTCCAATCCTGAGACCCTTATGATAGCATGAGATGTGATATCTCAATGCCTCTTATACCAAACCTGAGATCCTTCCGATAGCATGAGATGTGATATCTCAATGCTTCTAATACCAAACCTGAGATCCTTCCTATAATATGAGATGTGATTTCCAAATCCTTCCCCTTCCAAACCTGAGACCCTCCCTTTAGCATGAGATGTGATATCCAACTCCTTCCCATTCCAATCCTGAGACCCTTCTGATAGCATGAGATGTGATATCTCAATGCCTCTAATACCAAACCTGAGATCCTACCTCTAACATGAAATGTGATATCCATCTCCTTCCCTTTCCAAACCTGAGACCCTGCCTATAGCATGAGATGTGATATCCAAGTCCTTCCCATTCCAATCCTGGGACCCTTCCTATAGCATGTGATGTGATATCTCAATGCTTATACCAAACATGAGACCCTTCCTATGGCATGAGATGTCATATACAACTCCTTCCCATTCCAATCCTGAGACCCTTCCTATAGCATGAGATGTGATATCTCAATGCTTATACCAAACCTGAGACCCTTCCTATAGCATGAGATGTGATATCCAACTTCTTCCCATTCCAATCCAGAGACCCTTCCTATAGCATGAGATGTGATATCTCAATGCTTATACCAAACCTGAGACCCTTCCTATAGCTTGAGATGTGATATCCAACTCCTTCCCATTCCAATCCTGAGACCCTTCCGATAGCATGAGATGTGATATCTCAAGGCCTCTAATACCAAACCTGAGATCCTTCCTCTAACATGAAATGTGATATCCAACTCCTTCCCCTTCCAAACCTGAGAACCTTCCTATAGCATGAGATATGATATCCAACTCCTTCCCATTCCAACCTGAGACCCTTCCTATAGCATGAGATGGGATATCCAACTCCTTCCAAATCCAATACTGATACCCTTCCGATAGCATGAGATGTGATATCCCAATGCTTCTACCAAACCTGAGAACCATACTATGGCATGAGATGTGATATCAAACTCCTTCCCATTCCAATCCTGAGACGCTTCCCATAGCTTGAGGTGTGATATCCAACTCCTTCCCATTCCAATTCTGAGACCCTTCTTATACCATGAGACTTGATATCTCAATGCTTCTAATACCAAACCTGAGACCCGTCCTATAACATGAGATGTGATATCCAAATCCTTCCCCTTCCAAACCTTAGACCCTTCCTTTATCATGAGATGTGATATCCAACTCCTTCCCATTCCAATTCTGAGACCCTTCCGATATCATGAGATTTGTTATCTCAATGCTTCTAATATCAAACTTGAGACCCTTTCTATAGCATGAGATGTGACATCCAAGTCCTTCCCATTCCAATCCTGAGACCCTTCCTATAGCATGAGATGTGATATCTCAATGCTTCTAATACCAAACCTGAGGCCTCATGCTAAAGGGAGGGTCTCAGGTTTGGAAGGGGAAGGATTTGGATATCACATCTCATGTTATAGGAAGGATCTCAGGATTGGTATTAGAAGCATTGAGATATCACATCTCATGCTATCGGAAGGATCTCAAGTTTGGTATTAGAAGCATTGAGATATCACATCTCATGCTATCGGAAGGATCTCAGGTTTGGCATTAGAAGCATTGAGATATCACATCTCATGCTATAGGAAGGGTCTCAGGTTTGGAACGGGAAGGAGTTGGATATCCCATCTCATGTTATAGGACTGGTCTCAGGTTTGGTATTAGAGGCATTGAGATATCACATTGCATGTTGTAGGAAGGGTCTCAGGTTTGGAATGGGAAGGAATTGGATATCACATCTCATGTCATAGGAAGCATGAGATGTGACATCCAAGTCCTTCCCATTCCAATCCTGAGACCCTTCCTATAGCATGAGATGTGATATCTCTATGCTTCTAATACCAAACCTGAGACCCTTCCTATAACATGAGATGGGATATCCAACTCCTTCCCATTCCAATCCTGAGACCCTTCCGATAGCAGAGATGTGATATCTCAATGCTTATACCAAACCTGAGACCCTTCCTATGGCCTGAGATGTCATATACAACTCCTTCCCATTCCAATCCTGAGACCCTTCCTTTAGCATGAGATGTGATATCTCAATGCTTATACCAAATCTGAGACCCTTCCTATAGCATGAGATGTGATATCCAAATCCTTCCCATTCCAATCCTGAGACCCTTCCTATAGCATGAGATGTGATATCTCAATGCTTATACCAAACCTGAGAGCCTACCTATAGCATGAGATGTGATATCCAAGTCCATCCCATTCCAATTCTTAGACCCTTCCTACAGCATGCGATGTGATATCTCAATGATTCTAATACCAAACCAGAGACTCTTACTATAACATGAGATGGGATATCCAACTCCTTCCCATTCCAATCCTGAGCCGCTTCCGATAGCAGAGATGTGATATCTCAATGCTTATACCAAACCTGAGACCCTTCCTATAACATGAGATGTGATATCCAACTCCTTCCCGTTCCAAACCTGAGACACTAACTATAGCATATGTGATATCCAACTCCTTCCCATTCCAAACATGAGACCCTTCCTATAGCAAGAAAGTAATATCCAACTCCTACCCATTCCAATCCTGAGACCCTTCCTATAGCAAGAGATGTGATATCCAAATCCTTCCCATTCCAATCCTGAGACCCTTTCTATAACATGAGATGTGATATCCAACTCCTTCCCATTCCAACCTGAGACACTTCCAATAGCATGAGAAGGGATATCCAACTCCTTCCCAATCCAATCCTGAGACCCTTCCGATAGCAGAGATGTGATATCTCAATGCTTATACCAAACCTGAGACCCTTCCTATGGCATGAGATGTGATATCCAACTCCTTGCCATTCAAATCCTGAGACCCTTCCTATAGCATGAGAAGGGATATCCAACTCCTTCCCAATCCAATCCTGCGACCCTTCCGATAGCAGAGACGTGATATCTCAATGCTTCTACCAAACCTGAGACCCTTCCTTTAGCATGAGATGTGATATCCAAATCCTTCACATTCCAATCCTGAGACCCTTCCTATAGCATGAGATGTGATATCTCAATGCTTCTAATACCAAACCTGAGATCCTTCCTCTAACATGAAAAGTGATATCCAACTCCTTCCCTTTCCAAACCTAAGAGCCTATCTATAGCATGAGATGTGATATCCAACTCCTTCCCATTCCAACCCTTAGACCCTTCCTACAGCATGCAATATGATATCTCAATGATTCTAATAACAAACCTGAGACCCGTCCTATAACATGAGATGTGATATCCAACTCCTTCCCATTCCAATCCTGAGACACTTCCGATAGCAGAGATGTGATATCTCAATGCTTATACCAAACCTGAGACCCTTCCTATAACATGAGATGTGATATCCAAATCCTTCCCGTTCCAAACCTGAGACCCTTCCTTTAGCATGAGATGTGATATCCAGCTCCTTCCCATTCCAATCCTGAGACACTTCCGATAGCATGAGATGTGATATCTCAATGCTTCTAATATCAAAACTGAGACCCTCCCTATAGCATGATATGTGATATCTAAGTCCTTCCCATTCCAATCCTGAGACACTCCCTATAGCATGAGATGTGATATCCAACTCTTTCCCATTCCAATCCTGAGACCCTTCCTATAGCATGAGATATGATATCTCAATACTTCTAATACCAAACGTGAGATCCTTCCGATAACATGAGATGTGATATCCAAATCCTTCCCCTTCCAAACCTGAGACCCTCCCTTTAGCATGAGATGTGATATCCAACTCCTTCCCATTCCAATCCTGAGACCCTTCTGATAGCATGAGATGTGATATCTCAATGCTTCTAATACCAAACATGAGATCCTTCCGATAGCATGAGATGTGATATCTCAATGCTTCTAATACCAAACCTGAGATCCTTCCTATAACATGAGATGTGATATCCAAATCCTTCCCCTTCCAAACCTGAGACCCTCCCTTTAGCATGAGATGTGATATCCAACTCCTTCCCATTCCATTCCTGAGACCCTTTTGATAGCATGAGATGTGATATCTCAGTGCCTCTAATACCAAACCTGAGATCCTACCTCTAACATGAAATGTGATATCCAACTCTTTCCCCTTCCAAACCTGAGAGCCTTCCTATAGCATGAGATGTGATATCCAAGTCCTTCCCATTCCAATCCTGAGACCCTTCCTATAGCTTGAGATGTGATATCCAACTCCTTCCCATTCCAATTCTGAGACCCTTCCTATACTCTGAGACTTGATATCTCAATGCTTCTAATACCAAACCTGAGACCCGTAATATAACATGAGATGTGATATCCAAATCCTTCCCCTTCCAAACCTTAGACCCTTCCTTTATCATGAGATGTGAGATCCAACTCCTTCCCATTCCAATCCTGAGACCCTTCCGATATCATGAGATGTGATATCTCAAAGCTTCTAATATCAAACTTGAGACCCTCCCTATAGCATGAGATGTGATATCCAAGTCCTTCCCATTCCAATCCTGAGACCCTTCCTATAGCATGAGATGTGATATCTCAATGCTTCTAATACCAAACCTGAGACCCTTCCTATAACATGAGATGGGAATATCCAACTCCTTCCCATTCCAATCCTGAGACCCTTCCGATAGCAGAGATGTGATATCTCAATGCTTATACCAAACCTGAGACCCTTCCTATGGCATGAGATGTGATATCCAACTCCTTGCCATTCAAATCCTGAGACCCTTCCTATAGCATGAGAAGGGATATCCAACTCCTTCCCAATCCAATCCTGAGACCCTTCCGATAGCAGAGACGTGATATCTCAATGCTTCTACCAAACCTGAGACCCTTCCTTTAGCATGAGATGTGATATCCAAATCCTTCACATTCCAATCCTTAGACCCTTCCTATAGCATGAGATGTGATATCTCAATGCTTCTAATACCAAACCTGAGATCCTTCCTATAACATGAGATGTGATATCCAATTCCTTCCCATTCCAAACCTGAGACCCTTCCTATTGGATGAGATGTGATATCCAACTCCTTCCCATTCCAACCCTGAGACCCTTCCTATAGCATGAGATGTGATGTCTCAATGCTTCTAATACCAAACCTGAGATCCTTCCTATAACATGAGATGTGATATCCAACTCCTTCCATTCCAATCCTGAGACCTGTCCTATAGCATGATATGTGATATCTCAATGCTTATACCAAACCTGAGACCCTTCCTATAGCATGAGATGTGATATCCAACTACTTCCCATTCCAATCCTGAGACCCTTAATATAGCATGAGATGTGATATCTCAATGCTTCTAATACCAAACCTGAGATCCTTCCTCTAACATGAAATGTGATATCCAACTCCTTCCCTTTCCAAACCTAAGAGCCTATCTATAGCATGAGATGTGATATCCAAGTCCTTCCCATTCCAATCCTTAGACCCTTCCTACAGCATGTAAAATGATATCTCAATGATTCTAATAACAAACCTGAGACCCGTCCTATAGCATGAGATTTGATATCCAAGTCCTTCCCATTCCAATCCTGAGACCCTTCCTATAACATGAAATATGATATCCAACTCCTTCCCATTCCAACCTGAGACCCTTCCTATAGCATGAGATGGGATATCCAACTTCTTCCAAATCCAATACTGATACCCTTCCGATAGCATGAGATGTGATATCCCAATGCTTCTACCAAACCTGAGACCCATACTATGGCATGAGATGTGATATCAAACTACTTCCCATTCCAATCCTGAGACCCTTCCTATAGCTTGAGGTGTGATATCCAACTCCTTCCCATTCCAATCCAGAGACCCTTCCTATAGCATGAGATGTGATATCCAACTTCTTCCCATTCCAATCCAGAGACCCTTCCTATAGCATGAGATGTGATATCTCAATGCTTATACCAAACCTGAGACCCTTCCTATAGCTTGAGATGTGATATCCAACTCCTTCCCATTCCAATCCTGAGACCCTTCCGATAGCATGAGAGGTGATATCTCAAGGCCTCTAATACCAAACCTGAGATCCTTCCTCTAACATGAAATGTGATATCCAACTCCTTCCCCTTCCAAACCTGAGAACCTTCCTATAGCATGAGATATGATATCCAACTCCTTCCCATTCCAACCTGAGACCCTTCCTATAGCATGAGATGGGATATCCAACTCCTTCCAAATCCAATACTGATACCCTTCCGATAGCATGAGATGTGATATCCCAATGCTTCTACCAAACCTGAGAACCATACTATGGCATGAGATGTGATATCAAACTCCTTCCCATTCCAATCCTGAGACGCTTCCTATAGCTTGAGGTGTGATATCCAACTCCTTCCCATTCCAATTCTGAGACCCTTCTTATACCATGAGACTTGATATCTCAATGCTTCTAATACCAAACCTGAGACCCGTCCTATAACATGAGATGTGATATCCAAATCCTTCCCCTTCCAAACCTTAGACCCTTCCGTTATCATGAGATGTGATATCCAACTCCTTCCCATTCCAATCCTGAGACCCTTCCGATATCATGAGATTTGTTATCTCAATGCTTCTAATATCAAACTTGAGACCCTCCCTATAGCATGAGATGTGACATCCAAGTCCTTCCCATTCCAATCCTGAGACCCTTCCTATAGCATGAGATGTGATATCTCAATGCTTCTAATACCAAACCTGAGGCCTCATGCTAAAGGGAGGGTCTCAGGTTTGGAAGGGGAAGGATTTGGATATCACATCTCATGTTATAGGAAGGATCTCAGGATTGGTATTAGAAGCATTGAGATATCACATCTCATGCTATCGGAAGGATCTCAAGTTTGGTATTAGAAGCATTGAGATATCACATCTCATGCTATCGGAAGGATCTCAGGTTTGGCATTAGAAGCATTGAGATATCACATCTCATGCTATAGGAAGGGTCTCAGGTTTGGAACGGGAAGGAGTTGGATATCCCATCTCATGTTATAGGACTGGTCTCAGGTTTGGTATTAGAGGCATTGAGATATCACATTGCATGTTGTAGGAAGGGTCTCAGGTTTGGAATGGGAAGGAATTGGATATCACATCTCATGTCATAGGAAGCATGAGATGTGACATCCAAGTCCTTCCCATTCCAATCCTGAGACCCTTCCTATAGCATGAGATGTGATATCTCTATGCTTCTAATACCAAACCTGAGACCCTTCCTATAACATGAGATGGGATATCCAACTCCTTCCCATTCCAATCCTGAGACCCTTCCTTTAGCATGAGATGTGATATCTCAATGCTTATACCAAATCTGAGACCCTTCCTATAGCATGAGATGTGATATCCAAATCCTTCCCATTCCAATCCTGAGACCCTTCCTATAGCATGAGATGTGATATCTCAATGCTTATACCAAACCTGAGAGCCTACCTATAGCATGAGATGTGATATCCAAGTCCATCCCATTCCAATTCTTAGACCCTTCCTACAGCATGCGATGTGATATCTCAATGATTCTAATACCAAACCAGAGACTCTTTCTATAACATGAGATGGGATATCCAACTCCTTCCCATTCCAATCCTGAGCCGCTTCCGATAGCAGAGATGTGATATCTCAATGCTTATACCAAACCTGAGACCCTTCCTATGGCCTGAGATGTCATATACAACTCCTTCCCATTCCAATCCTGAGACCCTTCCTTTAGCATGAGATGTGATATCTCAATGCTTATACCAAACCTGAGACCCTTCCTATAGCATGAGATGTGATATCCAACTTCTTCCCATTCCAATCCAGAGACCCTTCCTATAGCATGAGATGTGATATCTCAATGCTTATACCAAACCTGAGACCCTTCCTATAGCTTGAGATGTGATATCCAACTCCTTCCCATTCCAATCCTGAGACCCTTCCGATAGCATGAGATGTGATATCTCAAGGCCTCTAATACCAAACCTGAGATCCTTCCTCTAACATGAAATGTGATATCCAACTCCTTCCCCTTCCAAACCTGAGAACCTTCCTATAGCATGAGATATGATATCCAACTCCTTCCCATTCCAACCTGAGACCCTTCCTATAGCATGAGATGGGATATCCAACTCCTTCCAAATCCAATACTGATACCCTTCCGATAGCATGAGATGTGATATCCCAATGCTTCTACCAAACCTGAGAACCATACTATGGCATGAGATGTGATATCAAACTCCTTCCCATTCCAATCCTGAGACGCTTCCTATAGCTTGAGGTGTGATATCCAACTCCTTCCCATTCCAATTCTGAGACCCTTCTTATACCATGAGACTTGATATCTCAATGCTTCTAATACCAAACCTGAGACCCGTCCTATAACATGAGATGTGATATCCAAATCCTTCCCCTTCCAAACCTTAGACCCTTCCTTTATCATGAGATGTGATATCCAACTCCTTCCCATTCCAATCCTGAGACCCTTCCGATATCATGAGATTTGTTATCTCAATGCTTTTAATATCAAACTTGAGACCCTCCCTATAGCATGAGATGTGACATCCAAGTCCCTCCCATTCCAATCCTGAGACCCTTCCTATAGCATGAGATGTGATATCTCAATGCTTCTAATACCAAACCTGAGGCCTCATGCTAAAGGGAGGGTCTCAGGTTTGGAAGGGGAAGGATTTGGATATCACATCTCATGTTATAGGAAGGATCTCAGGATTGGTATTAGAAGCATTGAGATATCACATCTCATGCTATCGGAAGGATCTCAAGTTTGGTATTAGAAGCATTGAGATATCACATCTCATGCTATCGGAAGGATCTCAGGTTTGGCATTAGAAGCATTGAGATATCACATCTCATGCTATAGGAAGGGTCTCAGGTTTGGAACGGGAAGGAGTTGGATATCCCATCTCATGTTATAGGACTGGTCTCAGGTTTGGTATTAGAGGCATTGAGATATCACATTGCATGTTGTAGGAAGGGTCTCAGGTTTGGAATGGGAAGGAATTGGATATCACATCTCATGTCATAGGAAGCATGAGATGTGACATCCAAGTCCTTCCCATTCCAATCCTGAGACCCTTCCTATAGCATGAGATGTGATATCTCTATGCTTCTAATACCAAACCTGAGACCCTTCCTATAACATGAGATGGGATATCCAACTCCTTCCCATTCCAATCCTGAGACCCTTCCGATAGCAGAGATGTGATATCTCAATGCTTATACCAAACCTGAGACCCTTCCTATGGCCTGAGATGTCATATACAACTCCTTCCCATTCCAATCCTGAGACCCTTCCTTTAGCATGAGATGTGATATCTCAATGCTTATACCAAATCTGAGAGCCTTCCTATAGCATGAGATGTGATATCCAAATCCTTCCCATTCCAATCCTGAGACCCTTCCTATAGCATGAGATGTGATATCTCAATGCTTATACCAAACCTGAGAGCCTACCTATAGCATGAGATGTGATATCCAAGTCCATCCCATTCCAATTCTTAGACCCTTCCTACAGCATGCGATGTGATATCTCAATGATTCTAATACCAAACCAGAGACTCTTACTATAACATGAGATGGGATATCCAACTCCTTCCCATTCCAATCCTGAGCCGCTTCCGATAGCAGAGATGTGATATCTCAATGCTTATACCAAACCTGAGACCCTTCCTATGGCCTGAGATGTCATATACAACTCCTTCCCATTCCAATCCTGAGACCCTTCCTTTAGCATGAGATGTGATATCTCAATGCTTATACCAAACCTGAGACCCTTCCTATAGCATGAGATGTGATATCCAACTTCTTCCCATTCCAATCCAGAGACCCTTCCTATAGCATGAGATGTGATATCTCAATGCTTATACCAAACCTGAGACCCTTCCTATAGCTTGAGATGTGATATCCAACTCCTTCCCATTCCAATCCTGAGACCCTTCCGATAGCATGAGATGTGATATCTCAAGGCCTCTAATACCAAACCTGAGATCCTTCCTCTAACATGAAATGTGATATCCAACTCCTTCCCCTTCCAAACCTGAGAACCTTCCTATAGCATGAGATATGATATCCAACTCCTTCCCATTCCAACCTGAGACCCTTCCTATAGCATGAGATGGGATATCAAACTCCTTCCAAATCCAATACTGATACCCTTCCGATAGCATGAGATGTGATATCCCAATGCTTCTACCAAACCTGAGAACCATACTATGGCATGAGATGTGATATCAAACTCCTTCCCATTCCAATCCTGAGACGCTTCCTATAGCTTGAGGTGTGATATCCAACTCCTTCCCATTCCAATTCTGAGACCCTTCTTATACCATGAGACTTGATATCTCAATGCTTCTAATACCAAACCTGAGACCCGTCCTATAACATGAGATGTGATATCCAAATCCTTCCCCTTCCAAACCTTAGACCCTTCCTTTATCATGAGATGTGATATCCAACTCCTTCCCATTCCAATCCTGAGACCCTTCCGATATCATGAGATTTGTTATCTCAATGCTTCTAATATCAAACTTGAGACCCTCCCTATAGCATGAGATGTGACATCCAAGTCCTTCCCATTCCAATCCTGAGACCCTTCCTATAGCATGAGATGTGATATCTCAATGCTTCTAATACCAAACCTGAGGCCTCATGCTAAAGGGAGGGTCTCAGGTTTGGAAGGGGAAGGATTTGGATATCACATCTCATGTTATAGGAAGGATCTCAGGATTGGTATTAGAAGCATTCAGATATCACATCTCATGCTATCGGAAGGATCTCAAGTTTGGTATTAGAAGCATTGAGATATCACATCTCATGCTATCGGAAGGATCTCAGGTTTGGCATTAGAAGCATTGAGATATCACATCTCATGCTATAGGAAGGGTCTCAGGTTTGGAACGGGAAGGAGTTGGATATCCCATCTCATGTTATAGGACTGGTCTCAGGTTTGGTATTAGAGGCATTGAGATATCACATTGCATGTTGTAGGAAGGGTCTCAGGTTTGGAATGGGAAGGAATTGGATATCACATCTCATGTCATAGGAAGCATGAGATGTGACATCCAAGTCCTTCCCATTCCAATCCTGAGACCCTTCCTATAGCATGAGATGTGATATCTCTATGCTTCTAATACCAAACCTGAGACCCTTCCTATAACATGAGATGGGATATCCAACTCCTTCCCATTCCAATCCTGAGACCCTTCCGATAGCAGAGATGTGATATCTCAATGCTTATACCAAACCTGAGACCCTTCCTATGGCCTGAGATGTCATATACAACTCCTTCCCATTCCAATCCTGAGACCCTTCCTTTAGCATGAGATGTGATATCTCAATGCTTATACCAAATCTGAGACCCTTCCTATAGCATGAGATGTGATATCCAAATCCTTCCCATTCCAATCCTGAGACCCTTCCTATAGCATGAGATGTGATATCTCAATGCTTATACCAAACCTGAGAGCCTACCTATAGCATGAGATGTGATATCCAAGTCCATCCCATTCCAATTCTTAGACCCTTCCTACAGCATGCGATGTGATATCTCAATGATTCTAATACCAAACCAGAGACTCTTACTATAACATGAGATGGGATATCCAACTCCTTCCCATTCCAATCCTGAGCCGCTTCCGATAGCAGAGATGTGATATCTCAATGCTTATACCAAACCTGAGACCCTTCCTATAACATGAGATGTGATATCCAACTCCTTCCCGTTCCAAACCTGAGACACTAACTATAGCATATGTGATATCCAACTCCTTCCCATTCCAAACATGAGACCCTTCCTATAGCAAGAAAGTAATATCCAACTCCTACACATTCCAATCCTGAGACCCTTCCTATAGCAAGAGATGTGATATCCAAATCCTTCCCATTCCAATCCTGAGACCCTTTCTATAACATGAGATGTGATATCCAACTCCTTCCCATTCCAACCTGAGACACTTCCTATAGCATGAGAAGGGATATCCAACTCCTTCCTAATCCAATCCTGAGACCCTTCCGATAGCAGAGATGTGATATCTCAATGCTTATACCAAACCTGAGACCCTTCCTATGGCATGAGATGTGATATCCAACTCCTTGCCATTCAAATCCTGAGACCCTTCCTATAGCATGAGAAGGGATATCCAACTCCTTCCCAATCCAATCCTGCGACCCTTCCGATAGCAGAGACGTGATATCTCAATGCTTCTACCAAACCTGAGACCCTTCCTTTAGCATGAGATGTGATATCCAAATCCTTCACATTCCAATCCTGAGACCCTTCCTATAGCATGAGATGTGATATCTCAATGCTTCTAATACCAAACCTGAGATCCTTCCTATAACATGAGATGTGATATCCAATTCCTTCCCATTCCAAACCTGAGACCCTTCCTATTGGATGAGATGTGATATCCAACTCCTTCCCATTCCAACCCTGAGACCCTTCCTATAGCATGAGATGTGATATCTCAATGCTTCTAATACCAAACCTGAGATCCTTCCTCTAACATGAAATGTGATATCCAACTCCTTCCCTTTCCAAACCTAAGAGCCTATCTATAGCATGAGATGTGATATCCAAGTCCTTCCCATTCCAACCCTTAGACCCTTCCTACAGCATGCAATATGATATCTCAATGATTCTAATAACAAACCTGAGACCCGTCCTATAACATGAGATGTGATATCCAACTCCTTCCCATTCCAATCCTGAGACACTTCCGATAGCAGAGATGTGATATCTCAATGCTTATACCAAACCTGAGACCCTTCCTATAACATGAGATGTGATATCCAAATCCTTCCCGTTCCAAACCTGAGACCCTTCCTTTAGCATGAGATGTGATATCCAGCTCCTTCCCATTCCAATCCTGAGACACTTCCGATAGCATGAGATGTGATATCTCAATGCTTCTAATATCAAAACTGAGACCCTCCCTATAGCATGATATGTGATATCTAAGTCCTTCCCATTCCAATCCTGAGACACTCCCTATAGCATGAGATGTGATATCCAACTCTTTCCCATTCCAATCCTGAGACCCTTCCTATAGCATGAGATATGATATCTCAATGCTTCTAATACCAAACCTGAGATCCTTCCTATAACATGAGATGTGATATCCAAATCCTTCCCCTTCCAAACCTGAGACCCTCCCTTTAGCATGAGATGTGATATCCAACTCCTTCCCATTCCATTCCTGAGACCCTTCTGATAGCATGAGATGTGATATCTCAATGCCTCTAATACCAAACCTGAGATCCTACCTCTAACATGAAATGTGATATCCAACTCTTTCCCCTTCCAAACCTGAGAGCCTTCCTATAGCATGAGATGTGATATCCAAGTCCTTCCCATTCCAATCCTGAGACCCTTCCTATAGCTTGAGATGTGATATCCAACTCCTTCCCATTCCAATTCTGAGACCCTTCCTATACTCTGAGACTTGATATCTCAATGCTTCTAATACCAAACCTGAGACCCGTAATATAACATGAGATGTGATATCCAAATCCTTCCCCTTCCAAACCTTAGACCCTTCCTTTATCATGAGATGTGATATCCAACTCCTTCCCATTCCAATCCTGAGACCCTTCCGATATCATGAGATGTGATATCTCAAAGCTTCTAATATCAAACTTGAGACCCTCCCTATAGCATGAGATGTGATATCCAAGTCCTTCCCATTCCAATCCTGAGACCCTTCCTATAGCATGAGATGTGATATCTCAATGCTTCTAATACCAAACCTGAGACCCTTCCTATAACATGAGATGGGAATATCCAACTCCTTCCCATTCCAATCCTGAGACCCTTCCGATAGCAGAGATGTGATATCTTAATGCTTATACCAAACCTGAGACCCTTCCTATGGCATGAGATGTGATATCCAACTCCTTGCCATTCAAATCCTGAGACCCTTCCTATAGCATGAGAAGGGATATCCAACTCCTTCCCAATCCAATCCTGAGACCCTTCCGATAGCAGAGACGTGATATCTCAATGCTTCTACCAAACCTGAGACCCTTCCTATAGCATGAGATGTGATGTCTCAATGCTTCTAATACCAAACCTGAGATCCTTCCTATAACATGAGATGTGATATCCAATTCCTTCCCATTCCAAACCTGAGACCCTTCCTATTGGATGAGATGTGATATCCAACTCCTTCCCATTCCAACCCTGAGACCCTTCCTATAGCATGACATGTGATGTCTCAATGCTTCTAATACCAAACCTGAGATCCTTCCTATAACATGAGATGTGATATCCAACTCCTTCCATTCCAATCCTGAGACCTGTCCTATAGCATGATATGTGATATCTCAATGCTTATACCAAACCTGAGACCCTTCCTATAACATGAGATGTGATATCCAACTACTTCCCATTCCAATCCTGAGACCCTTCATATAGCATGAGATGTGATATCTCAATGCTTCTAATACCAAACCTGAGATCCTTCCTCTAACATGAAATGTGATATCCAACTCCTTCCCTTTCCAAACCTAAGAGCCTATCTATAGCATGAGATGTGATATCCAAGTCCTTCCCATTCCAATCCTTAGACCCTTCCTACAGCATGCAAAATGATATCTCAATGATTCTAATAACAAACCTGAGACCCGTCCTATAGCATGAGATATGATATCCAAGTCCTTCCCATTCCAATCCTGAGACCCTTCCTATAACATGAAATATGATATCCAACTCCTTCCCATTCCAACCTGAGACCCTTCCTATAGCATGAGATGGGATATCCAACTTCTTCCAAATCCAATACTGATACCCTTCCGATAGCATGAGATGTGATATCCCAATGCTTCTACCAAACCTGAGACCCATACTATGGCATGAGATGTGATATCAAACTACTTCCCATTCCAATCCTGAGACCCTTCCTATAGCTTGAGGTGTGATATCCAACTCCTTCCCATTCCAATTCTGAGACCCTTCTTATACCATGAGACTTGATATCTCAATGCTTCTAATACCAAACCTGAGACCCGTCCTATAACATGAGATGTGATATCCAAATCCTTCCCCTTCCAAACCTTAGACCCTTCCTTTATCATGAGATGTGATATCCAACTCCTTCCCATTCCAATCCTGAGACCCTTCCGATATCATGAGATTTGTTATCTCAATGCTTCTAATATCAAACTTGAGACCCTCCCTATAGCATGAGATGTGACATCCAAGTCCTTCCCATTCCAATCCTGAGACCCTTCCTATAACATGAGATGTGATATCCAACTCCTTCCCATTCCAACCTGAGACACTTCCTATAGCATGAGAAGGGATATCTAACTCCTTCCCAATCCAATCCTGAGACCCTTCCGATAGCAGAGATGTGATATCTCAATGCTTATACCAAACCTGAGACCCTTCCTATGGCATGAGATGTGATATCCAACTCCTTGCCATTCAAATCCTGAGACCCTTCCTATAGCATGAGATGTGATATCTCTATGCTTCTAATACCAAACCTGAGACCCTTCCTATAACATGAGATGGGATATCCAACTCCTTCCCATTCCAATCCTGAGACCCTTCCGATAGCAGAGATGTGATATCTCAATGTTTATACCAAACCTGAGAACCTTCCTATGGCCTGAGATGTCATATGCAACTCCTTCCCATTCCAATCCTGAGACCCTTCCTTTAGCATGAGATGTGATATCTCAATGCTTATGCCAAATCTGAGACCCTTCCTATAGCATGAGATGTGATATCCAATTCCTTCCCATTCCAATCCTGAGACCCTTCCTATAGCATGAGATGTGATATCTCAATGCTTATACCAAACCTGAGAGCCTACCTATAGCATGAGATGTGATATCCAAGTCCATCCCATTCCAATCCTTAGACCCTTCCTACAGCATGCGATGTGATATCTCAATGATTCTAATACCAAACCAGAGACTCTTCCTATAACATGAGATGGGATATCCAACTCCTTCCCATTCCAATCCTGAGCGCTTCCGATAGCAGAGATGTGATATCTCAATGCTTATACCAAACTTGAGACCCTTCCTATAACATGAGATGTGATATCCAACTCCTTCCCGTTCCAAACCTGAGACACTAACTATAGCATATGTGATATCCAACTCCTTCCCATTCCAAACATGAGACCCTTCCTATAGCAAGAAAGTAATATCCAACTCCTACCCATTCCAATCCTGAGACCCTTCCTATAGCAAGAGATGTGGTATCCAAATCCTTCCCATTCCAATCCTGAGACTCTTCCTATAACATGAGATGTGATATCCAACTCCTTCCCATTCCAACCTGAGACACTTCCTATAGCATGAGAAGGGATATCCAACTCCTTCCCAATCCAATCCTGAGACCCTTCCGATAGCAGAGATGTGATATCTCAATGCTTATACCAAACCTGAGACCCTTCCTATGGCATGAGATGTGATATCCAACTCCTTCCCAATCCAATCCTGAGACCCTTCTGATAGCAGAGACGTGATATCTCAATGCTTCTACCAAACCTGAGACCCTTCCTTTAGCATGAGATGTGATATCCAAATCCTTCACATTCCAATCCTGAGACCCTTCCTATAGCATGAGATGTGATATCTCAATGCTTCTAATACCAAACCTGAGATCCTTCCTATAACATGAGATGTGATATCCAACTCCTTCCATTCCAATCCTGAGACCCGTCCTATAGCATGAGATGTGATATCTCAATGCTTATACCAAACCCGAGACCCTTCCTATAGCATGAGATGTGATATCCAACTGCTTCCCATTCCAATCCTGAGACCCTTCCTATAGCATGAGATGTGATATCTCAATGCTTCTAATACCAAACCTGAGATCCTTCCTCTAACATGAAATGTGATATCCAACTCCTTCCCTTTCCAAACCTAAGAGCCTATCTATAGCATGAGATGTGATATCCAAGTCATTCCCATCCCAACCCTTAGACCCTTCCTACAGCATGCAATATGATATCTCAATGATTCTAATAACAAACCTGAGACCCGTCCTATAACATGAGATGGGATATCCAACTCCTTCCCATTCCAATCCTGAGACACTTCCGATAGCAGAGATGTGATATCTCAATGCTTATACCAAACCTGAGACCCTTCCTATAACATGAGATGTGATATCCAAATCCTTCCCGTTCCAAACCTGAGACCCTTCCTTTAGCATGAGATGTGATATCCAGAACCTTCCCATTCCAATCCTGAGACACTTCCTATAGCATGAGATGTGATATCTCAATGCTTCTAATATCAAAACTGAGACCCTCCCTATAGCATGATATGTGATATCTAAGTCCTTCCCATTCCAATCCTGAGACCCTCCCTATAGCATGAGATGTGATATCCAACTCCTTCCCATTCCAATCCTGAGACCCTTCCTATAGCATGAGATATGATATCTCAATACTTCTAATACCAAACGTGAGATCCTTCCGATAACATGAGATGTGATATCCAAATCCTTCCCCTTCCAATCCTGAGACCCTCCCATTAGCATGAGACGTGATATCCAACTCCTTCCTATTCCAATCCTGAGACTCTTCTGATAGCATGAGATGTGATATCTCAATGCTTCTAATACCAAACCTGAGATCCTTCCGATAGCATGAGATGTGATATCTCAATGCTTCTAATACCAAACCTGAGATCCTTCCTATAACATGAGATGTGATATCCAAATCCTTCCCCTTCCAAACCTGAGACCCTCCCTTTAGCATGAGATGTGATATCCAACTCCTTCCCATTCCATTCCTGAGACCCTTCTGATAGCATGAGATGTGATATCTCAATGCCTCTAATACCAAACCTGAGATCCTACCTCTAACATGAAATGTGATATCCAACTCTTTCCCCTTCCAAACCTGAGAGCCTTCCTATAGCATGAGATGTGATATCCAAGTCCTTCCCATTCCAATCCTGAGACCCTTCCTATAGCTTGAGATGTGATATCCAACTCCTTCCCATTCCAATTCTGAGACCCTTCCTATACTATGAGACTTGATATCTCAATGCTTCTAATACAAACGTGAGACCCGTAATATAACATGAGATGTGATATCCAAATCCTTCCCCTTCCAAACCTTAGACCCTTCCTTTATCATGAGATGTGATATCCAACTCCTTCCCATTCCAATCCTGAGACCCTTCCGATATCATGAGATGTGATATCTCAAAGCTTCTAATATCAAACTTGAGACCCTCCCTATAGCATGAGATGTGCTATCCAAGTCCTTCCCATTCCAATCCTGAGACCCTTCCTATAGCATGAGATGTGATATCTCAATGCTTCTAATACCAAACCTGAGAACCTTCCTATAACATGAGATGGGAATATCCAACTCCTTCCCATTCCAATCCTGAGACCCTTCCGATAGCAGAGATGTGATATCTCAATGCTTATACCAAACCTGAGATCCTTCCTATAGCATGAGATGTGATATCCAAGTCCTTCTCATTCCAATCCTGAGACCCTTCCTATAACATGAGATGTGATATCCAACTCCTTCCAATTCCAACCTGAGACCCTTCCTATAGCATGAGATGTGATATCTCAATGCCTCTAATACCAAACCTGAGATCCTTCCTCTAACATGAAATGTGATATCCAACTCCTTCCCTTTCCAAACCTGAGAGCCTATCTATAGCATGAGATGTGATATCCAAGTCCTTCCCATTCCAATCCTTAGACCCTTCCTACAGCATGCAATATGATATCTCAATGATTCTAATAACAAACCTGAGACCCGTCCTATAACATGAGATGGGATATCCAACTCCTTCCCATTCCAATCCTGAGACACTTCCGATAGCAGAGATGTGATATATCAATGCTTATACCAACCTGAGACCCTTCCTATAACATGAGATGTGATATCCAACTCCTTCCCGTTCCAAACCTGAGACCCTTCCTTTAGCATGAGATGTGATATCCAGCTCCTTCCCATTCCAATCCTGAGACACTTCCGATAGCATGAGATGTGATATCTCAATGCTTCTAATATCAAAACTGAGACCCTCCCTATAGCATGATATGTGATATCTAAGTCCTTCCCATTCCAATCCTGAGACCCTTCCTATAGCATGAGATGTGATATCTCAATGCTTCTACCAAACCTGAGACCCTTCCTTTAGCATGAGATGTGATATCTCAATACTTCTAATACCAAACCTGAGATCCTTCCGATAACATGAGATGTGTTATCCAAATCCTTCCCCTTCCAAACCTGAGACCCTCCCTTTAGCATGAGATGTGATATCCAACTCCTTCCCATTCCTATCCTGAGACCCTTCTGATAGCATGAGATTTGATATCTCAATGCTTCTAATACCAAACTTGAGATCCTTCCTATAACATGAGATGTGATATCCAAATCCTTCCCCTTCCAAACCTGAGACCCTCCCTTTAGCATGAGATGTGATATCCAACTCCTTCCCATTCCAATCCTGAGACCCTTCTGATAGCATGAGATGTGATATCCAACTCGTTCCCATTCCAATCCTGAGACCCTTCCTATAGCATGAGATGTGATATCTCAATACTTCTAATACCAAACCTGAGATCCTTCCGATAACATGAGATGTGATATCCAAATCCTTCCCCTTCCAAACCTGAGACCCTCCCTTTAGCATGAGATGTGATATCCAACTCCTTCCCATTCCTATCCTGAGACCCTTCTGATAGCATGAGATGTGATATCTCAATGCCTCTAATACCAAACCTGAGATCCTACCTCTAGCATAAAATGTGATATCCAACTCTTTCCCCTTCCAAACCTAAGAGCCTTCCTATAGCATGAGATGTGATATCCAAGTCCTTCCCATTCCAATCATGAGACCCTTCCTATAACATGAGATGGGATATCCAACTCCTTCCCATTCCAATCCTGAGACCCTTCCGATAGCAGAGATGTGATATCTCAATGCTTATACCAAACCTGAGACCCTTCCTACGGCATGAGATGTCATATACAACTCCTTCCCATTCCAATCCTGAGACCCTTCCTATAGCATGAGATGTGATATCTCAATGCTTCTACCAAACCTGAGACCCTTCCTTTAGCATGAGATGTGATATCCAACTCGTTCCCATTCCAATCCTGAGACCCTTCTTATAGCATGAGATGTGATATCTCAATACTTCTAATACCAAACCTGAGATCCTTCCGATAACATGAGATGTGATATCCAAATCCTTCCCCTTCCAAACCTGAGACCCTCCCTTTAGCATGAGATGTGATATCCAACTCCTTCCCATTCCTATCCTGAGACCCTTCTGATAGCATGAGATGTGATATCTCAATGCTTCTAATACCAAACTTGAGATCCTTCCTATAACATGAGATGTGATATCCAAATCCTTCCCCTTCCAAACCTGAGACCCTCCCTTTAGCATGAGATGTGATATCTCAATGCCTCTAATACCAAACCTGAGATCCTACCTCTAACATGAAATGTGATATCCAACTCTTTCCCCTTCCAAACCTAAGAGCCTTCCTATAGCATGAGATGTGATATCCAAGTCCTTCCCATTCCAATCATGAGACCCTTCCTATAACATGAGATGGGATATCCAACTCCTTCCCATTCCAATCCTGAGACCCTTCCGATAGCAGAGATGTGATATCTCAATGCTTATACCAAACCTGAGACCCTTCCTACGGCATGAGATGTCATATACAACTCCTTCCCATTCCAATCCTGAGACCCTTCCTATAGCATGAGATGTGATGTCTCAATGCTTCTAATACCAAACCTGAGATCCTTCCTATAACATGAGATGTGATATCCAACTCCTTCCCATTCCAATCCTGAGACCCTTCCTATAGCTTGAGATGTGATATCTCAATGCTTATCCCAAACCTGAGACCCTTCCTATAGCATGAGATGTGATATCCAACAGCTTCCCATTCCAATCCTGAGACCCTTCCTATAGCATGAGATGTGATATCTCAATGCTTCTAATACCAAACCTGAGACCCGTCCTATAACATGAGATGGGATATCCAACTCCTTCCCATTCCAATCCTGAGACCCTTCCGATAGCAGAGATGTGATATCTCAATGCTTATACCAAACCTGAGACCCTTCCTACGGCATGAGATGTCATATACAACTCCTTCCCATTCCAATCCTGAGACCCTTCCTATAGCATGAGATGTGATATCTGAATGCTTATACCAAACCTGAGACCCTTCATATAGCATGAGATGTGATATCCAACTCCTTCCCATTACAATCCTGAGACCCTTCCTATAGCATGAGATGTGATGTCTCAATGCTTCTAATACCAAACCTGAGATCCTTCCTATAACATGAGATGTGATATCCAATTCCTTCCCATTCCAATCCTGAGACCCTTCCTATAGCATGAGATGTGATATCTGAATGCTTATACCAAACCTGAGACCCTTCATATAGCATGAGATGTGATATCCAACTCCTTCCCATTACAATCCTGAGACCCTTCCTATAGCATGAGATGTGATATCTCAATGCTTCTAATATCAAACTTGAGACCCTCCCTATAGCATGAGATGTGATATCCAATTCCTTCCCATTCCAATCCTGAGACACTTCCTATAGCATGAGATGTGATATCTCAATGCTTCTAATACCAAACCTGAGACTCTTCCTATAACATGAGATGGGATATCCAACTCCTTCCGATTCCAATCCTGAGACCCTTCCAAAAGCAGAGATGTGATATCTCAATGCTTATACCAAACCTGAGACCCTTCCTATGGCATGAGATGTCATATACATATCCTTCCCATTCCAATCCTGAGACCCTTCCTATAGCATGAGATGTGATATCTCAATGCTTATACCAAACCTGAGACCCTTCCTATAGCATGAGATGTGATATCCAAGTCCTTCCCATTTCAATCCTGAGACCCTTCCTATAGCATGAGATGTGATATCCCAATGCTTCTAATACCAAACCTGAGACCCTTCAGATAACATGAATTCTGATATCCAAGTCCTTCCCATTCCAATCCTGAGACCCTTCCAATAGCAGAGATGTGATATCTAATGCTTCTAATATCAAACCTGAGACCTGTCCTATAACATGAGATGGGATATCCAACTCCTTCCCGTTCCAAACCTGATACCCTTCCTATAGCATGAGATGTGATATCCAATTCCTTCCCATCCCAATCCTGAGACACCTCCGATAGCAGAGATGTGATTTCTCAATGCTTATAACAAACCTGAGACTCTTCCTATAACATGAGATGTGATATCTAACTCCTTCCCGTTCCAAACCTGAGACCCTTCCTATAGCATGAGATGTGATATCCAACTCCTTCCCATTCCAATCCTGAGACCCTTCCTATAGCATGAGATGTGATATCTCAATGCTTATACCAAATCTGAGACCCTTCCTATAGCATGAGATGTGATATCCAACTCCTTCCCATTCCAATCCTGAGACCCTTCCTATAGCATGAGATGTGATATCTCAATGCTTCTAATACCAAACCTGAGATCCTTCCTATAACAAGAGATGTGATATCCAACTCCTTCCCATTCCAATCCTGAGACCCTTATGATAGCAGGAGATGTGATATCTCAATGCCTCTAATACCAAACCTGAGATACTTCCGATAGCATGAGATGTGATATCTCAATGCTTCTAATACCAAACCTGAGATCCTTCCTATAACATGAGATGTGATTTCCAAATCCTTCCCCTTCCAAACCTGAGACCCTCCCTTTAGCATGAGATGTCATATACAACTCCTTCCCATTCCAATCCTGAGACCCTTCCTATAGCATGAGATGTGATATCTCAATGCTTATACCAAATCTGAGACCCTTCCTATAGCATGAGATGTGATATCCAACTCCTTCCCATTCCAATCCTGAGACCCTTCCTATAGCATGAGATGTGATGTCTCAATGCTTCTAATACCAAACCTGAGATCCTTCCTATAACATGAGATGTGATATCCAACTCCTTCCCATTCCAATCCTGAGACCCTTATGATAGCATGAGATGTGATATCTCAATGCCTCTTATACCAAACCTGAGATCCTTCCGATAGCATGAGATGTGATATCTCAATGCTTCTAATACCAAACCTGAGATCCTTCCGATAACATGAGATGTGATATCCAAATCCTTCCCCTTCCAAACCTGAGACCCTCCCTTTAGCATGAGATGGGATATCCAACTCCTTCCCATTCCAATCCTGAGAACCTTCTGATAGCATGAGATGTGATATCTCAATGCTTCTGATACCAAACCTGAGATCCTTCCGATAGCATGAGATGTGATATCTCAATGCTTCTAATACCAAACCTGAGATCCTTCCTATAACATGAGATGTGATATCCAAATCCTTCCCCTTCCAAACCTGAGACCCTCCCTTTAGCATGAGATGTGATATCCAACTCCTTCCCATTCTAAACCTGAGACCCTTCCTACGGCATGAGATGTCATATACAACTCCTTCCCATTCCAATCCTGAGACCCTTCTTATAGCATGAGATGTGATGTCTCAATGCTTTTAATACCAAACCTGAGATCCTTCCTATAACATGAGATGTGATATCCAACTCCTTCCCATTCCAATCCTGAGACCCTTCCTATAGCTTGAGATGTGATATCTCAATGCTTATCCCAAACCTGAGACCCTTCCTATAGCATGAGATGTGATATCCAACAGCTTCCCATTCCAATCCTGAGACCCTTCCTATAGCATGAGATGTGATATCTCAATGCTTCTAATACCAAACCTGAGACCCGTCCTATAACATGAGATGGGATATCCAACTCCTTCCCATTCCAATCCTGAGACCCTTCCGATAGCAGAGATGTGATATCTCAATGCTTATACCAAACCTGAGACCCTTCCTACGGCATGAGATGTCATATACAACTCCTTCCCATTCCAATCCTGAGACCCTTCCTATAGCATGAGATGTGATATCTGAATGCTTATACCAAACCTGAGACCCTTCATATAGCATGAGATGTGATATCCAACTCCTTCCCATTACAATCCTGAGACCCTTCCTATAGCATGAGATGTGATGTCTCAATGCTTCTAATACCAAACCTGAGATCCTTCCTATAACATGAGATGTGATATCCAACTCCTTCCATTCCAATCCTGAGACCCTTCCTATAGCATGAGATGTGATATCTCAATGCTTCTAATATCAAACTTGAGACCCTCCCTATAGCATGAGATGTGATATCCAATTCCTTCCCATTCCAATCCTGAGACACTTCCTATAGCATGAGATGTGATATCTCAATGCTTCTAATACCAAACCTGAGACTCTTCCTATAACATGAGATGGGATATCCAACTCCTTCCGATTCCAATCCTGAGACCCTTCCAAAAGCAGAGATGTGATATCTCAATGCTTATACCAAACCTGAGACCCTTCCTATGGCATGAGATGTCATATACATATCCTTCCCATTCCAATCCTGAGACCCTTCCTATAGCATGAGATGTGATATCTCAATGCTTATACCAAACCTGAGACCCTTCCTATAGCATGAGATGTGATATCCAAGTCCTTCCCATTTCAATCCTGAGACCCTTCCTATAGCATGAGATGTGATATACCAATGCTTCTAATACCAAACCTGAGACCCTTCAGATAACATGAATTCTGATATCCAAGTCCTTCCCATTCCAATCCCGAGACCCTTCCAATAGCAGAGATGTGATATCTAATGCTTCTAATATCAAACCTGAGACCTGTCCTATAACATGAGATGGGATATCCAACTCCTTCCCGTTCCAAACCTGATACCCTTCCTATAGCATGAGATGTGATATCCAATTCCTTCCCATCCCAATCCTGAGACACCTCCGATAGCAGAGATGTGATTTCTCAATGCTTATAACAAACCTGAGACTCTTCCTATAACATGAGATGTGATATCTAACTCCTTCCCGTTCCAAACCTGAGACCCTTCCTATAGCATGAGATGTGATATCCAACTCCTTCCCATTCCAATCCTGAGACCCTTCCTATAGCATGAGATGTGATATCTCAATGCTTATACCAAATCTGAGACCCTTCCTATAGCATGAGATGTGATATCCAACTCCTTCCCATTCCAATCCTGAGACCCTTCCTATAGCATGAGATGTGATATCTCAATGCTTCTAATACCAAACCTGAGATCCTTCCTATAACAAGAAATGTGATATCCAACTCCTTCCCATTCCAATCCTGAGACCCTTATGATAGCAGGAGATGTGATATCTCAATGCCTCTAATACCAAACCTGAGATACTTCCGATAGCATGAGATGTGATATCTCAATGCTTCTAATACCAAACCTGAGATCCTTCCTATAACATGAGATGTGATTTCCAAATCCTTCCCCTTCCAAACCTGAGACCCTCCCTTTAGCATGAGATGTCATATACAACTCCTTCCCATTCCAATCCTGAGACCCTTCCTATAGCATGAGATGTGATATCTCAATGCTTATACCAAATCTGAGACCCTTCCTATAGCATGAGATGTGATATCCAACTCCTTCCCATTCCAATCCTGAGACCCTTCCTATAGCATGAGATGTGATGTCTCAATGCTTCTAATACCAAACCTGAGATCCTTCCTATAACATGAGATGTGATATCCAACTCCTTCCCATTCCAATCCTGAGACCCTTATGATAGCATGAGATGTGATATCTCAATGCCTCTTATACCAAACCTGAGATCCTTCCGATAGCATGAGATGTGATATCTCAATGCTTCTAATACCAAACCTGAGATCCTTCCGATAACATGAGATGTGATATCCAAATCCTTCCCCTTCCAAACCTGAGACCCTCCCTTTAGCATGAGATGGGATATCCAACTCCTTCCCATTCCAATCCTGAGAACCTTCTGATAGCATGAGATGTGATATCTCAATGCTTCTGATACCAAACCTGAGATCCTTCCGATAGCATGAGATGTGATATCTCAATGCTTCTAATACCAAACCTGAGATCCTTCCTATAACATGAGATGTGATATCCAAATCCTTCCCCTTCCAAACCTGAGACCCTCCCTTTAGCATGAGATGTGATATCCAACTCCTTCCCATTCTAAATCTGAGACCCTTCTGATAGCATGAGATGTGATATCTCATTGCCTCTAATACCAAACCTGAGATCCTACCTCTAACATGAAATGTGATATCCAACTCTTTCCCCTTCCAAACCTGAGAGCCTTCCTATAGCATGAGATGTGATATCCAAGTCCTTCCCATTCCAATCCTGAGACCCTTCCTATAACATGAGATGTGATATCCAACTCCTTCCAATTCCAACCTGAGACCCTTCCTATAGCATGAGATGTGATATCTCAATGCCTCTAATACCAAACCTGAGATCCTTCCTCTAACATGAAATGTGATATCCAACTCCTTCCCTTTCCAAACCTGAGAGCCTATCTATAGCATGAGATGTGATATCCAAGTCCTTCCCATTCCAATCCTTAGACCCTTCCTACAGCATGCAATATGATATCTCAATGATTCTAATGACAAACCTGAGACCCGTCCTATAACATGAGATGGGATATCCAACTCCTTCCCATTCCAATCCTGAGACACTTCCGATAGCAGAGATGTGATATATCAATGCTTATACCAACCTGAGACCCTTCCTATAACATGAGATGTGATATCCAACTCCTTCCCGTTCCAAACCTGAGACCCTTCCTTTAGCATGAGATGTGATATCCAGCTCCTTCCCATTCCAATCCTGAGACACTTCCTATAGCATGAGATGTGATATCTCAATGCTTCTACCAAACCTGAGACCCTTCCTTTAGCATGAGATGTGATATCCAACTCGTTCCCATTCCAATCCTGAGACCCTTCCTATAGCATGAGATGTGATATCTCAATACTTCTAATACCAAACCTGAGATCCTTCCGATAACATGAGATGTGATATCCAAATCCTTCCCATTCCTATCCTGAGACCCTTCTGATAGCATGAGATGTGATATCTCAATGCTTCTAATACCAAACTTGAGATCCTTCCTATAACATGAGATGTGATATCCAAATCCTTCCCCTTCCAAACCTGAGACCCTCCCTTTAGCATGAGATGTGATATCCAACTCCTTCCCATTCCTATCCTGAGACCCTTCTGATAGCATGAGATGTGATATCTCAATGCTTCTAATACCAAACTTGAGATCCTTCCTATAACATGAGATGTGATATCCAAATCCTTCCCCTTCCAAACCTGAGACCCTCCCTTTAGCATGAGATGTGATATCCAACTCCTTCCCATTCCAATCCTGAGACCCTTCTGATAGCATGAGATGTGATATCTCAATGCCTCTAATACCAAACCTGAGATCCTACCTCTAACATGAAATGTGATATCCAACTCTTTCCCCTTCCAAACCTAAGAGCCTTCCTATAGCATGAGATGTGATATCCAAGTCCTTCCCATTCCAATCATGAGACCCTTCCTATAACATGAGATGGGATATCCAACTCCTTCCCATTCCAACCTGAGACCCTTCCTATAGCATGAGATGTGATATCTCAATGCCTCTAATACCAAACCTGAGATCCTTCCTCTAACATGAAATGTGATATCCAACTCCTTCCCTTTCCAAACCTGAGAGCCTATCTATAGCATGAGATGTGATATCCAAGTCCTTCCCATTCCAATCCTTAGACCCTTCCTACAGCATGCAATATGATATCTCAATGATTCTAATAACAAACCTGAGACCCGTCCTATAACATGAGATGGGATATCCAACTCCTTCCCATTCCAATCCTGAGACACTTCCGATAGCAGAGATGTGATATATCAATGCTTATACCAACCTGAGACCCTTCCTATAACATGAGATGTGATATCCAACTCCTTCCCGTTCCAAACCTGAGACCCTTCCTTTAGCATGAGATGTGATATCCAGCTCCTTCCCATTCCAATCCTGAGACACTTCCGATAGCATGAGATGTGATATCTCAATGCTTCTAATATCAAAACTGAGACCCTCCCTATAGCATGATATGTGATATCTAAGTCCTTCCCATTCCAATCCTGAGACCCTTCCTATAGCATGAGATGTGATATCTCAATGCTTCTACCAAACCTGAGACCCTTCCTTTAGCATGAGATGTGATATCCAACTCGTTCCCATTCCAATCCTGAGACCCTTCCTATAGCATGAGATGTGATATCTCAATACTTCTAATACCAAACCTGAGATCCTTCCGATAACATGAGATGTGATATCCAAATCCTTCCCCTTCCAAACCTGAGACCCTCCCTTTAGCATGAGATGTGATATCCAACTCCTTCCCATTCCTATCCTGAGACCTTTCTGATAGCATGAGATGTGATATCTCAATGCTTCTAATACCAAACTTGAGATCCTTCCTATAACATGAGATGTGATATCCAAATCCTTCCCCTTCCAAACCTGAGACCCTCCCTTTAGCATGAGATGTGATATCCAACTCCTTCCCATTCCAATCCTGAGACCCTTCTGATAGCATGAGATGTGATATCTCAATGCCTCTAATACCAAACCTGAGATCCTACCTCTAACATGAAATGTGATATCCAACTCTTTCCCCTTCCAAACCTAAGAGCCTTCCTATAGCATGAGATGTGATATCCAAGTCCTTCCCATTCCAATCATGAGACCCTTCCTATAACATGAGATGGGATATCCAACTCCTTCCCATTCCAATCCTGAGACCCTTCCGATAGCAGAGATGTGATATCTCAATGCTTATACCAAACCCGAGACCCTTCCTACGGCATGAGATGTCATATACAACTCCTTCCCATTCCAATCCTGAGACCCTTCCTATAGCATGAGATGTGATATCTCAATGCTTCTACCAAACCTGAGACCCTTCCTTTAGCATCAGATGTGATATCCAACTCGTTCCCATTCCAATCCTGAGACCCTTCCTATAGCATGAGATGTGATATCTCAATACTTCTAATACCAAACCTGATATCCTTCCGATAACATGAGATGTGATATCCAAATCCTTCCCCTTCCAAACCTGAGACCCTCCCTTTAGCATGAGATGTGATATCCAACTCCTTCCCATTCCTATCCTGAGACCCTTCTGATAGCATGAGATGTGATATCTCAATGCTTCTAATACCAAACTTGAGATCCTTCCTATAACATGAGATGTGATATCCAAATCCTTCGCCTTCCAAACCTGAGACCCTCCCTTTAGCATGAGATGTGATATCCAACTCCTTCCCATTCCAATCCTGAGACCCTTCTGATAGCATGAGATGTGATATCTCAATGCCTCTAAAACCAAACCTGAGATCCTATCTCTAACATGAAATGTGATATCCAACTCTTTCCCCTTCCAAACCTAAGAGCCTTCCTATAGCATGAGATGTGATATCCAAGTCCTTCCCATTCCAATCATGAGACCCTTCCTATAACATGAGATGGGATATCCAACTCCTTCCCATTCCAATCCTGAGACCCTTCCGATAGCAGAGATGTGATATCTCAATGCTTATACCAAACCTGAGACCCTTCCTACGGCATGAGATGTCATATACAACTCCTTCCCATTCCAATCCTGAGACCCTTCCTATAGCATGAGATGTGATGTCTCAATGCTTCTAATACCAAACCTGAGATCCTTCCTATAACATGAGATGTGATAGCCAACTCCTTCCCATTCCAATCCTGAGACCCTTCCTATAGCTTGAGATGTGATATCTCAATGCTTATACCAAACCTGAGACCCTTCCTATAGCATGAGATGTGATATCCAACAGCTTCCCATTCCAATCCTGAGACCCTTCCTATAGCATGAGATGTGATATCTCAATGCTTCTAATACCAAACCTGAGACTCTTCCTATAACATGAGATGGGATATCCAACTCCTTCCCATTCCAATCCTGAGACCCTTACGATAGCAGAGATGTGATATCTCAATGCTTATACCAAACCTGAGACCCTTCCTACGGCATGAGATGTCATATACAACTCCTTCCCATTCCAATCCTGAGACCCTTCCTATAGCATGAGATGTGATATCTCAATGCTTATACCAAACCTGAGACCCTTCATATAGCATGAGATGTGATATCCAACTCCTTCCCATTCCAATCCTGAGACCCTTCCTATAGCATGAGATGTGATGTCTCAATGCTTCTAATACCAAACCTGAGATCCTTCCTAAAACATGAGATGTGATATCCAACTCCTTCCATTCCAATCCTGAGACCCTTCCTATAGCATGAGATATGATATCTCAATGCTTCTAATATCAAACTTGAGACCCTCCCTATAGCATGAGATGTGATATCCAAGTCCTTCCCATTCCAATCCTGAGACACTTCCTATAGCATGAGATGTGATATCTCAATGCTTCTAATACCAAACCTGAGACTCTTCCTATAACATTAGATGGGATATCCAACTCCTTCCCATTCCAATCCTGAGACCCTTCCAAAAGCATAGATGTGATATCTCAATGCTTATACCAAACCTGAGACCCTTCCTATGGCATGAAATGTCATATACATATCCTTCCCATTCCAATCCTGAGACCCTTCCTATAGCATGAGATGTGATATCTCAATGCTTATACCAAACCTGAGACCCTTCCTTTAGCATGAGATGTGATATCTAACTCCTTCCCATTCCAATCCTGAGACCCTTCCTATAGCATGAGATGTGATATCTCAATGCCTCTAATACCAAAACTGAGATCCTTCCTCTAACATGAAATGTGATATCCAACTCCTTCCCTTTCCAAACCTGAGAGCCTACCTATAGCATGAGATGTGATATCCAAGTCCTTCCAATTCCAATCCTTAGACCCTTCCTATAGCATGCAATATGATATCTCAATGATTCTAATAACAAACCTGAGACCCGTCCTATAACATGAGATGGGATATCCAACTCCTTCCCATTCCAATCCTGAGACCCTTCCGATAGCAGAGATGTGATATCTCAATGCTTATACCAAACCTGAGACCCTTCCTACGGCATGAGATGTCATATACAACTCCTTCCCATTCCAATCCTGAGACCCTTCCTATAGCATGACATGTGATATCTGAATGCTTATACCAAACCTGAGACCCTTCATATAGCATGAGATGTGATATCCAACTCCTTCCCATTACAATCCTGAGACCCTTCCTATAGCATGAGATGTGATGTCTCAATGCTTCTAATACCAAACCTGAGATCCTTCCTATAACATGAGATGTGATATCCAACTCCTTCCATTCCAATCCTGAGACCCTTCCTATAGCATGAGATGTGATATCTCAATGCTTCTAATATCAAACTTGAGACCCTCCCTATAGCATGAGATGTGATATCCAATTCCTTCCCATTCCAATCCTGAGACACTTCCTATAACATGAGATGGGATATCCAACTCCTTCCGATTCCAATCCTGAGACCCTTCCAAAAGCAGAGATGTGATATCTCAATGCTTATACCAAACCTGAGACCCTTCCTATGGCATGAGATGTCATATACATATCCTTCCCATTCCAATCCTGAGACCCTTCCTATAGCATGAGATGTGATATCTCAATGCTTATACTAAACCTGAGACCCTTCCTATAGCATGAGATGTGATATCCAAGTCCTTCCCATTTCAATCCTGAGACCCTTCCTATAGCATGAGATGTGATATCTCAATGCTTCTAATACCAAACCTGAGACCCTTCCTATAACATGAATTCTGATATCCAAGTCCTTCCCATTCCAATCCTGAGACCCTTCCAATAGCAGAGATGTGATATCTAATGCTTCTAATATTAAACCTGAGACCTGTCCTATAACATGAGATGGGATATCCAACTCCTTCCCGTTCCAAACCTGATACCCTTCCTATAGCATGAGATGTGATATCCAATTCCTTCCCATCCCAATCCTGAGACACCTCCGATAGCAGAGATGTGATATCTCAATGCTTATAACAAACCTGAGACTCTTCCTATAACATGAGATGTGATATCTAACTCCTTCCCGTTCCAAACCTGAGACCCTTCCTATAGCATGAGATGTGATATCCAACTCCTTCCCATTCCAATCCTGAGACTCTTCCTATAGCATGAGATGTGATATCTCAATGCTTATACCAAATCTGAGACCCTTCCTATAGCATGAGATGTGATATCCAACTCCTTCCCATTCCAATCCTGAGACCCTTCCTATAGCATGAGATGTGATATCTCAATGCTTCAAATACCAAACCTGAGATCCTTCCTATAACAAGAGATGTGATATCCAACTCCTTCCCATTCCAATCCTGAGACCCTTATGATAGCATGAGATGTGATATCTCAATGCCTCTAATACCAAACCTGAGATACTTCCGATAGCATGAGATGTGATATCTCAATGCTTCTAATACCAAACCTGAGATCCTTCCTATAACATGAGATGTGATTTCCAAATCCTTCCCCTTCCAAACCTGAGACCCTCCCTTTAGCATGAGATGTCATATACAACTCCTTCCCATTCCAATCCTGAGACCCTTCCTATAGCATGAGATGTGATATCTCAATGCTTATACCAAATCTGAGACCCTTCCTATAGCATGAGATGTGATATCCAACTCCTTCCCATTCCAATCCTGAGACCCTTCCTATAGCATGAGATGTGATGTCTCAATGCTTCTAATTCCAAACCTGAGATCCTTCCTATAACATGAGATTTGATATCCAACTCCTTCCCATTCCAATCCTGAGACCCTTATGATAGCATGAGATGTGATATCTCAATGCCTCTTATACCAAACCTGAGATCCTTCCGATAGCATGAGATGTGATATCTCAATGCTTCTAATACCAAACCTGAGATCCTTCCTATAATATGAGATGTGATTTCCAAATCCTTCCCCTTCCAAACCTGAGACCCTCCCTTTAGCATGAGATGTGATATCCAACTCCTTCCCATTCCAATCCTGAGACCCTTCTGATAGCATGAGATGTGATATCTCAATGCCTCTAATACCAAACCTGAGATCCTACCTCTAACATGAAATGTGATATCCATCTCCTTCCCTTTCCAAACCTGAGACCCTGCCTATAGCATGAGATGTGATATCCAAGTCCTTCCCATTCCAATCCTGGGACCCTTCCTATAGCATGTGATGTGATATCTCAATGCTTATACCAAACATGAGACCCTTCCTATGGCATGAGATGTCATATACAACTCCTTCCCATTCCAATCCTGAGACCCTTCCTATAGCATGAGATGTGATATCTCAATGCTTATACCAAACCTGAGACCCTTCCTATAGCATGAGATGTGATATCCAACTTCTTCCCATTCCAATCCAGAGACCCTTCCTATAGCATGAGATGTGATATCTCAATGCTTATACCAAACCTGAGACCCTTCCTATAGCTTGAGATGTGATATCCAACTCCTTCCCATTCCAATCCTGAGACCCTTCCGATAGCATGAGATGTGATATCTCAAGGCCTCTAATACCAAACCTGAGATCCTTCCTCTAACATGAAATGTGATATCCAACTCCTTCCCCTTCCAAACCTGAGAACCTTCCTATAGCATGAGATATGATATCCAACTCCTTCCCATTCCAACCTGAGACCCTTCCTATAGCATGAGATGTGATATCTCAATGCTTATACCAAACCTGAGACCCTTCCTATGGCATGAGATGTGATATCCAACTCCTTACCATTCAAATCCTGAGACCCTTCCTATAGCATGAGAAGGGATATCCAACTCCTTCCCAATCCAATCCTGCGACCCTTCCGATAGCAGAGACGTGATATCTCAATGCTTCTACCAAACCTGAGACCCTTCCTTTAGCATGAGATGTGATATCCAAATCCTTCACATTCCCATCCTGAGACCCTTCCTACAGCATGCAATATGATATCTCAATGATTCTAATAACAAACCTGAGACCCGTCCTATAAAATGAGATGTGATATCCAACTCCTTCCCATTCCAATCCTGAGACACTTCCGATAGCAGAGATGTGATATCTCAATGCTTATACCAAACCTGAGACCCTTCCTATAACATGAGATGTGATATCCAAATCCTTCCCGTTCCAAACCTGAAACCCTTCCTTTAGCATGAGATGTGATATCCAGCTCCTTCCCATTCCAATCCTGAGACACTTCCGATAGCATGAGATGTGATATCTCAATGCTTCTAATATCAAAACTGAGACCCTCCCTATAGCATGATATGTGATATCTAAGTCCTTCCCATTCCAATCCTGAGACACTCCCTATAGCATGAGATGTGATATCCAACTCTTTCCCATTCCAATCCTGAGACCCTTCCTATAGCATGAGATATGATATCTCAATACTTCTAATACCAAACGTGAGATCCTTCCGATAACATGAGATGTGATATCCAAATCCTTCCCCTTCCAAACCTGAGACCCTCCCTATAGCATGATATGTGATATCTAAGTCCTTCCCATTCCAATCCTGAGACACTCCCTATAGCATGAGATGTGATATCCAACTCTTTCCCATTCCAATCCTGAGACCCTTCCTATAGCATGAGATATGATATCTCAATACTTCTAATACCAAACGTGAGATCCTTCCGATAACATGAGATGTGATATCCAAATCCTTCCCATTCCAATCCTGAGACCCTTCTGATAGCATGAGATGTGATATCTCAATGCTTCTAATACCAAACATGAGATCCTTCCGATAGCATGAGATGTGATATCTCAATGCTTCTAATACCAAACCTGAGATCCTTCCTATAACATGAGATGTGATATCCAAATCCTTCCCCTTCCAAACCTGAGACCCTCCCTTTAGCATGAGATGTGATATCCAACTCCTTCCCATTCCATTCCTGAGACCCTTCTGATAGCATGAGATGTGATATCTCAGTGCCTCTAATACCAAACCTGAGATCCTACCTCTAACATGAAATGTGATATCCAACTCTTTCCCCTTCCAAACCTGAGAGCCTTCCTATAGCATGAGATGTGATATCCAAGTCCTTCCCATTCCAATCCTGAGACCCTTCCTATAGCTTGAGATGTGATATCCAACTCCTTCCCATTCCAATTCTGAGACCCTTCCTATACTCTGAGACTTGATATCTCAATGCTTCTAATACCAAACCTGAGACCCGTAATATAACATGAGATGTGATATCCAAATCCTTCCCCTTCCAAACCTTAGACCCTTCCTTTATCATGAGATGTGATATCCAACTCCTTCCCATTCCAATCCTGAGACCCTTCCGATATCATGAGATGTGATATCTCAAAGCTTCTAATATCAAACTTGAGACCCTCCCTATAGCATGAGATGTGATATCCAAGTCCTTCCCATTCCAATCCTGAGACCCTTCCTATAGCATGAGATGTGATATCTCAATGCTTCTAATACCAAACCTGAGACCCTTCCTATAACATGAGATGGGAATATCCAACTCCTTCCCATTCCAATCCTGAGACCCTTCCGATAGCAGAGATGTGATATCTCAATGCTTATACCAAACCTGAGACCCTTCCTATGGCATGAGATGTGATATCCAACTCCTTGCCATTCAAATCCTGAGACCCTTCCTATAGCATGAGAAGGGATATCCAACTCCTTCCCAATCCAATCCTGAGACCCTTCCGATAGCAGAGACGTGATATCTCAATGCTTCTACCAAACCTGAGACCCTTCCTTTAGCATGAGATGAGATATCCAAATCCTTCACATTCCAATCCTTAGACCCTTCCTATAGCATGAGATGTGATATCTCAATGCTTCTAATACCAAACCTGAGATCCTTCCTATAACATGAGATGTGATATCCAATTCCTTCCCATTCCAAACCTGAGACCCTTCCTATTGGATGAGATGTGATATCCAACTCCTTCCCATTCCAACCCTGAGACCCTTCCTATAGCATGAGATGTGATGTCTCAATGCTTCTAATACCAAACCTGAGATCCTTCCTATAACATGAGATGTGATATCCAACTCCTTCCATTCCAATCCTGAGACCTGTCCTATAGCATGATATGTGATATCTCAATGCTTATACCAAACCTGAGACCCTTCCTATAGCATGAGATGTGATATCCAACTACTTCCCATTCCAATCCTGAGACCCTTAATATAGCATGAGATGTGATATCTCAATGCTTCTAATACCAAACCTGAGATCCTTCCTCTAACATGAAATGTGATATCCAACTCCTTCCCTTTCCAAACCTAAGAGCCTATCTATAGCATGAGATGTGATATCCAAGTCCTTCCCATTCCAATCCTTAGACCCTTCCTACAGCATGCAAAATGATATCTCAATGATTCTAATAACAAACCTGAGACCCGTCCTATAGCATGAGATTTGATATCCAAGTCCTTCCCATTCCAATCCTGAGACCCTTCCTATAACATGAAATATGATATCCAACTCCTTCCCATTCCAACCTGAGACCCTTCCTATAGCATGAGATGGGATATCCAACTTCTTCCAAATCCAATACTGATACCCTTCCGATAGCATGAGATGTGATATCCCAATGCTTCTACCAAACCTGAGACCCATACTATGGCATGAGATGTGATATCAAACTACTTCCCATTCCAATCCTGAGACCCTTCCTATAGCTTGAGGTGTGATATCCAACTCCTTCCCATTCCAATCCAGAGACCCTTCCTATAGCATGAGATGTGATATCCAACTTCTTCCCATTCCAATCCAGAGACCCTTCCTATAGCATGAGATGTGATATCTCAATGCTTATACCAAACCTGAGACCCTTCCTATAGCTTGAGATGTGATATCCAACTCCTTCCCATTCCAATCCTGAGACCCTTCCGATAGCATGAGATGTGATATCTCAAGGCCTCTAATACCAAACCTGAGATCCTTCCTCTAACATGAAATGTGATATCCAACTCCTTCCCCTTCCAAACCTGAGAACCTTCCTATAGCATGAGATATGATATCCAACTCCTTCCCATTCCAACCTGAGACCCTTCCTATAGCATGAGATGGGATATCCAACTCCTTCCAAATCCAATACTGATACCCTTCCGATAGCATGAGATGTGATATCCCAATGCTTCTACCAAACCTGAGAACCATACTATGGCATGAGATGTGATATCAAACTCCTTCCCATTCCAATCCTGAGACGCTTCCTATAGCTTGAGGTGTGATATCCAACTCCTTCCCATTCCAATTCTGAGACCCTTCTTATACCATGAGACTTGATATCTCAATGCTTCTAATACCAAACCTGAGACCCGTCCTATAACATGAGATGTGATATCCAAATCCTTCCCCTTCCAAACCTTAGACCCTTCCGTTATCATGAGATGTGATATCCAACTCCTTCCCATTCCAATCCTTAGACCCTTCCGATATCATGAGATTTGTTATCTCAATGCTTCTAATATCAAACTTGAGACCCTCCCTAGAGCATGAGATGTGACATCCAAGTCCTTCCCATTCCAATCCTGAGACCCTTCCTATAGCATGAGATGTGATATCTCAATGCTTCTAATACCAAACCTGAGGCCTCATGCTAAAGGGAGGGTCTCAGGTTTGGAAGGGGAAGGATTTGGATATCACATCTCATGTTATAGGAAGGATCTCAGGATTGGTATTAGAAGCATTGAGATATCACATCTCATGCTATCGGAAGGATCTCAAGTTTGGTATTAGAAGCATTGAGATATCACATCTCATGCTATCGGAAGGATCTCAGGTTTGGCATTAGAAGCATTGAGATATCACATCTCATGCTATAGGAAGGGTCTCAGGTTTGGAACGGGAAGGAGTTGGATATCCCATCTCATGTTATAGGACTGGTCTCAGGTTTGGTATTAGAGGCATTGAGATATCACATTGCATGTTGTAGGAAGGGTCTCAGGTTTGGAATGGGAAGGAATTGGATATCACATCTCATGTCATAGGAAGCATGAGATGTGACATCCAAGTCCTTCCCATTCCAATCCTGAGACCCTTCCTATAGCATGAGATGTGATATCGCTATGCTTCTAATACCAAACCTGAGACCCTTCCTATAACATGAGATGGGATATCCAACTCCTTCCCATTCCAATCCTGAGACCCTTCCTTTAGCATGAGATGTGATATCTCAATGCTTATACCAAATCTGAGACCCTTCCTATAGCATGAGATGTGATATCCAAATCCTTCCCATTCCAATCCTGAGACCCTTCCTATAGCATGAGATGTGATATCTCATTGCTTATACCAAACCTGAGAGCCTACCTATAGCATGAGATGTGATATCCAAGTCCATCCCATTCCAATTCTTAGACCCTTCCTACAGCATGCGATGTGATATCTCAATGATTCTAATACCAAACCAGAGACTCTTTCTATAACATGAGATGGGATATCCAACTCCTTCCCATTCCAATCCTGAGCCGCTTCCGATAGCAGAGATGTGATATCTCAATGCTTATACCAAACCTGAGACCCTTCCTATGGCCTGAGATGTCATATACAACTCCTTCCCATTCCAATCCTGAGACCCTTCCTTTAGCATGAGATGTGATATCTCAATGCTTATACCAAACCTGAGACCCTTCCTATAGCATGAGATGTGATATCCAACTTCTTCCCATTCCAATCCAGAGACCCTTCCTATAGCATGAGATGTGATATCTCAATGCTTATACCAAACCTGAGACCCTTCCTATAGCTTGAGATGTGATATCCAACTCCTTCCCATTCCAATCCTGAGACCCTTCCGATAGCATGAGATGTGATATCTCAAGGCCTCTAATACCAAACCTGAGATCCTTCCTCTAACATGAAATGTGATATCCAACTCCTTCCCCTTCCAAACCTGAGAACCTTCCTATAGCATGAGATATGATATCCAACTCCTTCCCATTCCAACCTGAGACCCTTCCTATAGCATGAGATGGGATATCCAACTCCTTCCAAATCCAATACTGATACCCTTCCGATAGCATGAGATGTGATATCCCAATGCTTCTACCAAACCTGAGAACCATACTATGGCATGAGATGTGATATCAAACTCCTTCCCATTCCAATCCTGAGACGCTTCCTATAGCTTGAGGTGTGATATCCAACTCCTTCCCATTCCAATTCTGAGACCCTTCTTATACCATGAGACTTGATATCTCAATGCTTCTAATACCAAACCTGAGACCCGTCCTATAACATGAGATGTGATATCCAAATCCTTCCCCTTCCAAACCTTAGACCCTTCCTTTATCATGAGATGTGATATCCAACTCCTTCCCATTCCAATCCTGAGACCCTTCCGATATCATGAGATTTGTTATCTCAATGCTTTTAATATCAAACTTGAGACCCTCCCTATAGCATGAGATGTGACATCCAAGTCCTTCCCATTCCAATCCTGAGACCCTTCCTATAGCATGAGATGTGATATCTCAATGCTTCTAATACCAAACCTGAGGCCTCATGCTAAAGGGAGGGTCTCAGGTTTGGAAGGGGAAGGATTTGGATATCACATCTCATGTTATAGGAAGGATCTCAGGATTGGTATTAGAAGCATTGAGATATCACATCTCATGCTATCGGAAGGATCTCAAGTTTGGTATTAGAAGCATTGAGATATCACATCTCATGCTATCGGAAGGATCTCAGGTTTGGCATTAGAAGCATTGAGATATCACATCTCATGCTATAGGAAGGGTCTCAGGTTTGGAACGGGAAGGAGTTGGATATCCCATCTCATGTTATAGGACTGGTCTCAGGTTTGGTATTAGAGGCATTGAGATATCACATTGCATGTTGTAGGAAGGGTCTCAGGTTTGGAATGGGAAGGAATTGGATATCACATCTCATGTCATAGGAAGCATGAGATGTGACATCCAAGTCCTTCCCATTCCAATCCTGAGACCCTTCCTATAGCATGAGATGTGATATCTCTATGCTTCTAATACCAAACCTGAGACCCTTCCTATAACATGAGATGGGATATCCAACTCCTTCCCATTCCAATCCTGAGACCCTTCCGATAGCAGAGATGTGATATCTCAATGCTTATACCAAACCTGAGACCCTTCCTATGGCCTGAGATGTCATATACAACTCCTTCCCATTCCAATCCTGAGACCCTTCCTTTAGCATGAGATGTGATATCTCAATGCTTATACCAAATCTGAGACCCTTCCTATAGCATGAGATGTGATATCCAAATCCTTCCCATTCCAATCCTGAGACCCTTCCTATAGCATGAGATGTGATATCTCAATGCTTATACCAAACCTGAGAGCCTACCTATAGCATGAGATGTGATATCCAAGTCCATCCCATTCCAATTCTTAGACCCTTCCTACAGCATGCGATGTGATATCTCAATGATTCTAATACCAAACCAGAGACTCTTACTATAACATGAGATGGGATATCCAACTCCTTCCCATTCCAATCCTGAGCCGCTTCCGATAGCAGAGATGTGATATCTCAATGCTTATACCAAACCTGAGACCCTTCCTATGGCCTGAGATGTCATATACAACTCCTTCCCATTCCAATCCTGAGACCCTTCCTTTAGCATGAGATGTGATATCTCAATGCTTATACCAAACCTGAGACCCTTCCTATAGCATGAGATGTGATATCCAACTTCTTCCCATTCCAATCCAGAGACCCTTCCTATAGCATGAGATGTGATATCTCAATGCTTATACCAAACCTGAGACCCTTCCTATAGCTTGAGATGTGATATCCAACTCCTTCCCATTCCAATCCTGAGACCCTTCCGATAGCATGAGATGTGATATCTCAAGGCCTCTAATACCAAACCTGAGATCCTTCCTCTAACATGAAATGTGATATCCAACTCCTTCCCCTTCCAAACCTGAGAACCTTCCTATAGCATGAGATATGATATCCAACTCCTTCCCATTCCAACCTGAGACCCTTCCTATAGCATGAGATGGGATATCCAACTCCTTCCAAATCCAATACTGATACCCTTCCGATAGCATGAGATGTGATATCCCAATGCTTCTACCAAACCTGAGAACCATACTATGGCATGAGATTTGATATCAAACTCCTTCCCATTCCAATCCTGAGACGCTTCCTATAGCTTGAGGTGTGATATCCAACTCCTTCCCATTCCAATTCTGAGACCCTTCTTATACCATGAGACTTGATATCTCAATGCTTCTAATACCAAACCTGAGACCCGTCCTATAACATGAGATGTGATATCCAAATCCTTCCCCTTCCAAACCTTAGACCCTTCCTTTATCATGAGATGTGATATCCAACTCCTTCCCATTCCAATCCTGAGACCCTTCCGATATCATGAGATTTGTTATCTCAATGCTTCTAATATCAAACTTGAGACCCTCCCTATAGCATGAGATGTGACATCCAAGTCCTTCCCATTCCAATCCTGAGACCCTTCCTATAGCATGAGATGTGATATCTCAATGCTTCTAATACCAAACCTGAGGCCTCATGCTAAAGGGAGGGTCTCAGGTTTGGAAGGGGAAGGATTTGGATATCACATCTCATGTTATAGGAAGGATCTCAGGATTGGTATTAGAAGCATTCAGATATCACATCTCATGCTATCGGAAGGATCTCAAGTTTGGTATTAGAAGCATTGAGATATCACATCTCATGCTATCGGAAGGATCTCAGGTTTGGCATTAGAAGCATTGAGATATCACATCTCATGCTATAGGAAGGGTCTCAGGTTTGGAACGGGAAGGAGTTGGATATCCCATCTCATGTTATAGGACTGGTCTCAGGTTTGGTATTAGAGGCATTGAGATATCACATTGCATGTTGTAGGAAGGGTCTCAGGTTTGGAATGGGAAGGAATTGGATATCACATCTCATGTCATAGGAAGCATGAGATGTGACATCCAAGTCCTTCCCATTCCAATCCTGAGACCCTTCCTATAGCATGAGATGTGATATCTCTATGCTTCTAATACCAAACCTGAGACCCTTCCTATAACATGAGATGGGATATCCAACTCCTTCCCATTCCAATCCTGAGACCCTTCCGATAGCAGAGATGTGATATCTCAATGCTTATACCAAACCTGAGACCCTTCCTATGGCCTGAGATGTCATATACAACTCCTTCCCATTCCAATCCTGAGACCCTTCCTTTAGCATGAGATGTGATATCTCAATGCTTATACCAAATCTGAGACCCTTCCTATAGCATGAGATGTGATATCCAAATCCTTCCCATTCCAATCCTGAGACCCTTCCTATAGCATGAGATGTGATATCTCAATGCTTATACCAAACCTGAGAGCCTACCTATAGCATGAGATGTGATATCCAAGTCCATCCCATTCCAATTCTTAGACCCTTCCTACAGCATGCGATGTGATATCTCAATGATTCTAATACCAAACCAGAGACTCTTACTATAACATGAGATGGGATATCCAACTCCTTCCCATTCCAATCCTGAGCCGCTTCCAATAGCAGAGATGTGATATCTCAATGCTTATACCAAACCTGAGACCCTTCCTATAACATGAGATGTGATATCCAACTCCTTCCCGTTCCAAACCTGAGACACTAACTATAGCATATGTGATATCCAACTCCTTCCCATTCCAAACATGAGACCCTTCCTATAGCAAGAAAGTAATATCCAACTCCTACACATTCCAATCCTGAGACCCTTCCTATAGCAAGAGATGTGATATCCAAATCCTTCCCATTCCAATCCTGAGACCCTTTCTATAACATGAGATGTGATATCCAACTCCTTCCCATTCCAACCTGAGACACTTCCTATAGCATGAGAAGGGATATCCAACTCCTTCCTAATCCAATCCTGAGACCCTTCCGATAGCAGAGATGTGATATCTCAATGCTTATACCAAACCTGAGACCCTTCCTATGGCATGAGATGTGATATCCAACTCCTTGCCATTCAAATCCTGAGACCCTTCCTATAGCATGAGAAGGGATATCCAACTCCTTCCCAATCCAATCCTGCGACCCTTCCGATAGCAGAGACGTGATATCTCAATGCTTCTACCAAACCTGAGACCCTTCCTTTAGCATGAGATGTGATATCCAAATCCTTCACATTCCAATCCTGAGACCCTTCCTATAGCATGAGATGTGATATCTCAATGCTTCTAATACCAAACCTGAGATCCTTCCTATAACATGAGATGTGATATCCAATTCCTTCCCATTCCAAACCTGAGACCCTTCCTATTGGATGAGATGTGATATCCAACTCCTTCCCATTCCAACCCTGAGACCCTTCCTATAGCATGAGATGTGATATCTCAATGCTTCTAATACCAAACCTGAGATCCTTCCTCTAACATGAAATGTGATATCCAACTCCTTCCCTTTCCAAACCTAAGAGCCTATCTATAGCATGAGATGTGATATCCAAGTCCTTCCCATTCCAACCCTTAGACCCTTCCTACAGCATGCAATATGATATCTCAATGATTCTAATAACAAACCTGAGACCCGTCCTATAACATGAGATGTGATATCCAACTCCTTCCCATTCCAATCCTGAGACACTTCCGATAGCAGAGATGTGATATCTCAATGCTTATACCAAACCTGAGACCCTTCCTATAACATGAGATGTGATATCCAAATCCTTCCCGTTCCAAACCTGAGACCCTTCCTTTAGCATGAGATGTGATATCCAGCTCCTTCCCATTCCAATCCTGAGACACTTCCGATAGCATGAGATGTGATATCTCAATGCTTCTAATATCAAAACTGAGACCCTCCCTATAGCATGATATGTGATATCTAAGTCCTTCCCATTCCAATCCTGAGACACTCCCTATAGCATGAGATGTGATATCCAACTCTTTCCCATTCCAATCCTGAGACCCTTCCTATAGCATGAGATATGATATCTCAATACTTCTAATACCAAACGTGAGATCCTTCCGATAACATGAGATGTGATATCCAAATCCTTCCCCTTCCAAACCTGAGACCCTCCCTTTAGCATGAGATGTGATATCCAACTCCTTCCCATTCCAATCCTGAGACCCTTCTGATAGCATTAGATGTGATATCTCAATGCTTCTAATACCAAACCTGAGATCCTTCCGATATCATGAGATGTGATATCTCAATGCTTCTAATACCAAACCTGAGATCCTTCCTATAACATGAGATGTGATATCCAAATCCTTCCCCTTCCAAACCTGAGACCCTCCCTTTAGCATGAGATGTGATATCCAACTCCTTCCCATTCCATTCCTGAGACCCTTCTGATAGCATGAGATGTGATATCTCAATGCCTCTAATACCAAACCTGAGATCCTACCTCTAACATGAAATGTGATATCCAACTCTTTCCCCTTCCAAACCTGAGAGCCTTCCTATAGCATGAGATGTGATATCCAAGTCCTTCCCATTCCAATCCTGAGACCCTTCCTATAGCTTGAGATGTGATATTCAACTCCTTCCCATTCCAATTCTGAGACCCTTCCTATACTCTGAGACTTGATATCTCAAGGCTTCTAATACCAAACCTGAGACCCGTAATATAACATGAGATGTGATATCCAAATCCTTCCCCTTCCAAACCTTAGACCCTTCCTTTATCATGAGATGTGATATCCAACTCCTTCCCATTCCAATCCTGAGACCCTTCCGATATCATGAGATGTGATATCTCAAAGCTTCTAATATCAAACTTGAGACCCTCCCTATAGCATGAGATGTGATATCCAAGTCCTTCCCATTCCAATCCTGAGACCCTTCCTATAGCATGAGATGTGATATCTCAATGCTTCTAATACCAAACCTGAGACCCTTCCTATAACATGAGATGGGAATATCCAACTCCTTCCCATTCCAATCCTGAGACCCTTCCGATAGCAGAGATGTGATATCTCAATGCTTATACCAAACCTGAGACCTTTCCTATGGCATGAGATGTGATATCCAACTCCTTGCCATTCAAATCCTGAGACCCTTCCTATAGCATGAGAAGGGATATCCAACTCCTTCCCAATCCAATCCTGAGACCCTTCCGATAGCAGAGACGTGATATCTCAATGCTTCTACCAAACCTGAGACCCTTCCTATAGCATGAGATGTGATGTCTCAATGCTTCTAATACCAAACCTGAGATCCTTCCTATAACATGAGATGTGATATCCAATTCCTTCCCATTCCAAACCTGAGACCCTTCCTATTGGATGAGATGTGATATCCAACTCCTTCCCATTCCAACCCTGAGACCCTTCCTATAGCATGACATGTGATGTCTCAATGCTTCTAATACCAAACCTGAGATCCTTCCTATAACATGAGATGTGATATCCAACTCCTTCCATTCCAATCCTGAGACCTGTCCTATAGCATGATATGTGATATCTCAATGCTTATACCAAACCTGAGACCCTTCCTATAGCATGAGATGTGATATCCAACTACTTCCCATTCCAATCCTGAGACCCTTCATATAGCATGAGATGTGATATCTCAATGCTTCTAATACCAAACCTGAGATCCTTCCTCTAACATGAAATGTGATATCCAACTCCTTCCCTTTCCAAACCTAAGAGCCTATCTATAGCATGAGATGTGATATCCAAGTCCTTCCCATTCCAATCCTTAGACCCTTCCTACAGCATGCAAAATGATATCTCAATGATTCTAATAACAAACCTGAGACCCGTCCTATAGCATGAGATATGATATCCAAGTCCTTCCCATTCCAATCCTGAGACCCTTCCTATAACATGAAATATGATATCCAACTCCTTCCCATTCCAACCTGAGACCCTTCCTATAGCATGAGATGGGATATCCAACTTCTTCCAAATCCAATACTGATACCCTTCCGATAGCATGAGATGTGATATCCCAATGCTTCTACCAAACCTGAGACCCATACTATGGCATGAGATGTGATATCAAACTACTTCCCATTCCAATCCTGAGACCCTTCCTATAGCTTGAGGTGTGATATCCAACTCCTTCCCATTCCAATTCTGAGACCCTTCTTATACCATGAGACTTGATATCTCAATGCTTCTAATACCAAACCTGAGACCCGTCCTATAACATGAGATGTGATATCCAAATCCTTCCCCTTCCAAACCTTAGACCCTTCCTTTATCATGAGATGTGATATCCAACTCCTTCCCATTCCAATCCTGAGACCCTTCCGATATCATGAGATTTGTTATCTCAATGCTTCTAATATCAAACTTGAGACCCTCCCTATAGCATGAGATGTGACATCCAAGTCCTTCCCATTCCAATCCTGAGACCCTTCCTATAACATGAGATGTGATATCCAACTCCTTCCCAATCCAATCCTGAGACCCTTCCGATAGCAGAGATGTGATATCTCAATGCTTATACCAAACCTGAGACCCTTCCTATGGCATGAGATGTGATATCCAACTCCTTGCCATTCAAATCCTGAGACCCTTCCTATAGCATGAGATGTGATATCTCTATGCTTCTAATACCAAACCTGAGACCCTTCCTATAACATGAGATGGGATATCCAACTCCTTCCCATTCCAATCCTGAGACCCTTCCGATAGCAGAGATGTGATATCTCAATGTTTATACCAAACCTGAGAACCTTCCTATGGCCTGAGATGTCATATGCAACTCCTTCCCATTCCAATCCTGAGACCCTTCCTTTAGCATGAGATGTGATATCTCAATGCTTATGCCAAATCTGAGACCCTTCCTATAGCATGAGATGTGATATCCAATTCCTTCCCATTCCAATCCTGAGACCCTTCCTATAGCATGAGATGTGATATCTCAATGCTTATACCAAACCTGAGAGCCTACCTATAGCATGAGATGTGATATCCAAGTCCATCCCATTCCAATCCTTAGACCCTTACTACAGCATGCGATGTGATATCTCAATGATTCTAATACCAAACCAGAGACTCTTCCTATAACATGAGATGGGATATCCAACTCCTTCCCATTCCAATCCTGAGCGCTTCCGATAGCAGAGATGTGATATCTCAATGCTTATACCAAACTTGAGACCCTTCCTATAACATGAGATGTGATATCCAACTCCTTCCCGTTCCAAACCTGAGACACTAACTATAGCATATGTGATATCCAACTCCTTCCCATTCCAAACATGAGACCCTTCCTATAGCAAGAAAGTAATATCCAACTCCTACCCATTCCAATCCTGAGACCCTTCCTATAGCAAGAGATGTGGTATCCAAATCCTTCCCATTCCAATCCTGAGACTCTTCCTATAACATGAGATGTGATATCCAACTCCTTCCCATTCCAACCTGAGACACTTCCTATAGCATGAGAAGGGATATCCAACTCCTTCCCAATCCAATCCTGAGACCCTTCCGATAGCAGAGATGTGATATCTCAATGCTTATACCAAACCTGAGACCCTTCCTATGGCATGAGATGTGATATCCAACTCCTTCCCAATCCATTCCTGAGACCCTTCTGATAGCAGAGACGTGATATCTCAATGCTTCTACCAAACCTGAGACCCTTCCTTTAGCATGAGATGTGATATCCAAATCCTTCACATTCCAATCCTGAGACCCTTCCTATAGCATGAGATGTGATATCTCAATGCTTCTAATACCAAACCTGAGATCCTTCCTATAACATGAGATGTGATATCCAATTCCTTCCCATTCCAAACCTGAGACCCTTCCTATTGGATGAGATGTGATATCCAACTCCTTCCCATTCCAACCCTGAGACCCTTCCTATAGCATGAGATGTGATGTCTCAATGCTTCTAATACCAAACCTGAGATCCTTCCTATAACATGAGATGTGATATCCAACTCCTTCCATTCCAATCCTGAGACCCGTCCTATAGCATGAGATGTGATATCTCAATGCTTATACCAAACCCGAGACCCTTCCTATAGCATGAGATGTGATATCCAACTGCTTCCCATTCCAATCCTGAGACCCTTCCTATAGCATGAGATGTGATATCTCAATGCTTCTAATACCAAACCTGAGATCCTTCCTCTAACATGAAATGTGATATCCAACTCCTTCCCTTTCCAAACCTAAGAGCCTATCTATAGCATGAGATGTGATATCCAAGTCCTTCCCATCCCAACCCTTAGACCCTTCCTACAGCATGCAATATGATATCTCAATGATTCTAATAACAAACCTGAGACCCGTCCTATAACATGAGATGGGATATCCAACTCCTTCCCATTCCAATCCTGAGACACTTCCGATAGCAGAGATGTGATATCTCAATGCTTATACCAAACCTGAGACCCTTCCTATAACATGAGATGTGATATCCAAATCCTTCCCGTTCCAAACCTGAGACCCTTCCTTTAGCATGAGATGTGATATCCAGAACCTTCCCATTCCAATCCTGAGACACTTCCTATAGCATGAGATGTGATATCTCAATGCTTCTAATATCAAAACTGAGACCCTCCCTATAGCATGATATGTGATATCTAAGTCCTTCCCATTCCAATCCTGAGACCCTCCCTATAGCATGAGATGTGATATCCAACTCCTTCCCATTCCAATCCTGAGACCCTTCCTATAGCATGAGATATGATATCTCAATACTTCTAATACCAAACGTGAGATCCTTCCGATAACATGAGATGTGATATCCAAATCCTTCCCCTTCCAATCCTGAGACCCTCCCATTAGCATGAGACGTGATATCCAACTCCTTCCTATTCCAATCCTGAGACTCTTCTGATAGCATGAGATGTGATATCTCAATGCTTCTAATACCAAACCTGAGATCCTTCCGATAGCATGAGATGTGATATCTCAATGCTTCTAATACCAAACCTGAGATCCTTCCTATAACATGAGATGTGATATCCAAATCCTTCCCCTTCCAAACCTGAGACCCTCCCTTTAGCATGAGATGTGATATCCAACTCCTTCTCATTCCATTCCTGAGACCCTTCTGATAGCATGAGATGTGATATCTCAATGCCTCTAATACCAAACCTGAGATCCTACCTCTAACATGAAATGTGATATCCAACTCTTTCCCCTTCCAAACCTGAGAGCCTTCCTATAGCATGAGATGTGATATCCAAGTCCTTCCCATTCCAATCCTGAGACCCTTCCTATAGCTTGAGATGTGATATCCAACTCCTTCCCATTCCAATTCTGAGACCCTTCCTATACTATGAGACTTGATATCTCAATGCTTCTAATACAAACGTGAGACCCGTAATATAACATGAGATGTGATATCCAAATCCTTCCCCTTCCAAACCTTAGACCCTTCCTTTATCATGAGATGTGATATCCAACTCCTTCCCATTCCAATCCTGAGACCCTTCCGATATCATGAGATGTGATATCTCAAAGCTTCTAATATCAAACTTGAGACCCTCCCTATAGCATGAGATGTGATATCCAAGTCCTTCCCATTCCAATCCTGAGACCCTTCCTATAGCATGAGATGTGATATCTCAATGCTTCTAATACCAAACCTGAGAACCTTCCTATAACATGAGATGGGAATATCCAACTCCTTCCCATTCCAATCCTGAGACCCTTCCGATAGCAGAGATGTGATATCTCAATGCTTATACCAAACCTGAGATCCTTCCTATAACATGAGATGGGATATCCAACTCCTTCCCATTCCAATCCTGAGACCCTTCCGATAGCAGAGATGTGATATCTCAATGTTTATACCAAACCTGAGAACCTTCCTATGGCCTGAGATGTCATATACAACTCCTTCCCATTCCAATCCTGAGACCCTTCCTTTAGCATGAGATGTGATATCTCAATGCTTATGCCAAATCTGAGACCCTTCCTATAGCATGAGATGTGATATCCAATTCCTTCCCATTCCAATCCTGAGACCCTTCCTATAGCATGAGATGTGATATCTCAATGCTTATACCAAACCTGAGAGCCTACCTATAGCATGAGATGTGATATCCAAGTCCATCCCATTCCAATCCTTAGACCCTTCCTACAGCATGCGATGTGATATCTCAATGATTCTAATACCAAACCAGAGACTCTTCCTATAACATGAGATGGGATATCCAACTCCTTCCCATTCCAATCCTGAGCGCTTCCGATAGCAGAGATGTGATATCTCAATGCTTATACCAAACTTGAGACCCTTCCTATAACATGAGATGTGATATCCAACTCCTTCCCGTTCCAAACCTGAGACACTAACTATAGCATATGTGATATCCAACTCCTTCCCATTCCAAACATGAGACCCTTCCTATAGCAAGAAAGTAATATCCAACTCCTACCCATTCCAATCCTGAGACCCTTCCTATAGCAAGAGATGTGGTATCCAAATCCTTCCCATTCCAATCCTGAGACTCTTCCTATAACATGAGATGTGATATCCAACTCCTTCCCATTCCAACCTGAGACACTTCCTATAGCATGAGAAGGGATATCCAACTCCTTCCCAATCCAATCCTGAGACCCTTCCGATAGCAGAGATGTGATATCTCAATGCTTATACCAAACCTGAGACCCTTCCTATGGCATGAGATGTGATATCCAACTCCTTCCCAATCCAATCCTGAGACCCTTCTGATAGCAGAGACGTGATATCTCAATGCTTCTACCAAACCTGAGACCCTTCCTTTAGCATGAGATGTGATATCCAAATCCTTCACATTCCAATCCTGAGACCCTTCCTATAGCATGAGATGTGATATCTCAATGCTTCTAATACCAAACCTGAGATCCTTCCTATAACATGAGATGTGATACCCAATTCCTTCCCATTCCAAACCTGAGACCCTTCCTATTGGATGAGATGTGATATCCAACTCCTTCCCATTCCAACCCTGAGACCCTTCCTATAGCATGAGATGTGATGTCTCAATGCTTCTAATACCAAACCTGAGATCCTTCCTATAACATGAGATGTGATATCCAACTCCTTCCATTCCAATCCTGAGACCCGTCCTATAGCATGAGATGTGATATCTCAATGCTTATACCAAACCTGAGACCCTTCCTATAGCATGAGATGTGATATCCAACTGCTTCCCATTCCAATCCTGAGACCCTTCCTATAGCATGAGATGTGATATCTCAATGCTTCTAATACCAAACCTGAGATCCTTCCTCTAACATGAAATGTGATATCCAACTCCTTCCCTTTCCAAACCTAAGAGCCTATCTATAGCATGAGATGTGATATCCAAGTCCTTCCCATCCCAACCCTTAGACCCTTCCTACAGCATGCAATATGATATCTCAATGATTCTAATAACAAACCTGAGACCCGTCCTATAACATGAGATGGGATATCCAACTCCTTCCCATTCCAATCCTGAGACACTTCCGATAGCAGAGATGTGATATCTCAATGCTTATACCAAACCTGAGACCCTTCCTATAACATGAGATGTGATATCCAAATCCTTCCCGTTCCAAACCTGAGACCCTTCCTTTAGCATGAGATGTGATATCCAGAACCTTCCCATTCCAATCCTGAGACACTTCCTATAGCATGAGATGTGATATCTCAATGCTTCTAATATCAAAACTGAGACCCTCCCTATAGCATGATATGTGATATCTAAGTCCTTCCCATTCCAATCCTGAGACCCTCCCTATAGCATGAGATGTGATATCCAACTCCTTCCCATTCCAATCCTGAGACCCTTCCTATAGCATGAGATATGATATCTCAATACTTCTAATACCAAACGTGAGATCCTTCCGATAACATGAGATGTGATATCCAAATCCTTCCCCTTCCAATCCTGAGACCCTCCCATTAGCATGAGACGTGATATCCAACTCCTTCCTATTCCAATCCTGAGACTCTTCTGATAGCATGAGATGTGATATCTCAATGCTTCTAATACCAAACCTGAGATCCTTCCTATAACATGAGATGTGATATCCAAATCCTTCCCCTTCCAAACCTGAGACCCTCCCTTTAGCATGAGATGTGATATCCAACTCCTTCCCATTCCATTCCTGAGACCCTTCTGATAGCATGAGATGTGATATCTCAATGCCTCTAATACCAAACCTGAGATCCTACCTCTAACATGAAATGTGATATCCAACTCTTTCCCCTTCCAAACCTGAGAGCCTTCCTATAGCATGAGATGTGATATCCAAGTCCTTCCCATTCCAATACTGAGACCCTTCCTATAGCTTGAGATGTGATATCCAACTCCTTCCCATTCCAATTCTGAGACCCTTCCTATACTATGAGACTTGATATCTCAATGCTTCTAATACAAACGTGAGACCCGTAATATAACATGAGATGTGATATCCAAATCCTTCCCCTTCCAAACCTTAGACCCTTCCTTTATCATGAGATGTGATATCCAACTCCTTCCCATTCCAATCCTGAGACCCTTCCGATATCATGAGATGTGATATCTCAAAGCTTCTAATATCAAACTTGAGACCCTCCCTATAGCATGAGATGTGATATCCAAGTCCTTCCCATTCCAATCCTGAGACCCTTCCTATAGCATGAGATGTGATATCTCAATGCTTCTAATACCAAACCTGAGAACCTTCCTATAACATGAGATGGGAATATCCAACTCCTTCCCATTCCAATCCTGAGACCCTTCCGATAGCAGAGATGTGATATCTCAATGCTTATACCAAACCTGAGATCCTTCCTATAACATGAGATGTGATATCCAACTCCTTCCCATTCCAATCCTGAGACACTTCCTATAGCATGAGATGTGATATCTCACTGCTTATACCAAACCTGAGACCCTTCCCATAGCATGAGATGTGATATCCAACTCCTTCCCATTCCAATCCTCAGACCCTTCCTATAGCATGAGATGTGATATCTCAATGCTTCTAATATCAAACTTGAGACCCTACCTATAGCATGAGATGTGATATCCAAGTCCTTCCAATTACAATCCTGAGACACTTCCTATAGCATGAGATGTGATATCCAACTCCTTCCCATTCCAATCCTGAGACCCTTCCTATAGCATGAGATATGATATCTCAATACTTCTAATACCAAACGTGAGATCCTTCCGATAACATGAGATGTGATATCCAAATCCTTCCCCTTCCAAACCTGAGACGCTCCCTTTAGCATGAGATGTGATATCCAACTCCTTCCCATTCCAATCCTGAGACCCTTCTGATAGCATGAGATGTGATATCTCAATGCTTCTAATACCAAACCTGAGATCCTTCCGATAGCATGAGATGTGATATCTCAATGCTTCTAATACCAAACCTGAGATCCTTCCTATAACATGAGATGTGATATCCAAATCCTTCCCCTTCCAAACCTGAGACCCTCCCTTTAGCATGAGATGTGATATCCAACTCCTTCCCATTCCATTCCCGAGACCCTTCTGATAGCATGAGATGTGATATCTCAATGCCTCTAATACCAAACCTGAGATCCTACCTCTAACATGAAATGTAATATCCAACTCTTTCCCCTTCCAAACCTGAGATCCTTCCTATAACATGAGATGTGATATCCAAATCCTTCCCCTTCCAAACCTGAGACCCTCCCTTTAGCATGAGATGTGATATCTAACTCCTTCCCATTCCATTCCTGAGACCCTTCTGATAGCATGAGATGTGATATCTCAATGCCTCTAATACCAAACCTGAGATCCTACCTCTAACATGAAATGAGATATCCAACTCTTTCCCCTTCCAAACCTGAGAGCCTTCCTATAGCATGAGATGTGATATCCAAGTCCTTCCCATTCCAATACTGAGACCCTTCCTATAGCTTGAGATGTGATATCCAACTCCTTCCCATTCCAATTCTGAGACCCTTCCTATAGCATGAGATGTGATATCTCAATGCTTATACCAAACCTGAGAGCCTACCTATAGCATGAGATGTGATATCCAATTCCTTCCCATTCCAATCCTGAGACCCTTCCTATAGCATGAGATGTGATATCTCAATGCTTATACCAAACCTGAGAGCCTACCTATAGCATGAGATGTGATATCCAAATCCTTCACATTCCAATCCTGAGACCCTTCCTATAGCAAGAGATGTGATATCCAAATCCTTCCCATTCCAATCCTGAGACCCTTCCTATAACATGAGATGTGATATCCAAGTCCTTCCCATTCCAATACTGAGACCCTTCCTATAGCTTGAGATGTGATATCCAACTCCTTCCCATTCCAATTCTGAGACCCTTCCTATAGCATGAGATGTGATATCTCAATGCTTATACCAAACCTGAGAGCCTACCTATAGCATGAGATGTGATATCCAAGTCCATCCCATTCCAATCCTTAGACCCTTCCTACAGCATGCGATGTGATATCTCAATGATTCTAATACCAAACCAGAGACTCTTCCTATAACATGAGATGGGATATCCAACTCCTTCCCATTCCAATTCTGAGACCCTTCCTATACTATGAGACTTGATATCTCAATGCTTCTAATACCAAACCTGAGACCCGTAATATAACATGAGATGTGATATCCAAATCCTTCCCCTTCCAAACCTTAGACCCTTCCTTTATCATGAGATGTGATATCCAACTCCTTCCCATTCCAATCCTGAGACCCTTCCAATATCATGAGATGTGATATCTCAAAGCTTCTAATATCAAACTTGAGACCCTCCCTATAGCATGAGATGTGATATCCAAGTCCTTCCCATTCCAATCCTGAGACCCTTCCTATAGCATGAGATGTGATATCTCAATGCTTCTAATACCAAACCTGAGACCCTTCCTATTACATGAGATGGGAATATCCAACTCCTTCCCATTCCAATCCTGAGACCCTTCCGATAGCAGAGATGTGATATCTCAATGCTTATACCAAACCTGAGACCCTTCGTATGGCATGAGATGTGATATCCAACTCCTTGCCATTCAAATCCTGAGACCCTTCCTATAGCATGAGAAGGGATATCCAACTCCTTCCCAATCCAATCCTGAGACCCTTCCGATAGCAGAGACGTGATATCTCAATGCTTCTACCAAACCTGAGACCCTTCCTTTAGCATGAGATGTGATATCCAAATCCTTCACATTCCAATCCTGAGACCCTTCCTATAGCATGAGATGTGATATCTCAATGCTTCTAATACCAAACCTGAGATCCTTCCTATAACATGAGATGTGATATCCAATTCCTTCCCATTCCAAACCTGAGACCCTTCCTATTGGATGAGTTGTGATATCCAACTCCTTCCCATTCCAACCCTGAGACCCTTCCTATAGCATGAGATGTGATGTCTCAATGCTTCTAATACCAAACCTGAGAACCTTCCTATAACATGAGATGGGAATATCCAACTCCTTCCCATTCCAATCCTGAGACCCTTCCGATAGCAGAGATGTGATATCTCAATGCTTATACCAAACCTGAGATCCTTCCTATAACATGAGATGTGATATCCAACTCCTTCCCATTCCAATCCTGAGACACTTCCTATAGCATGAGATGTGATATCTCACTGCTTATACCAAACCTGAGACCCTTCCCATAGCATGAGATGTGATATCCAACTCCTTCCCATTCCAATCCTCAGACCCTTCCTATAGCATGAGATGTGATATCTCAATGCTTCTAATATCAAACTTGAGACCCTACCTATAGCATGAGATGTGATATCCAAGTCCTTCCAATTACAATCCTGAGACACTTCCTATAGCATGAGATGTGATATCCAACTCCTTCCCATTCCAATCCTGAGACCCTTCCTATAGCATGAGATATGATATCTCAATACTTCTAATACCAAACGTGAGATCCTTCCGATAACATGAGATGTGATATCCAAATCCTTCCCCTTCCAAACCTGAGACGCTCCCTTTAGCATGAGATGTGATATCCAACTCCTTCCCATTCCAATCCTGAGACCCTTCTGATAGCATGAGATGTGATATCTCAATGCTTCTAATACCAAACCTGAGATCCTTCCGATAGCATGAGATGTGATATCTCAATGCTTCTAATACCAAACCTGAGATCCTTCCTATAACATGAGATGTGATATCCAAATCCTTCCCCTTCCAAACCTGAGACCCTCCCTTTAGCATGAGATGTGATATCCAACTCCTTCCCATTCCATTCCCGAGACCCTTCTGATAGCATGAGATGTGATATCTCAATGCCTCTAATACCAAACCTGAGATCCTACCTCTAACATGAAATGTAATATCCAACTCTTTCCCCTTCCAAACCTGAGATCCTTCCTATAACATGAGATGTGATATCCAAATCCTTCCCCTTCCAAACCTGAGACCCTCCCTTTAGCATGAGATGTGATATCTAACTCCTTCCCATTCCATTCCTGAGACCCTTCTGATAGCATGAGATGTGATATCTCAATGCCTCTAATACCAAACCTGAGATCCTACCTCTAACATGAAATGAGATATCCAACTCTTTCCCCTTCCAAACCTGAGAGCCTTCCTATAGCATGAGATGTGATATCCAAGTCCTTCCCATTCCAATACTGAGACCCTTCCTATAGCTTGAGATGTGATATCCAACTCCTTCCCATTCCAATTCTGAGACCCTTCCTATAGCATGAGATGTGATATCTCAATGCTTATACCAAACCTGAGAGCCTACCTATAGCATGAGATGTGATATCCAATTCCTTCCCATTCCAATCCTGAGACCCTTCCTATAGCATGAGATGTGATATCTCAATGCTTATACCAAACCTGAGAGCCTACCTATAGCATGAGATGTGATATCCAAATCCTTCACATTCCAATCCTGAGACCCTTCCTATAGCAAGAGATGTGATATCCAAATCCTTCCCATTCCAATCCTGAGACCCTTCCTATAACATGAGATGTGATATCCAAGTCCTTCCCATTCCAATACTGAGACCCTTCCTATAGCTTGAGATGTGATATCCAACTCCTTCCCATTCCAATTCTGAGACCCTTCCTATAGCATGAGATGTGATATCTCAATGCTTATACCAAACCTGAGAGCCTACCTATAGCATGAGATGTGATATCCAAGTCCATCCCATTCCAATCCTTAGACCCTTCCTACAGCATGCGATGTGATATCTCAATGATTCTAATACCAAACCAGAGACTCTTCCTATAACATGAGATGGGATATCCAACTCCTTCCCATTCCAATTCTGAGACCCTTCCTATACTATGAGACTTGATATCTCAATGCTTCTAATACCAAACCTGAGACCCGTAATATAACATGAGATGTGATATCCAAATCCTTCCCCTTCCAAACCTTAGACCCTTCCTTTATCATGAGATGTGATATCCAACTCCTTCCCATTCCAATCCTGAGACCCTTCCAATATCATGAGATGTGATATCTCAAAGCTTCTAATATCAAACTTGAGACCCTCCCTATAGCATGAGATGTGATATCCAAGTCCTTCCCATTCCAATCCTGAGACCCTTCCTATAGCATGAGATGTGATATCTCAATGCTTCTAATACCAAACCTGAGACCCTTCCTATTACATGAGATGGGAATATCCAACTCCTTCCCATTCCAATCCTGAGACCCTTCCGATAGCAGAGATGTGATATCTCAATGCTTATACCAAACCTGAGACCCTTCGTATGGCATGAGATGTGATATCCAACTCCTTGCCATTCAAATCCTGAGACCCTTCCTATAGCATGAGAAGGGATATCCAACTCCTTCCCAATCCAATCCTGAGACCCTTCCGATAGCAGAGACGTGATATCTCAATGCTTCTACCAAACCTGAGACCCTTCCTTTAGCATGAGATGTGATATCCAAATCCTTCACATTCCAATCCTGAGACCCTTCCTATAGCATGAGATGTGATATCTCAATGCTTCTAATACCAAACCTGAGATCCTTCCTATAACATGAGATGTGATATCCAATTCCTTCCCATTCCAAACCTGAGACCCTTCCTATTGGATGAGTTGTGATATCCAACTCCTTCCCATTCCAACCCTGAGACCCTTCCTATAGCATGAGATGTGATGTCTCAATGATTCTAATACCAAACCTGAGATCCTTCCTATAACATAAGATGTGATATCCAACTCCTTCCTTTCCAATCCTGAGACCCGTCCTATAGCATGAGATGTGATATCTCAATGCTTATACCAAACCTGAGACCCTTCCTATAGCATGAGATGTGATATCCAACTACTTCCCATTCCAATCCTGAGACCCTTCCTATAGCATGAGATGTGATATCTCAATGCTTCTAATACCAAACCTGAGATCCTTCCTCTAACAGGAAATGTGATATCCAACTCCTTCCCTTTCCAAACCTAAGAGCCTATCTATAGCATGAGATGTGATATCCAGGTCCTTCCTATTCCAATCCTTAGACCCGTCCTACAGCATGCAATATGATATCTCAATGACTCTAATAACAAACCTGAGACCCGTCCTATAGCATGAGATATGATATCCAAGTCCTTCCCATTCCAATCCTGAGACCCTTCCTATAACATGAAATGTGATATCCAACTCCTTCCCATTCCAACCTGAGACCCTTCCTATAGCATGAGATGGGATATCCAACTTCTTCAAAATCCAATACTGATACCCTTCCGATAGCATGAGATGTGATATCCCAATGCTTCTACCAAACCTGAGACCCATACTATGTCATGAGATGTGATATCAAACTCCTTCCCATTCCAATCCTGAGACCCTTCCTATTGCTTGAGGTGTGATATCCAACTCCTTCCCATTCCAATTCTGAGACCCTTCTTATACCATGAGAATTGATATCTCAATGCTTCTAATACCAAACCTGAGACCCGTCCTATAACATGAGATGTGATATCCAAATCCTTCCCCTTCCAAACCTTAGACCCTTCCTTTATCATGAGATGTGATATCCAACTCCTTCCCATTCCAATCCTGAGACACTTCCGATATCATGAGATTTGTTATCTCAATGCTTCTAATATCAAACTTGAGACCCTCCCTATAGCATGAGATGTGACATCCAAGTCCTTCCCATTGCAATCCTGAGACCCTTCCTATAGCATGAGATGTGATATCTCTATGCTTCTAATACCAAACCTGAGACCCTTCCTATAACATGAGATGGGATATCCAACTCCTTCCCATTCCAATCCTGAGACCTTTCCGATAGCAGAGATGTGATATCTCAATGCTTATACCAAACCTGAGAACCTTCCTATGGCCTGAGATGTCATATACAAATCCTTCCCATTCCAATCCTGAGACCCTTCCTTTAGCATGAGATGTGATATCTCAATGCTTATATCAAATCTGAGACCCTACCTATAGCATGAGATGTGATATCCAATTCCTTCCCATTCCAATCCTGAGACCCTTCCTATAGCATGAGATGTGATATCTCAATGCTTATACCAAACCTGAGACCCTTCCTATAACATGAGATGTGATATCCAACTCCTTCCCGTTCCAAACCTGAGACACTAACTATAGCATATGTGATATCCAACTCCTTCCCATTCCAAACATGAGACCCTTCCTATAGCAAGAAAGTAATATCCAACTCCTACCCATTCCAATCCTGAGACCCTTCCTATAGCAAGAGATGTGATATCCAAATCCTTCCCATTCCAATCCTGAGACCCTTCCTATAACATGAGATGTGATATCCAACTCCTTCCCATTCCAACCTGAGACACTTCCTATAGCATGAGAAGGGATATCCAACTCCTTCCCAATCCAATCCTGAGACCCTTCCGATAGCAGAGATGTGATATCTCAATGCTTATACCAAACCTGAGACTCTTCCTATGGCATGAGATGTGATATCCAACTCCTTGCCATTCAAATCCTGAGACCCTTCCTATAGCATGAGAAGGGATATCCAACTCCTTCCCAATCCAATCCTGAGACCCTTCCGATAGCAGAGACGTGATATCTCAATGCTTCTACCAAACCTGAGACCCTTCCTTTAGCATGAGATGTGATATCCAAATCCTTCACATTCCAATCCTGAGACCCTTCCTATAGCATGAGATGTGATATCTCAATGCTTCTAATACCAAACCTGAGATCCTTCCTATAACATGAGATGTGATATCCAATTCCTTCCCATTCCAAACCTGAGACCCTTCCTATTGGATGAGTTGTGATATCCAACTCCTTCCCATTCCAACCCTGAGACCCTTCCTATAGCATGAGATGTGATGTCTCAATGATTCTAATACCAAACCTGAGATCCTTCCTATAACATAAGATGTGATATCCAACTCCTTCCTTTCCAATCCTGAGACCCGTCCTATAGCATGAGATGTGATATCTCAATGCTTATACCAAACCTGAGACCCTTCCTATAGCATGAGATGTGATATCCAACTACTTCCCATTCCAATCCTGAGACCCTTCCTATAGCATGAGATGTGATATCTCAATGCTTCTAATACCAAACCTGAGATCCTTCCTCTAACATGAAATGTGATATCCAACTCCTTCCCTTTCCAAACCTAAGAGCCTATCTATAGCATGAGATGTGATATCCAGGTCCTTCCTATTCCAATCCTTAGACCCGTCCTACAGCATGCAATATGATATCTCAATGATTCTAATAACAAACCTGAGACCCGTCCTATAGCATGAGATATGATATCCAAGTCCTTCCCATTCCAATCCTGAGACCCTTCCTATAACATGAAATGTGATATCCAACTCCTTCCCATTCCAACCTGAGACCCTTCCTATAGCATGAGATGGGATATCCAACTTCTTCAAAATCCAATACTGATACCCTTCCGATAGCATGAGATGTGATATCCCAATGCTTCTACCAAACCTGAGACCCATACTATGTCATGAGATGTGATATCAAATTCCTTCCCATTCCAATCCTGAGACCCTTCCTATTGCTTGAGGTGTGATATCCAACTCCTTCCCATTCCAATTCTGAGACCCTTCTTATACCATGAGAATTGATATCTCAATGCTTCTAATACCAAACCTGAGACCCGTCCTATAACATGAGATGTGATATCCAAATCCTTCCCCTTCCAAACCTTAGACCCTTCCTTTATCATGAGATGTGATATCCAACTCCTTCCCATTCCAATCCTGAGACACTTCCGATATCATGAGATTTGTTATCTCAATGCTTCTAATATCAAACTTGAGACCCTCCCTATAGCATGAGATGTGACATCCAAGTCCTTCCCATTGCAATCCTGAGACCCTTCCTATAGCATGAGATGTGATATCTCTATGCTTCTAATACCAAACCTGAGACCCTTCCTATAACATGAGATGGGATATCCAACTCCTTCCCATTCCAATCCTGAGACCTTTCCGATAGCAGAGATGTGATATCTCAATGCTTATACCAAACCTGAGAACCTTCCTATGGCCTGAGATGTCATATACAACTCCTTCCCATTCCAATCCTGAGACCCTTCCTTTAGCATGAGATGTGATATCGCAATGCTTATACCAAATCTGAGACCCTACCTATAGCATGAGATGTGATATCCAATTCCTTCCCATTCCAATCCTGAGACCCTTCCTATAGCATGAGATGTGATATCTCAATGCTTATACCAAACCTGAGAGCCTACCTATAGCATGAGATGTGATATCCAAATCCTTCACATTCCAATCCTGAGACCCTTCCTATAGCAAGAGATGTGATATCCAAATCCTTCCCATTCCAATCCTGAGACCCTTCCTATAACATGAGATGTGATATCCAACTCCTTCCCATTCCAACCTGAGACACTTCCTATAGCATGAGAAGGGATATCCACTCCTTCCCAATCCAATCCTGAGACCCTTCCGATAGCAGAGATGTGATATCTCAATGCTTATACCAAACCTGAGACCCTTCCTATGGCATGAGATGTGATATCCAACTCCTTGCCATTCAAATCCTGAGACCCTTCCTATAGCATGAGAAGGGATATCCAACTCCTTCCCAATCCAATCCTGAGACCCTTCCGATAGCAGCGACGTGATATCTCAATGCTTCTACCAAACCTGAGACCCTTCCTTTAGCATGAGATGTGATATCCAAATCCTTCACATTCCAATCCTGAGACCCTTCCTTTAGCATGAGATGTGATATCTCAATGCTTATACCAAATCTGAGACCCTTCCTATAGCATGAGATGTGATATCCAATCCCTTCCCATTCCAATCCTGAGACCCTTCCTATAGCATGAGATGTGATATCTCAATGCTTATACCAAACCTGAGAGCCTACCTATAGCATGAGATGTGATATCCAAGTCCATCCCATTCCAATCCTTTGACCCTTCCTACAGCATGCGATGTGATATCTCAATGATTCTAATACCAAACCAGAGACTCTTCCTATAACATGAGATGGGATATCCAACTCCTTCCCATTCCAATCCTGAGCCGCTTCCGATAGCAGAGATGTGATATCTCAATGCTTATACCAAACCTGAGACCCTTCCTATAACATGAGATGTGATATCCAACTCCTTCCCGTTCCAAACCTGAGACACTAACTATAGCATATGTGATATCCAACTCCTTCCCATTCCAAACATGAGACCCTTCCTATAGCAAGAAAGTAATATCCAACTCCTACCCATTCCAATCCTGAGACCCTTCCTATAGCAAGAGATGTGATATCCAAATCCTTCCCATTCCAATCCTGAGACCCTTCCTATAACATGAGATGTGATATCCAACTCCTTCCCATTCCAACCTGAGACACTCTCTATAGCATGAGAAGGGATATCCAACTCCTTCCCAATCCAATCCTGAGACCCTTCCGATAGCAGAGATGTGATATCTCAATGCTTATACCAAACCTGAGACCCTTCCTATGGCATGAGATGTGATATCCAACTCCTTGCCATTCAAATCCTGAGACCCTTCCTATAGCATGAAAAGGGATATCCAACTCCTTCCCAATCCAATCCTGAGACCCTTCCGATAGCAGAGACGTGAAATCTCAATGCTTCTACCAAACCTGAGACCCTTCCTTTAGCATGAGATGTGATATCCAAATCCTTCACATTCCAATCCTGAGACCCTTCCTATAGCATGAGATTTGATATCTCAATGCTTCTAATACCAAACGTGAGATCCTTCCTATAACATGAGATGTGATATCCAAATCCTTCCCCTTCCAAACCTGAGACCCTCCCTTTAGCATGAAATGTGATATCCAACTCCTTCCTATTCCAATCCTGAGACTCTTCTGATAGCATGAGATGTGATATCTCAATGCTTCTAATACCAAACCTGAGATCCTTCCGATAGCATGAGATGTGATATCTCAATGCTTCTAATACCAAACCTGAGATCCTTCCTATAACATGAGATGTGATATCCAAATCCTTCCCCTTCCAAACCTGAGACCCTTCCTTTAGCATGAGATGTGATATCTAACTCCTTCCCATTCCATTCCTGAGACCCTTCTGATAGCATGAGATGTGATATCTCAATGCCTCTAATACCAAACCTGAGATCCTACCTCTAACATGAAATGAGATATCCAACTCTTTCCCCTTCCAAACCTGAGAGCCTTCCTATAGCATGAGATGTGATATCCAAGTCCTTCCCATTTCAATACTGAGACCCTTCCTATAGCTTGAGATGTGATATCCAACTCCTTCCCATTCCAATTCTGAGACCCTTCCTATAGCATGAGATGTGATATCTCAATGCTTATACCAAACCTGAGAGCCTACCTATAACATGAGATGTGATATCCAAGTCCATCCCATTCCAATCCTTAGACCCTTCCTACAGCATGCGATGTGATATCTCAATGATTCTAATACCAAACCAGAGACTCTTCCTATAACATGAGATGGGATATCCAACTCCTTCCCATTCCAATTCTGAGACCCTTCCTATACTATGAGACTTGATATCTCAATGCTTCTAATACCAAACCTGAGACCCGTAATATAACATGAGATGTGATATCCAAATCCTTCCCCTTCCAAACCTTAGACCCTTCCTTTATCATGAGATGTGATATCCAACTCCTTCCCATTCCAATCCTGAGACCCTTCCGATATCATGAGATGTGATATCTCAAAGCTTCTAATATCAAACTTGAGACCCTCCCTATAGCATGAGATGTGATATCCAATTCCTTCCCATTCCAATCCTGAGACCCTTCCTATAGCATGAGATGTGATATCTCAATGCTTCTAATACCAAACCTGAGACCCTTCCTATAACATGAGATGGGAATATCCAACTCCTTCCCATTCCAATCTTGATACCCTTCCGATAGCAGAGATGTGATATCTCAATGCTTATACCAAACCTGAGATCCTTCCTATAACATGAGATGTGATATCCAACTCCTTCCCATTCCAATCCTGAGACACTTCCTATAGCATGAGATGTGATATCTCACTGCTTATACCAAACCTGAGACCCTTCCCATAGCAGGAGATGTGATATCCAACTCCTTCCCATTCCAATCCTCAGACCCTTCCTATAGCATGAGATGTGATATCTCAATGCTTCTAATGTCAAACTTGAGACCCTACCTATAGCATGAGATGTGATATCCAAGTCCTTCCCATTCCAATCCTGAGACACTTCCTATAGCATGAGATGTGATATCTCAATGCTTCTAATACCAAACCTGAGACTCTTCCTATAACATGAGATGGGATATCCAACTCCTTCCCATTCCAATCCTGAGACCCTTTTGATAGCAGAGATGTGATATCTCAATGTTTATACCAAACCTGAGACCATTCCTACGGCATGAGATGTCATATTCAACTCCTTCCCATTCCAATCCTGAGACCCTTCCTATAGCATGAGATTTGATATCCAACTCCTTCCCATTCCAATCCTGAGACCCTTCCTATAGCATGAGATGTAATGTCTCAATGCTTCTAATACCAAACCTGAGATCCTTCCTCTAACATGAAATGTGAGATCCAACTCCTTCCCTTTCCAAACCTAAGAGCCTATCTATAGCATGAGATGTGATATCCAAGTCCTTCACATTCCAACCCTTAGACCCTTCCTACAGCATGCAATATGATATCTCAATGATTCTAATAACAAACCTGAGACCCGTCCTATAACATGAGATGGGATATCCAACTCCTTCCCATTCCAATCCTGAGACACTTCCGATAGCAGAGATGTGATATCTCAATGTTTATACCAAACCTGAGACCCTTCCTATAACATGAGATGTGATATCCAACTCCTTCCCTTTCCAAACCTGAGACCCTTCCTTTAGCATGAGATGTGATATCCAGCTCCTTCCCATTCCAATCCTGAGACACTTCCGATAGCATGAGATGTGATATCTCAATGCTTCTAATATCAAAACTGAGACCCTCCCTATAGCATGATATGTGATATCTAAGTCCTTCCCATTCCAATCCTGAGACCCTTCCTATAGCATGAGATGTGATATCTCAATGCTTCTGCCAAACCTGAGACCCTTCCTTTAGCATGAGATGTAATGTCCAACTCCTTCCCATTCCAATCCTGAGACCCTTCCTATAGCATGAGATGTGATATCTCAATACTTCTAATACCAAACCTGAGATCCATCCTATAACATGAGATGTGATATCCAACTCCTTCCCTTTCCAAACCTGAGAGCCGTTCTATAGCATGAGATGTGATATCCAGGTCCTTCCCATTCCAATCCTTAGACCCTTCCTACAGCATGCAATATGATATCTCAATGATTCTAATAACAAACCTGAGACCCGTCCTATAGCATGAGATATGATATCCAAGTCCTTCCCATTCCAATCCTGAGACCCTTCCTATAACATGAAATGTGATATCCAACTCCTTCCCATTCCAACCTGAGACCCTTCCTATAGCATGAGATGGGATATCCAACTTCTTCCAAATCCAATACTGATACCCTTCCGATAGCATGAGATGTGATATCCCAATGCTTCTACCAAACCTGAGACCCATACTATGGCATGAGATGTGATATCAAACTCCTTCCCATTCCAATCCTGAGACCCTTTCTATAGCTTGAGGTGTGATATCCAACTCCTTCCCATTCCAATTCTGAGACCCTTCTTATACCATGAGACTTGATATCTCAATGCTTCTAATATTAAACCTGAGACCCGTCCTATAACATGAGATGTGATATCCAAATCCTTCCCCTTCCAAACCTTAGACCCTTCCTTTATCATTAGATGTGATATCCAACTCCTTCCCATTCCAATCCTGAGACCCTTCCGATATCATGAGATTTGTTATCTCAATGCTTCTAATATCAAACTTGAGACCCTCCCTATAGCATGAGATGTGACATCCAAGTCCTTCCCATTCCAATCCTGAGACCCTTCCTATAGCATGAGATGTGATATTTCTATGCTTCTAATACCAAACCTGAGACCCTTCCTATAACATGAGATGGGATATCCAACTCCTTCCCATTCCAATCCTGAGACCTTTCCGATAGCAGAGATGTGATATCTCAATGCTTATACCAAACCTGAGAACCTTCCTATGGCCTGAGATGTCATATACAACTCCTTCCCATTCCAATCCTGAGACCCTTCCTTTAGCATGAGATGTGATATCTCAATGCTTATACCAAATCTGAGACCCTTCCTATAGCATGAGATGTGATATCCAATTCCTTCCCATTCCAATCCTGAGACCCTTCCTATAGCATGAGATGTGATATCTCAATGCTTATACCAAACCTGAGAGCCTACCTATAACATGAGATGTGATATCCAAGTCCATCCCATTCCAATCCTTAGACCCTTCCTATAGCATGAGATGTGATATCTCAATGCTTCTAATACCAAACCTGAGATCCTTCCTCTAACATGAAATGTGAGATCCAACTCCTTCCCTTTCCAAACCTAAGAGCCTATCTATAGCATGAGATGTGATATCCAAGTCCTTCACATTCCAACCCTTAGACCCTTCCTACAGCATGCAATATGATATCTCAATGATTCTAATAACAAACCTGAGACCCGTCCTATAACATGAGATGGGATATCCAACTCCTTCCCATTCCAATCCTGAGACACTTCCGATAGCAGAGATGTGATATCTCAATGCTTATACCAAACCTGAGACCCTTCCTATAACATGAGATGTGATATCCAACTTCTTCCCGTTCCAAACCTGACACCCTTCCTTTAGCATGAGATGTGATATCCAGCTCCTTGCCTTTCCAATCCTGAGACACTTCCGATAGCATGAGATGTGATATCTCAATGCTTCTAATACCAAACCTGAGACTCTTCCTATAACATGAGATGGGATATCCAACTCCTTCCCATTCCAATCCTGAGACCCTTTTGATAGCAGAGATGTGATATCTCAATGTTTATACCAAACCTGAGACCCTTCCTACGGCATGAGATGTCATATTCAACTCCTTCCCATTCCAATCCTGAGACGCTTCCTATAGCATGAGATTTGATATCCAACTCCTTCCCATTCCAATCCTGAGACCCTTCCTATAGCATGAGATGTGATGTCTCAATGCTTCTAATACCAAACCTGAGATCCTTCCTATAACATGAGATGTGATATCCAACTCCTTCCATTCCAATCCTGAGACCCTTCCTATAGCATGAGATGTGATATCTCAATGCTTATACCAAACCTGAGACCCTTCCTATAGCATGAGATGTGATATCCAACTCCTTCCCATTCCAATCCTGAGACCCTTCCTATAGCATGAGATGTGATATCTCAATGCTTCTAATACCAAACCTGAGATCCTTCCTCTAACATGAAATGTGAGATCCAACTCCTTCCCTTTCCAAACCTAAGAGCCTATCTATAGCATGAGATGTGATATCCAAATCCTTCACATTCCAACCCTTAGACCCTTCCTACAGCATGCAATATGATATCTCAATGATTCTAATAACAAACCTGAGACCCGTCCTATAACATGAGATGGGATATCCAACTCCTTCCCATTCCAATCCTGAGACACTTCCGATAGCAGAGATGTGATATCTCAATGCTTATACCAAACCTGAGACCCTTCCTATAACATGAGATGTGATATCCAACTTCTTCCCGTTCCAAACCTGACACCCTTCCTTTAGCATGAGATGTGATATCCAGCTCCTTCCCATTCCAATCCTGAGACACTTCCGATAGCATGAGATGTGATATCTCAATGCTTCTAATATCAAAACTGAGACCCTCCCTATAGCATGATATGTGATATCTAAGTCCTTCCCATTCCAATCCTGAGACCCTTCCTATAGCATGAGATGTGATATCTCAATGCTTCTACCAAACCTGAGACCCTTCCTTTAGCATGAGATGTGATAACCAACTCCTTCCCATTCCAATCCTGAAACCCTTCCTATAGCATGAGATGTGATATCTCAATACTTCTAATACCAAACCTGAGATCCTTCCGATAACATGAGATGTGATATCTCAATACTTCTAATACCAAACCTGAGATCCATCCTATAACATGAGATGTGATATCCAACTCCTTCCCTTTCCAAACCTGAGAGCCGTTCTATAGCATGAGATGTGATATCCAGGTCCTTCCCATTCCAATCCTTAGACCCTTCCTACAGCATGCAATATGATATCTCAATGATTCTAATAACAAACCTGAGACCCGTCCTATAGCATGAGATATGATATCCAAGTCCTTCCCATTCCAATCCTGAGACCCTTCCTATAACATGAAATGTGATATCCAACTCCTTCCCATTCCAACCTGAGACCCTTCCTATAGCATGAGATGGGATATCCAACTTCTTCCAAATCCAATACTGATACCCTTCCGATAGCATGAGATGTGATATCCCAATGCTTCTACCAAACCTGAGACCCATACTATGGCATGAGATGTGATATCAAACTCCTTCCCATTCCAATCCTGAGACCCTTCCTATAGCTTGAGGTGTGATATCCAACTCCTTCCCATTCCAATTCTGAGACCCTTCTTATACCATGAGACTTGATATCTCAATGCTTCTAATATTAAACCTGAGACCCGTCCTATAACATGAGAAGTGATATCCAAATCCTTCCCCTTCCAAACCTTAGACCCTTCCTTTATCATGAGATGTGATATCCAACTCCTTCCCATTCCAATCCTGAGACCCTTCCGATATCATGAGATTTGTTATCTCAATGCTTCTAATATCAAACTTGAGACCCTCCATATAGCATGAGATGTGACATCCAAGTCCTTCCCATTCCAATCCTGAGACCCTTCCTATAGCATGAGATGTGATATCTCTATGCTTCTAATACCAAACCTGAGACCCTTCCTATAACATGAGATGGGATATCCAACTCCTTCCCATTCCAATCCTGAGATGTGATATCCAACTCCTTCCCATTCGAATCCTGAGACCCTTCCTATAGCCTGAGATCTGATATCTCAATGCCTCTAATACCAAACCTGAGATCCTTCCTCTAACATGAAATTTGATATCCAACTCCTTCCCTTTCCAAACCTGAGAGCCTATCTATAGCATGAGATGTGATATCCAAGTCCTTCCCATTCCAATCCTGAGACACTTCCGATAGCAGAGATGTGATATCTCAATGCTATAGGAAGGGTCTCAGGATTGGAATGGGAAGGAGTTGGATATCACATCTCATTCTAGAGGAAGGGTCTCAGGTTTGGTATAAGCATTGAGATATCACATCTCGTGCTATAGGAAGGGTCTCAGGATTGGAATGGGAAGGAGTTGTATATGACATCTCATGCCGTAGGAAGGGTCTCAGGTTTGGTATAAGCATTGAGATATCACATCTCTGCTATCAAAAGGGTCTTAGGATTGGAATGGGAAGGAGTTGGATATCCCATCTCATGTTATAGGAAGAGTCTCAGGTTTGGTATTAGAGCATTGAGATATCCCATCTCATGATATAGGAAGGGTCTCAGGTTGGAATGGGAAGGAGTTGGATATCACATTTCATGTTATAGGAAGGGTCTCAGGATTGGAATGGGAAGGACTTGGATATCATATCCCATGCTATAGGAAGGCTCTCAGGTTTGGAAGGGGAAGGAGTTGGATATCACATTTCATGTTAGAGGAAGGATCTCAGGTTTGGTATTAGAGGCCTTGAGATATCACATCTCATGCTATAGGAAGGGTCTCAGGATAGGAATGGGAAGGAGTTGGATATCACATCTCAAGCTATAGGAACGGTCTCAGGTTTGGTATAAGCATTGTGATATCACATCTCATGCTACAGGAAGGGTCTCAGGATTGGAATGGGAAGGAGTTGGATATCACATCTCATGTTATAGGAAAGATCTCAGGTTTGGTATTAGAAGCATTGAGACATCACATCTCATGTTATAGGAAGGGTCTCAGGATTGGAATGGGAAGAAGTTGGATATCACATCTCATGCTATAGGAAGGGTCTCAGGTTTGGTATAAGCATTGAGATATCACATCTCATGCTATAGGAAGGGTCTCAGGATTGGAATGGGAAGGAGTTGTATATGACATCTCATGCCATAGGAAGGGTCTCAGGTTTGGTATAAGCATTGAGATATCACATCACATGCTATAGGAAGGGTCTCAGGATTGGAATGGGAAGGACTTGGATATCACATCTCATGCTATAGGCAGGGTCTCAGGTTTGGAAAGGGAATGAGATGGATATCACATTTCATGTTAGAGGTAGGATCTCAGGTTTGGTATTAGAGGCATTGAGATATCACATCTCATGCTATCAGAAGGGTCTCAGGATTGGAATGGGAAGGAGTTGGATATCACATCTCATGCTAAAGGGAGGGTCTCAGGTTTGGAAGGGGAAGGATTTGGAAATCACATCTGTTGTTATAGGAAGGATCTCAGGTTTGGTATTAGAAGCATTGAGATATCACATCTCATGCTTTCATAAGGGTCTCAGGATTGGAATGGGAAGGAGTTGGATATCACATCTCATGTTATAGGAAGGATCTAAGGTTTGGTATTAGAAGCATTGAGACATCACATCTCATGCTATAGGAAGGGTCTCAGGATTGGAATGGGAAGGAGTTGGATATCACATCTCATGCTATAGGAAGGGTCTCAGATTTGGTATAAGCATTGAGATATCACATCTCATGCTATAGGAAGGGTCTCAGGATTGGAATGGGAAGGAGTTGTATATGACATCTCAGGCCATAGGAAGGGTCTCAGGTTTGGTATAAGCATTGAGATATCACATCTCTGCTATCGGAAGGGTCTCAGGATTGGAATGGGAAGGAATTGGATATCACATCTCATGTTATAGGAAGGATCTCAGGTTTGGTATTAGAAGCATTGAGATATCCCTTCTCATGCTATAGGAAGGGTCTCAGGATTGGAATGTGAAGGATTTGGATATCACATCTCATGCTAAAGGAAGGGTCTCAGGTTTGGTAGAAGCATTGAGATATCACGTCTCTGCTATCGGAAGGGTCTCAGGATTGGATTGGGAAGGATTTGGATATCCCTTCTCATGCTATAGGAAGGGTCTCAGGTTTGGTATAAGCATTGAGATATCACATCTCTGCTATCGGAAGGGTCTCAGGATTGGATTGGGAAGGAGTTGGATATCCCTTCTCATGCTATAGGAAGTGTCTCAGGTTGGAATGGGAAGGAGTTGGATATCACATCTCATGTTATAGGAAGGGTCTCAGGATTGGAATGGGAAGGATTTGGATATCACATCTCTTGCTATAGGAAGGGTCTCAGGATTGGAATGGGTAGGAGTTGGATATTACTTTCTTGCTATAGGAAGGGTCTCATGTTTGGAATGGGAAGGAGTTGGATATCACATATGCTATAGTTAGTGTCTCAGGTTTGGAACGGGAAGGAGTTGGATATCACATCTCATGTTATAGGAAGGGTCTCAGGTTTGGTATAAGCATTGAGATATCACATCTCTGCTATCGGAAGTGGCTCAGGATTGGAATGGGAAGGAGTTGGATATCCCATCTCATGTTATAGGACGAGTCTCTGGTTTGGTATTAGAATCATTGAGATATCACATCGCATGCTGTAGGAAGGGTCTAAGGATTGGAATGGGATGGACTTGGATAACACATCTCATGCTGTAGATAGGCTCTTAGGTTTGGAAAGGGAAGGAGTTGGATATCACATTTCATGTTAGAGGAAGGATCTCAGGTTTGGTATTAGAAGCATTGAGATATCACGTCTCATGCTATAGGAAGGGTCTCAGGATTGGAATGGGAAGGAGCTGGATATCACATCTCATGCTAAAGGAAGGGTCTCAGGTTTGGAACGGGAAGGATTTGGATATCACATCTCATGTTATAGGAAGGTTCTCAGGTTTGGTATAAGCATTGAGATATCACATCTCATGCTATAGGAAGGGTCTCAGGATTGGAATGGGAAGGAGTTGTATATGACATCTCAGGCCATAGGAAGGGTCTCAGGTTTGGTATAAGCATTGAGATATCACATCTCTGCTATCGGAAGGGTCTCAGGATTGGAATGGGAAGGAATTGGATATCACATCTCATGTTATAGGAAGGATCTCAGGTTTGGTATTAGAAGCATTGAGATATCCCTTCTCATGCTATAGGAAGGGTCTCAGGATTGGAATGTGAAGGATTTGGATATCACATCTCATGCTAAAGGAAGGGTCTCAGGTTTGGTAGAAGCATTGAGATATCACGTCTCTGCTATCGGAAGGGTCTCAGGATTGGATTGGGAAGGATTTGGATATCCCTTCTCATGCTATAGGAAGGGTCTCAGGTTTGGTATAAGCATTGAGATATCACATCTCTGCTATCGGAAGGGTCTCAGGATTGGATTGGGAAGGAGTTGGATATCCCTTCTCATGCTATAGGAAGTGTCTCAGGTTGGAATGGGAAGGAGTTGGATATCACATCTCATGTTATAGGAAGGGTCTCAGGATTGGAATGGGAAGGATTTGGATATCACATCTCTTGCTATAGGAAGGGTCTCAGGATTGGAATGGGTAGGAGTTGGATATTACTTTCTTGCTATAGGAAGGGTCTCATGTTTGGAATGGGAAGGAGTTGGATATCACATATGCTATAGTTAGTGTCTCAGGTTTGGAACGGGAAGGAGTTGGATATCACATCTCATGTTATAGGAAGGGTCTCAGGTTTGGTATAAGCATTGAGATATCACATCTCTGCTATCGGAAGTGGCTCAGGATTGGAATGGGAAGGAGTTGGATATCCCATCTCATGTTATAGGACGAGTCTCTGGTTTGGTATTAGAATCATTGAGATATCACATCGCATGCTGTAGGAAGGGTCTAAGGATTGGAATGGGATGGACTTGGATAACACATCTCATGCTATAGATAGGCTCTTAGGTTTGGAAAGGGAAGGAGTTGGATATCACATTTCATGTTAGAGGAAGGATCTCAGGTTTGGTATTAGAAGCATTGAGATATCACGTCTCATGCTATAGGAAGGGTCTCAGGATTGGAATGGGAAGGAGCTGGATATCACATCTCATGCTAAAGGAAGGGTCTCAGGTTTGGAACGGGAAGGATTTGGATATCACATCTCATGTTATAGGAAGGTTCTCAGGTTTGGTATAAGCATTGAGATATCACATCTCTGCTATCGGAAGTGTCTCAGGATTGGAATGGGAAGGAGTTGGATATCCCATCTCATGTTATAGGACGGGTCTCAGGTTTGTTATTAGAATCATTGAGATATCATATTGCATGCTGTAGGAAGGGTCTAAGGGTTGGAATGGGAAGGACTTGGATATCACATCTCATGCTATAGATAGGCTCTTAGGTTTGGAAAGGGAAGGAGTTGGATATCACGTTTCATGTTAGAGGAAGGATCTCAGGTTTGGTATTAGAAGCATTGAGATATCACATCTCATGCTATAGGAAGGGTCTCAGGATTGGAATGGGAAGTAGTTGGATATCACATCTCATGCTATAGGAAGGGTCTCAGGTTTGGTATAAGCATTGAGATATCACATCTCATGCTATAGGACGGGTCTCAGGATTGGAATGGAAGGAGTTGGATATCACATCTCATGTTATAGGAAGGATCTCAGGTTTGGTATTAGAAGCATTGAGACATCACATCTCATGCTATAGGAAGGGTCTCGGGGTTGGAATGGGAAGGAGTTGGATATCACATCTCATCCAATGGAAAGGGTCTCAGGTTTGGAATGGGAAGGAATTGGATATCACATCTCATGTTATAGGAAGGATCTCAGGTTTGGTATTAGAAGCATTGAGATATCACATCTCATGCTATACGAAGGGTCTCAGGATTGGAATGTGAATGATTTGGATATCACATCTCATGCTAAAGGAAGGGTCTCAGGTTTGGTAGAAGCATTGAGATATCACGTCTCTGCTATCGGAAGGGTCTCAGGATTGGATTGGGAAGGAGTTGGATATCCCTTCTCATGCTATAGGAAGGGTCTCAGGATTTGAATGGCAAGGAGTTGGATATCACATCTCATGCCATAGGAAGGGTCTCAGGTTTGGTATAAGCATTGAGATATCACATCTCTGCTATCGGAAGGGTCTCAGGATTGGATTGGGAAGGAGTTGGATATCCCTTCTCATGCTATAGGAAGTGTCTCAGGTTGGAATGGGAAGGAGTTGGATATCACATCTCATGTTATAGGAAGGGTCTCAGGATTGGAATGGGAAGGATTTGGATATCACATCTCTTGCTATAGGAAGGGTCTCAGGATTGGAATGGGTAGGAGTTGGATATTACTTTCTTGCTATAGGAAGGGTCTCATGTTTGGAATGGGAAGGAGTTGGATATCACATATGCTATAGTTAGTGTCTCAGGTTTGGAACGGGAAGGAGTTGGATATCACATCTCATGTTATAGGAAGGGTCTCAGGTTTGGTATAAGCATTGAGATATCACATCTCTGCTATCGGAAGCGGCTCAGGATTGGAATGGGAAGGAGTTGGATATCCCATCTCATGTTATAGGAAGAGTCTCTGGTTTGGTATTAGAATCATTGAGATATCACATCGCATGCCGTAGGAAGGGTCTAAGGATTGGAATGGGATGGACTTGGATATCACATCTCATGCTATAGGTAGGCTCTCAGGTTTGGTATAAGCATTGAGATATCACATCTCATGCTATAGGAAGGGTCTCAGATTTGGTATAAGCATTGAGATATCACATCTCATGCTAAAGGAAGGGTCTCAGGATTGGAATGGGAAGGAGTTGTATATGACATCTCAGGCCATAGGAAGGGTCTCAGGTTTGGTATAAGCATTGAGATATCACATCTCTGCTATCGGAAGGGTCTCAGGATTGGAATGGGAAGGAGTTGGATATCCCATCTCATCTTATAGGAAGGGTCTCAGGTTTGGTATTAGAAGCATAGAGATATCACATCTCATGCTATAGGAAGGGTCTCAGGATTGGAATCTCATGTTATAGGAAAGATCTCAGGTTTGGTATTAGAAGCATTGAGACATCACATCTCATGTTATAGGAAGGGTCTCAGGATTGGAATGGGAAGAATTTGGATATCACATCTCATGCTATAGGAAGGGTCTCAGGTTTGGAAGGGGAAGGAGTTGGATATCCAATCTCATGTTATAGGACTGGTCTCAGGTTTGGTATTAGAAGCATTGAGATATCACATCGCATGCTGTAGGAAGGTTCTCAGGTTTGGTATTAGAAGCATTGAGACATCACATCTCATGCTATAGGAAGGGTCTCAGGATTGGAATGGGAAGGAGTTGGATATGACATCTCATGTTATAGGAAGGATCTCAGGTTTGGTATTAGAAGCATTGAGACATCACATCTCATGCTATAGGAAGGGTCTCAGGATTGGAATGGGAAGGAGTTGGATATCACATCTCATGCTATAGGAAGGGTCTCACATTTGGTATAAGCATTGAGATATCACATCTCATGCTATAGGAAGGGTCTCAGGATTGGATTGGGAAGGAGTTGTATATGACATCTCAGGCCTTAGGAAGGGTCTCAGGATTGGTATAAGCATTGAGATATCACATCTCTGCTATCGGAAGGGTCTCAGGATTGGAATGGGGAGGACTTGGATGTCACATCTCATGCTATAGGGAGGGTCTCAAGTTTGATATTAGAAGCATTGAGATAACAAATCTAATGATATCGGAAGGGTCTCAGGATTGGAATGGGAAGGAGTTGGATATCACATCTCATGATAAAGGAAGGGTCTAAGGTTTGGAAGGGGAAAGATTTGGATATCACATCTCATGTTATAGGACGGGTCTCAGGTTTGGAATTAGAAGCATTGAGATATCAAGTCTCATGGCATAGGAAGGGTCTCAGAATTGGAATGTGAAGGAGTTAGATATCACATCTCAAGCTATAGGAAGAGTCTCAGGATTGGAATGGGAAGGAGTTTGATATCACATCTCATGCCATAGTATGGGTCTCAGGTTTTGTAGAAGCATTGGGATATCACATCTCGTGCTATTGGAAGGGTATCAGTATTGGATTTGGAAGGAGTTGGATATCCCATCTCATGCTATAGGAAGGGTCTCAGGTTGGAATGGGAAGGAGTTGGATATCACATTACATGTTATAGGAAGGGTCTCAGGATTGGAATGGGAAGAACTTGGATATCATATCTCATGCTATAGGAAGGCTCTCAGGTTTGGAAGGGGAAGGAGTTGGATATCACATTTCATGTTAGAGGAAGGATCTCAGGTTTGGTATTAGAGGCCTTGAGATATCACATCTCATGCTATAGGAAGGGTCTCAGGATTGGAATGGGAAGGAGTTGGATATCACATCTCAAGCTTTAGGAAGGGTCTCAGGTTTGGTATAAGCATTGAGATAGCACATCTCATGCTATAGGAAGGGTCTCAGGATTGGAATGGGAAGGAGTTGGATATCACATCTCATGTGATAGGAAGGATCTCAGGTTTGGTATTAGAAGCATTGAGACATCACATCTCATGCTATAGGAAGGGTCTCAGGTTTGGAAGGGGAAGGAGTTGGATATCCAATCTCATGTTATAGGACTGGTCTCAGGTTTGGTATTAGAAGCATTGAGATATCACATTGCATGCTGTAGGAAGGTTCTCAGGTTTGGAATGGGGAGGAATTGGATATCACATCTCATGTCATAGGAAGGATCTCAGGTTTGGTATTAGAAGCATTGAGATATCACATCTCATGCTATAGGAATGGTCTCAGGATTGGAATGGGAAGGAGTTGGATATTACATTCCTGCTATAGGAAGTGTCTCATGTTTGGAATGGGAATGTGTTGGATATCACATATGCTATAGGAAGGGTCTCAGGTTTGGAACGGGAAGGAGTTGGATATCACATCTCATGTTATAGGAAGGGTCTCAGGTTTGGTATAAGCATTGAGATATCACATCTCTGCTATCGGAAGTGTCTCAGGATTGGAATGGGAAGGTGTTGGATATCCCATCTCATGTTATAGGACGGGTCTCAGGTTTGTTATTAGAATCATTGAGATATCATATTGCATGCTGTAGGAAGGGTCTAAGGATTGGAATGGGAAGGAGTTGGATATCCCATCTCATGTTATAGGAAGAGTCTCAAGTTTGGTATTAGAAGCATTTAGCTATCACATCTCATGCTATAGGAAGTGTCTCAGGATTGGAATGGGAAGGAGTTGGATATCACATTTCATGTTAGAGGAAGGATCTCAGGTTTGGTATTAGAGGCATTGAGATATCACATCTCATGCTATAGGAAGGGTCTCAGGATTGGAATGGGAAGGAGTTGGATATCACATCTCGTGCTATAGGAAGGGTCTCAGGTTTGGTATAAGCATTGAGATATCACATCTAATGCTATAGGAAGGGTCTCAGGATTGGAATGGGAAGGAGTTGGATATCACATCTCATGTTATAGGAAGGATCTCAGGTTTGGTATAAGCATTGAGATATCACATCTCTACTATCGGAAGGGTCTCAGGATTGGAATGGGAAGGAGTTGGATATTCCCATCTCATGTTATAGGAAGGGTCTCAGGTTTGGTATTAGAAGCATTGAGATATCACATCTCATGCTATAGGAAGGGTCTCAGGATTGGAATGGGAAGGACTTGGATATCACATCTCATGCTATAAGGAGGGTCTCAAGTTTGATATTAGAAGCATTGAGATATCACATCTCATGATATCGGAAGGGTCTCAGGGATGGAATGGGAAGGAGTTGGATATCACATCTCATGATAAAGGAAGTGTCTAAGGTTTGGAAGGGGAAGGAGTTTGATATCACATCTCATGCCATAGTATGGGTCTCAGGTTTGGTAGAAGCATTGGGATATCACATCTCATGCTATCGGAAGGGTATCAGGATTGGATTTGGAAGGAGTTGGATATCCCATCTCATGCTATAGGAAGGGTCTCAGGTTGGAATGGGAAGGAGTTGGATATCACATCTCATGTTATAGGAAGGGTCTCAGGATTGGAATTCGAAGGACTTGGATATCACATCTCATGCTATAGGAAGGCTCTCAGGTTTGGAAGGGGAAAGAGTTGGATATCACATTTCATGTTAGAGGTAGGATCTCAGATTTGGTATTAGAGGCATTGAGATATCACATCTCATGCTATAAGAAGAGTCTCAGGTTTGGAAGGGGAAGGATTTGGATATCACATCTCATGTTATAGGAAGGATCTCAGGTTTGGTATTAGAAGCATTGAGATATCACATCTCATGCTATCGGAAGGATCTCAGGTTTGGTATAGAAGCATTGAGATATCACATCTCATGCTATCAGAAGGTTCTCAGGATTGGAATGGGAAGGAGTTGGATATCACATCTCATGCTAAAGGGAGGGTCTCAGGTTTGGAAGGGGAAGGATTTGGATATCACATCTCATGTTATCGGAAGGATCTCAGGTTTGGTATTAGAAGTATTGAGATATCACATCTCATGCTATAGGAAGGGTCTCAGGATTGGAATGAGAAGGAGTTGGTTATCACATCTCATGCTAAAGGAAGGGTCTCAGGTTTGGTAGAAGCATTGAGATATCACATCTCATGCTATAGGAAGGGTCTCAGGATTGGAATGGGAAGGACTTAGATATCACATATCATGCTATAGGGAGGGTCTCAGTTTTGATATTAGAAGCATTGAGATATCACATCTCATGCTATCAGAAGGGTCTCAGGATTGGAATGGGAAGGAGATGGATATCACATCTCATGCTAAAGGAAGGGTCTCAGGTTTGGAACGGGAAGGAGTTGGATATCACATCTCATGTTATAGGAAGGGTCTCAGGTTTGGTATAAGCATTGAGATATCACATCTCTGCTATCGGAAGTGTCTCAGGATTGGAATGGGAAGGACTTGGATATCACATCTCATGCTATAGATAGGCTCTCAGCTTAGGAAATGGAAGGAGTTGAATATCACATTTCATGTTAGAGGAAGGATCTCAGGTTTGGTATTAGAGGCATTGAGATATCAGATCTCAGGCTATAGGAAGGGTCTCAGGATTGGAATGGGAAGGAGTTGGATATCACATCTCATGCTATAGGAAGGGTCTCAGGATTGGAATGGGAAGGAGTTGGATATCACATCTCATGCTAGAGGAAGGGTCTCAGGTTTGGTATAAGCATTGAGATATCACATCTCGTGCTATAGGAAGGGTCTCAGGATTGGAATGGGAAGGAGTTGTATATGACATCTCATGCCGTAGGAAGGGTCTCAGGTTTGGTATAAGCATTGAGATATGACATCTCTGCTATCGAAAGGGTCTTAGGATTGGAATGGGAAGGAGTTGGATATCCCATCTCATGTTATAGGAAGAGTCTCAGGTTTGGTATTAGAAGCATTGAGATATCCCATCTCATGATATAGGAAGGGTCTCAGGTTGGAATGGGAAGGAGTTGGATATCACATTTCATGTTATAGGAAGGGTCTCAGGATTGGAATGGGAAGGACTTGGATATCATATCCCATGCTATAGGAAGGCTCTCAGGTTTGGAAGGGGAAGGAGTTGGATATCACATTTCATGTTAGAGGAAGGATCTCAGGTTTGGTATTAGAGGCCTTGAGATATCACATCTCATGCTATAGGAAGGGTCTCAGGATTGGAATGGGAAGGAGTTGGATATCACATCTCAAGCTATAGGAACGGTCTCAGGTTTGGTATAAGCATTGTGATATCACATCTCATGCTATAGGAAGGGTCTCAGGATTGGAATGGGAAGGAGTTGGATATCACATCTCATGTTATAGGAAAGATCTCAGGTTTGGTATTAGAAGCATTGAGACATCACATCTCATGTTATAGGAAGGGTCTCAGGATTGGAATGGGAAGAAGTTGGATATCACATCTCATGCTAAAGGAAGGGTCTCAGGTTTGGTAGAAGCATTGAGATATCACGTCTCTGCTATCGGAAGGGTCTCAGGATTGGATTGGGAAGGAGTTGGATATCCCTTCTCATGCTATAGGAAGGGTCTCAGGTTTGGTATAAGCATTGAGATATCACATCTCTGCTATCGGAAGGGTCTCAGGATTGGATTGGGAAGGAGTTGGATATCCCTTCTCATGCTATAGGAAGTGTCTCAGGTTGGAATGGGAAGGAGTTGGATATCACATCTCATGTTATAGGAAGGGTCTCAGGATTGGAATGGGAAGGATTTGGATATCACATCTCTTGCTATAGGAAGGGTCTCAGGATTGGAATGGGTAGGAGTTGGATATTACTTTCTTGCTATAGGAAGGGTCTCATGTTTGGAATGGGAAGGAGTTGGATATCACATATGCTATAGTTAGTGTCTCAGGTTTGGAACGGGAAGGAGTTGGATATCACATCTCATGTTATAGGAAGGGTCTCAGGTTTGGTATAAGCATTGAGATATCACATCTCTGCTATCGGAAGTGGCTCAGGATTGGAATGGGAAGGAGTTGGATATCCCATCTCATGTTATAGGACGAGTCTCTGGTTTGATATTAGAATCATTGAGATATCACATCGCATGCTGTAGGAAGGGTCTAAGGATTGGAATGGGATGGACTTGGATAACACATCTCATGCTATAGATAGGCTCTTAGGTTTGGAAAGGGAAGGAGTTGGATATCACATTTCATGTTAGAGGAAGGATCTCAGGTTTGGTATTAGAAGCATTGAGATATCACATCTCATGCTATAGGAAGGGTCTCAGGATTGGAATGGGAAGGAGCTGGATATCACATCTCATGCTAAAGGAAGGGTCTCAGGTTTGGAACGGGAAGGATTTGGATATCACATCTCATGTTATAGGAAGGTTCTCAGGTTTGGTATAAGCATTGAGATATCACATCTCTGCTATCGGAAGTGTCTCAGGATTGGAATGGGAAGGAGTTGGATATCCCATCTCATGTTATAGGACGGGTCTCAGGTTTGTTATTAGAATCATTGAGATATCATATTGCATGCTGTAGGAAGGGTCTAAGGGTTGGAATGGGAAGGACTTGGATATCACATCTCATGCTATAGATAGGCTCTTAGGTTTGGAAAGGGAAGGAGTTGGATATCACGTTTCATGTTAGAGGAAGGATCTCAGGTTTGGTATTAGAAGCATTGAGATATCACATCTCATGCTATAGGAAGGGTCTCAGGATTGGAATGGGAAGTAGTTGGATATCACATCTCATGCTATAGGAAGGGTCTCAGGTTTGGTATAAGCATTGAGATATCACATCTCATGCTATAGGACGGGTCTCAGGATTGGAATGGAAGGAGTTGGATATCACATCTCATGTTATAGGAAGGATCTCAGGTTTGGTATTAGAAGCATTGAGACATCACATCTCATGCTATAGAAAGGGTCTCAGGGTTGGAATGGGAAGGAATTGGATATCACATCTCATGTTATAGGAAGGATCTCAGGTTTGGTATTAGAAGCATTGAGATATCACATCTCATGCTATAGGAAGGGTCTCAGGATTGGAATGTGAATGATTTGGATATCACATCTCATGCTAAAGGAAGGGTCTCAGGTTTGGTAGAAGCATTGAGATATCACATCTCTGCTATCGGAAGGGTCTCAGGATTGGATTGGGGAGGAGTTGGATATCCCTTCTCATGCTATAGGAAGTGTCTCAGGTTGGAATGGGAAGGAGTTGGATATCACATCTCATGTTATAGGAAGGGTCTCAGGATTGGAATGGGAAGGATTTGGATATCATATCTCTTGCTATAGGAAGGGTCTCAGGATTGGAATGGGTAGGAGTTGGATATTACTTTCTTGCTATAGGAAGGGTCTCATGTTTGGAATGGGAAGGAGTTGGATATCACATATGCTATAGTTAGTGTCTCAGGTTTGGAACGGGAAGGAGTTGGATATCACATCTCATGTTATAGGAAGGGTCTCAGGTTTGGTATAAGCATTGAGATATCACATCTCTGCTATCGGAAGCGGCTCAGGATTGGAATGGGAAGGAGTTGGATATCCCATCTCATGTTATAGGAAGAGTCTCTGGTTTGGTATTAGAATCATTGAGATATCACATCGCATGCCGTAGGAAGGGTCTAAGGATTGGAATGGGATGGACTTGGATATCACATCTCATGCTATAGGTAGGCTCTCAGGTTTGGTATAAGCATTGAGATATCACATCTCATGCTATAGGAAGGGTCTCAGGATTGGAATGGGAATGATTTGGATATCACATCTCATGCTATAGGAAGGGTCTCAGATTTGGTATAAGCATTGAGATATCACATCTCATGCTAAAGGAAGGGTCTCAGGATTGGAATAGGAAGGAGTTGTATATGACATCTCAGGCCATAGGAAGGGTCTCAGGTTTGGTATAAGCATTGAGATATCACATCTCTGCTATCGGAAGGGTCTCAGGATTGGAATGGGGAGGACTTGGATGTCACATCTCATGCTATAGGGAGGGTCTCAAGTTTGATATTAGAAGCATTGAGATAACAAATCTAATGATATCGGAAGGGTCTCAGGATTGGAATGGGAAGGAGTTGGATATCACATCTCATGATAAAGGAAGGGTCTAAGGTTTGGAAGGGGAAAGATTTGGATATCACATCTCATGTTATAGGACGGGTCTCAGGTTTGGAATTAGAAGCATTGAGATATCAAGTCTCATGGCATAGGAAGGGTCTCAGAATTGGAATGTGAAGGAGTTAGATATCACATCTCAAGCTATAGGAAGAGTCTCAGGATTGGAATGGGAAGGAGTTTGATATCACATCTCATGCCATAGTATGGGTCTCAGGTTTGGTAGAAGCATTGGGATATCACATCACGTGCTATTGGAAGGGTATCAGTATTGGATTTGGAAGGAGTTGGATATCCCATCTCATGCTATAGGAAGGGTCTCAGGTTGGAATGGGAAGGAGCTGGGTATCACATTTCATGTTATAGGAAGGGTCTCAGGATTGGAATGGGAAGGACTTGGATATCATATCTCATGCTATAGGAAGGCTCTCAGGTTTGGAAGGGGAAGGAGTTGGATATCACATTTCATGTTAGAGGAAGGATCTCAGGTTTGGTATTAGAGGCCTTGAGATATCACATCTCATGCTATAGGAAGGGTCTCAGGATTGGAATGGGAAGGAGTTGGATATCACATCTCAAGCTTTAGGAAGGGTCTCAGGTTTGGTATAAGCATTGAGATAGCACATCTCATGCTATAGGAAGGGTCTCAGGATTGGAATGGGAAGGAGTTGGATATCCCATCTCATGCTATAGGGAGGGTCTCATTTTTGATATTAGAAGCATTGAGATAACAAATCTCATGATATCGGAAGGGTCTCAGGATTGGAATGGGAAGGAGTTGGATATCCCATCTCATGCTATAGGGAGGGTCTCATTTTTGATATTAGAAGCATTGAGATAACAAATCTCATGATATCGGAAGGGTCTCAGGATTGGAATGGGAAGGAGTTGGATATCACATCTCATGATAAAGGAAGGGTCTAAGGTTTGGAAGGGGAAAGATTTGGATATCACATCTAATGTTATAGGATGGGTCTCAGGTTTGGTATTAGAAGCATTGAGATATCAAGTCTCATGGTATAGGAAGGGTCTCAGAATTTGAATGGGAAGGAGTTGGATATCACATCTCAAGCTATAGGAAGAGTCTCCGGATTGGAATGGGAAGGAGTTTGATATCACATCTCATGCCATAGTATGGTTCTCAGATTTGATAGAAGCATTGGGATATCACATCTCATGCTATTGGAAGGGTATCAGTATTGGATTTGGAAGGAGTTGGATATCCCATCTCATGCTATAGGAAGGGTCTCAGGTTGGAATGGGAAGGAGTTGGATATCACATTTCATGTTATAGGAAGGGTCTCAGGATTGGAATGGGAAGGACTTGGATATCATGTCTCATGCTATAGGAAGGCTCTCAGGTTTGGAAGGAGAAGGAGTTGGATATCACATTTCATGTTAGAGGAAGGATCTCAGGTTTGGTATTAGAGGCCTTGAGATATCACATCTCATGCTATAGGAAGGGTCTCAGGTTGGAATGGGAAGGAGTTGGATATCACATTTCATGTTATAGGAAGGGTCTCAGGATTGGAATGGGAAGGAGTTGGATATCACATCTCAAGCTTTAGGAAGGGTCTCAGGTTTGGTATAAGCATTGAGATAGCACATCTCATGCTATAGGAAGGGTCTCAGGATTGGAATGGGAAGGAGTTGGATATCACATCTCATGTTATAGGAAAGATCTCAGGTTTGGTATTAGAAGCATTGAGACATCACATCTCATGTTATAGGAAGGGTCTCAGGATTGAAATGGGAAGAAGTTGGATACCACATCTCATGCTATAGGAAGGGTCTCAGGTTTGGAAGGGGAAGGAGTTGGATATCCAATCTCATGTTATAGGACTGGTCTCAGGTTTGGTATTAGAAGCATTGAGATATCACATCGCATGCTGTAGGAAGGTTCTCAGGTTTGGAATGGGGAGGAATTGGATATCACATCTCATGTCATAGGAAGGATCTCAGGTTTGGTATTAGAGAAGCATTGAGATATCACATCTCATGCTATAGGAATGGTCTCAGGATTGGAATGGGAAGGAGTTGGATATTACATTCCTGCTATAGGAAGGGTCTCATGTTTGGAATGGGAATGTGTTGGATATCACATATGCTATAGGAAGGGTCTCAGGTTTGGAACGGGAAGGAGTTGGATATCACATCTCATGTTATAGGAAGGGTCTCAGGTTTGGTATAAGCATTGAGATATCACATCTCTGCTATCGGAAGTGTCTCAGGATTGGAATGGGAAGGTGTTGGATATCCCATCTCATGTTATAGGACGGGTCTCAGGTTTGTTATTAGAATCATTGAGATATCATATTGCATGCTGTAGGAAGGGTCTAAGGATTGGAATGGGAAGGAGTTGGAAATCCCATCTCATGTTATAGGAAGAGTCTCAAGTTTGGTATTAGAAGCATTTAGCTATCACATCTCATGCTATAGGAAGTGTCTCAGGATTGGAATGGGAAGGAGTTGGATATCACATTTCATGTTAGAGGAAGGATCTCAGGTTTGGTATTAGAGGCATTGAGATATCACATCTCATGCTATAGGAAGGGTCTCAGGATTGGAATGGGAAGGAGTTGGATATCACATCTCGTGCTATAGGAAGGGTCTCAGGTTTGGTATAAGCATTGAGATATCACATCTCATGCTATAGGAAGGGTCTCAGGATTGGAATGGGAAGGAGTTGGATATCACATCTCATGTTATAGGAAGGATCTCAGGTTTGGTATAAGCATTGAGATATCACATCTCTACTATCGGAAGGGTCTCAGGATTGGAATGGGAAGGAGTTGGATATTCCCATCTCATGTTATAGGAAGGGTCTCAGGTTTGGTATTAGAAGCATTGAGATATCACATCTCATGCTATAGGAAGGGTCTCAGGATTGGAATGGGAAGGACTTGGATATCACATCTCATGCTATAAGGAGGGTCTCAAGTTTGATATTAGAAGCATTGAGATATCACATCTCATGATATCGGAAGGGTCTCAGGGATGGAATGGGAAGGAGTTGGATATCACATCTCATGATAAAGGAAGTGTCTAAGGTTTGGAAGGGGAAGGAGTTTGATATCACATCTCATGCCATAGTATGGGTCTCAGGTTTGGTAGAAGCATTGGGATATCACATCTCATGCTATCAGAAGGGTATCAGGATTTGATTTGGAAGGAGTTGGATATCCCATCTCATGCTATAGGAAGGGTCTCAGGTTGGAATGGGAAGGAGTTGGATATCACATCTCATGTTATAGGAAGGGTCTCAGGATTGGAATTCGAAGGACTTGGATATCACATCTCATGCTATAGGAAGGCTCTCAGGTTTGGAAGGGGAAAGAGTTGGATATCACATTTCATGTTAGAGGTAGGATCTCAGGTTTGGTATTAGAGGCATTGAGATATCACATCTCATGCTATAAGAAGAGTCTCAGGTTTGGAAGGGGAAGGATTTGGATATCACATCTCATGTTATAGGAAGGATCTCAGGTTTGGTATTAGAAGCATTGAGATATCACATCTCATGCTATCGGAAGGATCTCAGGTTTGGTATAGAAGCATTGAGATATCACATCTCATGCTATCAGAAGGTTCTCAGGATTGGAATGGGAAGGAGTTGGATATCACATCTCATGCTAAAGGGAGGGTCTCAGGTTTGGAAGGGGAAGGATTTGGATATCACATCTCATGTTATCGGAAGGATCTCAGGTTTGGTATTAGAAGTATTGAGATATCACATCTCATGCTATGGGAAGGGTCTCAGGATTGGAATGGGAAGGAGTTGGTTATCACATCTCATGCTAAAGGAAGGGTCTCAGGTTTGGTAGAAGCATTGAGATATCACATCTCATGCTATAGGAAGGGTCTCAGGATTGGAATGGGAAGGACTTAGATATCACATATCATGCTATAGGGAGGGTCTCAGTTTTGATATTAGAAGCATTGAGATATCACATCTCATGCTATCAGAAGGGTCTCAGGATTGGAATGGGAAGGAGCTGGATATCACATCTCATGCTAAAGGAAGGGTCTCAGGTTTGGAACGGGAAGGAGTTGGATATCACATCTCATGTTATAGGAAGGGTCTCAGGTTTGGTATAAGCATTGAGATATCACATCTCTGCTATCGGAAGGGTCTCAGGATTGGATTGGGAAGGAGTTGGATATCCCTTCTCATGCTATAGGAAGTGTCTCAGGTTGGAATGGGAAGGAGTTGGATATCACATCTCATGTTATAGGAAGGGTCTCAGGATTGGAATGGGAAGGATTTGGATATCACATCTCTTGCTATAGGAAGGGTCTCAGGATTGGAATGGGTAGGAGTTGGATATTACTTTCTTGCTATAGGAAGGGTCTCATGTTTGGAATGGGAAGGAGTTGGATATCACATATGCTATAGTTAGTGTCTCAAGTTTGGAACGGGAAGGAGTTGGATATCACATCTCATGTTATAGGAAGGGTCTCAGGTTTGGTATAAGCATTGAGATATCACATGCTGCTATCGGAAGCGGCTCAGGATTGGAATGGGAAGGAGTTGGATATCCCATCTCATGTTATAGGAAGAGTCTCTGGTTTGGTATTAGAATCATTGAGATATCACATCGCATGCCGTAGGAAGGGTCTAAGGATTGGAATGGGATGGACTTGGATATCACATCTCATGCTATAGGTAGGCTCTCAGGTTTGGTATATGCATTGAGATATCACATCTCATGCTATAGGAAGGGTCTCAGGATTGGAATGGGAATGATTTGGATATCACATCTCATGCTATAGGAAGGGTCTCAGATTTGGTATAAGCATTGAGATATCACATCTCATGCTAAAGGAAGGGTCTCAGGATTGGAATGGGAAGGAGTTGTATATGACATCTCAGGCCATAGGAAGGGTCTCAGGTTTGGTATAAGCATTGAGATATCACATCTCTGCTATCGGAAGGGTCTCAGGATTGGAATGGGAAGGAGTTGGATATCCCATCTCATCTTATAGGAAGGGTCTCAGGTTTGGTATTAGAAGCATAGAGATATCACATCTCATGCTATAGGAAGGGTCTCAGGATTGGAATCTCATGTTATAGGAAAGATCTCAGGTTTGGTATTAGAAGCATTGAGACATCACATCTCATGTTATAGGAAGGGTCTCAGGATTGGAATGGGAAGAATTTGGATATCACATCTCATGCTATAGGAAGGGTCTCAGGTTTGGAAGGGGAAGGAGTTGGATATCCAATCTCATGTTATAGGACCGGTCTCAGGTTTGGTATTAGAAGCATTGAGATATCACATCGCATGCTGTAGGAAGGTTCTCAGGTTTGGTATTAGAAGCATTGAGACATCACATCTCATGCTATAGGAAGGGTCTCAGGATTGGAATGGGAAGGAGTTGGATATGACATCTCATGTTATAGGAAGGATCTCAGGTTTGGTATTAGAAGCATTGAGACATCACATCTCATGCTATAGGAAGGGTCTCAGGATTGGAATGGGAAGGAGTTGGATATCACATCTCATGCTATAGGAAGGGTCTCACATTTGGTATAAGCATTGAGATATCACATCTCATGCTATAGGAAGGGTCTCAGGATTGGATTGGGAAGGAGTTGTATATGACATCTCAGGCCATAGGAAGGGTCTCAGGATTGGTATAAGCATTGAGATATCACATCTCTGCTATCGGAAGGGTCTCAGGATTGGAATGGGGAGGACTTGGATGTCACATCTCATGCTATAGGGAGGGTCTCAAGTTTGATATTAGAAGCATTGAGATAACAAATCTAATGATATCGGAAGGGTCTCAGGATTGGAATGGGAAGGAGTTGGATATCACATCTCATGATAAAGGAAGGGTCTAAGGTTTGGAAGGGGAAAGATTTGGATATCACATCTCATGTTATAGGACGGGTCTCAGGTTTGGAATTAGAAGCATTGAGATATCAAGTCTCATGGCATAGGAAGGGTCTCAGAATTGGAATGTGAAGGAGTTAGATATCACATCTCAAGCTATAGGAAGAGTCTCAGGATTGGAATGGGAAGGAGTTTGATATCACATCTCATGCCATAGTATGGGTCTCAGGTTTGGTAGAAGCATTGGGATATCACATCACGTGCTATTGGAAGGGTATCAGTATTGGATTTGGAAGGAGTTGGATATCCCATCTCATGCTATAGGAAGGGTCTCAGGTTGGAATGGGAAGGAGCTGGATATCACATTTCATGTTATAGGAAGGGTCTCAGGATTGGAATGGGAAGGACTTGGATATCATATCTCATGCTATAGGAAGGCTCTCAGGTTTGGAAGGGGAAGGAGTTGGATATCACATTTCATGTTAGAGGAAGGATCTCAGGTTTGGTATTAGAGGCCTTGAGATATCACATCTCATGCTATAGGAAGGGTCTCAGGATTGGAATGGGAAGGAGTTGGATATCACATCTCAAGCTTTAGGAAGGGTCTCAGGTTTGGTATAAGCATTGAGATAGCACATCTCATGCTATAGGAAGGGTCTCAGGATTGGAATGGGAAGGAGTTGGATATCCCATCTCATGCTATAGGGAGGGTCTCATTTTTGATATTAGAAGCATTGAGATAACAAATCTCATGATATCGGAAGGGTCTCAGGATTGGAATGGGAAGGAGTTGGATATCCCATCTCATGCTATAGGGAGGGTCTCATTTTTGATATTAGAAGCATTGAGATAACAAATCTCATGATATCGGAAGGGTCTCAGGATTGGAATGGGAAGGAGTTGGATATCACATCTCATGATAAAGGAAGGGTCTAAGGTTTGGAAGGGGAAAGATTTGGATATCACATCTAATGTTATAGGACGGGTCTCAGGTTTGGTATTAGAAGCATTGAGATATCAAGTCTCATGGTATAGGAAGGGTCTCAGAATTGGAATGGGAAGGAGTTGGATATCACATCTCAAGCTATAGGAAGAGTCTCCGGATTGGAATGGGAAGGAGTTTGATATCACATCTCATGCCATAGTATGGTTCTCAGATTTGATAGAAGCATTGGGATATCACATCTCATGCTATTGGAAGGGTATCAGTATTGGATTTGGAAGGAGTTGGATATCCCATCTCATGCTATAGGAAGGGTCTCAGGTTGGAATGGGAAGGAGTTGGATATCACATTTCATGTTATAGGAAGGGTCTCAGGATTGGAATGGGAAGGACTTGGATATCATGTCTCATGCTATAGGAAGGCTCTCAGGTTTGGAAGGAGAAGGAGTTGGATATCACATTTCATGTTAGAGGAAGGATCTCAGGTTTGGTATTAGAGGCCTTGAGATATCACATCTCATGCTATAGGAAGGGTCTCAGGTTGGAATGGGAAGGAGTTGGATATCACATTTCATGTTATAGGAAGGGTCTCAGGATTGGAATGGGAAGGAGTTGGATATCACATCTCAAGCTTTAGGAAGGGTCTCAGGTTTGGTATAAGCATTGAGATAGCACATCTCATGCTATAGGAAGGGTCTCAGGATTGGAATGGGAAGGAGTTGGATATCACATCTCATGTTATAGGAAAGATCTCAGGTTTGGTATTAGAAGCATTGAGACATCACATCTCATGTTATAGGAAGGGTCTCAGGATTGGAATGGGAAGAAGTTGGATATCACATCTCATGCTATAGGAAGGGTCTCAGGTTTGGAAGGGGAAGGAGTTGGATATCCAATCTCATGTTATAGGACTGGTCTCAGGTTTGGTATTAGAAGCATTGAGATATCACATCGCATGCTGTAGGAAGGTTCTCAGGTTTGGAATGGGGAGGAATTGGATATCACATCTCATGTCATAGGAAGGATCTCAGGTTTGGTATTAGAGAAGCATTGAGATATCACATCTCATGCTATAGGAATGGTCTCAGGATTGGAATGGGAAGGAGTTGGATATTACATTCCTGCTATAGGAAGGGTCTCATGTTTGGAATGGGAATGTGTTGGATATCACATATGCTATAGGAAGGGTCTCAGGTTTGGAACGGGAAGGAGTTGGATATCACATCTCATGTTATAGGAAGGGTCTCAGGTTTGGTATAAGCATTGAGATATCACATCTATGCTATCGGAAGTGTCTCAGGATTGGAATGGGAAGGTGTTGGATATCCCATCTCATGTTATAGGACGGGTCTCAGGTTTGTTTTTAGAATCATTGAGATATCATATTGCATGCTGTAGGAAGGGTCTAAGGATTGGAATGGGAAGGAGTTGGAAATCCCATCTCATGTTATAGGAAGAGTCTCAAGTTTGGTATTAGAAGCATTTAGCTATCACATCTCATGCTATAGGAAGTGTCTCAGGATTGGAATGGGAAGGAGTTGGATATCACATTTCATGTTAGAGGAAGGATCTCAGGTTTGGTATTAGAGGCATTGAGATATCACATCTCATGCTATAGGAAGGGTCTCAGGATTGGAATGGGAAGGAGTTGGATATCACATCTCGTGCTATAGGAAGGGTCTCAGGTTTGGTATAAGCATTGAGATATCACATCTCATGCTATAGGAAGGGTCTCAGGATTGGAATGGGAAGGAGTTGGATATCACATCTCATGTTATAGGAAGGATCTCAGGTTTGGTATAAGCATTGAGATATCACATCTCTACTATCGGAAGGGTCTCAGGATTGGAATGGGAAGGAGTTGGATATTCCCATCTCATGTTATAGGAAGGGTCTCAGGTTTGGTATTAGAAGCATTGAGATATCACATCTCATGCTATAGGAAGGGTCTTTGGATTGGAATGGGAAGGACTTGGATATCACATCTCATGCTATAAGGAGGGTCTCAAGTTTGATATTAGAAGCATTGAGATATCACATCTCATGATATCGGAAGGGTCTCAGGGATGGAATGGGAAGGAGTTGGATATCACATCTCATGATAAAGGAAGTGTCTAAGGTTTGGAAGGGGAAGGAGTTTGATATCACATCTCATGCCATAGTATGGGTCTCAGGTTTGGTAGAAGCATTGGGATATCACATCTCATGCTATCGGAAGGGTATCAGGATTTGATTTGGAAGGAGTTGGATATCCCATCTCATGCTATAGGAAGGGTCTCAGGTTGGAATGGGAAGGAGTTGGATATCACATCTCATGTTATAGGAAGGGTCTCAGGATTGGAATTCGAAGGACTTGGATATCACATCTCATGCTATAGGAAGGCTCTCAGGTTTGGAAGGGGAAAGAGTTGGATATCACATTTCATGTTAGAGGTAGGATCTCAGGTTTGGTATTAGAGGCATTGAGATATCACATCTCATGCTATAAGAAGAGTCTCAGGTTTGGAAGGGGAAGGATTTGGATATCACATCTCATGTTATAGGAAGGATCTCAGGTTTGGTATTAGAAGCATTGAGATATCACATCTCATGCTATCGGAAGGATCTCAGGTTTGGTATAGAAGCATTGAGATATCACATCTCATGCTATCAGAAGGTTCTCAGGATTGGAATGGGAAGGAGTTGGATATCACACCTCATGCTAAAGGGAGGGTCTCAGGTTTGGAAGGGGAAGGATTTGGATATCACATCTCATGTTATAGGAAGGATCTCAGGTTTGGTATTAGAAGCATTGAGATATCACATCTCATGCTATCGGAAGGATCTCAGGTTTGGTATTAGAAGTATTGAGATATCACATCTCATGCTATGGGAAGGGTCTCAGGATTGGAATGGGAAGGAGTTGGTTATCACATCTCATGCTAAAGGAAGGGTCTCAGGTTTGGTAGAAGCATTGAGATATCACATCTCATGCTATAGGAAGGGTCTCAGGATTGGAATGGGAAGGACTTAGATATCACATATCATGCTATAGGGAGGGTCTCAGTTTTGATATTAGAAGCATTGAGATATCACATCTCATGCTATCAGAAGGGTCTCAGGATTGGAATGGGAAGGAGCTGGATATCACATCTCATGCTAAAGGAAGGGTCTCAGGTTTGGAACGGGAAGGAGTTGGATATCACATCTCATGTTATAGGAAGGGTCTCAGGTTTGGTATAAGCATTGAGATATCACATCTCTGCTATCGGAAGTGTCTCAGGATTGGAATGGGAAGGACTTGGATATCACATCTCATGCTATAGATAGGCTCTCATTTTTGGAAAGGGAAGGAGTTGAATATCACATTTCATGTTAGAGGAAGGATCTCAGGTTTGGTATTAGAGGCATTGAGATATCAGATCTCAGGCTATAGGAAGGGTCTCAGGATTGGAATGGGAAGGAGTTGGATATCACATCTCATGCTATAGGAAGGGTCTCAGGATTGGAATGGGAAGGAGTTGGATATCACATCTCATGCTAGAGGAAGGGTCTCAGGTTTGGAACGGGAAGGAGTTGGATATCACATCTCATGTTATAGGAAGGGTCTCAGGTTTGGTAGAAGCATTGAGATATCACGTCTCTGCTATCGGAAGGGTCTCAGGATTGGATTGGGAAGGAGTTGGATATCCCTTCTCATGCTATAGGAAGGGTCTCAGGTTTGGTATAAGCATTGAGATATCACATCTCATGCTATAGGAAGGGTCTCAGGATTGGAATGGGAAGGAGTTGGATATCACATCTCATGTTATAGGAAGGATCTCAGGTTTGGTATAAGCATTGAGATATCACATCTCTACTATCGGAAGGGTCTCAGGATTGGAATGGGAAGGAGTTGGATATTCCCATCTCATGTTATAGGAAGGGTCTCAGGTTTGGTATTAGAAGCATTGAGATATCACATCTCATGCTATAGGAAGGGTCTCAGGATTGGAATGGGAAGGACTTGGATATCACATCTCATGCTATAAGGAGGGTCTCAAGTTTGATATTAGAAGCATTGAGATATCACATCTCATGATATCGGAAGGGTCTCAGGGATGGAATGGGAAGGAGTTGGATATCACATCTCATGATAAAGGAAGTGTCTAAGGTTTGGAAGGGGAAGGAGTTTGATATCACATCTCATGCCATAGTATGGGTCTCAGGTTTGGTAGAAGCATTGGGATATCACATCTCATGCTATCAGAAGGGTATCAGGATTTGATTTGGAAGGAGTTGGATATCCCATCTCATGCTATAGGAAGGGTCTCAGGTTGGAATGGGAAGGAGTTGGATATCACATCTCATGTTATAGGAAGGGTCTCAGGATTGGAATTCGAAGGACTTGGATATCACATCTCATGCTATAGGAAGGCTCTCAGGTTTGGAAGGGGAAAGAGTTGGATATCACATTTCATGTTAGAGGTAGGATCTCAGGTTTGGTATTAGAGGCATTGAGATATCACATCTCATGCTATAAGAAGAGTCTCAGGTTTGGAAGGGGAAGGATTTGGATATCACATCTCATGTTATAGGAAGGATCTCAGGTTTGGTATTAGAAGCATTGAGATATCACATCTCATGCTATCGGAAGGATCTCAGGTTTGGTATAGAAGCATTGAGATATCACATCTCATGCTATCAGAAGGTTCTCAGGATTGGAATGGGAAGGAGTTGGATATCACATCTCATGCTAAAGGGAGGGTCTCAGGTTTGGAAGGGGAAGGATTTGGATATCACATCTCATGTTATCGGAAGGATCTCAGGTTTGGTATTAGAAGTATTGAGATATCACATCTCATGCTATGGGAAGGGTCTCAGGATTGGAATGGGAAGGAGTTGGTTATCACATCTCATGCTAAAGGAAGGGTCTCAGGTTTGGTAGAAGCATTGAGATATCACATCTCATGCTATAGGAAGGGTCTCAGGATTGGAATGGGAAGGACTTAGATATCACATATCATGCTATAGGGAGGGTCTCAGTTTTGATATTAGAAGCATTGAGATATCACATCTCATGCTATCAGAAGGGTCTCAGGATTGGAATGGGAAGGAGCTGGATATCACATCTCATGCTAAAGGAAGGGTCTCAGGTTTGGAACGGGAAGGAGTTGGATATCACATCTCATGTTATAGGAAGGGTCTCAGGTTTGGTATAAGCATTGAGATATCACATCTCTGCTATCGGAAGGGTCTCAGGATTGGATTGGGAAGGAGTTGGATATCCCTTCTCATGCTATAGGAAGTGTCTCAGGTTGGAATGGGAAGGAGTTGGATATCACATCTCATGTTATAGGAAGGGTCTCAGGATTGGAATGGGAAGGATTTGGATATCACATCTCTTGCTATAGGAAGGGTCTCAGGATTGGAATGGGTAGGAGTTGGATATTACTTTCTTGCTATAGGAAGGGTCTCATGTTTGGAATGGGAAGGAGTTGGATATCACATATGCTATAGTTAGTGTCTCAAGTTTGGAACGGGAAGGAGTTGGATATCACATCTCATGTTATAGGAAGGGTCTCAGGTTTGGTATAAGCATTGAGATATCACATCTCTGCTATCGGAAGCGGCTCAGGATTGGAATGGGAAGGAGTTGGATATCCCATCTCATGTTATAGGAAGAGTCTCTGGTTTGGTATTAGAATCATTGAGATATCACATCGCATGCCGTAGGAAGGGTCTAAGGATTGGAATGGGATGGACTTGGATATCACATCTCATGCTATAGGTAGGCTCTCAGGTTTGGTATAAGCATTGAGATATCACATCTCATGCTATAGGAAGGGTCTCAGGATTGGAATGGGAATGATTTGGATATCACATCTCATGCTATAGGAAGGGTCTCAGATTTGGTATAAGCATTGAGATATCACATCTCATGCTAAAGGAAGGGTCTCAGGATTGGAATGGGAAGGAGTTGTATATGACATCTCAGGCCATAGGAAGGGTCTCAGGTTTGGTATAAGCATTGAGATATCACATCTCTGCTATCGGAAGGGTCTCAGGATTGGAATGGGAAGGAGTTGGATATCCCATCTCATCTTATAGGAAGGGTCTCAGGTTTGGTATTAGAAGCATAGAGATATCACATCTCATGCTATAGGAAGGGTCTCAGGATTGGAATCTCATGTTATAGGAAAGATCTCAGGTTTGGTATTAGAAGCATTGAGACATCACATCTCATGTTATAGGAAGGGTCTCAGGATTGGAATGGGAAGAATTTGGATATCACATCTCATGCTATAGGAAGGGTCTCAGGTTTGGAAGGGGAAGGAGTTGGATATCCAATCTCATGTTATAGGACCGGTCTCAGGTTTGGTATTAGAAGCATTGAGATATCACATCGCATGCTGTAGGAAGGTTCTCAGGTTTGGTATTAGAAGCATTGAGACATCACATCTCATGCTATAGGAAGGGTCTCAGGATTGGAATGGGAAGGAGTTGGATATGACATCTCATGTTATAGGAAGGATCTCAGGTTTGGTATTAGAAGCATTGAGACATCACATCTCATGCTATAGGAAGGGTCTCAGGATTGGAATGGGAAGGAGTTGGATATCACATCTCATGCTATAGGAAGGGTCTCACATTTGGTATAAGCATTGAGATATCACATCTCATGCTATAGGAAGGGTCTCAGGATTGGATTGGGAAGGAGTTGTATATGACATCTCAGGCCATAGGAAGGGTCTCAGGATTGGTATAAGCATTGAGATATCACATCTCTGCTATCGGAAGGGTCTCAGGATTGGAATGGGGAGGACTTGGATGTCACATCTCATGCTATAGGGAGGGTCTCAAGTTTGATATTAGAAGCATTGAGATAACAAATCTAATGATATCGGAAGGGTCTCAGGATTGGAATGGGAAGGAGTTGGATATCACATCTCATGATAAAGGAAGGGTCTAAGGTTTGGAAGGGGAAAGATTTGGATATCACATCTCATGTTATAGGACGGGTCTCAGGTTTGGAATTAGAAGCATTGAGATATCAAGTCTCATGGCATAGGAAGGGTCTCAGAATTGGAATGTGAAGGAGTTAGATATCACATCTCAAGCTATAGGAAGAGTCTCAGGATTGGAATGGGAAGGAGTTTGATATCACATCTCATGCCATAGTATGGGTCTCAGGTTTGGTAGAAGCATTGGGATATCACATCACGTGCTATTGGAAGGGTATCAGTATTGGATTTGGAAGGAGTTGGATATCCCATCTCATGCTATAGGAAGGGTCTCAGGTTGGAATGGGAAGGAGCTGGATATCACATTTCATGTTATAGGAAGGGTCTCAGGATTGGAATGGGAAGGACTTGGATATCATATCTCATGCTATAGGAAGGCTCTCAGGTTTGGAAGGGGAAGGAGTTGGATATCACATTTCATGTTAGAGGAAGGATCTCAGGTTTGGTATTAGAGGCCTTGAGATATCACATCTCATGCTATAGGAAGGGTCTCAGGATTGGAATGGGAAGGAGTTGGATATCACATCTCAAGCTTTAGGAAGGGTCTCAGGTTTGGTATAAGCATTGAGATAGCACATCTCATGCTATAGGAAGGGCCTCAGGATTGGAATGGGAAGGAGTTGGATATCCCATCTCATGCTATAGGGAGGGTCTCATTTTTGATATTAGAAGCATTGAGATAACAAATCTCATGATATCGGAAGGGTCTCAGGATTGGAATGGGAAGGAGTTGGATATCCCATCTCATGCTATAGGGAGGGTCTCATTTTTGATATTAGAAGCATTGAGATAACAAATCTCATGATATCGGAAGGGTCTCAGGATTGGAATGGGAAGGAGTTGGATATCACATCTCATGATAAAGGAAGGGTCTAAGGTTTGGAAGGGGAAAGATTTGGATATCACATCTAATGTTATAGGACGGGTCTCAGGTTTGGTATTAGAAGCATTGAGATATCAAGTCTCATGGTATAGGAAGGGTCTCAGAATTGGAATGGGAAGGAGTTGGATATCACATCTCAAGCTATAGGAAGAGTCTCCGGATTGGAATGGGAAGGAGTTTGATATCACATCTCATGCCATAGTATGGTTCTCAGATTTGATAGAAGCATTGGGATATCACATCTCATGCTATTGGAAGGGTATCAGTATTGGATTTGGAAGGAGTTGGATATCCCATCTCATGCTATAGGAAGGGTCTCAGGTTGGAATGGGAAGGAGTTGGATATCACATTTCATGTTATAGGAAGGGTCTCAGGATTGGAATGGGAAGGACTTGGATATCATGTCTCATGCTATAGGAAGGCTCTCAGGTTTGGAAGGAGAAGGAGTTGGATATCACATTTCATGTTAGAGGAAGGATCTCAGGTTTGGTATTAGAGGCCTTGAGATATCACATCTCATGCTATAGGAAGGGTCTCAGGTTGGAATGGGAAGGAGTTGGATATCACATTTCATGTTATAGGAAGGGTCTCAGGATTGGAATGGGAAGGAGTTGGATATCACATCTCAAGCTTTAGGAAGGGTCTCAGGTTTGGTATAAGCATTGAGATAGCACATCTCATGCTATAGGAAGGGTCTCAGGATTGGAATGGGAAGGAGTTGGATATCACATCTCATGTTATAGGAAAGATCTCAGGTTTGGTATTAGAAGCATTGAGACATCACATCTCATGTTATAGGAAGGGTCTCAGGATTGGAATGGGAAGAAGTTGGATATCACATCTCATGCTATAGGAAGGGTCTCAGGTTTGGAAGGGGAAGGAGTTGGATATCCAATCTCATGTTATAGGACTGGTCTCAGGTTTGGTATTAGAAGCATTGAGATATCACATCGCATGCTGTAGGAAGGTTCTCAGGTTTGGAATGGGGAGGAATTGGATATCACATCTCATGTCATAGGAAGGATCTCAGGTTTGGTATTAGAGAAGCATTGAGATATCACATCTCATGCTATAGGAATGGTCTCAGGATTGGAATGGGAAGGAGTTGGATATTACATTCCTGCTATAGGAAGGGTCTCATGTTTGGAATGGGAATGTGTTGGATATCACATATGCTATAGGAAGGGTCTCAGGTTTGGAACGGGAAGGAGTTGGATATCACATCTCATGTTATAGGAAGGGTCTCAGGTTTGGTATAAGCATTGAGATATCACATCTATGCTATCGGAAGTGTCTCAGGATTGGAATGGGAAGGTGTTGGATATCCCATCTCATGTTATAGGACGGGTCTCAGGTTTGTTTTTAGAATCATTGAGATATCATATTGCATGCTGTAGGAAGGGTCTAAGGATTGGAATGGGAAGGAGTTGGAAATCCCATCTCATGTTATAGGAAGAGTCTCAAGTTTGGTATTAGAAGCATTTAGCTATCACATCTCATGCTATAGGAAGTGTCTCAGGATTGGAATGGGAAGGAGTTGGATATCACATTTCATGTTAGAGGAAGGATCTCAGGTTTGGTATTAGAGGCATTGAGATATCACATCTCATGCTATAGGAAGGGTCTCAGGATTGGAATGGGAAGGAGTTGGATATCACATCTCGTGCTATAGGAAGGGTCTCAGGTTTGGTATAAGCATTGAGATATCACATCTCATGCTATAGGAAGGGTCTCAGGATTGGAATGGGAAGGAGTTGGATATCACATCTCATGTTATAGGAAGGATCTCAGGTTTGGTATAAGCATTGAGATATCACATCTCTACTATCGGAAGGGTCTCAGGATTGGAATGGGAAGGAGTTGGATATTCCCATCTCATGTTATAGGAAGGGTCTCAGGTTTGGTATTAGAAGCATTGAGATATCACATCTCATGCTATAGGAAGGGTCTTTGGATTGGAATGGGAAGGACTTGGATATCACATCTCATGCTATAAGGAGGGTCTCAAGTTTGATATTAGAAGCATTGAGATATCACATCTCATGATATCGGAAGGGTCTCAGGGATGGAATGGGAAGGAGTTGGATATCACATCTCATGATAAAGGAAGTGTCTAAGGTTTGGAAGGGGAAGGAGTTTGATATCACATCTCATGCCATAGTATGGGTCTCAGGTTTGGTAGAAGCATTGGGATATCACATCTCATGCTATCGGAAGGGTATCAGGATTTGATTTGGAAGGAGTTGGATATCCCATCTCATGCTATAGGAAGGGTCTCAGGTTGGAATGGGAAGGAGTTGGATATCACATCTCATGTTATAGGAAGGGTCTCAGGATTGGAATTCGAAGGACTTGGATATCACATCTCATGCTATAGGAAGGCTCTCAGGTTTGGAAGGGGAAAGAGTTGGATATCACATTTCATGTTAGAGGTAGGATCTCAGGTTTGGTATTAGAGGCATTGAGATATCACATCTCATGCTATAAGAAGAGTCTCAGGTTTGGAAGGGGAAGGATTTGGATATCACATCTCATGTTATAGGAAGGATCTCAGGTTTGGTATTAGAAGCATTGAGATATCACATCTCATGCTATCGGAAGGATCTCAGGTTTGGTATAGAAGCATTGAGATATCACATCTCATGCTATCAGAAGGTTCTCAGGATTGGAATGGGAAGGAGTTGGATATCACACCTCATGCTAAAGGGAGGGTCTCAGGTTTGGAAGGGGAAGGATTTGGATATCACATCTCATGTTATAGGAAGGATCTCAGGTTTGGTATTAGAAGCATTGAGATATCACATCTCATGCTATCGGAAGGATCTCAGGTTTGGTATTAGAAGTATTGAGATATCACATCTCATGCTATGGGAAGGGTCTCAGGATTGGAATGGGAAGGAGTTGGTTATCACATCTCATGCTAAAGGAAGGGTCTCAGGTTTGGTAGAAGCATTGAGATATCACATCTCATGCTATAGGAAGGGTCTCAGGATTGGAATGGGAAGGACTTAGATATCACATATCATGCTATAGGGAGGGTCTCAGTTTTGATATTAGAAGCATTGAGATATCACATCTCATGCTATCAGAAGGGTCTCAGGATTGGAATGGGAAGGAGCTGGATATCACATCTCATGCTAAAGGAAGGGTCTCAGGTTTGGAACGGGAAGGAGTTGGATATCACATCTCATGTTATAGGAAGGGTCTCAGGTTTGGTATAAGCATTGAGATATCACATCTCTGCTATCGGAAGTGTCTCAGGATTGGAATGGGAAGGACTTGGATATCACATCTCATGCTATAGATAGGCTCTCATTTTTGGAAAGGGAAGGAGTTGAATATCACATTTCATGTTAGAGGAAGGATCTCAGGTTTGGTATTAGAGGCATTGAGATATCAGATCTCAGGCTATAGGAAGGGTCTCAGGATTGGAATGGGAAGGAGTTGGATATCACATCTCATGCTATAGGAAGGGTCTCAGGATTGGAATGGGAAGGAGTTGGATATCACATCTCATGCTAGAGGAAGGGTCTCAGGTTTGGAACGGGAAGGAGTTGGATATCACATCTCATGTTATAGGAAGGGTCTCAGGTTTGGTAGAAGCATTGAGATATCACGTCTCTGCTATCGGAAGGGTCTCAGGATTGGATTGGGAAGGAGTTGGATATCCCTTCTCATGCTATAGGAAGGGTCTCAGGTTTGGTATAAGCATTGAGATATCACATCTCTGCTATCGGAAGGGTCTCAGGATTGGATTGGGAAGGAGTTGGATATCCCTTCTCATGCTATAGGAAGTGTCTCAGGTTGGAATGGGAAGGAGTTGGATATCACATCTCATGTTATAGGAAGGGTCTCAGGATTGGAATGGGAAGGATTTGGATATCACATCTCTTGCTATAGGAAGGGTCTCAGGATTGGAATGGGTAGGAGTTGGATATTACTTTCTTGCTATAGGAAGGGTCTCATGTTTGGAATGGGAAGGAGTTGGATATCACATATGCTATAGTTAGTGTCTCAGGTTTGGAACGGGAAGGAGTTGGATATCACATCTCATGTTATAGGAAGGGTCTCAGGTTTGGTATAAGCATTGAGATATCACATCTCTGCTATCGGAAGTGGCTCAGGATTGGAATGGGAAGGAGTTGGATATCCCATCTCATGCTATAGATAGGCTCTTAGGTTTGGAAAGTGAAGGAGTTGGATATCACATTTCATGTTAGAGGAAGGATCTCAGGTTTGGTATTAGAAGCATTGAGATATCACATCTCATGCTATAGGAAGGGTCTCAGGTTTGGAACGGGAAGGATTTGGATATCACATCTCATGTTATAGGAAGGTTCTCAGGTTTGGTATAAGCATTGAGATATCACATCTCTGCTATCGGAAGTGACTCAGGACTGGAATGGGAAGGAGTTGGATATCACATCTCATGCTAAAGGAAGGGTCTCAGGTTTGGAACGGGAAGGATTTGGATATCACATCTCATGTTATAGGAAGGTTCTCAGGTTTGGTATAAGCATTGAGATATCACATCTCTGCTATCGGAAGTGTCTCAGGACTGGAATGGGAAGGAGTTGGATATCCCATCTCATGTTATAGGACGGGTCTCAGGTTTGTTATTAGAATCATTGAGATATCATATTGCATGCTGTAGGAAGGGTCTAAGGGTTGGAATGGGAAGGACTTGGATATCACATCTCATGCTATAGATAGGCTCTTAGGTTTGGAAAGGGAAGGAGTTGGATATCACGTTTCATGTTAGAGGAAGGATCTCAGGTTTGGTATTAGAAGCATTGAGATATCACATCTCATGCTATAGGAAGGGTCTCAGGATTGGAATGGGAAGTAGTTGGATATCACATCTCATGCTATAGGAAGGGTCTCAGGTTTGGTATAAGCATTGAGATATCACATCTCTGCTATCGGAAGGGTCTCAGGGTTGGAATGGGAAGGAGTTGGATATCAAATCTCATCCAATAGGAAGGGTCTCAGGCTTGGAATGGGAAGGAATTGGATATCACATCTCATGTTATAGGAAGGATCTCAGGTTTGGTATTAGAAGCATTGAGATATCACATCTCATGCTATAGGAAGGGTCTCAGGATTGGAATGTGAATGATTTGGATATCACATCTCATGCTAAAGGAAGGGTCTCAGGTTTGGTAGAAGCATTGAAATATCAGGTCTCTGCTATCGGAAGGGTCTCAGGATTGGATTGGGAAGGAGTTGGATATCCCTTCTCATGCTATAGGAAGGGTCTCAGGATTTGAATGGCAAGGAGTTGGATATCACATCTCATGCCATAGGAAGGGTCTCAGGTTTGGTATAAGCATTGAGATATCACATCTCTGCTATCGGAAGGGTCTCAGGATTGGATTGGGAAGGAGTTGGATATCCCTTCTCATGCTATAGGAAGTGCCTCAGGTTGGAATGGGAAAGAGTTGGATATCACATCTCATGTTATAGGAAGGGCCTCAGGATTGGAATGGGAAGGATTTGGATATCACATCTCTTGCTATAGGAAGGATCTCAGGATTGGAATGGGTAGGAGTTGGATATTACTTTCTTGCTATAGGAAGGGTCACATGTTTGGAATGGGAAGGAGTTGGATATCACATATGCTATAGTTAGTGTCTCAGGTTTGGAACGGGAAGGAGTTGGATATCACATCTCATGTTATAGGAAGGGTCTCAGGTTTGGTATAAGCATTGAGATATCACATCTCTGCTATCGGAAGCGGCTCAGGATTGGAATGGGAAGGAGTTGGATATCCCATCTCATGTTATAGGAAGAGTCTCTGGTTTGGTATTAGAATCATTGAGATATCACATCGCATGCCGTAGGAAGGGTCTAAGGATTGGAATGGGATGGACTTGGATATCACATCTCATGCTATAGGTAGGCTCTCAGGTTTGGTATAAGCATTGAGATATCACATCTCATGCTATAGGAAGGGTCGCAGGATTGGAATGGGAATGATTTGGATATCACATCTCATGCTATAGGAAGGGTCTCAGATTTGGTATAAGCATTGAGATATCACATCTCATGCTAAAGGAAGGGTCTCAGGATTGGAATGGGAAGGAGTTGTATATGACATCTCAGGCCATAGGAAGGGTCTCAGGTTTGGTATAAGCATTGAGATATCACATCTCTGCTATCGGAAGGGTCTCAGGATTGGAATGGGAAGGAGTTGGATATCCCATCTCATCTTATAGGAAGGGTCTCAGGTTTGGTATTAGAAGCATAGAGATATCACATTTCATGCTATAGGAAGGGTCTCAGGATTGGAATCTCATGTTATAGGAAAGATCTCAGGTTTGGTATTAGAAGCATTGAGACATCACATCTCATGTTATAGGAAGGGTCTCAGGTTTGGAAGGGGAAGGAGTTGGATATCCAATCTCATGTTATAGGACTGGTCTCAGGTTTGGTATTAGAAGCATTGAGATATCACATCGCATGCTGCAGGAAGGTTCTCAGGTTTGGTATTAGAAGCATTGAGACATCACATCTCATGCTATAGGAAGGGTCTCAGGATTGGAATGGGAAGGAGTTGGATATGACATCTCATGTTATAGGAAGGATCTCAGGATTGGTATTAGAAGCATTGAGACATCACATCTCATGCTATAGGAAGGGTCTCAGGATTGGAATGGGAAGGAGTTGGATATCACATCTCATGCTATAGGAAGGGTCTCACATTTGGTATAAGCATTGAGATATCACATCTCATGCTATAGGAAGGGTCTCAGGATTGGATTGGGAAGGAGTTGTATATGACATCTCAGGCCATAGGAAGGGTCTCAGGATTGGTATAAGCATTGAGATATCACATCTCTGCTATCGGAAGGGTCTCAGGATTGGAATGGGGAGGACTTGGATGTCACATCTCATGCTATAGGGAGGGTCTCAAGTTTGATATTAGAATCATTGAGATAACAAATCTAATGATATCGGAAGGGTCTCAGGATTGGAATGGGAAAGTGTTGGATATCACATCTCATGATAAAGGAAGGGTCTAAGGTTTGGAAGGGGAAAGATTTGGATATCACATCTCATGTTATAGGACGGGTCTCAGGTTTGGAATTAGAAGCATTGAGATATCAAGTCTCATGGCATAGGAAGGGTCTCAGAATTGGAATGTGAAGGAGTTAGATATCACATCTCAAGCTATAGGAAGAGTCTCAGGATTGGAATGGGAAGGAGTTTGATATCACATCTCATGCCATAGTATGGGTCTCAGGTTTGGTAGAAGCATTGGGATATCACATCTCGTGCTATTGGAAGGGTATCAGTATTGGATTTGGAAGGAGTTGGATATCCCATCTCATGTTATAGGAAGGGTCTCAGGTTGGAATGGGAAGGAGCTGGATATCACATTTCATGTTATAGGAAGGGTCTCAGGATTGGAATGGGAAGGACTTGGATATCATATCTCATGCTATAGGAAGGGTCTCAGGATTGGATTGGGAAGGAGTTGTATATGACATCTCAGGCCATAGGAAGGGTCTCAGGATTGGTATAAGCATTGAGATATCACATCTCTGCTATCGGAAGGGTCTCAGGATTGGAATGGGGAGGACTTGGATGTCACATCTCATGCTATAGGGAGGGTCTCAAGTTTGATATTAGAAGCATTGAGATAACAAATCTAATGATATAGGAAGGGTCTCAGGATTGGAATGGGAAGGAGTTGGATATCACATCTCATGATAAAGGAAGGGTCTAAGGTTTGGAAGGGGAAAGATTTGGATATCACATCTCATGTTATAGGACGGGTCTCAGTTTTGGAATTAGAAGCATTGAGATATCAAGTCTCATGGCATAGGAAGGGTCTCAGAATTGGAATGTGAAGGAGTTAGATATCACATCTCAAGCTATAGGAAGAGTCTCAGGATTGGAATGGGAAGGAGTTTGATATCACATCTCATGCCATAGTATGGGTCTCAGGTTTGGTAGAAGCATTGGGATATCACATCTCGTGCTATTGGAAGGGTATCAGTATTGGATTTGGAAGGAGTTGGATATCCCATCTCATGCTATAGGAAGGGTCTCAGGTTGGAATGGGAAGGAGTTGGATATCACATTTCATGTTATAGGAAGGGTCTCAGGATTGGAATGGGAAGGACTTGGATATCATATCTCATGCTATAGGAAGGCTCTCAGGTTTGGAAGGGGAAGGAGTTGGATATCACATTTCATGTTAGAGGAAGGATCTCAGGTTTGGTATTAGAGGCCTTGAGATATCACATCTCATGCTATAGGAAGGGTCTCAGGATTGGAATGGGAAGGAGTTGGATATCACATCTCAAGCTTTAGGAAGGGTCTCAGGTTTGGTATAAGCATTGAGATAGCACATCTCATGCTATAGGAAGGGTCTCAGGATTGGAATGGGAAGGAGTTGGATATCACATCTCATGTGATAGGAAGGATCTCAGGTTTGGTATTAGAAGCATTGAGACATCACATCTCATCCTATAGGAAGGGTCTCAGGATTGGAATGGGAAGGAGTTGGATATCACATCTCATGCTATAGGAAGGGTCTCAGATTTGGTATAAGCATTGAGATATCACATCTCTGCTATCGGAAGGGTCTCAGGATTGGAATGGGAAGGAGTTGGATATCCCATCTCATGCTATAGGGAGGGTCTCAATTTTGGTATTAGAAGCATTGAGATAACAAATCTCATGATATCGGAAGGGTCTCAGGATTGGAATGGGAAGGAGTTGGATATCACATCTCATGATAAAGGAAGGGTCTAAGGTTTGGAAGGGGAAAGATTTGGATATTACATCTAATGTTATAGGACGTGTCTCAGGTTTGGTATTAGAAGCATTGAGATATCAAGTCTCATGGCATAGGAAGGGTCTCAGAATTGGAATGGGAAGGAGTTGGATATCACATCTCAAGCTATAGGAAGAGTCTCCGGATTGGAATGGGAAGGAGTTTGATATCACATCTCATGCCATAGTATGGTTCTCAGGTTTGATAGAAGCATTGGGATATCACATCTCATGCTAGTGGAAGGGTATCAGTATTGGATTTGGAAGGAGTTGGATATCCCATCTCATGCTATAGGAAGGGTCTCAGGATTGGAATGGGAAGGACTTGGATATCATGTCTCATGCTATAGGAAGGCTCTCAGGTTTGGAAGGAGAAGGAGTTGGATATCACATTTCATGTTAGAGGAAGGATCTCAGGTTTGGTATTAGAGGCCTTGAGATATCACATCTCATCCTATAGGAAGGGTCTCAGGTTGGAATGGGAAGGAGTTGGATATCACATTTCATGTTATAGGAAGGGTCTCAGGATTGGAATGGGAAGGAGTTGGATATCACATCTCAAGCTTTAGGAAGGGTCTCAGGTTTGGTATAAGCATTGAGATAGCACATCTCATGCTATAGGAAGGGTCTCAGGATTGGAATGGGAAGGAGTTGGATATCACATCTCATGTTATAGGAAAGATCTCAGGTTTGGTATTAGAAGCATTGAGACATCACATCTCATGTTATAGGAAGGGTCTCAGGATTGGAATGGGAAGAAGTTGGATATCACATCTCATGCTATAGGAAGGGTCTCAGGTTTGGAAGGGGAAGGAGTTGGATATACAATCTCATGTTATAGGACTGGTCTCAGGTTTGGTATTAGAAGCATTGAGATATCACATCGCATGCTGTAGGAAGGTTCTCAGGTTTGGAATGGGGAGGAATTGGATATCACATCTCATGTCATAGGAAGGATCTCAGGTTTGGTATTAGAAGCATTGAGATATCACATCTCATGCTATAGGATGGTCTCAGGATTGGAATGGGAAGGAGTTGGATATTACATTCCTGCTATAGGAAGGGTCTCATGTTTGGAATGGGAATGTGTTGGATATCACATATGCTATAGGAAGGGTCTCAGGTTTGGAACGGAAAGGAGTTGGATATCACATCTCATGTTATAGGAAGGGTCTCAGGTTTGGTATAAGCATTGAGATATCACATCTCTGCTATCGGAAGTGTCTCAGGATTGGAATGGGAAGGTGTTGGATATCCCATCTCATGTTATAGGACGGGTCTCAGGTTTGTTATTAGAATCATTGAGATATCATATTGCATGCTGTAGGAAGGGTCTAAGGATTGGAATGGGAAGGAGTTGGATATCCCATCTCATGTTATAGGAAGAGTCTCAAGTTTGGTATTAGAAGCATTTAGCTATCACATCTCATGCTATAGGAAGTGTCTCAGGATTGGAATGGGAAGGAGTTGGATATCACATTTCATGTTAGAGGAAGGAACTCAGGTTTGGTATTAGAGGCATTGAGATATCACATCTCATGCTATAGGAAGGGTCTCAGGATTGGAATGGGAAGGAGTTGGATATCACATCTCGTGCTATAGGAAGGGTCTCAGGTTTGGTATAAGCATTGAGATATCACATCTCATGCTATAGGAAGGGTCTCAGGATTGGAATGGGAAGGAGTTGGATATCACATCTCATGTTATAGGAAGGATCTCAGGTTTGGTATAAGCATTGAGATATCACATCTCTACTATCGGAAGGGTCTCAGGATTGGAATGGGAAGGAGTTGGATATTCCCATCTCATGTTATAGGAAGGGTCTCAGGTTTGGTATTAGAAGCATTGAGATATCACATCTCATGCTATAGGAAGGGTCTCAGGATTGGAATGGGAAGGACTTGGATATCACATCTCATGCTATAAGGAGGGTCTCAAGTTTGATATTAGAAGCATTGAGATATCACATCTCATGATATCGGAAGGGTCTCAGGGATGGAATGGGAAGGAGTTGGATATCACATCTCATGATAAAGGAAGTGTCTAAGGTTTGGAAGGGGAAGGAGTTTGATATCACATCTCATGCCATAGTATGGGTCTCAGGTTTGGTAGAAGCATTGGGATATCACATCTCATGCTATCGGAAGGGTATCAGGATTGGATTTGGAAGGAGTTGGATATCCCATCTCATGCTATAGGAAGGGTCTCAGGTTGGAATGGGAAGGAGTTGGATATCACATCTCATGTTATAGGAAGGGTCTCAGGATTGGAATTTGAAGGACTTGGATATCAAATCTCATGCTATAGGAAGGCTCTCAGGTTTGGAAGGGGAAAGAGTTGGATATCACATTTCATGTTAGAGGTAGGATCTCAGGTTTGGTATTAGAGGCATTGATATATAACATCTCATGCTATAAGAAGAGTCTCAGGTTTGGAAGGGGAAGGATTTGGATATCACATCTCATGCTATCGGAAGGATCTCAGGTTTGGTATAGAAGCATTGAGATATCACATCTCATGCTATCAGAAGGTTCTCAGGATTGGAATGGGAAGGAGTTGGATATCACATCTCATGCTAAAGGGAGGGTCTCAGGTTTGGAAGGGGAAGGATTTGGATATCACATCTCATGTTATCGGAAGGATCTCAGGTTTGGTATTAGAAGTATTGAGATATCACATCTCATGCTATAGGAAGGGTCTCAGGATTGGTGTGGGAAGGACTTAGATATCACATATCATGCTATAGGGAGGGTCTCAGTTTTGATATTAGAAGCATTGAGATATCACATCTCATGCTATCAGAAGGGTCTCAGGATTGGAATGGGAAGGAGCTGGATATCACATCTCATGCTAAAGGAAGGGTCTCAGGTTTGGAACGGGAAGGAGTTGGATATCACATCTCATGTTAAAGGAAGGGTCTCAGGTATGGTATAAGCATTGAGATATCACATCTCTGCTATCGGAAGTGTCTCAGGATTGGAATGGGAAGGACTTGGATATCACATCTCATGCTATAGATAGGCTCTCAGTTTTGGAAAGGGAAGGAGTTGAATATCACATTTCATGTTAGAGGAAGGATCTCAGGTTTGGTATTAGAGGCATTGAGATATCAGATCTCAGGCTATAGGAAAGGTCTCAGGATTGGAATGGGAAGGAGTTGGATATCACATCTCATGCTATAGGAAGGGTCTCAGGATTGGAATGGGAAGGAGTTGGATATCACATCTCATGCTAGAGGAAGGGTCTCAGGTTTGGTATAAGCATTGAGATATCACATCTCGTGCTATAGGAAGGGTCTCAGGATTGGAATGGGAAGGAGTTGTATATGACATCTCATGCCGTAGAAGGGTCTCAGGTTTGGTATAAGCATTGAGATATCACATCTCTGCTATCGAAAGCGTCTTAGGATTGGAATGGGAAGGAGTTGGATATCCCATCTCATGTTATAGGAAGAGTCTCAGGTTTGCTATAAGAAGCATTGAGATAGCCCATCTCATGATATAGGAAGGGTCTCAGGTTGGAATGGGAAGGAGTTGGATATCACATTTCATGTTATAGGAAGGGTCTCAGGATTGGAATGGGAAGGACTTGGATATCATATCCCATGCTATAGGAAGGCTCTCAGGTTTGGAAGGGGAAGGAGTTGGATATCACATTTCATGTTAGAGGAAGGATCTCAGGTTTGGTATTAGAGGCCTTGAGATATCACATCTCATGCTATAGGAAGGGTCTCAGGATTGGAATGGGAAGGAGTTGGATATCACATCTCAAGCTATAGGAACGGTCTCAGGTTTGGTATAAGCATTGTGATATCACATCTCATGCTATAGGAAGGGTCTCAGGATTGGAATGGGAAGGAGTTGGATATCACATCTCATGTTATAGGAAAGATCTCAGGTTTGGTATTAGAAGCATTGAGACATCACATCTCATGTTATAGGAAGGGTCTCAGGATTGGAATGGGAAGAAGTTGGATATCACATCTCATGCTATAGGAAGGGTCTCAGGTTTGGTATAAGCATTGAGATATCACATCTCATGCTATAGGAAGGGTCTCAGGATTGGAATGGGAAGGAGTTGTATATGACATCTCATGCCATAGGAAGGGTCTCAGGTTTGGTATAAGCATTGAGATATCACATCACATGCTATAGGAAGTTTCTCAGGATTGGAATGGGAAGGACTTGGATATCACATCTCATGCTATAGGCAGGGTCTCAGGTTTGGAAAGGGAATTAGATGGATATCACATTTCATGTTAGAGGTAGGATCTCAGGTTTGGTATTAGAGGCATTGAGATATCACATCTCATGCTATCAGAAGGGTCTCAGGATTGGAATGGGAAGGAGTTGGATATCACATCTCATGCTAAAGGGAGGGTCTCAGGTTTGGAAGGGGAAGGATTTGGAAATCACATCTCATGTTATAGGAAGGATCTCAGGTTTGGTATTAGAAGCATTGAGATATCACATCTCATGCTTTCATAAGGGTCTCAGGATTGGAATGGGAAGGAGTTGGATATCACATCTCATGTTATAGGAAGGATCTCAGGTTTGGTATTAGAAGCATTGAGACATCACATCTCATGCTATAGGAAGGGTCTCAGGATTGGAATGGGAAGGAGTTGGATATCACATCTCATGCTATAGGAAGGGTCTCAGATTTGGTATAAGCATTGAGATATCACATCTCATGTTATAGGAAGGGTCTCAGGATTGGAATGGGAAGGAGTTGTATATGACATCTCAGGCCATAGGAAGGGTCTCAGGTTTGGTATAAGCATTGAGATATCACATCTCTGCTATCGGAAGGGTCTCAGGATTGGAATGGGAAGGAATTGGATATCACATCTCATGTTATAGGAAGGATCTCAGGTTTGGTATTAGAAGCATTGAGATATCCCTTCTCATGCTATAGGAAGGGTCTCAGGATTGGAATGTGAAGGATTTGGATATCACATCTCATGCTAAAGGAAGGGTCTCAGGTTTGGTAGAAGCATTGAGATATCACGTCTCTGCTATCGGAAGGGTCTCAGGATTGGATTGGGAAGGAGTTGGATATCCCTTCTCATGCTATAGGAAGTGTCTCAGGTTGGAATGGGAAGGAGTTGGATATCACATCTCATGTTATAGGAAGGGTCTCAGGATTGGAATGGGAAGGATTTGGATATCACATCTCTTGCTATAGGAAGGGTCTCAGGATTGGAATGGGTAGGAGTTGGATATTACTTTCTTGCTATAGGAAGGGTCTCATGTTTGGAATGGGAAGGAGTTGGATATCACATATGCTATAGTTAGTGTCTCAGGTTTGGAACGGGAAGGAGTTGGATATCACATCTCATGTTATAGGAAGGGTCTCAGGTTTGGTATAAGCATTGAGATATCACATCTCTGCTATCGGAAGTGGCTCAGGATTGGAATGGGAAGGAGTTGGATATCCCATCTCATGTTATAGGACGAGTCTCTGGTTTCGTATTAGAATCATTGAGATATCACATCGCATGCTGTAGGAAGGGTCTAAGGATTGGAATGGGATGGACTTGGATATCACATCTCATGCTATAGATAGGCTCTTAGGTTTGGAAAGGGAAGGAGTTGGATATCACATTTCATGTTAGAGGAAGGATCTCAGGTTTGGTATTAGAAGCATTGAGATATCACATCTCATGCTATAGGAAGGGTCTCAGGATTGGAATGGGAAGGAGCTGGATATCACATCTCATGCTAAAGGAAGGGTCTCAGGTTTGGAACGGGAAGGATTTGGATATCACATCTCATGTTATAGGAAGGGTCTCAGGTTTGGTATTAGACGCATAGAGATATCACATCTCATGCTATAGGAAGGGTCTCAGGATTGGAATGGGAAGGACTTGGATGTCACATCTCATGCTATAGGGAGGGTCTCAAGTTTGATATTAGAAGCATTGAGATACCAAATCTCATGATATCGGAAGGGTCTCAGGATTGGAATGGGAAGGAGTTGGATACCACATCTCATGATAAAGGAAGGGTCTAAGGTTTGGAAGGGGAAGGATTTGGATATCACATCTCATGTTATAGGACGGTCTCAAGTTTGGTATTAGAAGCATTGAGATATCAAGTCTCATGGTATAAGAAGGGTCTCAGAATTGGAATGGGAAGGAGTTGGATATCACACCTCAAGCTATAGGAAGGGTCTCGGGATTGGAATGGGAAGGAGTTTGATATCACATCTCATGCCATAGTATGGGTCTCAGGTTTGGTAGAAGCATTGGGATATCACATCTCATGCTATCGGAAGGGTATCAGTATTGGATTTGGACGAAGTTGGATATCCCATCTCATGCTATAGGAAGGGTCTCAGGTTGGAATGGGAAGGAGTTGGATATCACATCTCTTGCTATAGGAAGGGTCTCAGGATTGGAATGGGTAGGAGTTGGATATTACTTTCTTGCTATAGGAAGGGTCTCATGTTTGGAATGGGAAGGAGTTGGATATCACATATGCTATAGTTAGTGTCTCAGGTTTGGAACGGGAAGGAGTTGGATATCACATCTCATGTTATAGGAAGGGTCTCAGGTTTGGTATAAGCATTGAGATATCACATCTCTGCTATCGGAAGTGGCTCAGGATTGGAATGGGATGGACTTGGATATCACATCTCATGCTATAGATAGGCTCTTAGGTTTGGAAAGGGAAGGAGTTGGATATCACATTTCATGTTAGAGGAAGGATCTCAGGTTTGGTATAAGCATTGAGATATCACATCTCTGCTATCGGAAGTGTCTCAGGATTGGAATGGGAAGGAGTTGGATATCCCATCTCATGTTATAGGACGGGTCTCAGGCTTGTTATTAGAATCATTGAGATATCATATTGCATGCTGTAGGAAGGGTCTAAGGGTTGGAATGGGAAGGACTTGGATATCACATCTCATGCTATAGATAGGCTCTTAGGTTTGGAAAGGGAAGGAGTTGGATATCACATTTCATGTTAGAGGAAGGATCTCAGGGTTGGTATTAGAAGCATTGAGATATCACATCTCATGCTATAGGAAGGGTCTCAGGATTGGAATGGGAAGTAGTTGGATATCACATCTCATGCTATAGGAAGGGTCTCAGGTTTGGTATAAGCATTGAGATATCACATCTCATGCTATAGGACGGGTCTCAGGATTGGAATGGAAGGAGTTGGATATCACATCTCATGTTATAGGAAGGATCTCAGGTTTGGTATTAGAAGCATTGAGACATCACATCTCTGCTATCGGAAGCGGCTCAGGATTGGAATGGGAAGGAGTTGGATATCCCATCTCATGTTATAGGAAGAGTCTCTGGTTTGGTATTAGAATCATTCAGATATCACATCGCATGCTGTAGGAAGGGTCTAAGGATTGGAATGGGATGGACTTGGATATCATATCTCATGCTATAGGTAGGCTCTCAGGTTTGGTATAAGCATTGAGATATCACATCTCATGCTATAGGAAGGGTCTCAGGATTGGAATGGGAAGGATTTGGATATCACATCTCATGCTATAGGAAGGGTCTCAGATTTCGTATAAGCATTGAGATATCACATCTCATGCTAAAGGAAGGGTCTCAGGATTGGAATGGGAAGGAGTTGTATATGACATCTCAGGCCATAGGAAGGGTCTCAGGTTTGGTATAAGCATTGAGATATCACATCTCTGCTATCGGAAGGGTCTCAGGATTGGAATGGGAAGGAGTTGGATATCCCATCTCATCTTATAGGAAGGGTCTCAGGTTTGGTATTAGAAGCATAGAGATATCACATCTCATGCTATAGGAAGGGTCTCATGATTGGAATGGGAAGGACTTGGATGTCACATCTCATGCTATCGGGAGGGTCTCAAGTTTGATATTAGAAGCATTGAGATACCAAATCTCATGATATCGGAAGGGTCTCAGGATTGGAATGGGAAGGAGTTGGATACCACATCTCATGATAAAGGAAGGGTCTAAGGTTTGGAAGGGGAAGGATTTGGATATCACATCTCATGTTATAGGACGGTCTCAGGTTTGGTATTAGAAGCATTGAGATATCAAGTCTCATGGTATAAGAAGGGTCTCAGAATTGGAATGGGAAGGAGTTGGATATCACACCTCAAGCTATAGGAAGGGTCTCAGGATTGGAATGGGAAGGAGTTTGATATCACATCTCATGCCATAGTATGGGTCTCAGGTTTGGTAGAAGCATTGGGATATCACATCTCATGCTATCGGAAGGGTATCAGTATTGGATTTGGACGAAGTTGGATATCCCATCTCATGCTATAGGAAGGGTCTCAGGTTGGAATGGGAAGGAGTTGGATATCACATTTCATGTTATAGGATGGGTCTCAGGATTGGAATGGGAAGGACTTGGATATCATATCTCATGCTATAGGACGGGTCTCAGGTTTGTTATTAGAATCATTGAGATATCATATTGCATGCTGTAGGAAGGGTCTAAGGATTGGAATGGGAAGGACTTGGATATCACAGCTCATGCTATAGATAGGCTCTTAGGTTTGGAAAGGGAAGGAGTTGGATATCACATTTCATGTCAGAGGAAGGATCTCAGGTTTGGTATTAGAAGCATTGAGATATCACATCTCATGCTATAGGAAGGGTCTCAGGATTGGAATGGGAAGTAGTTGGATATCACATCTCATGCTATAGGAAGGGTCTCAGGTTTGGTATAAGCATTGAGATATCACATCTCATGCTATAGGACGGGTCTCAGGATTGGAATGGAAGGAGTTGGATATCACATCTCATGTTATAGGAAGGATCTCAGGTTTGGTATTAGAAGCATTGAGACATCACATCTCATGCTATAGGAAGGGTCTCAGGGTTGGAATGGGAAGGAGTTGGATATCACATCTCATCCAATAGGAAGGGTCTCAGGTTTGGAATAGGAAGGAATTGGATATCACATCTCATGTTATAGGAAGGATCTCAGGTTTGGTATTAGAAGCATTGAGATATCACATCTCATGCTATAGGAAGGGTCTCAGGATTGGAATGTGAAGGATTTGGATATCACATCTCATGCTAAAGGAAGGGTCTCAGTTTTGGTAGAAGCATTGAGATATCACGTCTCTGCTATCGGAAGGGTCTCAGGATTGGATTGGGAAGGAGTTGGATATCCCTTCTCATGCTATAGGAAGGGTCTCAGGATTTGAATGGGAAGGAGTTGGATATCAAATCTCATGTTATAGGAAGGGTCTCAGGATTGGAATGGGAAGGATTTGGATATCACATCTCTTGCTATAGGAAGGGTCTCAGGATTGGAATGGGTAGGAGTTGGATATTACTTTCTTGCTATAGGAAGGGTCTCATATTTGGAATGGGAAGCAGTTGGATATCACATATGCTATAGTTAGTGTCTCAGGTTTGGAACGGGAAGGAGTTGGATATCACATCTCATGTTATAGGAAGGGTCTCAGGTTTGGTATAAGCATTGAGATATCACATCTCTGCTATCGGAAGCAGCTCAGGATTGGAATGGGAAGGAGTTGGATATCCCATCTCATGTTATAGGAAGAGTCTCTGGTTTGGTATTAGAATCATTGAGATATCACATTGCATGCTGTAGGAAGGGTCTAAGGATTGGAATGGGATGGACTTGGATATCACATCTCATGCTATAGGTAGGCTCTCAGGTTTGGTATAAGCATTGAGATATCACATCTCATGCTATAGGAAGGGTCTCAGGATTGGAATGGGAAGGAATTGGATATCACATCTCATGCTATAGGAAGGGTCTCAGATTTGGTATAAGCATTGAGATATCACATCTCATGCTAAAGAAAGGGTCTCAGGATTGGAATGGGAAGGAGTTGTATATGACATCTCAGGCCATAGGAAGGGTCTCAGGTTTGGTATAAGCATTGAGATATCACATCTCTGCTATCGGAAGGGTCTCAGGATTGGAATGGGAAGGAGTTGGATATCCCATCTCATGTTATAGGAATAATCTCAGGTTTGGTATTAGAAGCATAGAGATATCACATCTCATGCTATAGGAAGGGTCTCAGGATTGGAATGGGAAGGACTTGGATGTCACATCTCATGCTATAGGAAGGGTCTCAGGTTTGGAAGGGGAAGGAGTTGGATATCCAATCTCATGTTATAGGACTGGTCTCAGGTTTGGTATTAGAAGCATTGAGACATCACATCTCATGCTATAGGAAGGGTCTCAGGATTGGAATGGGAAGGAGTTGGATATCACATCTCATGTTATAGGAAGGATCTCAGGTTTGGTATTAGAAGCATTGAGACATCACATCTCATGCTATAGGAAGGGTCTCAGGATTGGAATGGGAAGGAGTTGGATATCACATCTCATGCTATAGGAAGGGTCTCACATTTGGTATAAGCATTGAGATATCACATCTCATACTATAGGAAGGGTCTCAGGATTGGATTGGGAAGGAGTTGTATATGACATCTCAGGCCATAGGAAGGGTCTCAGGATTGGTATAAGCATTGAGATATCACATCTCTGCTATCGGAAGGGTCTCAGGATTGGAATGGGAAGGAGTTGGATATCCCATCTCATGTTATAGGAAGGGTCTCAGGTTTGGTATTAGAAGCATTGAGATATCACATCTCATGCTATAGGAAGGGTCTCAGGATTGGAATGGGGAGGACTTGGATGTCACATCTCATGCTATAGGGAGGGTCTCAAGTTTGATATTAGAAGCATTGAGATAACAAATCTCATGATATCGGAAGGGTCTCAGGATTGGAATGGGAAGGAGTTGGATATCACATCTCATGATAAAGGAAGGGTCTAAGGTTTGGAAGGGGAAAGATTTGGATATCACATCTCATGTTATAGGACGGGTCTCAAGTTTGGTATTAGAAGCATTTAGATATCACATCTCATGCTATAGGAAGTGTCTCAGGATTGGAATGGGAAGGAGTTGGATATCACATTTCATGTTAGAGGAAGGATCTCAGGTTTGGTATTAGAAGCATTGAGATATCACATCTCATGCTATAGGAAGGGTCTCAGGATTGGAATGGGAAGGAGTTGGATATCACATCTCATGCTATAGGAAGGGTCTCAGGTTTGGTATAAGCATTGAGATATCACATCTCATGCTATAGGAAGGGTCTCAGGATTGGAATGGGAAGGAGTTGGATATCACATCTCATGTTATAGGAAGGATCTCAGGTTTGATATTAGAAGCATTGAGATATCATATCTCATGCTATAGGAAGGGTCTCAGGATTGGAATGGGAAGGAGTTGGATATTCCCATCTCATGTTATAGGAAGGGTCTCAGGTTTGGTATTAGAAGCATTGAGATATCACATCTCATGCTATAGGAAGGGTCTCAGGATTGGAATGGGAAGGACTTGGATATCACATCTCATGCTATAAGGAGGGTCTCAAGTTTGATATTAGAAGCATTGAGATATCACATCTCATGATATCGGAAGGGTCTCAGGGATGGAATGGGAAGGAGTTGGATATCACATCTCATGATAAAGGAAGTGTCTAAGGTTTGGAAGGGGAAGGAGTTTGATATCACATCTCATGCCATAGTATGGGTCTCAGGTTTGGTAGAAGCATTGGGATATCACATCTCATGCTATCGGAAGGGTATCAGGATTGGATTTGGAAGGAGTTGGATATCACATCTCATGCTATAGGAAGGGTCTCAGGTTGGAATGGGAAGGAGTTGGATATCACATCTCATGTTATAGGAAGGGTCTCAGGATTGGAATTAGAAGCACTTGGATATCACATCTCATGCTATAGGAAGGCTCTCAGGTTTGGAAGGGGAAAGAGTTGGATATCACATTTCATGTTAGAGGTAGGATCTCAGGTTTGGTATTAGAGGCATTGAGATATCACATCTCATTCTATCAGAAGAGTCTCAGGATTGGAATGGGATGGAGTTGGATATCACATCTCATGCTAAAGGTAGGGTCTGAGGTTTGGAAGGGGAAGGATTTGGATATCACATCTCATGTTATCGGAAGGATCTCAGGTTTGGTATAGAAGCATTGAGATATCACATCTCATGCTATCAGAAGGTTCTCAGGATTGGAATGGGAAGGAGTTGGATATCACATCTCATGCTAAAGGTAGGGTCTGAGGTTTGGAAGGGGAAGGATTTGGATATCACATCTCATGTTATCGGAAGGATCTCAGGTTTGGTATTAGAAGTATTGAGATATCACATCTCATGCTATAGGAAGGGTCTCAGGATTGGAATGGGAAGGAGTTGGTTATCACATCTCATGCTAAAGGAAGGGTCTCAGGTTTGGTAGAAGCATTGAGATATCACATCTCATGCTATAGGAAGGGTCTCAGGATTGGAATGGGAAGGACTTAGATATCACATATCATGCTATAGGGAGGGTCTCAGTTTTGATATTAGAAGCATTGAGATATCACATCTCATGCTATCGGAAGTGTCTCAGGATTGAAATGGGAAGGAGCTGGATATCACATCTCATGCTAAAGGAAGGGTCTCAGGTTTGGAACGGGAAGGAGTTGGATATCACATCTCATGTTATAGGAAGGGTCTCAGGTTTGGTATAAGCATTGAGATATCACATCTCGTGCTATCGAAAGTGTCTCAGGATTGGAATGGGAAGGACTTGGATATCACATCTCATGCTATAGATAGGCTCTCAGGTTTGGAAAGGGAAGGAGTTGGATATCACATTTCATGTTAGAGGAAGGATCTCAGGTTTGGTATTAGAGGCATTGAGATATCAGATCTCAGGCTATAGGAAGGGTCTCAGGATTGGAATGGGAAGGAGTTGGATATCACATCTCATGCTATAGGAAGGGTCTCAGGATTGGAATGGGAAGGAGTTGGATATCACATCTCATGCTAGAGGAAGGGTCTCAGGTTTGGTATAAGCATTGAGATATCACATCGCGTGCTATAGGAAGGGTCTCAGGATTGGAATGGGAAGAAGTTGGATATCACATCTCATGCTATCAGAAGGGTCTCAGGATTGGAATGGGAAGGAGTTGTATATGACATCTCAGGCCATAGGAAGGGTCTCAGGATTGGTATAAGCATTGAGATATCACATCTCTGCTATCGGAAGGGTCTCAGGATTGGAATGGGAAGGAGTTGGATATCCCATCTCATGTTATAGGAAGGGTCTCAGGTTTGGTATTAGAAGCATTGAGATATCACATCTCATGCTATAGGAAGGGTCTCAGGATTGGAATGGGGAGGACTTGGATGTCACATCTCATGCTATAGGGAGGGCCTCAAGTTTGATATTAGAAGCATTGAGATAACAAATCTCATGATATCGGAAGGGTCTCAGGATTGGAATGGGAAGGAGTTGGATATCACATCTCATGATAAAGGAAGGGTCTAAGGTTTGGAAGGGGAAAGATTTGGATATCACATCTCATGTTATTGGACGGGTCTCAGGTTTGGTATTAGAAGCATTGAGATATCAAGTCTCATGGCATAGGAAGGGTCTCAGGTTTGGTATAAGCATTTCGATAGCACATCTCATGCTATAGGAAGGGTCTCAGGATTGGAATGGGAAGGAGTTGGATATCACATCTCATGTTATAGGAAGGATCTCAGGTTTGGTATTAGAAGCATTGAGACATCACATCTCATGCTATAGGAAGGGTCTCAGGATTGGAATGGGAAGGAGTTGGATATCACATCTCATGCTATAGGAAGGGTCTCAGATTTGGAATAAGCATTGAGATATCACATCTCTGCTATCGGAAGGGTCTCAGGATTGGAATGGGAAGGAGTTGGATATCCCATCTCATGCTATAGGGAGGGTCTCAATTTTGATATTAGAAGCATTGAGATAACAAATCTCATGATATCGGAAGGGTCTCAGGATTGGAATGGGAAGGAGTTGGATATCACATCTCATGATAAAGGAAGGGTCTAAGGTTTGGAAGGGGAAAGATTTGGATATCACATCTCATGTTATTGGACGGGTCTCAGGTTTGGTATTAGAAGCATTGAGATATCAAGTCTCATGGCATAGGAAGGGTCTCAGGTTTGGTATAAGCATTGAGATAGCACATCTCATGCTATAGGAAGGGTTTCAGGATTGGAATGGGAAGGAGTTGGATATCACATCTCATGTTATAGGAAGGATCTCAGGTTTGGTATTAGAAGCATTGAGACATCACATCTCATGCTATAGGAAGGGTCTCAGGATTGGAATGGGAAGGAGTTGGATATCACATCTCATGCTATAGGAAGGGTCTCAGATTTGGAATAAGCATTGAGATATCACATCTCTGCTATCGGAAGGGTCTCAGGATTGGAATGGGAAGGAGTTGGATATCCCATCTCATGCTATAGGGAGGGTCTCAATTTTGATATTAGAAGCATTGAGATAACAAATCTCATGATATCGGAAGGGTCTCAGGATTGGAATGGGAAGGAGTTGGATATCACATCTCATGATAAAGGAAGGGTCTAAGGTTTGGAAGGGGAAAGATTTGGATATCACATCTCATGTTATAGGACGGGTCTCAGGTTTGGTATTAGAAGCATTGAGATATCAAGTCTCATGGTATAGGAAGGGTCTCAGAATTGGAATGGGAAGGAGTTGGATATCACATCTCAAGCTATAGGAAGAGTCTCAGGATTGGAATGGGAAGGAGTTTGATATCACATCTCATGCCATAGTATGGTTCTCAGGTTTGATAGAAGCATTGGGATATCACATCTCATGCTATTGGAAGGGTATCAGTATTGGATTTGAAAGGAGTTGGATATCCCATCTCATGCTATAGGAAGGGCCTCAGGTTGGAATGGGAAGGAGTTGGATATCACATTTCATGTTATAGGAAGGGTCTCAGGATTGGAATGGGAAGGACTTGGATATCATATCTCATGCTATAGGAAGGCTCTCAGGTTTGGAAGGAGAAAGAGTTGGATATCACATTTCATGTTAGAGGAAGGATCTCAGGTTTGGTATTAGAGGCCTTGAGATATCACATCTCATGCTATAGGAAGGGTCTCAGGTTGGAATGGGAAGGAGTTGGATATCACATTTCATGTTATAGGAAGGGTCTCAGGATTGGAATGGGAAGGAGTTGGATATCACATCTCAAGCTTTAGGAAGGGTCTCAGGTTTGGTATAAGCATTGAGATAGCACATCTCATGCTATAGGAAGGGTCTCAGGATTGGAATGGGAAGGAGTTGGATATCACATCTCATGTTATAGGAAAGATCTCAGGTTTGGTATTAGAAGCATTGAGACATCACATCTCATGTTATAGGAAGGGTCTCAGGATTGGAATGGGAAGAAGTTGGATATCACATCTCATGCTATAGGAAGGGTCTCAGGTTTGGAAGGGGAAGGAGTTGGATATCCAATCTCATGTTATAGGACTGGTCTCAGGTTTGGTATTAGAAGCATTGAGATATCACATCGCATGCTATAGGAAGGTTCTCAGGTTTGTAATGGGGAGGAATTGGATATCACATCTCATGTCATAGGAAGGATCTCAGGTTTGGTATTAGAAGCATTGAGATATCACATCTCATGCTATAGGAATGGTCTCAGGATTGGAATGGGAAGGAGTTGGATATTACATTCCTGCTATAGGAAGGGTCTCATGTTTGGAATGGGAATGTGTTGGATATCACATATGCTATAGGAAGGGTCTCAGGTTTGGAATGGGAAGGAGTTGGATATCACATCTCATGTTATAGGAAGGGTCTCAGGTTTGGTATAAGCATTGAGATATCACATCTCTGCTATCGGAAGTGTCTCAGGATTGGAATGGGAAGGTGTTGGATATCCCATCTCATGTTATAGGACGGGTCTCAGGTTTGTTATTAGAATCATTGAGATATCATATTGCATGCTGTAGGAAGGGTCTAAGGATTGGAATGGGAAGGAGTTGGATATCCCATCTCATGTTATAGGAAGAGTCTCAAGTTTGGTATTAGAAGCATTTAGATATCACATCTCATGCTATAGGAAGTGTCTCAGGATTGGAATGGGAAGGAGTTGGATATCACATTTCATGTTAGAGGAAGGATCTCAGGTTTGGTATTAGAAGCATTGAGATATCACATCTCATGCTATAGGAAGGGTCTCAGGATTGGAATGGGAAGGAGTTGGATATCACATCTCATGCTATAGGAAGGGTCTCAGGTTTGGTATAAGCATTGAGATATCACATCTCATGCTATAGGAAGGGTCTCAGGATTGGAATGGGAAGGAGTTGGATATCACATCTCATGTTATAGGAAGGATCTCAGGTTTGATATTAGAAGCATTGAGATATCATATCTCATGTTATAGGAAGGGTCTCAGGATTGGAATGGGAAGGAGTTGGATATTCCCATCTCATGTTATAGGAAGGGTCTCAGGTTTGGTATTAGAAGCATTGAGATATCACATCTCATGCTATAGGAAGGGTCTCAGGATTGGAATGGGAAGGACTTGGATATCACATCTCATGCTATAAGGAGGGTCTCAAGTTTGATATTAGAAGCATTGAGATATCACATCTCATGATATCGGAAGGGTCTCAGGGATGGAATGGGAAGGAGTTGGATATCACATCTCATGATAAAGGAAGTGTCTAAGGTTTGGAAGGGGAAGGAGTTTGATATCACATCTCATGCCATAGTATGGGTCTCAGGTTTGGTAGAAGCATTGGGATATCACATCTCATGCTATCGGAAGGGTATCAGGATTGGATTTGGAAGGAGTTGGATATCCCATCTCATGCTATAGGAAGGGTCTCAGGTTGGAATGGGAAGGAGTTGGATATCACATCTCATGTTATAGGAAGGGTCTCAGGATTGGAATTAGAAGGACTTGGATATCACATCTCATGCTATAGGAAGGCTCTCAGGTTTGGAAGGGGAAAGAGTTGGATATCACATTTCATGTTAGAGGTAGGATCTCAGGTTTGGTATTAGAGGCATTGAGATATCACATCTCATTCTATCAGAAGAGTCTCAGGATTGGAATGGGAAGGAGTTGGATATCACATCTCATGCTAAAGGGAGGGTCTCAGGTTTGGAAGGGGAAGGATTTGGATATCACATCTCATGTTATAGGAAGGATCTCAGGTTTGGTATTAGAAGCATTGAGATATCACATCTCATGCTATCGGAAGGATCTCAGGTTTGGTATAGAAGCATTGAGATATCACATCTCATGCTATCAGAAGGTTCTCAGGATTGGAATGGGAAGGAGTTGGTTATCACATCTCATGCTAAAGGAAGGGTCTCAGGTTTGGTAGAAGCATTGAGATATCACATCTCATGCTATAGGAAGGGTCTCAGGATTGGAATGGGAAGGACTTAGATATCACATATCATGCTATAGGGAGGGTCTCAGTTTTGATATTAGAAGCATTGAGATATCACATCTCATGCTATCGGAAGTGTCTCAGGATTGGAATGGGAAGGAGCTGGATATCACATCTCATGCTAAAGGAAGGGTCTCAGGTTTGGAACGGGAAGGAGTTGGATATCACATCTCATGTTATAGGAAGGGTCTCAGGTTTGGTATAAGCATTGAGATATCACATCTCGTGCTATCGAAAGTGTCTCAGGATTGGAATGGGAAGGACTTGGATATCACATCTCATGCTATAGATAGGCTCTCAGGTTTGGAAAGGGAAGGAGTTGGATATCACATTTCATGTTAGAGGAAGGATCTCAGGTTTGGTATTAGAGGCATTGAGATATCAGATCTCAGGCTATAGGAAGGGTCTCAGGATTGGAATGGGAAGGAGTTGGATATCACATCTCATGCTATAGGAAGGGTCTCAGGATTGGAATGGGAAGGAGTTGGATATCACATCTCATGCTAGAGGAAGGGTCTCAGGTTTGGTATAAGCATTGAGATATCACATCTCGTGCTATAGGAAGGGTCTCAGGATTGGAATGGGAAGAGGTTGGATATCACATCTCATGCTATCAGAAGGGTCTCAGGATTGGAATGGGAAGGAGTTGTATATGACATCTCAGGCCATAGGAAGGGTCTCAGGATTGGTATAAGCATTGAGATATCACATCTCTGCTATCGGAAGGGTCTCAGGATTGGAATGGGAAGGAGTTGGATATCACATCTCATGCGATAGGAAGGGTCTCAGATTTGGTATAAGCATTGAGATATCACATCTCTGCTATCGGAAGGGTCTCAGGATTGGAATGGGAAGGAGTTGGATATCCCATCTCATGCTATAGGGAGGGTCTCAATTTTGATATTAGAAGCATTGAGATAACAAATCTCATGATATCGGAAGGGTCTCAGCATTGGAATGGGAAGGAGTTGGATATCACATCTCATGATAAAGGAAGGGTCTAAGGTTTGGAAGGGGAAAGATTTGGATATCACATCTCATGTTATAGGACGGGTCTCAGGTTTGGTATTAGAAGCATTGAGATATCAAGTCTCATGGTATAGGAAGGGTCTCAGAATTGGAATGGGAAGGAGTTGGATATCACATCTCAAGCTATAGGAAGAGTCTCAGGATTGGAATGGGAAGGAGTTTGATATCACATCTCATGCCATAGTATGGTTCTCAGGTTTGATAGAAGCATTGGGATATCACATCTCATGCTATTGGAAGGGTATCAGTATTGGATTTGGAAGGAGTTGGATATCCCATCTCATGCTATAGGAAGGGTCTCAGGTTGGAATGGGAAGGAGTTGGATATCGCATTTCATGTTATAGGAAGGGTCTCAGGATTGGAATGGGAAGGACTTGGGTATCATATCTCATGCTATAGGAAGGCTCTCAGGTTTGGAAGGAGAAGGAGTTGGATATCACATTTCATGTTAGAGGAAGGATCTCAGGTTTGGTATTAGAGGCCTTGAGATATCACATCTCATGCTATAGGAAGGGTCTCAGGTTGGAATGGGAAGGAGTTGGATATCACATTTCATGTTATATGAAGGGTCTCAGGATTGGAATGGGAAGGAGTTGGATATCACATCTCAAGTTTTAGGAAGGGTCTCAGGTTTGGTATAAGCATTGAGATAGCACATCTCATGCTATAGGAAGGGCCTCAGGATTGGAATGGGAAGAAGTTGGATATCACATCTCATGCTATAGGAAGGGTCTCAGGTTTGAAAGGGGAAAGAGTTGGATATCCAATCTCATGTTATAGGACTGGTCTCCGGTTTGGTATTAGAAGCATTGAGACATCACATCTCATGCTATAGGAAGGGTCTCAGGATTGGAATGGGAAGGAGTTGGATACCACATCTCATGCTATAGGAAGGGTCTCACATTTGGTATAAGCATTGAGATATCACATCTCATGGTATAGGAAGGGTCTCAGGTTTGGTATTAGAAGCATTGAGACATCACATCTCATGCTATAGGAAGGGTCTCAGGGTTGGAATGGGAAGGAGTTGGATATCGCATCTCATCCAATAGGAAGGGTCTCAGGTTTGGAATGGGAAGGAATTGGATATCACATCTCATGTTATAGGAAGGATCTCAGGTTTGGTATTAGAAGCATTGAGATATCACATCTCATGCTATAGGAAGGGTCTCAGGATTGGAATGTGAAGGATTTGGATATCACATCTCATGCTAAAGGAAGGGTCTCAGGTTTGGTAGAAGCATTGAGATATCACGTCTCTGCTATCGGAAGGGTCTCGGGATTGGATTGGGAAGGAGTTGGATATCCCTTCTCATGCTATAGGAAGGGTCTCAGGATTTGAATGGCAAGGAGTTGGATATCATATCTCATGCCATAGGAAGGGTCTCAGGTTTGGTATAAGCATTGAGATATCACATCTCTGCTATCGGAAGGGTCTCAGGATTGGATTGGGAAGGAGTTGGATATCCCTTCTCATGCTATAGGAAGTGTCTCAGGTTGGAATGGGAAGGAGTTGGATATCACATCTCATGTTATAGGAAGGGTCTCAGGATTGGAATGGGAAGGATTTGGATATCACATCTCTTGCTATAGGAAGGGTCTCAGGTTTGGAAGGAGAAGGAGTTGGATATCACATTTCATGTTAGAGGAAGGATCTCAGGTTTGGTATTAGAGGCCTTGAGATATCACATCTCATGCTATAGGAAGGGTCTCAGGTTGGAATGGGAAGGAGTTGGATATCACATTTCATGTTATATGAAGGGTCTCAGGATTGGAATGGGAAGGAGTTGGATATCACATCTCAAGCTTTAGGAAGGGTCTCAGGTTTGGTATAAGCATTGAGATAGCACATCTCATGCTATAGGAAGGGCCTCAGGATTGGAATGGGAAGAAGTTGGATATCACATCTCATGCTATAGGAAGGGTCTCAGGTTTGGAAGGGGAAAGAGTTGGATATCCAATCTCATGTTATAGGACTGGTCTCCGGTTTGGTATTAGAAGCATTGAGACATCACATCTCATGCTATAGGAAGGGTCTCAGGATTGGAATGGGAAGGAGTTGGATACCACATCTCATGCTATAGGAAGGGTCTCACATTTGGTATAAGCATTGAGATATCACATCTCATGCTATAGGAAGGATCTCAGGTTTGGTATTAGAAGCATTGAGACATCTCATCTCATGCTATAGGAAGGGTCTCAGGGTTGGAATGGGAAGGAGTTGGATATCGCATCTCATCCAATAGGAAGGGTCTCAGGTTTGGAATGGGAAGGAATTGGATATCACATCTCATGTTATAGGAAGGATCTCAGGTTTGGTATTAGAAGCATTGAGATATCACATCTCATGCTATAGGAAGGGTCTCAGGATTGGAATGTGAAGGATTTGGATATCACATCTCATGCTAAAGGAAGGGTCTCAGGTTTGGTAGAAGCATTGAGATATCACGTCTCTGCTATCGGAAGGGTCTCGGGATTGGATTGGGAAGGAGTTGGATATCCCTTCTCATGCTATAGGAAGGGTCTCAGGATTTGAATGGCAAGGAGTTGGATATCACATCTCATGCCATAGGAAGGGTCTCAGGTTTGGTATAAGCATTGAGATATCACATCTCTGCTATCGGAAGGGTCTCAGGATTGGATTGGGAAGGAGTTGGATATCCCTTCTCATGCTATAGGAAGTGTCTCAGGTTGGAATGGGAAGGAGTTGGATATCACATCTCATGTTATAGGAAGGGTCTCAGGATTGGAATGGGAAGGATTTGGATATCACATCTCTTGCTATAGGAAGGGTCTTATGTTTGGAATGGGAAGGAGTTGGATATCACATATGCTATAGTTAGTGTCTCAGGTTTGGAACGGGAAGGAGTTGGATATCACATCTCATGTTATAGGAAGGGTCTCAGGTTTGGTATAAGCATTGAGATATCACATCTCTGCTATCGGAAGCGGCTCAGGATTGGAATGGGAAGGAGTTGGATATCCCATCTCATGTTATAGTAAGAGTCTCTGGTTTGGTATTAGAATCATTGAGATATCACATCGCATGCTGTAGGAAGGGTCCAAGGATTGGAATGGGATGGACTTGGATATCACATCTCATGCTATAGGTAGGCTCTCAGGTTTGGTATAAGCATTGAGATATCACATCTCATGCTATCGGAAGGGTCTCAGGATTGGAATGGGAAGGAGTTGGATATCCCTTCTCATGCTATAGGAAGGGTCTCAGGATTTGAATGGCAAGGAGTTGGATATCACATCTCATGCTATCGGAAGTGTCTCAGGATTGGAATGGGAAGGAGCTGGATATCACTTCTCATGCTAAAGGAAGGGTCTCAGGTTTGGAACGGGAAGGAGTTGGATAGCCGATCTCATGTTATAGGAAGGGTCTCAGGTTTGGTATAAGCATTGAGATATCACATCTCTGCTATCGGAAGTGTCTCAGGATTGGAATGGGAAGGAGTTGGATATCCCATCTCATGTTATAGGACGGGTCTCAGGATTGTTATTAGAATCATTGAGATATCATATTGCATGCTGTAGGAAGGGTCTAAGGATTGGAATGGGAAGGACTTGGATATCACATCTCATGCTATGGATAGGCTCTCAGGTTTGGAAAGGGAAGGAGTTGGATATCACATTTCATATTAGAGGAAGGATCTCAGGTTTGGTATTAGAGGCATTGAGATATCACATCTCATGCTATAGGAAGCGTCTCAGGATTGGAATGGAAGGAGTTGGATATCACATCTCATGTTATAGGAAGGATCTCAGGTTTGGTATTAGAAGCATTGAGACATCACATCTCATGCTATAGGAAGGGTCTCAGGATTGGAATGGGAAGGAGTTGGATATCACATCTCATGCTATAGGAAGGGTCTCTGGTTTGGTATAAGCATTGAGCTATCACATCTCATGCTATAGGAAGGGTCTCAGGATTGGAATGGGAAGGAGTTGTATATGACATCTCATGCCGTAGGAAGTGTCTCAGGTTTGGTATAAGCATTGAGATATCACATCTCTGCTATCGGAAAGGTCTCAGGATTGGAATGGGAAGGAGTTGGATATCCCATCTCATGTTATAGGGAGGGTCTCAAGTTTGATATTAGAAGCATTGAGATATCACATCTCATGATATCGGAAGGGTCTCAGGATTGGAATGGGAAGGACTTGGATATCACATCTCATGCTATAGGGAGGGTCTCAAGTTTGATATTAGAAGCATTGAGATATCACATCTCATGATATCGGAAGGGTCTCAGGATTGGAATGGGAAGGAGTTGGATATCACATCTCATGATAAAGGAAGGGTCTAAGGTTTGGAAGGGGAAGGATTTGGATATCACATCTCATGTTATAGGGCGGGTCTCAGGTTTGGTATTAGAAGCATTGAGGTATCAAGTCTCATGGTATAGGAAGGGTCTCAGAATTGGAATGGGAAGGAGTTGGATATCACATCTCAAGCTATAGGAAGGGTCTCAGGTTTGGTATAAGCATTGAGATATCACATCACATGCTATAGGAAGGGTCTCAGGATTGGAATGGGAAGGTGTTGTATATGACATCTCATGCCATAGGAAGGGTCTCAGGTTTGGTATAAGCATTGAGATATCACATCACATGCTATAGGAATGGTCTCAGGATTGGAATGGGAAGGACTAGGTTATCACATCTCATGCTATAGGCAGGGTCTCAGGTTTGGAAAGGGAAGGAGTTGGATATCACATTTCATGTTAGAGTAGGATATCAGGTTTGGTATTAGAGGCATTGAGATATCACATCTCATGCTATCAGAAGGGTCTCAGGATTGGAATGGGAAGGAGTTGGATATCACATCTCATGCTAAAGGGAGGGTCTCAGGTTTGGAAGGGGAAGGATTTGGATATCACATCTCATGTTATAGGAAGGATCTCAGGTTTGGTATTAGAGGCATTGAGATATCACATCTCATGCTATCATAAGGGTCTCAGGATTGGAATGGGAAGGAGTTGGATATCACATCTCATGCTAAAGGGAGGGTCTCAGGTTTGGAAGGGGAAGAATTTGGATATCACATCACATGTTATAGGAAGGATCTCAGGTTTGGTATTAGAAGCATTGAGATATCACATCTCATGCTATCGGAAGGGTCTCAGGATTGGAATGGGAAGGAGTTGGATATCACATCTCATGCTATAGGAAGGGTCTCAGGTTTGGAACGGGAAGGAGTTGGATATCACATCTCATGTTATAGGAAGAGTCTCAGGTTTGGTATAAGCATTGAGATATCACATCTCTGCAATCGGAAATGTCTCAGGATTGGGATGGGAAGGAGTTGGATATCACATCTCATGCTAAAGGGAGGGTCTCAGGTTTGGAAGGGGAAGGATTTGGATATCACATCTCATGTTATAAGAAGGAGCTCAGGTATGGTATTAGAAGCATTGAGATATCACATCTCATGCTATCGGAAGGATCTCAGGTTTGGTATTAGAAGCATTGAGATATCACATCTCATGCTATCAGAAGGGTCTCAGGATTGGAATGGGAAGGAGTTGGATATCACATCTCATGCTAAAGGGAGAGTCTCAGGTTTGGAAGGGGAAGGATTTGGATATCACATCTCATGTTATCGGAAGGATCTCAGGTTTGGTATTAGAAGTATTGAGATATCACATCTCATGCTATAGGAAGGGTCTCAGGATTGGAATGGGAAGGAGTTGGATATCACATCTCAAGCTATAGGAAGGGTCTCAGGTTTGGTATAAGCATTGAGATATCACATCACATGCTATAGGAAGGGTCTCAGGATTGGAATGGGAAGGTGTTGTATATGACATCTCATGCCATAGGAAGGGTCTCAGGTTTGGTATAAGCATTGAGATATCACATCACATGCTATAGGAAGGGTCTCAGGATTGGAATGGGAAGGACTTGGATATCACATCTCATGCTATAGGCAGGGTCTCAGGTTTGGAAAGGGAAGGAGTTGGATATCACATTTCATGTTAGAGTAGGATATCAGGTTTGGTATTAGAGGCATTGAGATATCACATCTCATGCTATCAGAAGGGTCTCAGGATTGGAATGGGAAGGAGTTGGATATCACATCTCATGCTAAAGGGAGGGTCTCAGGTTTGGAAGGGGAAGGATTTGGATATCACATCTCATGTTATAGGAAGGATCTCAGGTTTGGTATTAGAGGCATTGAGATATCACATCTCATGCTATCATAAGGTCCTCAGGATTGGAATGGGAAGGAGTTGGATATCACATCTCATGCTAAAGGGAGGGTCTCAGGTTTGGAAGGGGAAGAATTTGGATATCACATCACATGTTATAGGAAGGACCTCAGGTTTGGTATTAGAAGCATTGAGATATCACATCTCATGCTATCGGAAGGGTCTCAGGATTGGAATGGGAAGGAGTTGGATATCACATCTCATGCTATAGGAAGGGTCTCAGGTTTGGAACGGGAAGGAGTTGGATATCACATCTCATGTTATAGGAAGAGTCTCAGGTTTGGTATAAGCATTGAGATATCACATCTCTGCAATCGGAAATGTCTCAGGATTGGGATGGGAAGGAGTTGGATATCACATCTCACGCTATAGGAAGGGTCTCAGGTTTGGAACGGGAAGGAGTTGGATATCACATCTCATGCTATAGGAAGGCTCTCAGGTTTGGAAGGGGAAAGAGTTGGATATCACATTTCATGTTAGAGGTAGGATCTCAGGTTTGGTATTAGAGGCATTGAGATATCACATCTCATGCTATCAGAAGGGTCTCAGGATTGGAATGGGAAGGAGTTGGATATCACATCTCATGCTAAAGGGAGGGTCTCAGGTTTGGAAGGGGAAGGATTTGGATATCACATCTCATGTTATAAGAAGGAGCTCAGGTTTGGTATTAGAAGCATTGAGATATCACATCTCATGCTATCGGAAGGATCTCAGGTTTGGTATTAGAAGCATTGAGATATCACATCTCATGCTATCAGAAGGGTCTCAGGATTGGAATGGGAAGGAGTTGGATATCACATCTCATGCTAAAGGGAGGGTCTCAGGTTTGGAAGGGGAAGGATTTGGATATCACATCTCATGTTATCGGAAGGATCTCAGGTTTGGTATTAGAAGTATTGAGATATCACATCTCATGCTATAGGAAGGGTCTCAGGATTGGAATGGGAAGGAGTTGGATATCACATCTCAAGCTATAGGAAGGGTCTCAGGTTTGGTATAAGCATTGAGATATCACATCACATGCTATAGGAAGGGTCTCAGGATTGTAATGGGAAGGAGTTGTATATGACATCTCATGCCATAGGAAGGGTCTCAGGTTTGGTATAAGCATTGAGATATCACATCACATGCTATAGGAAGGGTCTCAGGATTGGAATGGGAAGGACTTGGATATCACATCTCATGCTATAGGCAGGGTCTAGGGTTTGGAAAGGGAAGGAGTTGGATATCACATTTCATGTTAGAGGTAGGATATCAGGTTTGGTATTAGAGGCATTGAGATATCACATCTCATGCTATCAGAAGGGTCTCAGGATTGGAATGGGAAGGAGTTGGATATCACATCTCATGCTAAAGGGAGGGTCTCAGGTTTGGAAGGGGAAGGATTTGGATATCACATCTCATGTTATAGGAAGGATCTCAGGTTTGGTATTAGAGGCATTGAGATATCACATCTCATGCTATCATAAGGGTCTCAGGATTGGAATGGGAAGGAGTTGGATATCACATCTCATGCTAAAGGGAGGGTCTCAGGTTTGGAAGGGGAAGAATTTGGATATCACATCACATGTTATAGGAAGGATCTCAGGTTTGGTATTAGAAGCATTGAGATATCACATCTCATGCTATCGGAAGGGTCTCAGGATTGGAATGGGAAGGAGTTGGATATCACATCTCATGCTATAGGAAGGGTCTCAGGTTTGGAACGGGAAGGAGTTGGATATCACATCTCATGTTATAGGAAGAGTCTCAGGTTTGGTATAAGCATTGAGATATCACATCTCTGCAATCGGAAATGTCTCAGGATTGGGATGGGAAGGAGTTGGATATCACATCTCATGCTACAGGAAGGGTCTCAGGTTTGGAACGGGAAGGAGTTGGATATTGTTAAGACGGATTTCTGCACTCTGTCCTGGTGGCACAGAAGTTCAGATGGCCAACCTAATTTCTTGGAACAGGGTAACCTCTGGACAAGCCAGACCAATCAAGGTAGCGATCGCGGCGGTCAAGACTAGGTCTCAAGAGAGGTGAGGGTGACTGAAAGCCCGCAATGAGCACACAAAGCAAGGACACTTACAAACTACTCCAAACAGGTGCTATATTAAAAATATATACACATTTATTCCAAGGCCTTTAAAACAATGACCGTAGTGAGGAATCACAATACAACTCTAGTAAACCAACACATACCATACCAATACAATATATATACAAATACAAACAAGTCTCAAGCGTTAGATGCACGAAATGTGTAGTCCACCTAAAAGGGAAGGAAAACAGGCAGTGCGAAATAATGCTTAGACCCAGTCCACCTTCAGAGGCACCTAACTAAAAGGAAGTCAGAGCCCTACGAAGAGTGGAGCCTTGTGCTCAAAAGTACCTGCACACGCTGGTGCCAACGGGCAAAAGGGGAGTCTCTTCGAGGGAGATCAGGCAGTTCAGTTTAGTGCACAAACGAAGAAGAACAGTGTTCCGCGACTCAAGCGCAGCCTCCACTGTGGGCAGAAGCAGAGCGCGAGTACGGAAAGGCGTGCTGTTTTGACACAGCGGGGAAAAGCTATGGGCTCCTGCAGGAGGGCGACCAGTTCCTAGCTATGCTACTCACCGGTCCACGATGCAAGCAGACCCAGGCTTCTCCGCGTCAGTTTCAGTCGCTGGCAGGTTCAGAAGAGCAGGGGACGTCTCATCGTCGTGTTTAGTCTGCAGCAGCAGAGTTGAGTAAAAGACGTCCCAAACGAAGGAACCCGCACAGTTTGTTACCACAGCAGGGCAACGGAGCGGCGGTGTGTATCTGAGCCAAATGTACACTACTCACTTCAGACCTGGGAACGCCAAGTGTACGAATCATGTGAGAGTGACAAGGACTCGATATACTACACAACCTGGCGGCGGTTACAGAGCAAGACTCCTGTGTAGGCTGGTCAGTCTGCTGGATGGCCCAGAGACGCTTCCGAAGGCTTACTAGCAGGAGATGGTGAAGATGCCGAGAATAGCTGTCCCCGCTATTCCAAGGGTCGAAGTACCAGTACAGGCCTTCTGGTTCGATCAAAGGTGAAAAGGGTTTCACAAGGCGACAGCAGTGCAGAGGAGCAGTCCTTCAGCGGGTCACCAGCGATTCCTCGGTTCAGCCTCTTGGTTGCAGGATACTTGGCTCCTGTATTCCTTCGTTCGTGAGAACTCAGGAGATTGACATGGTAGTGGTGTTTCCAGCCCCCTCTTATCCACGGTTCCCTTCGCGCCAAAACGGAGGGGACCCAATGGGAGATCCGCTCATCAACACTCACACCATTCGTGGACCTATCACGGACCACGGTGGTCCCAGGCATTCACACCACCCTAGACTCTCTGGCACCCAGGATATGTATTGGGACCAGACATCCCAGCCCACATCCTGGAGGCACACACAAGACATGTAGAAGCCTGCGAAAGCATCTGTGTTTCGCGGGAAAGCACATGCCCAAATAAGGAAGGCCCCAGGTCAGCTCGACCTGGGGAAGGTGAAGGGAGCAAGACGGTCAGCGGACAGGACAAAGGAGCCTCGTGGTCTGGCCATTTTGGGATCTAGGCCACCATTTTGGGTTAAGCGCGAGAAACGCGCTTAGAACGCCAAAAGGAGCTCAAAACACAAGAAACGATCGCTGCCACCATTCCCGTCCGTGAATCACTTGCACCGATCAGTTACAATCCTGAAAGAGTATCTAGGGCCTGTAGAAGGCTAGAGACCCAAGAGAGCAGTAACTTAGCTTACGGTGCCCTCTTGTGTCATGTTGCACGAAAGCCGCAACATGATACAAGAAACTACGGAAACCAGCGTTTCCTGGTACTGACTGTCTTAAGGGCATGACAGTTTCCCCGTAAGAAAGGAGCGAAAGCCCAGAGGAGTGCGGCAGAAGGATGCACTTCTCGGGCAAAGTCGAGAACAAGGTGAAAAACAACAGCAAAAAGTTTAGAGGTTGCCACATGGAAGGAAAATTACCTACAATTACGAAATCTTTCCTAACACTCGCCCCTCCCAGACTATGGACAGGGGGAACTAATCCACCCCTGGATGAGTCTCTTGTTCAGGTCGGTTAAACATTCTGCACAACCCATCAGCATTGCTATGTTGGACACCTGGCCTATGCTCAATAGTGAAGTCGAAGCCTTGTAGACTTATGGACCACCTAAGCAACTTTGGATTCTCCCCCTTCATGTTTATTAGCCACTTTAAGGGCTTATGGTCAGTTTGCACAGTGAAGTGGGTCCCATAGAGGTAGGGCCTCAGCTTCCTTAGGGCCCACACAACAGAGAAACATTCTTTCTCTACCGTGGACCATCTGAGCTCTCTGTCCTTAAACTGGCGACTAATAAAACCAATAGGGTGTTCCTTACCCTTCTCATCTACTTGCGATAGTACAGCTCCTATCCCAGTGTCAGAGGCGTCCGTCTGCACGATAAAAGGTCTTTGATAATCAGGGGCCCTGAGGACAGGGGCCTGGCACAAGGAGTCTTTTAAGCCATTGAAGGCCTTCTCACACTCGTCGGTCCAAGTTACCTTCTTGGGTTTCTTCAGAGTTGTGAGCGCAGTCAGAGGGACAGCTATGGTGCCATAGTCTGCCACAAAATTGCGGTAATACCCCGTGAGTCCTAAGAAGGCTCTCACTTGGGTTTGTGTAGTGGGGGTAGGCCAGTCTTGTACTGCTTATACTTTACTGGGTAGAGGCTGTATCCTCCCTCCACCTACTTCATGTCCAAGGTAAAACACTGAGCCTTGTCCAATCTGGCGTTTACTAGCCTTTATGGTCAAGTGTGCTTTCTGAAGAGCCTGGAGCACAATCCCGAGGTGTTTCACATGGTCTTCCCAGGTGGCACTGAAAACTGCTATATCGTCCAGATATGCAAGACAGAATTCGTCCAACCCATTCAAAACATGATGCACAAGCCTCTGGAAAGTGGCAGGTGCATTCTTCAACCCGAACGGCATTACCCGGAATTGGTAAAGGCCGTCTGGAGTAGAAAACGCTGTCTTCTCCTTGGCATGTTCTGCTAAAGCTATTTGCCAATAGCCAGCAGTGAGGTCAAACGTGCTGAGGTACTTGGAGGCACCCAAAGTATCCACCAGCTCATCTGTTCGAGGCAAGGGGTGTGCATCTGTCTTGGTGACAGCATTCAGAGCCCTGTAATCCACACAGAACCTCAATTCAGAAGTGCCTGCCTTTGGAACGAAAACCACAGGGCTGGACCAAGGACTACTAGAGGGTTCAATCACCCCAAGGTCTAACATCTTGTTGACCTCGGTCTTAATATAAGACCGTACTTTGTCTGACATCCTGTATCCCCTACTTTTGGTAGGTACACTGTCTCCTGTGTCTATGTTATGTTTGCACCAAGGTGTCAAACCAGGCGACTGTGAAAACAGGGGGGAAAACTGCCTAAGCAAACTTTTCACCTCAGCCTGCTGATCAGAAGTCAGGTGAGGGGCCACTCGGACACCCTCAAAGGAGCTATCTGAAGGACCGCTTTGGAACAGGTCGGGGAGAGGTTCAGACTCCTCTTCCTCAACATCTGAAGCCAGTAACAGTGCTGCGATTTCGACTCTTGGGACGAGAGCCTTCAGCCTATTCACGTGAAGCACTTTTGGAGCCTGTCCAGGCCTTCCAAGGTCCACTAAATAGTTAACCTCACCCAGGGGCTCCACCACTGTGTAAGGGCCTGACCATTTGTCCTGTAAAGCTCAAGGCCTTATGGGATTCATGATCAGGACTTGCTGACCAGGTGTAAAGTTGATGAGGGAAGCTTTCTGGTCGTACCAATGTTTCACCAGCGCTTGTACTGCCTTCAATTTATCACTAGCCAAGCCCATCAGAAGTACCATCCGTTTTCTGAGCCCTAGCACATAATCAACTACGTTGGTAGTAACAGGGGGAGTGGGCATCTCCCATCCCTCTTTGACTATGGCCAAGGGTCCTCGTACAGGATGACCAAACAGAAGTTTGAAGGGGCTGAAGCCAACACCCTCCTGTGGTACCTCTCGGTAGGCAAACAGTAAGCATGGTAAAAGAAGATCCCATTGTCTTCTCTGAAGCTTCTCCAGAGCCCCAATCATGCTTTTTAACGTTCTGTTGAAACGTTCCACCAGACCATTGGTCTGGGGGTGGTATGCAGAAGAGAACTTGTAGGTGACCCCACATTCTTTCCACATAGCCTGCATATACTTCGACATAAAGTTGCTGCCACGATCTGACACAACTTCTTTAGGGAAGCCAACCCTAGTAAATATGCCAAGTAAAGCTTTTGCAACTGACTTGGCAGTTACAGTTTTCAATGGGATGGCCTCAGGATATCTGGTTGCATGGTCGACCAGCACCAGGATAAACCTATTGCCCGAGGATGTTTGCGGGTCAAGGGGACCAACGATGTCGATCCCTACCCTTTCAAATGGTACCCCCACAACTGGGAGCGGTACCAACGGAGCTTGGATTGTCGAGCCAACCTTACCAGATAACTGGCAGGAGGCACAACTCCTGCAGTGACTTTCTACTTGCACCCCCATCTTGGGCCAGTAGAAGTGCATGGATAACCTTTGCTTGGTCCTCTTAATACCAAGGTGACCAGCAAGGAGCACTTCATGCGCCAACTGCAGGAGGAAGGGCCTAGCAGCAAGGGGAACCACCAACCTCCTATGGTCTCCTTCTGTAGACTCTGTGGGCTCACTATACAGGAGTCCACCTTCCCAATAAATCCTATGCGTCCCAGGAGGTTCACCCTCAAGCTGGGAGCAGGCCTGTCTCCTTAGGCCTTCCAGAGATGGGCACTCACGTTGGCCTTTACTGAATTCGTCCCTATCAGTACCTCCTTCAACTAACAAGTCTTTTAGTTCAGGATGGTCGTTGGGGTCAAATACTTCAGGCATCGCCACCTCCTCGTCAGGCCCGGGCGATTGACCAACTTCCTCCACCGCAGTGGTAGGCGAGCTTGGGGGAATATTCTCTTTCCCTCGTCTTGACTTGTTGACTCCTTTCGCCTTGGGTTTCCCCTTCGGCTGGGGCGGCGTATTGGTCTTGGCCAATGCTGCCCGTGCTTGAGACCGTGTGTAGGGTCTTTCGGCAGTGTCTCCTACGAGCCCTAAAGCTCTGAGATCATTACCTAACAAGACCTTTCCCGGGACGTTTCTCTGAATGCTCACTGGAATCCTGACTGCTGTACCATTTAAAGTAAGATTTACAGGTATTACTGGGAACATACGGAGTGGGCCGTCAGCCAACTTAGTGGGCATCAGAGTAGCTCTGGCAACTTCCTCTGAGTCTACCAAGGTAGAATCCACTACAGTTCGACTGCACCCACTATCCCTAAGAGCTGGAGTATCTACTCCATTGATCAGCACACTGTCTTTAAAGTAGTGCTTGGTATTATCTGGAATCCTAGCATAAGCCTCTGCGACTTTAGGCTCCCAGGAACCCAGGGAAACTAAAACTACCTCAGCCTCTATCCCGCTGGGAAATGAGTCTGAGGAGAAGGATGCTCCTGTAATCTCTTCTTCCTCGTAGGAGGAGAAGGCCAGATTAGCAGAGTGGACCCCCAAAGGTCTAACCTTACACCGGGGATCCCCCTTCACGTGGTCAGTTGCTCCACAAGCAAAACAAGATCCATTGGGTCTGTTTACATAGGGAGGCTTATTGTAACCAGAGTTCTGTTTCGGAGGCTGACCTCCACTACCCTGTGAGTTCTCTTGTGTCTTACCCTTATTTTTCTTTTTGTGGCCCTTTTGAGAAGAAGATTTATCAGATTCTCCACCCTCCTTATCTTTGGACTTTTTCCCTTCCTCCTGCTTACCAGGATGAGTTTTGTCCTTATGGGACACTCGATGTGACACCCATAAGTCTGCTGCAATGGCCAGCTTCTTAGGATCTATCTCCTTCGAATAGGCCAAATGCTGCTTAAGCTCCGGGGAAGAAGATGCAAAAATGTGTTCCAGCATGACAAGATTTATCATGCCTTCGAGGGTAGAAACCTTATAACCTTCGACCCAGCCAGTTAAGTTTTTCAAGGATTCAGTGACATAAGATACCCAAGTACCACCTTCCTTTTTCTTATACTCTATGAATCGTTTCAAATATTGGGCCGGAGTCTTCCCAAACTTTAAAATGAGAGTTTGCTTTAAAATTGCGAAATCAGCTCGCTCAGCCTTCGACATTTCCATAATGGCACTACAGCCAGAATGGGGCAGTCTGCTGAGTAACCAGGCAATCTTATCAGCATTGTCAACTTGTTGAACTTCGCATGCATACTCAAACGCATTCAGCCAGTCCATAATGTCATTCCTTTCCTCATACACACTGACCAGATCTTTCGGAAACCGTGGATGAGAGGAGGCCCCAGACCCATGTCCAGGACCCTTGGACCCATTTGCAACCTGAAGCTTGGCCAGTTCCAACTGGTGATCCCTGTCTTTCTGTTTTTCTGACTGTTCGATTTTTAGTTTGGCTATGCTGAATTCAAGCTCCTTCTGCCTAAACCGCAGCTCTTGCTTCTTGAATTCAAGCATAGCCTCCCCATCAACACTGACAGAGGAAACATTAGACATCTCATCCTCCCTGTCCTCGTGGTCACGGTGGATCAGTGCAGCGGCAGAACCGTCGGTTCTACCAGTGAGAGCAGCCCCACCTCCTTCCGCACTGTCCTCAGAAGTTATAGCGTCAAGCTGCGCTTCTTGCCACGCCACGATTCTTTGGATCATATCCAATTTCGTGCCTTGAGAGGAAACACCTCTCTCCGCACACATCTTTTTCAATGTTTCTGATTTGGAAGCATTTAAAGTTAACAAGGTATTTGTTTCCATACTGTTAGATAGGACTATGGCCTTTTTAAAGTTATACTACAACAATTCACTACGTGTCCTGGTAGGAATAACTTGAAATGCCTTAGTTCGTGCGCAACACTGGATACCTTCAGTGGTATCCCACCGCTGTACACCAATTTGTTAAGACGGATTTCTGAACTCTGTCCTGGTGGCGCAGAAGTTCAGAAGGCCAACCTAATTACTTGGAACAGGGTAACCTCTGGACAAGCCAGACCAATCAAGGTAGCGATCGCGGCGGTCAAGACTAGGTCTCAAGAGGGGTGAGGGTGACTGAAAGCCTGCAATGAGCACACAAAGCAAGGACACTTACAAACTACTCCAAACAGGTGCTATATTAAAAATATATACACATTTATTCCAAGGCCTTTAAAACAATGACCGTAGCGAGAAATCACAATACAACTCTAGTAAACCAACACATACCATACCAATACAATATATACACAAATACAAACAAGTCTCAAGCGTTAGATGCACGAAATGTGTAGTCCACCTAAAAGGGAAGGAAAACAGGCAGTGCGAAATAATGGTTAGACCCAGTCCGCCTTCAGAGGCACCTAACTAAAAGGAAGTCTGAGCCCTACGAAGAGTGGAGCCTTGTGCTCAAAAGTACCTGCACACGCTGGTGCCAACGGGCAAAAGGGGAGTCTCTTCGAGGGAGATCAGGCAGTTCAGTTTAGTGCACAAACGAAGAAGAACAGTGTTCCGCGACTCAAGCGCAGCCTCCACTGTGGGCAGAAGCAGAGCGCGAGTACGGAAAGGCGTGCTGTTTTGACACAGCGGGGAAAAGCTATGGGCTCCTGCAGGAGGGCGACCAGTTCCTAGCTATGCTACTCACCGGTCCCCGATGCAAGCAGACCCAGGCTTCTCCGCGTCAGTTTCAGTCGCTGGCAGGTTCAGAAGAGCAGGGGACATCTTGTCATTGTGTTGAGTCTGCAGCAGCAGAGTTGAGTAAAAGACGTCCCAAACGAAGGAACCCGCACAGTTTGTTACCACAGCAGGGGAACGGAGCGGCTGTGTGTATCTGAGCCAAATGTACACTACTCACTTCAGACCTGGGAACGCCAAGTGTACGAATCGTGTGAGAGTGACAAGGACTCGATATACTACACAACCTGGTGGCAGTTACAGAGCAAGACTCCTGTGTAGGCTGGTCAGTCTGCTGGATGGCCCAGAGACGCTTCCGAAGGCTTACTAGCAGGAGCTGGTGAAGATGCCGAGAATAGCTGTCCCCGCTATTCCAAGGGTCGAAGTACTAGTACAGGCCTTCTGCTTCGATCAAAGGTGAAAAGGGTTTCACAAGGCGACAGCAGTGCAGAGGAGCAGTCCTTCAGCGGGTCACCAGCGATTCCTCGGTTCAGCATCTTGGTTGCAGGATACTTGGCTCCTGTATTCCTTCGTTCGTGAGAACTCAGGAGATCGACATGGTAGTGGTGTTTCCAGCCCCCTCTTATCCACGGTTCCCTTCGCGCCAAAACGGTGGGGACCCAATGGGAGATCCGCTCATCAACACTCACACCATTCGTGGACCTATCACGGACCACGGTGGTCCCAGGCATTCACACGGGACCAGACATCCCAGCCCACATCCTGGAGGCACACACAAGACATGTAGAAGCCCGCGAAAGCATCCGTGTTTCGCGGGAAAGTACATGCCCAAATAGGGAAGGCCCCGGGTCGGCTCGACCTGGGGAAGGTGAAGGGAGCAAGACGGTCAGCGGACAGGACAAAGGAGCCTCGTGGTCTGGCCATTTTGGGAGCCAGGCCATCATTTTGGGTTAAGTGCGAGAAACGCGCTTAGAACGCCAAAAGGAGCTCAAAACACAAGAAATGATCGCTGCCACCATTCCCGTCCGTGAATCTCTTGCACCGATCAGTTACAATCCTGAAAGAGTATCTAGGGCCTGTAGAAGGCTAGAATCCCAAGAGAGCAGTAACTTAGCTTACAGTGCCCTCTTGTGTCATGTTGCACGAAAGCCGCAACATGATAAAAGAAACTACGGAAAACAGCGTTTCCCGGTACTGACTGTCTTAAGGCCATGTCAGTTTCCCCGTAAGAAAGGAGCGAAAGCCCAGAGGAGTGCGGCAGAAGGCTGCACTTCTCTGGCAAAGTCGAGAACAAGGTGAAAAACAACAGCAAAAAGTTTAGGGGTTGCCACATGGAAGGAAAATTACCTACAATTACGAAATCTTTCCTAACAGATATCACATCTCATGTTATAGGAAGAGTCTCAGGTTTGGTATAAGCATTGAGATATCACATCTCTGCAATCGGAAGTGTCTCAGGATTGGGATGGGAAGGAGTTGGATATCCCATCTCATGTTATAGGACGGGTCTCAGGATTGTTATTAGAATCATTGAGATATCATATATATTGCATGCTGTAGGAAGGGTCTAAGGATTGGAATGGGAAGGACTTGGATATCACATCTCATGCTATGGATAGACTCTCAGGTTTGGAAAGGGAAGAAGTTGGATATCACATTTCATGTTAGAGGAAGGATCTCAGGTTTGGTATTAGAGGCATTGAGATATCACATCTCATGCTATAGGAAGGGTCTCAGGATTGGAATGGGAAGGAGTTGGATATCACATCTCATGCTATAGGAAGGGTCTCAGGTTTGGTATAAGCATTGAGATATCACATCTCATGCTATCGGAAGGCTCTCAGGTTTGGAAGGGGAAAGAGTTGGATATCACATTTCATGTTAGAGGTAGGATCTCAGGTTTGGTATTAGAGGCATTGAGATATCACATCTCATGCTATCAGAAGGGTCTCAGGATTGGAATGGGAAGGAGTTGGATATCACATCTCATGCTAAAGGGAGGGTCTCAGGTTTGGAAGGGGAAGGATTTGGATATCACATCTCATGTTATAGGAAGGATCTCAGGTTTGGTATTAGAAGCATTGAGATATCACATCTCATGCTATCGGGAGGATCTCAGGTTTGGTATTAGAAGCATTGAGATATCACATCTCATGCTATCAGAATGGTCTCAGGATTGGAATCGGAAGGAGTTGGATATCACATCTCATGCTAAAGGGAGGGTCTCAGGTTTGGAAGGGGAAGGATTTGGATATCACATCTCATGTTATCAGAAGGATCTCAGGTTTGGTATTAGAAGTATTGAGATATCACATCTCATGCTATAGGAAGGGTCTCAGGATTGGAATGGGAAGGAGTTGGATATCACATCTCAAGCTATAGGAAGGGTCTCAAGTTTGGTATAAGCATTTAGATATCACATCACATGCTATAGGAAGGGTCTCAGGATTGGAATGGGAAGGAGTTGGATATCACATCTCATGTTATAGGAAAGATCTCAGGTTTGGTATAAGAAGCATTGAGATATCACATCTCATGCTATCGGAAGAATCTCAGATTTGGTATTAGAGGCATTGAGATATCACATCTCATGCTATCATAAGGGTCTCAGGATTGGAATGGGAAGGAGTTGGATATCACATCTCATGCTATAGGAAGGATCTCAGGTTTGGAACGGAAGGAGTTGGATATCACATCTCATGTTATAGGAAGAGTCTCAGATTTGGTATAAGCATTGAGATATCACATCTCTGCAATCGGAAGTGTCTCAGGATTGGGATGGGAAGGAGTTGGATATCACATCTCATGCTATAGGAAGGGTCTCAGGTTTGGAACGGGAAGGAGTTGGATATCCCATCTCATGTTATAGGACTGGTCTCAGGTTTGGTATTAGAAGCATTGAGATATCACATCACATGCTGTAGGAAGGGTCTCAGGTTTGGAATGGGAAGGAATTGGATATCACATCTCATGTTATAGGAAGGGTCTCAGGTTTGGTATAAGCATTGAGATATCACATCTCTGCTATCGGAAGTGTCTCAGGATTGGAATGGGAAGGACTTGGATATCACATCTCATGCTATAGGTAGGCTCTCAGGTTTGGAAAGGGAAGGAGTTGGATATCACATTTCATGTTAGAGGAAGGATCTCAGGTTTGGTATTAGAGCCATTGGATATCACATCTCATGCTATAGGAAGGGTCTCAGGATTGGAATGGGAAGGAGTTGGATATCACATCTCATGCTATAGGAAGGGTTTTAGGTTTGGTATAAGCATTGAGATATCACATCTCATGCTATAGGAAGGGTCTCAGGATTGGAATGGGAAGGATCTGTATATGACATCTCATGCAATAGTATGGTTCTCAGGTTTGGTATAAGCATTGGGATATCACATCTCACGCTATCGGAAGGGTATCAGGATTGGATTTGGAAGGAGTTGGATATCCCATCTCATGCTATAGGAAGGGTCTCAGGTTGGAATGGGAAGGAGTTGGATATCACATCTCATGTTATAGGAAGGGTCTCAGGATTGGAATGGGAAGGACTTGGATATCACATCTCATGCTATAGGAAGGCTCTCAGGTTTGGAAGGGGAAAGAGTTGGATATCACATTTCATGTTAGAGGTAGGATCTCAGCTTTGGTATTAGAGGCATTGAGATATCACATCTCATGCTATCAGAAGGGTCTCAGGATTGGAATGGGAAGGAGTTGGATATCACATCTCATGCTAAAGGGAGGGTCTCAGGTTTGGAAGGGGAAGGATTTGGATATCACATCTCATGTTATAGGAAGGATCTCAGGTTTGGTATTAGAAGCATTGAGATATCACATCTCATGCTATCGGGAGGATCTCAGGTTTGGTATTAGAAGCATTGAGATATCACATCTCATGCTATCAGAATGGTCTCAGGATTGGAATCGGAAGGAGTTGGATATCACATCTCATGCTAAAGGGAGGGTCTCAGGTTTGGAAGGGGAAGGATTTGGATATCACATCTCATGTTATCAGAAGGATCTCAGGTTTGGTATTAGAAGTATTGAGATATCACATCTCATGCTATAGGAAGGGTCTCAGGATTGGAATGGGAAGGAGTTGGATATCACATCTCAAGCTATAGGAAGGGTCTCAGGTTTGGTATAAGCATTGAGATATCACATCACATGCTATAGGAAGGGTCTCAGGATTGGAATGGGAAGGAGTTGGATATCACATCTCATGTTATAGGAAAGATCTCAGGTTTGGTATAAGAAGCATTGAGATATCACATCTCATGCTATCGGAAGAATCTCAGATTTGGTATTAGAGGCATTGAGATATCACATCTCATGCTATCATAAGGGTCTCAGGATTGGAATGGGAAGGAGTTGGATATCACATCTCATGCTATAGGAAGGATCTCAGGTTTGGAACGGAAGGAGTTGGATATCACATCTCATGTTATAGGAAGAGTCTCAGATTTGGTATAAGCATTGAGATATCACATCTCTGCAATCGGAAGTGTCTCAGGATTGGGATGGGAAGGAGTTGGATATCACATCTCATGCTATAGGAAGGGTCTCAGGTTTGGAACGGGAAGGAGTTGGATATCCCATCTCATGTTATAGGACTGGTCTCAGGTTTGGTATTAGAAGCATTGAGATATCACATCACATGCTGTAGGAAGGGTCTCAGGTTTGGAATGGGAAGGAATTGGATATCACATCTCATGTTATAGGAAGGGTCTCAGGTTTGGTATAAGCATTGAGATATCACATCTCTGCTATCGGAAGTGTCTCAGGATTGGAATGGGAAGGACTTGGATATCACATCTCATGCTATAGGTAGGCTCTCAGGTTTGGAAAGGGAAGGAGTTGGATATCACATTTCATGTTAGAGGAAGGATCTCAGGTTTGGTATTAGAGCCATTGGATATCACATCTCATGCTATAGGAAGGGTCTCAGGATTGGAATGGGAAGGAGTTGGATATCACATCTCATGCTATAGGAAGGGTTTTAGGTTTGGTATAAGCATTGAGATATCACATCTCATGCTATAGGAAGGGTCTCAGGATTGGAATGGGAAGGATCTGTATATGACATCTCATGCCATAGGAAGGGTCTCAGGTTTGGTATAAGCATTGAGATATCACATCTCTGCTTTCGGAAGGGTCTCAGGATTGGAATGGGAAGGAGTTGGATATCCCATCTCATGTTATAGGAAGAGTCTCAGGTTTGGTATTAGAAGCATTGAGATATCACATCTCATGCTATAGGAAGTGTCTCAGGATTGGAATGGGAAGGACTTGGATATCACATCTCATGCTATAGGGAGGGTCTCAAGTTTGATATTAGAAGCATTGAGATATCACATCTCATGCTATAGGAAGGGTCTCAGTATTGGAATGGGAAGGAGTTGGATATCACATCTCATGCTATAGGAAGGGTCTCAGGTTTGGTATAAGCATTGAGATATCACATCTCTGCTATTGGAAGGGTCTCAGGATTGGAATGGGAAGGAGTTGGATATTCCCATCTCATGTTATAGGAAGGGTCTATCAGGTCTTAGCATGAGACTCTTCCTATAACATGAGATGCGATATCCAACTCCTTCCCATTCCAATCCCGAGACCCTTCCGATAGCTTGAGATGTGATATCTCAATGCTTCTAATATCAATACTGAGACCCTCCCTATAGCATGAGATGTGATATCTAAGTCCTTCCCATTCCAATCCTGAGACCCTTCCGATTGCAGAGATGTGATATCTCAATGCTTATACCAAACCTGAGACCCTTCCTATAGCATGAGATGTGATATCCAACTCCTTCCCATTCCAATCCTGAGACCCTTCCTATAGCATGAGATGTGATATCTCAATGCTTCTAATACCAAACCTGAGATCCTTCCGATAGCATGAGATGTGATATCTCAATGCTTCTAATACCAAACCTGAGATCCTTCCTATAACATGAGATGTGATATCCAAATCCTTCCCCTTCCGAACCTGAGACCCTCCCTTTAGCATGAGATGTGATATCCAACTCCTTCCCATTCCAATCCTGATACCCTTCTGATAGCATGAGATGTGATATCTCAATGCCTCTAATACCAAACCTGAGATCCTACCTCTAACATGAAATGTGATATCCAACTCCTTCCCTTTCCAAACCTGAGAGCCTTCCTACAGCATGAGATGTGATATCCAAGTCCTTCCCATTACAATCCTGAGACCCTTCCTATAACATGAGATGTCATATCCAACTCCTTCCCATTCCAATCCTGATACCCTTCCGATAGCATGAGATGTGATATCCCAATGCTTCTACAAAACCTGAGACCCATACCATGGCATGAGAAGTGATATCAAACTCCCGTCCTATACCATGAGACTTGATATCTCAATGCTTCTAATACCAAACCTGAGACCGGTCCAATAACATGAGATGTGATATCCAAATCCTTCCCCTTCCAAACCTTAGACCCTTCCTTTATCATGAGATGTGATATCCAAGTCCTTCCCATTCCATTCCTGAGACCCTTCCTATAGCATGAGTTGTGATATCTCAATGCTTCTAATACCAAACCTGAGACCCTTCCTATAACATGAGATGTGATATCCAAGTCCTTCCCATTTCAATCCTGAGACCCTTCCTATAGCATGAGATGTGATATCTCAATGCTTCTAATACCAAACCTGAGACCCTTCCTATAACATGAATTCTGATATCCAAGTCCTTCCCATTCCAATCCTGAGACCCTTCCAAAGCAGAGATGTGATATCTCAATGCTTCTAATATCAAACCTGAGACCTGTCCTATAACATGAGATGGGATATCTCAATGCTTCTAATATCAATACTGAGACCCTCCCTATAGCATGAGATGTGATATCTAAGTCCTTCCCATTCCAATCCTGAGACCCTTCCGATAGCAGAGATGTGATATCCAACTCCTTCCCATTCCAATCCTGAGACCCTTCCTATAGCATGATATGTGAAATCTCAATGCTTCTACCAAAACTGAGACCCTTCCTTTAGCATGAGATGTGATATCCAACTCCTTTCCATTCCAATCCTGAGACCAGTCCTATAGCATGAGATGTGATATCTCAATGTTTCTAATAAAAAACCTGAGACCCTTCCTATAGCAAGAGATGCGATATCCAAATCCTTCCCATTCCAATCCTGAGACCCTTCCTATAGCATGAGATGTGATATCTCAATGCCTCTAATACCAAACCTGAGATCCTTCCTTGAACATGAAATGTGATATCCCACTCCTTCCCTTTCCAAACCTGAGAGTCTACCTATAGCATGAGATGTGATATCCAAGTCCTTCCCATTCCAATCCTTAGACACTTCCTACAGCATGAGATGTGATATCTCAATGATTCTATTACCAAACCTGAGACCCGTCCTATAACATGAGATGGGATATCCAACTCCTTCCCATTTCAATCCTGAGAAACTTCCGATAGCAGAGATGTGATATCTCAATGCTTAGACCAAACCTGAGACCCTTCCTATAACATGAGATGTGATATCCAACTCCTTCCCGTTCCAAACCTGAGACCCTTTCTATAGCAAGAATCTAATATCCAACTCCTTCCCATTCCAATCCTGACACCATTCCTATAACATGAGATGTGATATCTCAATGCTTCTAATACCAAACCTGAGATCCTTCCTATGACATGAGATGTGATATCCAATTCCTTCCCATTCCAAACCTGAGAGCCTTCCTATAGCATGAGATGTGATATCGAAGTATTTCCCTTTCCAATCCTGATACCCTTCCTATAACATGAGTTGTGATATCCAACTCCTTTCCATTCCAACCTGACACCCTTCCTATAGCATGAGATGGAATATCCAACTACTTCCAAATCCAATCCTGATACCCTTCCGATAGCATGAGATGTGATATCTCAATCCCTCTAATACCAAACCTGAGATCCTTCCTATAACATGAGATGTGATATCAAAATCCTTCCCCTTCCTAACCTGAGACCCTCCCTTTAGCATGAGATGTGATATCCAACTCCTTCCCATTCCAATCCTGAGACCCTTCTGATAGCATGAGATGTGATATGCAATGCCTCTAATACCAAACCTGAGATCCTACCTCTAACATGAAATGTGATATCCAACTCCTTCCCTTTCCAAACGTGAGAGCCTCCCTATAGCATGAGATGGGATATTCAAGTCCTTCCCATTCCAATCCTGAGACCCTTCCTATAGCATGAGATGTGATATCTCAATGCTTCTAATACCAAACCTGAGACCCTTCTATTAACATAAGATGGGATATCCAACTCCTTCCCATTCCAATCCTGAGACCCTTCCAATAGCAGAGATGTGATATCTCAATGCTGATACCAAACCTGAGACCCTTCCTATGGCATGAGATGTCATATACAACTCCTTCCCATTCCAATCCTGAGACCCTTCCTATAGCATGAGATGTGATATCTCAATGCTTATACCAAACCTGAGGCCCTTCCTATAGCATGAGATGTGATATCCAACTCCTTCCCATTCCAATCCTGAGACCCTTCCTATAACATGAGATGTGATGTCTCAATGCTTCTAATACCAAACCTGAGATCCTTCCTATGGCATGAGATGTCATATAAAACTCCTTCCCATTCCATTCCTGAGACCCTTCCTATAGCATGAGATGTGATATCCAACTCCTTCCCATTCCAATCCTGAGACCCTTCCTATAGCATGAGATGTGATATCCAAATCCTTCCCATTCCAATCGTGAGACCCTTCCTATAGCATGAGATGTGATATCCAAAACCTTCCCTTTCCAAAACTGAGAGCCTACCTATAGCATGAGATGTGATATCCAACTCCTTCCCATTCCAATCCTGAGACCCTTCCTATAGCATGAGATGTGATATCCAAATCCTTCCCATTCCAATCCTGAGACCCTTCCTATAGCATGAGATGTGATATCCAAATCCTTCCCCTTCCAAACCTGAGACCCTCCCTTTAGCATGAGATGTGATATCCAACTCCTTCCCATTCCAATCCTGAGACCCTTCTGATAGCATGAGATGTTATATCTCAATGCCTCTAATACCAAACCTGAGATCCTACCTCTGACATGAAATGTGATATCCAACTCCTTCCCATTGCAATCTTGAGACAGTTTCTATAGCATGAGATGTGATATCTCAATGCTTATACCAAACCTGAGACCCTTCCTATAGCATGAGATGTGATATCCAAATCCTTCCCATTCCAATCGTGAGACCCTTCCTATAGCATGAGATGTGATATCTCAATGCCTCTAATACCAAACCTGAGATCCTACCTCTATAATGAAATTTGATATGCAACTCCTTCCCCTTCCAAACCTGATAGCCTTCCTATAGCATGAGATGTGATATCCAAGTCCTTCCCATTCCAATCCTGATACCCTTCCTATAACATGAGATGTGATATCCAACTCCTTCCCATTCCAACCTGAGACCCTTCCTATAGCATGAGATGGGATATCCAACTCCTTCCAAATCCAATCCTGATACCCTTCCGATAGCATGAGTTGTGATATCCGAATGCTTCTACAAAACCTGAGACCCATACCATGGCATGAGATGTGATATCAAACTCCTTCCCATTCCAATCCTGACACCCTTCCTATAGCTTGAGATGTGATATCCAACTCCTTCCATTCCAATTCTGAGACCCTTCCGATAGCAGAGATGTGATATCTCAATGCTTATACCAAACCTGAGACCCTTGCTATAACATGAGATGTGATATTCAAGTCCTTCCCATTCCAATCCTGAGACCCTTCCTATAGCATGAGATGTGATATCTCAATGCTTCTAATACCAAACCTGAGACCCTTCCTATAATGAGATTGGATATCCAACTCCTTCCCATTCCAATCCTTAGACCCTTCCGATAGCAGAGATGTGATATCTCAATGCTTATACCAAACCTGAGACCCTTCCTATGGCATGAGATGTCAAATACAACTCCTTCCGATTCCAATCCTGAGACCCTTCCTATAGCATGAGATGTGATATCTCAATGCTTCTAATAATAAACCTGAGATCCTTCCTATAACATGAGATGTGATATCCAACTCCTTCCCATTCCAAACCTGAGACCCTTCCGATTGCATGAGATGTGATATCAAACTACTTCCCATTCCAATCCTGAGACCCTTCCTATACCATGAGATGTGATATCTCAATGCTTCTAATACCAAACCTGACACCCGTCCTAAAACATGAGATGTGATGTCCAAATCCTTCCCCTTCCAAACCTGAGATCTTTCCTTTAGCATGAGATGTGATATCCAACTCCTTCCCATTCCAATCCTGAGACCCTTCCTATACCATGAGATGTGATATCTCAATGCTTCTAATACCAAACCTGACACCCGTCCTAAAACATGAGATGTGATGTCCAAATCCTTCCCCTTCCAAACCTGAGATCTTTCCTTTAGCATGAGATGTGATATCCAACTCCTTCCCATTCCAATCCTGAGACCCTTCCTATACCATGAGATGTGATATCTCAATGCTTCTAATACCAAACCTGACACCCGTCCTAAAACATGAGATGTGATGTCCAAATCCTTCCCCTTCCAAACCTGAGATCTTTCCTTTAGCATGAGATGTGATATCCAACTCCTTCCCATTCCAATCCTGAGACCCTTCCTATAGCATGATATGTGATATCACAATTTTTCTAATACCAAACCTGAGATCCTTCCTATAACATGAGTTGTGATATCCAACTCCTTTCCATTCCAACCTGACACCCTTCCTATAGCATGAGATGGAATATCCAACTACTTCCAAATCCAATCCTGATACCCTTCCGATAGCATGAGATGTGATATCTCAATCCCTCTAATACCAAACCTGAGATCCTTCCTATAACATGAGATGTGATATCAAAATCCTTCCCCTTCCTAACCTGAGACCCTCCCTTTAGCATGAGATGTGATATCCAACTCCTTCCCATTCCAATCCTGAGACCCTTCTGATAGCATGAGATGTGATATGCAATGCCTCTAATACCAAACCTGAGATCCTACCTCTAACATGAAATGTGATATCCAACTCCTTCCCTTTCCAAACGTGAGAGCCTCCCTATAGCATGAGATGGGATATTCAAGTCCTTCCCATTCCAATCCTGAGACCCTTCCTATAGCATGAGATGTGATATCTCAATGCTTCTAATACCAAACCTGAGACCCTTCTATTAACATAAGATGGGATATCCAACTCCTTCCCATTCCAATCCTGAGACCCTTCCAATAGCAGAGATGTGATATCTCAATGCTGATACCAAACCTGAGACCCTTCCTATGGCATGAGATGTCATATACAACTCCTTCCCATTCCAATCCTGAGACCCTTCCTATAGCATGAGATGTGATATCTCAATGCTTATACCAAACCTGAGGCCCTTCCTATAGCATGAGATGTGATATCCAACTCCTTCCCATTCCAATCCTGAGACCCTTCCTATAACATGAGATGTGATGTCTCAATGCTTCTAATACCAAACCTGAGATCCTTCCTATGGCATGAGATGTCATATAAAACTCCTTCCCATTCCATTCCTGAGACCCTTCCTATAGCATGAGATGTGATATCCAACTCCTTCCCATTCCAATCCTGAGACCCTTCCTATAGCATGAGATGTGATATCCAAATCCTTCCCATTCCAATCGTGAGACCCTTCCTATAGCATGAGATGTGATATCCAAAACCTTCCCTTTCCAAAACTGAGAGCCTACCTATAGCATGAGATGTGATATCCAACTCCTTCCCATTCCAATCCTGAGACCCTTCCTATAGCATGAGATGTGATATCCAAATCCTTCCCATTCCAATCCTGAGACCCTTCCTATAGCATGAGATGTGATATCCAAATCCTTCCCCTTCCAAACCTGAGACCCTCCCTTTAGCATGAGATGTGATATCCAACTCCTTCCCATTCCAATCCTGAGACCCTTCTGATAGCATGAGATGTTATATCTCAATGCCTCTAATACCAAACCTGAGATCCTACCTCTGACATGAAATGTGATATCCAACTCCTTCCCATTGCAATCTTGAGACAGTTTCTATAGCATGAGATGTGATATCTCAATGCTTATACCAAACCTGAGACCCTTCCTATAGCATGAGATGTGATATCCAAATCCTTCCCATTCCAATCGTGAGACCCTTCCTATAGCATGAGATGTGATATCTCAATGCCTCTAATACCAAACCTGAGATCCTACCTCTATAATGAAATTTGATATGCAACTCCTTCCCCTTCCAAACCTGATAGCCTTCCTATAGCATGAGATGTGATATCCAAGTCCTTCCCATTCCAATCCTGATACCCTTCCTATAACATGAGATGTGATATCCAACTCCTTCCCATTCCAACCTGAGACCCTTCCTATAGCATGAGATGGGATATCCAACTCCTTCCAAATCCAATCCTGATACCCTTCCGATAGCATGAGTTGTGATATCCGAATGCTTCTACAAAACCTGAGACCCATACCATGGCATGAGATGTGATATCAAACTCCTTCCCATTCCAATCCTGACACCCTTCCTATAGCTTGAGATGTGATATCCAACTCCTTCCATTCCAATTCTGAGACCCTTCCGATAGCAGAGATGTGATATCTCAATGCTTATACCAAACCTGAGACCCTTGCTATAACATGAGATGTGATATTCAAGTCCTTCCCATTCCAATCCTGAGACCCTTCCTATAGCATGAGATGTGATATCTCAATGCTTCTAATACCAAACCTGAGACCCTTCCTATAATGAGATTGGATATCCAACTCCTTCCCATTCCAATCCTTAGACCCTTCCGATAGCAGAGATGTGATATCTCAATGCTTATACCAAACCTGAGACCCTTCCTATGGCATGAGATGTCAAATACAACTCCTTCCGATTCCAATCCTGAGACCCTTCCTATAGCATGAGATGTGATATCTCAATGCTTCTAATAATAAACCTGAGATCCTTCCTATAACATGAGATGTGATATCCAACTCCTTCCCATTCCAAACCTGAGACCCTTCCGATTGCATGAGATGTGATATCAAACTACTTCCCATTCCAATCCTGAGACCCTTCCTATACCATGAGATGTGATATCTCAATGCTTCTAATACCAAACCTGACACCCGTCCTAAAACATGAGATGTGATGTCCAAATCCTTCCCCTTCCAAACCTGAGATCTTTCCTTTAGCATGAGATGTGATATCCAACTCCTTCCCATTCCAATCCTGAGACCCTTCCTATACCATGAGATGTGATATCTCAATGCTTCTAATACCAAACCTGACACCCGTCCTAAAACATGAGATGTGATGTCCAAATCCTTCCCCTTCCAAACCTGAGATCTTTCCTTTAGCATGAGATGTGATATCCAACTCCTTCCCATTCCAATCCTGAGACCCTTCCTATACCATGAGATGTGATATCTCAATGCTTCTAATACCAAACCTGACACCCGTCCTAAAACATGAGATGTGATGTCCAAATCCTTCCCCTTCCAAACCTGAGATCTTTCCTTTAGCATGAGATGTGATATCCAACTCCTTCCCATTCCAATCCTGAGACCCTTCCTATAGCATGATATGTGATATCACAATTTTTCTAATACCAAACCTGAGATCCTTCCTATAACATGAGATGTGTATCCAAATCCTTCCCTTTCCAAACCTGAGACCCTTCCGATAGCATTAGATGTGATATCTCAATGCTTCTAAAACCAAACATGAGAACCATCCTATAACATGAGATGTGAAATCCAAATCCTTCCCTTTCCAAACCTGAGACCCTCCGTATAGCATGAGATGTGATATCTAAGTCCTTCCCATTCCTATCCTGAGACCCTTCCGATAGCAGAGATATGATATCTCAATGCTTGGACCAAACCTGAGAACCTTCCTATGGCATGAGATGTGATATCCAACTCCTTCCCATTCCAATCTTGAGACCCTTCCTATAGCATGAGATGTGATATCTCAATGCTTCTATCAAACCTGAGTCCCTTCCTTTAGCATGAGATGTGATATCCAACTCCTTCCCATTCCAATCTTGAGACCCTTCCTATAGCATGAGATGTGATATTTCAAAGCTTCTAATACCAAACCTGGGACCCGTCCTATAACATGAGATATGATATCCAAATCCTTCCCCTTCCAAACCTGAGACCCTTCCTTTAGCATGAGATGTGATATCTCAATGCCTCTAATACCAAACCAGAGATTCTTCCTATAACATGAGATGTGATATCTCAATGCTTCTAATACCAAACCTGAGACCCTTCCTATAACATAAGATGGGATATCCAACTCCTTCCCATTCCAATCCTGAGACCCTTCCGATAGCAGAGATGTGATATCTCAATGCTTATACCAAACCTGAGACCCTTCCTGTGGCATGAGATGTCATATAAAACTCCTTCCCATTCCAATCCTGAGACCCTTCCTATAGCATGATATGTGATATCACAATTTTTCTAATACCAAACCTGAGATCCTTCCTATAACATGAGATGTGTATCCAACTCCTTCCCATTCCAAAACCTGAGACCCTTCCTATAGCATGAGATGTGATATCTTAATGCTTCTAAAACCAAACCTGAGAACCATCCAATAACATATGTGAAATCCAAATCCTTCCCTTTCCAAACCTGAGACCCTTCCGATAGCATTAGATGTGATATCTCAATGCTTCTAAAACCAAACATGAGAACCATCCTATAACATGAGATGTGAAATCCAAATCCTTCCCTTTCCAAACCTGAGACCCTTCCTATAGCTTGAGATGTGATATCAAACTCCTTCCCATTCCAATCCTGTGATAGCTCCAGATGTGATATCCAACTCCTTCCCATTCCAATCCTGAGACCCTTCCTATACCATGAGTTGTGATATCTCAATGCTTCTAATACCAAACCTGAGACCCGTCCTAAAACATGAGATGTGAGATCCAAATCCTTCCCCCTCCAAACCTGAGAACCTTCCTATAGCTTGAGATGTGATATCAAACTCCTTCCCATTCCAATCCTGAGATAGCTTGAGATGTGATATCCAACTCCTTCCCATTCCTATCCTGAGACCCTTCCGATAGCAGAGATGTGATATCTCAATGCTTGTACCAAACCTGAGACCCTTCCTATGGCATGAGATGTGATATCCAACTTCTTCCCATTCCAATCCTGAGACCCTTCCTATAGCATGATATGTGATATCTCAATGCTTATACCAAACCTGAGACCCTTCCTATAGCATGAGATGTGATATCCAAATCCTTCCCATTCCAATCCTGAGACCCTTCCTATAGCATGAGATGTGATATCTCAATGCCTCTAATACCAAACCTGAGATCCTTCCTTGAACATGAAATGTGATATCCCACTCCTTCCCTTTCCAAACCTGAGAGTCTACCTATAGCATGAGATGTGATATCCAAGTCCTTCCCATTCCAATCCTTAGACACTTCCTACAGCATGAGATGTGATATCTCAATGATTCTATTACCAAACCTGAGACCCGTCCTATACCATGAGATGGGATATCCAACTCCTTCCCATTTCAATCCTGAGAAACTTCTGATAGCAGAGATGTGATATCTCAATGCTTAGACCAAACCTGAGACCCTTCCTATAACATGAGATGTGATATCCAACTCCTTCCAGTTCCAAACCTGAGACCCTTTCTATAGCAAGAATCTAATATCCAACTCCTTCCCATTCCAATCCTGAGACCATTCCTATAGAATGAGATGTGATATCTCAATGCTTCTAATACCAAACCTGAGATACTTCCTATGACATGAGATGTGATATCCAATTCCTTCCCATTCCAAACCTGAGACCCTTCCTATAGCATGAGATGTGATATCTCAATGCTTCTAATACCAAACCTGAGATCCTACCTCTAACATGAAATGTGATATCCAACTCCTTCCCTTTCCAATCCTGAGACATTTCTGATAGCATGAGATGTGATATCTCAATGCCTCTAATACCAAACCTGAGATCCTACCTCTAACATGAAATGTGATATCCAACTCCTTCCCCTTGCAAACCTGAGAGCCTTCCTATAGCATGAGATGTGATATCGAAGTATTTCCCATTCCAATCCTGAGACCCTTCCTATAACATGAGATGTGATATCCAACTCCTTCCCATTCCAACCTGAGACCCTTCCTATAGCATGAGATGTGATATCCAACTAATTCCAAATCCAATCCTGATACCCTTCCGATAGCATGAGATGTGATATCTCAATCCCTCTAATACCAAACCTGAGATCCTTCCTATAACATGAGATGTGATATCAAAATCCTTCCCCTTCCAAACCTGAGATGCTCCCTTTAGCATGAGATGTGATATCCAACTCCTTCCCATTCCAATCCTGAGACCCTTCTGATAGCATGAGATGTGATATTCAATGCCTCTAATACCAAACCTGAGATCCTACCTCTAACATGAAATGTGATATCCAACTCCTTCCCTTTCCAAACGTGAGAGCCTCCCTATAGCATGAGATGGGATATTCAAGTCCTTCCCATTCCAATCCTGAGACCCTTCCTATAGCATGAGATGTGATATCTCAATGCTTCTAATACCAAACCTGAGACCCTTCCTATAACATAAGATGGGATATCCAACTCCTTCCCATTCCAATCGTGAGACCCTTCCTATAGCATGAGATGTGATATCCAAAACCTTCCCTTTCCAAAACTGAGAGCCTACCTATAGCATGAAATGTGATATCCAACTCCTTCCCATTCCAATCCTGAGACCCTTCCTATAGCATGAGATGTGATATCTCAATGCTTATACCAAACCTGAGACCCTTCCTATAGCATGAGATGTGATATCCAAATCCTTCCCATTCCAATCCTGAGACCCTTCCTATAGCATGAGATGTGATATCCAAATCCTTCCCCTTCCAAACCTGAGACCCTCCCTTTAGCATGAGATGTGATATCCAACTCCTTCCCATTCCAATCCTGAGACCTTTCTGATAGCATGAGATGTTATATCTCAATGCCTCTAATACCAAACCTGAGATCCTACCTCTAACATGAAATGTGATATCCAAGTCCTTCCCCTTCTAAACCTGGGAGCCTTCCTATAACATGAGATGTGATATCGAAGTGCTTCCCATTCCAACCCTGAGACCCTTCCTATAACATGAGATGTGATATCCAACTCCTTCCCATTCCAAACCTGAGACCCTTCCTATAGCATGAGATGTGATGTCTCAATGCTTCTAATACCAAATCTGAGATCCTTCCTATAACATGAGATGTGATATCCAACTCCTTCCCATTGCAATCTTTAGACTGTTTCTATAGCATGAGATGTGATATCTCAATGCTTATACCAAACCTGAGACCCTTCCTATAGCATGAGATGTGATATCCAAATCCTTCCCATTCCAATCGTGAGACCCTTCCTATAGCATGAGATGTGATATCTCAATGCCTCTAATACCAAACCTGAGATCCTACCTCTAAAATGAAATTTGATATGCAACTCCTTCCCCTTCCAAACCTGATAGCCTTCCTATAGCATGAGATGTGATATCCAAGTCCTTCCCATTCCAATCCTGATACCCTTCCTATAACATGAGATGTGATATCCAATTCCTTCCCATTCCAACCTGAGACCCTTCCTATAGCATGAGATGGGATATCCAACTCCTTCCAAATCCAATCCTGATACCCTTCCGATAGCATGAGATGTGATATCCCAATGCTTCTACAAAACCTGAGACCCATACCATGGCATGAGATGTGATATCAAACTCCTTCCCATTCCAATCCTGACACCCTTCCTATAGCTTGAGATGTGATATCCAACTCCTTCCCATTCCAATTCGGAGACCAGTCCTATACCATGGGACTTGATATCTCAATGCTTCTAAAGCAAACCTGAGACCGGTCCTATAACATGAGATGTGATATCCAAATCTTCCCCTTCCAAACCTTAGACCCTTCCTTTATCATGAGATGTGATATCCAATTCGTTCCCATTCCAATCCTGAGACCCTTCCTATAGCATGAGATGTGATATCTCAATGCTTCTAATACCAAACCTGAGACCCTTGCTATAACATGAGATGTGATATTCAAGTCCTTCCCATTCCAATCCTGAGACCCTTCCTATAGCATGAGATGTGATATCTCAATGCTTCTAATACCAAACCTGAGACCCTTCCTATAATGAGATGGGATATCCAACTCCTTCCCATTCCAATCCTGAGACCCTTCCGATAGCAGAGATGTGATAGCTCAATGCTTATACCAAACCTGAGACCCTTCCTATGGCATGAGATGTCAAATACACCTCCTTCCGATTCCAATCCTGAGACCCTTCCTATAGCATGAGATGTGATATCTCAATGCTTCTAATAATAAACCTGAGATCCTTCCTATAACATGAGATGTGATATCCAACTCCTTCCCATTCCAAACCTGAGACCCTTCCGATTGCATGAGATGTGATATCAAACTCCTTCCCATTCCAATCCTGAGATAGCTTGAGATGTGATATCCAACTCCTTCCCATTCCATTCCTGAGACCCTTCCTATACTATGAGATGTGATATCTCAATGCTTCTAATACCAAACCTGACACCCGTCCTAAAACATGAGATGTGATATCCAACTCCTTCCCATTCCAAACCTGAGACCCTTCCGATTGCATGAGATGTGATATCAAACTCCTTCCCATTCCAATACTGAGATAGCTTGAGATGTGATATCCAACTCCTTCCCATTCCAATCCTGAGACCCTTCCTATAGCCTGAGATGTGATATCTTAATGCTTCTAAAACCAAACCTGAGAACCATCCAATAACATATGTGAAATCCAAATCCTTCCCTTTCCAAACCTGAGACCCTCCCTATAGCATGGGATGTGATATCTAAGTCCTTCCCATTCCTATCCTGGGACCCTTCCGATAGCAGACATGTGATATCTCAATGCTCGGACCAAACCTGAGACCCTTCCTATGACATGAGATGTGATATCCAACTCCTTCCCATTCCAATCCTGAGACCCTTCCTATAGCATGAGATGTGATATCTCAATGCTTCTATCAAACCTGAGTCCCTTCCTTTAGCATGAGATGTGATATCCAACTCCTTCCCATTCCAATACTGAGACCCTTCCTATAGCATGAGATGTGATATTTCAAAGCTTCTAATACCAAACCTGGGACCCGTCCTATAACATGAGATATGATATCCAAATCCTTCCCCTTCCAAACCTGAGACCCTTCCTTTAGCATGAGATGTGATATCCAAATCCTTCCCATTCCAATCCTGAAACTCTTCCTATAGCATGAGATGTGATATCTCAATGTTTCTAATAAAAAACCTGAGACTCTTCCTATAGCAAGAGATGTGATATCCAAATCCTTCCCATTCCAATCCTGAGACCCTTCCTATAACATGAGATGTGATATCGCAATGCCTCTAATACCAAACCTGAGATTCTTCCTATAACATGAGATGTGATATCTCAATGCTTCCAATACCAAACCTGAGACCCTCCCTTTAGCATGAGATGTGATATCCGACTCCTTCCCATTCCAATCCTGAGACCCTTCTGATAGCATGAGATGTGATATCTCAATGCCTCTAATACCAAACCAGAGATTCTTCCTATAACATGAGATGTGATATCTCAATGCTTCTAATACCAAACCTGAGACCCTCCCTTTAGCATGAGGTGTGATATCCGACTCCTTCCCATTCCAATCCTGAGACCCTTCTGATAGCATGAGATGTGATATCTCAATGCTTCTAACACCAAACCTGAGACCCTTCCTATAACATAAGATGGGATATCCAACTCCTTCCCATTCCAATCCTGAGACCCTTCCGATAGCAAAGATGTGATATCTCAATGCTTATACCAAACCTGAGACCCTTCCTGTGGCATGAGATGTCATATCCAACTCCTTCCCATTCCAATCCTGAGACCCTTCCTATAGCATGATATGTGATATCACAATTTTTCTAATACCAAACCTGAGATCCTTCCTATAACATGAGATGTGTATCCAACTCCTTCCCACTCCAAAACCTGAGACCCTTCCTATAGCATGAGATGTGATATCTTAATGCTTCTAAAAACAAACCTGAGAACCATCCAATAACATATGTGAAATCCAAATCCTTCCCTTTCCAAACCTGAGACCCTTCCGATTGCATTAGATGTGATATCTCAATGCTTCTAAAACCAAACATGAGAACCATCCTATAACATGAGATGTGAAATCCAAATCCTTCCCTTTCCAAACCTGAGACCCTTTCTCTAGCTTGAGATGTGATATCAAACTCCTTCCCATTCCAATCCTGTGATAGCTTGAGATGTGATATCCAACTCCTTCCCATTCCAATCCTGAGACCCTTCCTATACCATGAGATGTGATATCTCAATGCTTCTAATACCAAACCTGAGACCCGTCCTAAAACATGAGATATGAGATCCAAATCCTTCCCCTTCCAAACCTGAGAACCTTCCTATAGCTTGAGATGTGATATCAAACTCCTTCCCATTCCAATCCTGAGATAGCTTGAGATGTGATATCCAACACCTTCCCATTCCTATCCTGTGACCCTTCCGATAGCAGAGATGTGATATCTCAATGCATGTACCAAACCTGAGACCCTTCCTATGGCATGAGATGTGATATCCAACTCCTTCCCATTCCAATCCTGAGACCTTCCTATAGCATGAGATGTGATATCTCAAAGCTTCTAATACCAAACCTGCGACCCGTCCTATAACATGAGATATGATATCGAAATCCTTCCCCTTCCAAACCTGAGACCCTTCCTTTAGCATGAGATGTGATATACAAATCCTTCCCATTCCAATCCTGAAACCCTTCCTATAGCATGAGATGTGATATCTCAATGTTTCTAATAAAAAAACTGAGACCCTTTCTATAGCAAGAGATGTGACATCCAAATCCTTCCCATTCCAATCCTGAGATCCTTCCTATTGGATGAGATGTGAAATCCAACTCCTTCCCATTCCAGTACTGAGACACTTCCTATACCATGAGATGTGATATCTCAATGCTTCTACCAAAACTGAGACCCTTCCTTTAGCATGAGATGTGATATCCAACTCCTTCCCATTCCAATCCTGAGACCCTTCCTATAGCATTAGATGTGATATCTCAATGCCTCTAATACCAAACCTGAGATTCTTCCTATAACATGAGATGTGATATCTCAATGCTTCTAATACCAAACCTGAGACCCTCCCTTTAGCATGAGATGTGATATCCGACTCCTTCCCATACCAATCCTGAGACCCTTCTGATAGCATGAGATGTGATATCTCAATGCCTCTAATACCAAACCTGAGATTCTTCCTATAACATGAGATGTGATATCGCAATGCTTCTAATACCAAACCTGAGACCCTCCCTTTAGCATGAGATGTGATATCCGACTCCTTCCCATTCCAATCCTGAGACCCTTCTGATAGCATGAGATGTGATATCTCAATGCTTCTAATACCAAACCTGAGACCCTTCCTATAACATAAGATGGGATATCCAACTTCTTCCCATTCCAATCCTGAGACCCTTCCGATAGCAGAGATGTGATATCTCAATGCTTATACCAAACCTGAGACCCTTCCTGTGGCATGAGATGTCATATACAACTCCTTCCCATTCCAATCCTGAGACCCTTCCTATAGCATGAGATGTGATATCCAACTCCTTCCCATTCCAATCATGAGACCCTTCCTATAGCATGAGATTTGATATCTCAATGCTTCTAATAATAAACCTGAGATCCTTCCTATAACATGAGATGTGATATCCAACTCCTTCCCATTCCAAACCTGAGACCCTTCCGATTGCACGAGATGTGATATCAAACTCCTTCCCATTCCAATCCTGAGACCCTTCCTATACCATGAGATGTGATATCTCAATGCTTCTAATACCAAACCTGACACCCGTCCTAAAACATGAGATGTGATGTCCAAATCCTTCCACTTCCAAACCTGAGATCTTTCCTTTAGCATGAGATGTGATATCCAACTCCTTCCCATTCCAATCCTGAGACCCTTCCTATACCATGAGATGTGATATCTCAATGCTTCTAATACCAAACCTGACACCTGTCCTAAAACATGAGATGTGATGTCCAAATCCTTCCCCTTCCAAACCTGAGATCTTTCCTTTAGCATGAGATGTGATATCCAACTCCTTCCCATTCCAATCCTGAGACCCTTCCTATACCATGAGATGTGATATCTCAATGCTTCTAATACCAAACCTGACACCCGTCCTAAAACATGAGATGTGATGTCCAAATCCTTCCCCTTCCAAACCTGAGATCTTTCCTTTAGCATGAGATGTGATATCCAACTCCTTCCCATTCCAATCCTGAGACCCTTCCTATAGCATGATATGTGATATCACAATTTTTCTAATACCAAACCTGAGATCCTTCCTATAACATGAGATGTGTATCCAAATCCTTCCCTTTCCAAACCTGAGACCCTTCCGATAGCATTAGATGTGATATCTCAATGCTTCTAAAACCAAACATGAGAACCATCCTATAACATGAGATGTGAAATCCAAATCCTTCCCTTTCCAAACCTGAGACCCTCCCTATAGCATGAGATGTGATATCTAAGTCCTTCCCATTCCTATCCTGAGACCCTTCCGATAGCAGAGATATGATATCTCAATGCTTGGACCAAACCTGAGAACCTACCTATGGCATGAGATGTGATATCCAACTCCTTCCCATTCCAATCTTGAGACCCTTCCTATAGCATGAGATGTGATATCTCAATGCTTCTATCAAACCTGAATCCCTTCCTTTAGCATGAGATGTGATATCCAACTCCTTCCCATTCCAATCCTGAGACCCTTCCTATAGCATGAGATGTGATATTTCAAAGCTTCTAATACCAAACCTGGGACCCATCCTATAACATGAGATATGATATCCAAATCCTTCCCCTTCCAAACCTGAGACCCTTCCTTTAGCATGAGATGTGATATCTCAATGTTTCTAATAAAAAACCTGAGACTCTTCCTATAGCAAGAGATGTGATATCCAAATCCTTCCCATTCCAATCCTGAGACCCTTCCTATAACATGAGATGTGATATCTCAATGCCTCTAATACCAAACCTGAGATTCTTCCTATAACATGAGATGTGATATCTCAATGCTTCTAATACCAAACCTGAGACCCTCCCTTTAGCATGAGATGTGATATCCGACTCCTTCCCATTCCAATCCTGAGACCCTTCTGATAGCATGAGATGTGTTATCTCAATGCCTCTAATACCAAACCAGAGATTCTTCCTATAACATGAGATGTGATATCTCAATGCTTCTAATACCAAACCTGAGACCCTCCCTTTAGCATGAGATGTGATATCCGACTCCTTCCCATTCCAATCCTGAGACCCTTCTGATAGCATGAGATATGATATCTCAATGCTTCTAATACCAAACCTGAGACCCTTCCTATAACATAAGATGGGAGATCCAACTCCTTTCCATTCCAATCCTGAGACCCTTCCGATATCAGAGATGTGATATCTCAATGCTTATACAAAACCTGAGACCCTTCCTATAGCATGAGATGTGATATCCAAATCCTTCCCATTCCAATCCTGAGACCCTTCCTATAGCATGATATGTGATATCACAATTTTCCTAATACCAAACCTGAGACCCTTCCTATAACATGAGATGTGTATCCAACTCCTTCCCATTCCAAAACCTGAGACCCTTCCTATAGCATGAGATGTGATATCTTAATGCTTCTAAAACCAAACCTGAGAACCATCCAATAACATATGTGAAATCCAAATCCTTCCCTTTCCAAACCTGAGACCCTTCCGATAGCATTAGATGTGATATCTCAATGCTTCTAAAACCAAACATGAGAACCATCCTATAACATGAGATGTGAAATCCAAATCCTTCCCTTTCCAAACCTGAGACCCTTCCTATAGCTTGAGATGTGATATCAAACTCCTTCCCATTCCAATCCTGTGATAGCTCGAGATGTGATATCCAACTCCTTCCCATTCCAATCCTGAGACCCTTCATATACCATGAGATGTGATATCTCAATGCTTCTAATACCAAACCTGAGACCCGTCCTAAAACATGAGATGTGAGATCCAAATCCTTCCCCCTCCAAACCTGAGAACCTTCCTATAGCTTGAGATGTGATATCAAACTCCTTCGCATTCCAATCCTGAGATAGCTTGAGATGTGATATCCAACTCCTTCCCATTCCTATCCTGAGACCCTTCCGATAGCAGAGATGTGATATCTCAATGCTTGTACCAAACCTGAGACCCTTCCTATGGCATGAGATGTGATATCCAACTCCTTCCCATTCCAATCCTGAGACCCTTCCTATAGCATGATATGTGATATCTCAATGTTTATACCAAACCTGAGACCCTTCCTATAGCATGAGATGTGATATCCAACTCCTTCCCATTCCAATCCTGAGAACCTTCCTATAGCATGAGATGTGATATCCAATGGCTCTAATACCAAACCTGAGATCCTTCCTCTAACATGAAATGTGATATCCAACACCTTCCCTTTCCAAACCTGAGAGCCTACCTATAGCATGAGATGTGATATCCAAGTCCTTCCCATTCCAATCCTTAGACCCTTCCTACAGCATGCAATATGATATCTCAATGATTCTAATAACAAACCTGAGACCCGTCCTATAACATGAGATGTGATATCCAACTCCTTCCCATTCCAATCCTGAGACACTTCCGATAGCAGAGATGTGATATCTCAATGCTTATACCAAACCTGAGACCCTTCCTATAACATGAGATGTGATATCCAATTCCTTCCCATTCCAAACCTGAGACCCTTCCTACAGCATGTGATGTGATATCTCAATGCTTGTAATACCAAACCTGAGACCAGTCCTATAACATGAGATGGGATATCCAACTCCTTCCCGTTCCAAACCTGAGACCCTTCCTATAGCATGAGATGTGATATCCAACTCCTTCCCATCCCAATCCTGAGACACTTCCGATTGCAGAGATGTGATATCTCAATGCTTATACCAAATGTGAGACTCTTCCTATAACATGAGATGTGATATCCAACTCCTTCCCGTTCCAAACCTGAGATCCTTCCTATAGCATGAGATGTGATATCCAACTCCTTCCCATTCCAATCCTGAGACCCTTATGATAGCATGAGATGTGATATCTCAATGCCTCTAATACCAAATCTGAGATTCCTCCGATAGCATGAGATGTGATATCTCAATGCTTCTTATACCAAACCTGAGATCCTTCCTATAACATGAGATGTGATATCCAAGTCCTTCCCATTCCAATCCTGAGACCCTTCCTATAGCATGTGATGTGATATCTCAATGCTTATACCAAACCTGAGACCCTTCCTATGGCATGAGATGTCATATACAACTCCTTCCCATTCCAATCCTGAGCCCTTCCTATATCATGAGATGTGATATCTCAATGCTTATACCAAACCTGAGACTCTTCCTATAGCATGAGATGTGATATCCAACTTCTTCCCATTCCAATCCTGAGACCCTTCCAATAACATGAGATGTGTTGTCTCAATGCTTCTAATACCAAACCTGAGATCTTTCCTATAACATGAGGTGTGATATCCAACTCCTTCCCATTCCAATCCTGAGGCCCTTCCTATAGCATGTGATGTGATATCCCAATGCTTATACCAAACCTGAGACCCTTCCTATAGCTTGAGATGTGATATCCAACTCCTTCCCATTCCAATCCTGAGACCCTTCCTATAGCATGAGATGTGATATCTCAATACTTCTAATACCAAACCTGAGATCCTTCTGATAACATGAGATGTGATATCCAAATCCTTCCCCTTCCAAACCTGAGACCCTCCCTTTAGCATGAGATGTGATATCCAACTCCTTCCGATTCCAATCCTGGACCATTCTGATAGCATGAGATGTGATATCTCAATGCTTCTAATACCAAACCTGAGATCCTTCCGATAGCATGAGATGTGATATCTCAATGCTTCTAATACCAAACCTAAGATCCTTCCTATAACATGAGATGTGATATCCAAATCCTTCCCCTTCCAAACCTGAGACCCTCCCTTTAGCATGAGATGTGATATCCAACTCCTTCCCATTCCAATCCTGAGACCCTTCTGATAGCATGAGATGTGATATCTCAATGCCTCTAATACCAAACCTGAGATCCTACCTCTAACATGAAATGTGATATCCAACTCTTTCCCCTTCCAAACCTGAGAGCCTTCCTATAGCATGAGATGTGATATCCAAGTCCTTCCCATTCCAATCCTGAGACCCTTCCTATAACATGAGATGTGATATCCAACTCCTTCCCATTCCAACCTGAGACCCTTCCTATAGCATGAGATGGGATATCCAGCTCCTTCCAAATCCAATCCTGATACCCTTCCGATAGCATGAGATGTGATATCCCAATGCTTATACCAAACCTGAGACCCATACTATTGCATGAGATGTGATATCAAACTCCTTCCCATTCCAATCCTGAGACCCTTCCTATAGCTTGAGATGTGATATCCAACTCCTTCTCATTCCAATTCTGAGACCCTTCCTATACCATAAGACTTGATATCTCAGTGCTTCTAATACCAAACCTGAGACCCGTCCTATAACATGAGATGTGATATCCAAATCCTTCCCCTTCCAAACCTTAGACCCTTCCTTTATCATGAGATGTGATATCCAACTCCTTCCCATTCCAATCCTGAGACCCTTCCGATATCGTGAGATGTGATATCTCAATGCTTCTAATATCAAACTTGAGACCCTCCCTATAGCATGAGATGGATTATCCAAGTCCTTCCCATTCCAATCCTGAGACCCTTCCTATAGCATGAGATGTGATATCTCAATGCTTCTAATACCAAACCTGAGACCCTTCCTATAACATGAGATGGGAATATCCAACTCCTTCCCATTCCAATCCAGAGACCCTTCCGATAGAAGAGATGTGATATCTCAATGCTTATACCAAACCTGAGATCCTTCCTATAGCATGAGATGTGATATCCTACTCCTTCCCATTCCAATCCTGAGACCCTTCCTATAGCATAAGATGTGATATCTCAATGATTCTAATATCAAACTTGAGACCCTCCCTATAGCATGAGATGTGATATCCAAGTCATTCCCATTCCAATCCTGAGACACTTCCTATAGCATGAGATGTGATATCTCAATGCTTCTAATACCAAACCTGAGACTCTTCCTATAACATGAGATGGGATATCCAACTCCTTCCCATTCCAATCCTGAGACCCTTCCGATAGCAGAGATGTGATATCTCAAAGCTTATACCAAACCTGAGACCCTTCCTATGGCTTGAGATGTCATATACAACTCCTTCCCATTCCAATCCTGAGACCCTTCCGATAGCATGAGATGTGATATCTCAATGCTTATACCAAACCTGAGACCCTTCGTATAGCATGAGATGTGATATCCAACTCCTTCCCATTCCAATCCTGAGACCCTTCCTATAGCATGAGATGTGATGTCTCAATGCTTCTAATACCAAACCTGAGATTCTTCGTTTAACATGAGATGTGATATCCAACTCCTTCCATTCCAATCCTGAGACCCTTCCTATAGCATGAGATGTGATATCTCAATGCTTATACCAAACCTGAGACCCTTCCTATAGCATGAGATGTGATATCCAACTCCTTCCCATTCCAATCCTGAGACCCTTCCTATAGCATGAGATGTGATATCTCAATGCCTCTAATACCAAACCTGAGATCCTTCCTCTAACATGAAATGTGATATCCAACTCCTTCCCTTTCCAAACCTGAGAGCCTATCCATAGCATGAGATGTGATATCCAAGTCCTTCCCATTCCAATCCTGAGACCCTTCCAATAACATGAGATGTGATGTCTCAATGCTTCTAATACCAAACCTGAGATCTTTCCTATAACATGAGATGTGATATCCAACTCCTTCCCATTCCAATCCTGAGGCCCTTCCTATAGCATGTGATGTGATATCTCAATGCTTATACCAAACCTGAGACCCTTCCTATAGCTTGAGATGTGATATCCAACTCCTTCCCATTCCAATCCTGAGACCCTTCCTATAGCATGAGATGTGATATCTCAATACTTCTAATACCAAACCTGAGATCCTTCTGATAACATGAGATGTGATATCCAAATCCTTCCCCTTCCAAACCTGAGACCCTCCCTTTAGCATGAGATGTGATATCCAACTCCTTCCGATTCCAATCCTGAGACCATTCTGATAGCATGAGATGTGATATCTCAATGCTTCTAATACCAAACCTGAGATCCTTCCGATAGCATGAGATGTGATATCTCAATGCTTCTAATACCAAACCTGAGATGCTTCCTATAACATGAGATGTGATATCCAAATCCTTCCCCTTCCAAACCTGAGACCCTCCCTTTAGCATGAGATGTGATATCCAACTCCTTCCCATTCCAATCCTGAGACCCTTCTGATAGCATGAAATGTGATATCTCAATGCCTCTAATACCAAACCTGAGATCCTACCTCTAACATGAAATGTGATATCCAACTCTTTCCCCTTCCAAACCTGAGAGGCTTCCTATAGCATGAGATGTGATATCCAAGTCCTTCCCATTCCAATCCTGAGACCCTTCCTATAACATGAGATGTGATATCCAACTCCTTCCCATTCCAACCTGAGACCCTTCCTATAGCATGAGATGGGATATCCAGCTCCTTCCAAATCCAATCCTGATACCCTTCCGATAGCATGAGATGTGATATCCCAATGCTTATACCAAACCTGAGACCCATACTATTGCATGAGATGTGATATCAAACTCCTTCCCATTCCAATCCTGAGACCCTTCCTATAGCTTGAGATGTGATATCCAACTCCTTCTCATTCCAATTCTGAGACCCTTCCTATACCATAAGACTTGATATCTCAGTGCTTCTAATACCAAACCTGAGACCCGTCCTATAACATGAGATGTGATATCCAAATCCTTCCCCTTCCAAACCTTAGACCCTTCCTTTATCATGAGATGTGATATCCAACTCCTTCCCATTCCAATCCTGAGACCCTTACGATATTGTGAGATGTGATATCTCAATGCTTCTAATACCAAACCTGAGACCCTTCCTATAACATGAGATGGGAATATCCAACTCCTTCCCATTCCAATCCTGAGACCCTTCCGATAGAAGAGATGTGATATCTCAGTGCTTATACCAAACCTGAGATCCTTCCTATAGCATGAGATGTGATATCCTACTCCTTCCCATTCCAATCCTGAGACCCTTCCTATAGCATAAGATGTGATATCTCAATGATTCTAATATCAAACTTGAGACCCTCCCTATAGCATGAGATGTGATATCCAAGTCATTCCCATTCCAATCCTGAGACACTTCCTATAGCATGAGATGTGATATCTCAATGCTTCTAATACCAAACCTGAGACTCTTCCTATAACATGAGATGGGATATCCAACTCCTTCCCATTCCAATCCTGAGACCCTTCCGATAGCAGAGATGTGATATCTCAAAGCTTATACCAAACCTGAGACCCTTCCTATGGCTTGAGATGTCATATACAACTCCTTCCCATTCCAATCCTGAGACCCTTCCGATAGCATGAGATGTGATATCTAACTCCTTCCCATTCCATTCCTGAGACCCTTCTGATAGCATGAGATGTGATATCTCAATGCCTCTAATACCAAACCTGAAATCCTACCTCTAACATGAAATGAGATATCCAACTCTTTCCCCTTCCAAACCTGAGAGCCTTCCTATAGCATGAGATGTGATATCCAAGTCCTTCCCATTCCAATACTGAGACCCTTCCTATAGCTTGAGATGTGATATCCAACTCCTTCCCATTCCAATTCTGAGACCCTTCCTATAGCATGAGATGTGATATCTCAATGCTTATACCAAACCTGAGAGCCTACCTATAGCATGAGATGTGATATCCAAGTCCATCCCATTCCAATCCTTAGACCCTTCCTACAGCATGCGATGTGAATATCTCAATGATTCTAATACCAAACCAGAGACTCTTCCTATAACATGAGATGGGATATCCAACTCCTTCCCATTCCAATTCTGAGACCCTTCCTATACTATGAGACTTGATATCTCAATGCTTCTAATACCAAACCTGAGACCCGTAATATAACATGAGATGTGATATCCAAATCCTTCCCCTTCCAAACCTTAGACCCTTCCTTTATCATGAGATGTGATATCCAACTCCTTCCCATTCCAATCCTGAGACCCTTCCGATATCATGAGATGTGATATCTCAAAGCTTCTAATATCAAACTTGAGACCCTCCCTATAGCATGAGATGTGATATCCAAGTCCTTCCCATTCCAATCCTGAGACCCTTCCTATAGCATGAGATGTGATATCTCAATGCTTCTAATACCAAACCTGAGACCCTTCCTATAACATGAGATGGGAATATCCAACTCCTTCCCATTCCAATCTTGAGACCCTTCCGATAGCAGAGATGTGATATCTCAATGCTTATACCACACCTGAGATCCTTCCTATAACATGAGATGTGATATCCAACTCCTTCCCATTCCAATCCTGAGACACTTCCTATAGCATGAGATGTGATATCTCACTGCTTATACCAAACCTGAGACCCTTCCCATAGCAGGAGATGTGATATCCAACTCCTTCCCATTCCAATCCTCAGACCCTTCCTATAGCATGAGATGTGATATCTCAATGCTTCTAATGTCAAACTTGAGACCCTACATATAGCATGAGATGTGATATCCAAGTCCTTCCCATTCCAATCCTGAGACACTTCCTATAGCATGAGATGTGATATCTCAATGCTTCTAATACCAAACCTGAGACTCTTCCTATAACATGAGATGTGATATCCAACTCCTTCCAATTCCAATCCTGACACCCTTTTGATAGCAGAGATGTGATATCTCAATGTTTATACCAAACCTGAGACCCTTCCTACGGCATGAGATGTCATATTCAACTCCTTCCCATTCCAATCCTGAGACCCTTCCTATAGCATGAGATGTGATGTCTCAATGCTTCTAATACCAAACCTGAGATCCTTCCTATAACATGAGATGTGATATCCAACTCCTTCCATTCCAATCCTGAGATCCTTCCTATAGCATGAGATGTGATATATCAATGCTTATACCAAACCTGAGACCCTTCCTATAGCATGAGATGTGATATCCAACTCCTTCCCATTCCAATCCTGAGACCATTCCTATAGCCTGAGATGTGATATCCAATTCCTTCCCATTCCAATCCTGAGACCCTTCCTATAGCATGAGATGTGATATCTCAATGCTTATACCAAACCTGAGAGCCTACCTATAACATGAGATGTGATATCCAAGTCCATCCCATTCCAATCCTTAGACCCTTCCTACAGCATGCGATGTGATATCTCAATGATTCTAATACCAAACCAGAGACTCTTCCTATAACATGAGATGGGATATCCAACTCCTTCCCATTCCAATCCTGAGCCACTTCCGATAGCAGAGATGTGATATCTCAATGCTTATACCAAACCTGAGACCCTTCCTATAACATGAGATGTGATATCCAACTCCTTCCCGTTCCAAACCTGAGACACTAACTATAGCATATGTGATATCCAACTCCTTCCCATTCCAAACATGAGACCCTTCCTATAGCAAGAAAGTAATATCCAACTCCTACCCATTCCAATCCTGAGACCCTTCCTATAGCAAGAGATGTGATATCCAAATCCTTCCCATTCCAATCCTGAGATCCTTCCTATAACATGAGATGTGATATCCAACTTCTTCCCATTCCAACCTGAGACACTTCCTATAGCATGAGAAGGGATATCCAACTCCTTCCCAATCCAAACCTGAGACCCTTCCTATGGCATGAGATGTGATATCCAACTCCTTGCCATTCAAATCCTGGGACCCTTCCTATAGCATGAGAAGGGATATCCAACTCCTTCCCAATCCAATCCTGAGACCCTTCCGATAGCAGCGACGTGATATCTCAATGCTTCTACCAAACCTGAGACCCTTCCTTTAGCATGAGATGTGATATCCAAATCCTTCACATTCCAATCCTGAGACCCTTCCTATAGCATGAGATGTGATATCTCAATGCTTCTAATACCAAACCTGAGATCCTTCCTATAACATGAGATGTGATATCCAATTCCTTCCCATTCCAAACCTGAGACCCTTCCTATTGGATGAGATGTGATATCCAACTCCTTCCCATTCCAACCCTGAGACCCTTCCTATAGCATGAGATGTGATGTCTCAATGCGTCTAATACCAAACCTGAGATCCTTCCTATAACATGAGATGTGATATCCAACTCCTTCCATTCCAATCCTGAGACCCGTCCTATAGCATGAGATGTGATATCTCAATGCTTATACCAAACCTGAGACCCTTCCTATAGCATGAGATGTGATATCCAACTCCTTCCCTTTCCAAACCTAAGAGCCTATCTATAGCATGAGATGTGATATCCAAGTCCTTCACATTCCAACCCTTAGACCCTTCCTACAGCATGCAATATGATATCTCAATGATTCTAATAACAAACCTGAGACCCGTCCTATAACATGAGATGGGATATCCAACTCCTTCCCATTCCAATCCTGAGACACTTCCGATAGCAGAGATGTGATATCTCAATGCTTATACCAAACCTGAGACCCTTCCTATAACATGAGATGTGATATCCAAATCCTTCCCGTTCCAAACCTGAGACCCTTCCTTTAGCATGAGATGTGATATCCATCTCCTTCCCATTCCAATCCTGAGACACTTCCGATAGCATGAGATGTGATATCTCAATGCTTCTAATATCAAAACTGAGACCCTCCCTATAGCATGATATGTGATATCTAAGTCCTTCCCATTCCAATCCTGAGACCCTCCCTATAGCATGAGATGTGATATCCAACTCCTTCCCATTCCAATCCTGAGACCCTTCCTATAGCATGAGATATGATATCTCAATACTTCTAATACCAAACGTGAGATCCTTCCGATAACATGAGATGTGATATCCAAATCCTTCCCCTTCCAAACCTGAGACCCTCCCTTTAGCATGAAATGTGATATCCAACTCCTTCCTATTCCAATCCTGAGACTCTTCTGATAGCATGAGATGTGATATCTCAATGCTTCTAATACCAAACCTGAGATCCTTCCTATAACATGAGATGTGATATCCAAATCCTTCCCCTTCCAAACCTGAGACCCTCCCTTTAGCATGAGATGTGATATCTAACTCCTTCCCATTCCATTCCTGAGACCCTTCTGATAGCATGAGATGTGATATCTCAATGCCTCTAATACCAAACCTGATATCCTACCTCTAACATGAAATGAGATATCCAACTCTTTCCCCTTCCAAACCTGAGAGCCTTCCTATAGCATGAGATGTGATATCCAAGTCCTTCCCATTCCAATACTGAGACCCTTCCTACAGCTTGAGATGTGATATCCAACTCCTTCCCATTCCAATTCTGAGACCCTTCCTATAGCATGAGATGTGATATCTCAATGCTTATACCAAACCTGAGAGCCTACCTATAGCATGAGATGTGATATCCAAGTCCATCCCATTCCAATCCTTAGACCCTTCCTACAGCATGCGATGTGATATCTCAATGATTCTAATACCAAACCAGAGACTCTTCCTATAACATGAGATGGGATATCCAACTCCTTCCCATTCCAATTCTGAGACCCTTCCTATACTATGAGACTTGATATCTCAATGCTTCTAATACCAAACCTGAGACCCGTAATATAACATGAGATGTGATATCCAAATCCTTCCCCTTCCAAACCTTAGACCCTTCCTTTATCATGAGATGTGATATCCAACTCCTTCCCATTCCAATCCTGAGACCCTTCCGATATCATGAGATGTGATATCTCAAAGCTTCTAATACCAAACTTGAGACCCTCCCTATAGCATGAGATGTGATATCCAAGTCCTTTCCATTCCAATCCTGAGACCCTTCCTATAGCATGAGATGTGATATCTCAATGCTTCTAATACCAAACCTGAGACCCTTCCTATAACATGAGATGGGAATATCCAACTCCTTCCCATTCCAATCTTGAGACCCTTCCGATAGCAGAGATGTGATATCTCAATGCTTATACCACACCTGAGATCCTTCCTATAACATGAGATGTGATATCCAACTCCTTCCCATTCCAATCCTGAGACACTTCCTATAGCATGAGATGTGATATCTCACTGCTTATACCAAACCTGAGACCCTTCCCATAGCAGGAGATGTGATATCCAACTCCTTCCCATTCCAATCCTCAGACCCTTCCTATAGCATGAGATGTGATATCTCAATGCTTCTAATGTCAAACTTGAGACCCTACATATAGCATGAGATGTGATATCCAAGTCCTTCCCATTCCAATCCTGAGACACTTCCTATAGCATGAGATGTGATATCTCAATGCTTCTAATACCAAACCTGAGACTCTTCCTATAACATGAGATGTGATATCCAACTCCTTCCAATTCCAATCCTGAGACCCTCTTGATAGCAGAGATGTGATATCTCAATGTTTATACCAAACCTGAGACCCTTCCTACGGCATGAGATGTCATATTCAACTCCTTCCCATTCCAATCCTGAGACCCTTCCTATAGCATGAGATGTGATGTCTCAATGCTTCTAATACCAAACCTGAGATCCTTCCTATAACATGAGATGTGATATCCAACTCCTTCCATTCCAATCCTGAGATCCTTCCTATAGCATGAGATGTGATATATCAATGCTTATACCAAACCTGAGACCCTTCCTATAGCATGAGATGTGATATCCAACTCCTTCCCATTCCAATCCTGAGACCATTCCTATAGCCTGAGATGTGATATCCAATTCCTTCCCATTCCAATCCTGAGACCCTTCCTATAGCATGAGATGTGATATCTCAATGCTTATACCAAACCTGAGAGCCTACCTATAACATGAGATGTGATATCCAAGTCCATCCCATTCCAATCCTTAGACCCTTCCTACAGCATGCGATGTGATATCTCAATGATTCTAATACCAAACCAGAGACTCTTCCTATAACATGAGATGGGATATCCAACTCCTTCCCATTCCAATCCTGAGCCACTTCCGATAGCAGAGATGTGATATCTCAATGCTTATACCAAACCTGAGACCCTTCCTATAACATGAGATGTGATATCCAACTCCTTCCCGTTCCAAACCTGAGACACTAACTATAGCATATGTGATATCCAACTCCTTCCCATTCCAAACATGAGACCCTTCCTATAGCAAGAAAGTAATATCCAACTCCTACCCATTCCAATCCTGAGACCCTTCCTATAGCAAGAGATGTGATATCCAAATCCTTCCCATTCCAATCCTGAGATCCTTCCTATAACATGAGATGTGATATCCAACTTCTTCCCATTCCAACCTGAGACACTTCCTATAGCATGAGAAGGGATATCCAACTCCTTCCCAATCCAAACCTGAGACCCTTCCTATGGCATGAGATGTGATATCCAACTCCTTGCCATTCAAATCCTGGGACCCTTCCTATAGCATGAGAAGGGATATCCAACTCCTTCCCAATCCAATCCTGAGACCCTTCCGATAGCAGCGACGTGATATCTCAATGCTTCTACCAAACCTGAGACCCTTCCTTTAGCATGAGATGTGATATCCAAATCCTTCACATTCCAATCCTGAGACCCTTCCTATAGCATGAGATGTGATATCTCAATGCTTCTAATACCAAACCTGAGATCCTTCCTATAACATGAGATGTGATATCCAATTCCTTCCCATTCCAAACCTGAGACCCTTCCTATTGGATGAGATGTGATATCCAACTCCTTCCCATTCCAACCCTGAGACCCTTCCTATAGCATGAGATGTGATGTCTCAATGCGTCTAATACCAAACCTGAGATCCTTCCTATAACATGAGATGTGATATCCAACTCCTTCCATTCCAATCCTGAGACCCGTCCTATAGCATGAGATGTGATATCTCAATGCTTATACCAAACCTGAGACCCTTCCTATAGCATGAGATGTGATATCCAACTCCTTCCCTTTCCAAACCTAAGAGCCTATCTATAGCATGAGATGTGATATCCAAGTCCTTCACATTCCAACCCTTAGACCCTTCCTACAGCATGCAATATGATATCTCAATGATTCTAATAACAAACCTGAGACCCGTCCTATAACATGAGATGGGATATCCAACTCCTTCCCATTCCAATCCTGAGACACTTCCGATAGCAGAGATGTGATATCTCAATGCTTATACCAAACCTGAGACCCTTCCTATAACATGAGATGTGATATCCAAATCCTTCCCGTTCCAAACCTGAGACCCTTCCTTTAGCATGAGATGTGATATCCATCTCCTTCCCATTCCAATCCTGAGACACTTCCGATAGCATGAGATGTGATATCTCAATGCTTCTAATATCAAAACTGAGACCCTCCCTATAGCATGATATGTGATATCTAAGTCCTTCCCATTCCAATCCTGAGACCCTCCCTATAGCATGAGATGTGATATCCAACTCCTTCCCATTCCAATCCTGAGACCCTTCCTATAGCATGAGATATGATATCTCAATACTTCTAATACCAAACGTGAGATCCTTCCGATAACATGAGATGTGATATCCAAATCCTTCCCCTTCCAAACCTGAGACCCTCCCTTTAGCATGAAATGTGATATCCAACTCCTTCCTATTCCAATCCTGAGACTCTTCTGATAGCATGAGATGTGATATCTCAATGCTTCTAATACCAAACCTGAGATCCTTCCTATAACATGAGATGTGATATCCAAATCCTTCCCCTTCCAAACCTGAGACCCTCCCTTTAGCATGAGATGTGATATCTAACTCCTTCCCATTCCATTCCTGAGACCCTTCTGATAGCATGAGATGTGATATCTCAATGCCTCTAATACCAAACCTGATATCCTACCTCTAACATGAAATGAGATATCCAACTCTTTCCCCTTCCAAACCTGAGAGCCTTCCTATAGCATGAGATGTGATATCCAAGTCCTTCCCATTCCAATACTGAGACCCTTCCTACAGCTTGAGATGTGATATCCAACTCCTTCCCATTCCAATTCTGAGACCCTTCCTATAGCATGAGATGTGATATCTCAATGCTTATACCAAACCTGAGAGCCTACCTATAGCATGAGATGTGATATCCAAGTCCATCCCATTCCAATCCTTAGACCCTTCCTACAGCATGCGATGTGATATCTCAATGATTCTAATACCAAACCAGAGACTCTTCCTATAACATGAGATGGGATATCCAACTCCTTCCCATTCCAATTCTGAGACCCTTCCTATACTATGAGACTTGATATCTCAATGCTTCTAATACCAAACCTGAGACCCGTAATATAACATGAGATGTGATATCCAAATCCTTCCCCTTCCAAACCTTAGACCCTTCCTTTATCATGAGATGTGATATCCAACTCCTTCCCATTCCAATCCTGAGACCCTTCCGATATCATGAGATGTGATATCTCAAAGCTTCTAATACCAAACTTGAGACCCTCCCTATAGCATGAGATGTGATATCCAAGTCCTTTCCATTCCAATCCTGAGACCCTTCCTATAGCATGAGATGTGATATCTCAATGCTTCTAATACCAAACCTGAGACCCTTCCTATAACATGAGATGGGAATATCCAACTCCTTCCCATTCCAATCTTGAGACCCTTCCGATAGCAGAGATGTGATATCTCAATGCTTATACCACACCTGAGATCCTTCCTATAACATGAGATGTGATATCCAACTCCTTCCCATTCCAATCCTGAGACACTTCCTATAGCATGAGATGTGATATCTCACTGCTTATACCAAACCTGAGACCCTTCCCATAGCAGGAGATGTGATATCCAACTCCTTCCCATTCCAATCCTCAGACCCTTCCTATAGCATGAGATGTGATATCTCAATGCTTCTAATGTCAAACTTGAGACCCTACATATAGCATGAGATGTGATATCCAAGTCCTTCCCATTCCAATCCTGAGACACTTCCTATAGCATGAGATGTGATATCTCAATGCTTCTAATACCAAACCTGAGACTCTTCCTATAACATGAGATGTGATATCCAACTCCTTCCAATTCCAATCCTGAGACCCTCTTGATAGCAGAGATGTGATATCTCAATGTTTATACCAAACCTGAGACCCTTCCTACGGCATGAGATGTCATATTCAACTCCTTCCCATTCCAATCCTGAGACCCTTCCTATAGCATGAGATGTGATGTCTCAATGCTTCTAATACCAAACCTGAGATCCTTCCTATAACATGAGATGTGATATCCAACTCCTTCCATTCCAATCCTGAGATCCTTCCTATAGCATGAGATGTGATATATCAATGCTTATACCAAACCTGAGACCCTTCCTATAGCATGAGATGTGATATCCAACTCCTTCCCATTCCAATCCTGAGACCCTTCCTATAGCCTGAGATGTGATATCCAATTCCTTCCCATTCCAATCCTGAGACCCTTCCTATAGCATGAGATGTGATATCTCAATGCTTATACCAAACCTGAGAGCCTACCTATAACATGAGATGTGATATCCAAGTCCATCCCATTCCAATCCTTAGACCCTTCCTACAGCATGCGATGTGATATCTCAATGATTCTAATACCAAACCAGAGACTCTTCCTATAACATGAGATGGGATATCCAACTCCTTCCCATTCCAATCCTGAGACCCTTCCTATAGCAAGAGATGTGATATCCAAATCCTTCCCATTCCAATCCTGAGATCCTTCCTATAACATGAGATGTGATATCCAACTTCTTCCCATTCCAACCTGAGACACTTCCTATAGCATGAGAAGGGATATCCAACTCCTTCCCAATCCAAACCTGAGACCCTTCCTATGGCATGAGATGTGATATCCAACTCCTTGCCATTCAAATCCTGAGACCCTTCCTATAGCATGAGAAGGGATATCCAACTCCTTCCCAATCCAATCCTGAGACCCTTCCGATAGCAGCGACGTGATATCTCAATGCTTCTACCAAACCTGAGACCCTTCCTTTAGCATGAGATGTGATATCCAAATCCTTCCCATTCCAACCCTGAGACCCTTCCTATAGCATGAGATGTGATGTCTCAATGCTTCTAATACCAAACCTGAGATCCTTCCTATAACATGAGATGTGATATCCAACTCCTTCCATTCCAATCCTGAGACCCGTCCTATAGCATGAGATGTGATATCTCAATGCTTATACCAAACCTGAGACACTTCCTATAGCATGAGATGTGATATCCAACTGCTTCCCATTCCAATCCTGAGACCCTTCCTATAGCATGATATGTGATATCTCAATGCTTCTAATACCAAACCTGAGATCCTTCCTCTAACATGAAATGTGATATCCAACTCCTTCCCTTTCCAAACCTAAGAGCCTATCTATAGCATGAGATGTGATATCCAAGTCCTTCACATTCCAACCCTTAGACCCTTCCTACAGCATGCAATATGATATCTCAATGATTCTAATAACAAACCTGAGACCCGTCCTATAACATGAGATGGGATATCCAACTCCTTCCCATTCCAATCCTGAGACACTTCCGATAGCAGAGATGTGATATCTCAATGCTTATACCAAACCTGAGACCCTTCCTATAACATGAGATGTGATATCCAAATCCTTCTCGTTCCAAACCTGAGACCCTTCCTTTAGCATGAGATGTGATATCCAGCTCCTTCCCATTCCAATCCTGAGACACTTCCGATAGCATGAGATGTGATATCTCAATGCTTCTAATATCAAAACTGAGACCCTCCCTATAGCATGATATGTGATATCTAAGTCCTTCCCATTCCAATCCTGCGACCCTTCCTATAGCATGAGATATGATATCTCAATACTTCTAATACCAAACGTGAGATCCTTCCGATAACATGAGATGTGATATCCAAATCCTTCCCCTTCCAAACCTGAGACCCTCCCTTTAGCATGAAATGTGATATCCAACTCCTTCCTATTCCAATCCTGAGACTCTTCTGATAGCATGAGATGCGATATCTCAATGCTTCTAATACCAAACCTGAGATCCTTCCGATAGCATGAGATGTGATATCTCAATGCTTCTAATACCAAACCTGAGATCCTTCCTATAACATGAGATGTGATATCCAAATCCTTCCCCTTCCAAACCTGAGACCCTCCCTTTAGCATGAGATGTGATATCTAACTCCTTCCCATTCCATTCCTGAGACCCTTCTGATAGCATGAGATGTGATATCTCATTGCCTCTAATACCAAACCTGAGATCCTACCTCTAACATGAAATGAGATATCCAACTCTTTCCCCTTCCAAACCTGAGAGCCTTCCTATAGCATGAGATGTGATATCCAAGTCCTTCCCATTCCAATACTGAGACCCTTCCTATAGCTTGAGATGTGATATCCAACTCCTTCCCATTCCAATTCTGAGACCCTTCCTATAGCATGAGATGTGATATCTCAATGCTTATACCAAACCTGAGAGCCTACCTATAGCATGAGATGTGATATCCAAGTCCATCTCATTCCAATCCTTAGACCCTTCCTACAGCATGCGATGTGAATATCTCAATGATTCTAATACCAAACCAGAGACTCTTCCTATAACATGAGATGGGATATCCAACTCCTTCCCATTCCAATTCTGAGACCCTTCCTATACTATGAGAATTGATATCTCAATGCTTCTAATACCAAACCTGAGACCCGTAATATAACATGAGATGTGATATCCAAATCCTTCCCCTTCCAAACCTTAGACCCGTCCTTTATCATGAGATGTGATATCCAACTCCTTCCCATTCCAATCCTGAGACCCTTCCGATATCATGAGATGTGATATCTCAAAGCTTCTAATATCAAACTTGAGACCCTCCCTATAGCATGAGATGTGATATCCAAGTCCTTCCCATTCCAATCCTGAGACCCTTCCTATAGCATGAGATGTGATATCTCAATGCTTCTAATACCAAACCTGAGACCCTTCCTATAACATGAGATGGGAATATCCAACTCATTCCCATTCCAATCTTGAGACCCTTCCGATAGCAGAGATGTGATATCTCAATGCTTATACCACACCTGAGATCCTTCCTATAACATGAGATGTGATATCCAACTCCTTCCCATTCCAATCCTGAGACACTTCCTATAGCATGAGATGTGATATCTCACTGCTTATACCAAACCTGAGACCCTTCCCATAGCAGGAGATGTGATATCACACTCCTTCCCATTCCAATCCTCAGACCCTTCCTATAGCATGAGATGTGATATCTCAATGCTTCTAATGTCAAACTTGAGACCCTACCTATAGCATGAGATGTGATATCCAAGTCCTTCCCATTCCAATCCTGAGACACTTCCTATAGCATGAGATGTGATATCTCAATGCTTCTAATACCAAACCTGAGACTCTTCCTATAACATGAGATGGGATATCCAACTCCTTCCAATTCCAATCCTGAGACCCTTTTGATAGCAGAGATGTGATATCTCAATGTTTATACCAAACCTGAGACCCTTCCTACGGCATGAGATGTCATATTCAACTCCTTCCCATTCCAATCCTGAGACCCTTCCTATAACATGAGATGTGATATCCAACTCCTTCCATTCCAATCCTGAGACCCTTCCTATAGCATGAGATGTGATATCTCAATGCTTATACCAAACCTGAGACGCTTCCTATAGCATGAGATGTGATATCCAACTCCTTCCCATTCCAATCCTGAGACCCTTCCTATAGCCTGAGATGTGATATCCAATTCCTTCCCATTCCAATCCTGAGACCCTTCCTATAGCATGAGATGTGATATCTCAATGCTTATACCAAACCTGAGAGCCTACCTATAATATGAGATGTGATATCCAAGTCCATCCCATTCCAATCCTTAGACCCTTCCTACAGCATGCGATGTGATATCTCAATGATTCTAATACCAAACCAGAGACTCTTCCTATAACATGAGATGGGATATCCAACTCCTTCCCATTCCAATTATGAGACCCTTCCTATACTATGAGACTTGATATCTCAATGCTTCTAATACCAAACCTGAGACCCGTAATATAACATGAGATGTGATATCCAAATCCTTCCCCTTCCAAACCTTAGACCCTTCCTTTATCATGAGATGTGATATCCAACTCCTTCCCATTCCAATCCTGAGACCCTTCCGATATCATGAGATGTGATATCTCAAAGCTTCTAATATCAAACTTGAGACCCTCCCTATAGCATGAGATGTGATATCCAAGTCCTTCCCATTCCAATCCTGAGACCCTTCCTATAGCATGAGATGTGATATCTCAATGCTTCTAATACCAAACCTGAGACCCTTCCTATAACATGAGATGGGAATATCCAACTCCTTCCCATTCCAATCTTGAGACCCTTCCGATAGCAGAGATGTGATATCTCAATGCTTATACCACACCTGAGATCCTTCCTATAACATGAGATGTGATATCCAACTCCTTCCCATTCCAATCCTGAGACACTTCCTATAGCATGAGATGTGATATCTCACTGCTTATACCAAACCTGAGACCCTTCCCATAGCAGGAGATGTGATATCCAACTCCTTCCCATTCCAATCCTCAGACCCTTCCTATAGCATGAGATGTGATATCTCAATGCTTCTAATGTCAAACTTGAGACCCTACCTATAGCATGAGATGTGATATCCAAGTCCTTCCCATTCCAATCCTGAGACACTTCCTATAGCATGAGATGTGATATCTCAATGCTTCTAATACCAAACCTGAGACTCTTCCTATAACATGAGATGGGATATCCAACTTCCAATTCCAATCCTGAGACCCTTTTGATAGCAGAGATGTGATATCTCAATGTTTATACCAAACCTGAGACCCTTCCTACGGCATGAGATGTCATATTCAACTCCTTCCCATTCCAATCCTGAGACCCTTCCTATAGCATGAGATGTGATGTCTCAATGCTTCTAATACCAAACCTGAGATCCTTCCTATAACATGAGATGTGATATCCAACTCTTTCCATTCCAATCCTGAGACCCGTCCTATAGCATGAGATGTGATATCTCAATGCTTATACCAAACCTGAGACACTTCCTATAGCATGAGATGTGATATCCAACTGCTTCCCATTCCAATCCTGAGACCCTTCCTATAGCATGAGATGTGATATCTCAATGCTTCTAATACCAAACCTGAGATCCTTCCTCTAACATGAAATGTGATATCCAACTCCTTCCCTTTCCAAACCTAAGAGCCTATCTATAGCATGAGATGTGATATCCAAGTCCTTCACATTCCAACCCTTAGACCCTTCCTACAGCATGCAATATGATATCTCAATGATTCTAATAACAAACCTGAGACCCGTCCTATAACATGAGATGGGATATCCAACTCCTTCCCATTCCAATCCTGAGACACTTCCGATAGCAGAGATGTGATATCTCAATGCTTATACCAAACCTGAGACCCTTCCTATAACATGAGATGTGATATCCAAATCCTTCTCGTTCCAAACCTGAGACCCTTCCTTTAGCATGAGATGTGATATCCAGCTCCTTCCCATTCCAATCCTGAGACACTTCCGATAGCATGAGATGTGATATCTCAATGCTTCTAATATCAAAACTGAGACCCTCCCTATAGCATGATATGTGATATCTAAGTCCTTCCCATTCCAATCCTGAGACCCTCCCTATATCATGAGATGTGATATCCAACTCCTTCCCATTCCAATCCTGCGACCCTTCCTATAGCATGAGATATGATATCTCAATACTTCTAATACCAAACGTGAGATCCTTCCGATAACATGAGATGTGATATCCAAATCCTTCCCCTTCCAAACCTGAGACCCTCCCTTTAGCATGAAATGTGATATCCAACTCCTTCCTATTCCAATCCTGAGACTCTTCTGATAGCATGAGATGCGATATCTCAATGCTTCTAATACCAAACCTGAGATCCTTCCGATAGCATGAGATGTGATATCTCAATGCTTCTAATACCAAACCTGAGATCCTTCCTATAACATGAGATGTGATATCCAAATCCTTCCCCTTCCAAACCTGAGACCCTCCCTTTAGCATGAGATGTGATATCTAACTCCTTCCCATTCCATTCCTGAGACCCTTCTGATAGCATGAGATGTGATATCTCAATGCCTCTAATACCAAACCTGAGATCCTACCTCTAACATGAAATGAGATATCCAACTCTTTCCCCTTCCAAACCTGAGAGCCTTCCTATAGCATGAGATGTGATATCCAAGTCCTTCCCATTCCAATACTGAGACCCTTCCTATAGCTTGAGATGTGATATCCAACTCCTTCCCATTCCAATTCTGAGACCCTTCCTATAGCATGAGATGTGATATCTCAATGCTTATACCAAACCTGAGAGCCTACCTATAGCATGAGATGTGATATCCAAGTCCATCCCATTCCAATCCTTAGACCCTTCCTACAGCATGCGATGTGAATATCTCAATGATTCTAATACCAAACCAGAGACTCTTCCTATAACATGAGATGGGATATCCAACTCCTTCCCATTCCAATTCTGAGACCCTTCCTATACTATGAGACTTGATATCTCAATGCTTCTAATACCAAACCTGAGACCCGTAATATAACATGAGATGTGATATCCAAATCCTTCCCCTTCCAAACCTTAGACCCGTCCTTTATCATGAGATGTGATATCCAACTCCTTCCCATTCCAATCCTGAGACCCTTCCGATATCATGAGATGTGATATCTCAAAGCTTCTAATATCAAACTTGAGACCCTCCCTATAGCATGAGATGTGATATCCAAGTCCTTCCCATTCCAATCCTGAGACCCTTCCTATAGCATGAGATGTGATATCTCAATGCTTCTAATACCAAACCTGAGACCCTTCCTATAACATGAGATGGGAGTATCCAACTCCTTCCCATTCCAATCTTGAGACCCTTCCGATAGCAGAGATGTGATATCTCAATGCTTATACCACACCTGAGATCCTTCCTATAACATGAGATGTGATATCCAACTCCTTCCCATTCCAATCCTGAGACACTTCCTATAGCATGAGATGTGATATCTCACTGCTTATACCAAACCTGAGACCCTTCCCATAGCAGGAGATGTGATATCACACTCCTTCCCATTCCAATCCTCAGACCCTTCCTATAGCATGAGATGTGATATCTCAATGCTTCTAATGTCAAACTTGAGACCCTACCTATAGCATGAGATGTGATATCCAAGTCCTTCCCATTCCAATCCTGAGACACTTCCTATAGCATGAGATGTGATATCTCAATGCTTCTAATACCAAACCTGAGACTCTTCCTATAACATGAGATGGGATATCCAACTCCTTCCAATTCCAATCCTGAGACCCTTTTGATAGCAGAGATGTGATATCTCAATGTTTATACCAAACCTGAGACCCTTCCTACGGCATGAGATGTCATATTCAACTCCTTCCCATTCCAATCCTGAGACCCTCCCTATATCATGAGATGTGATATCCAACTCCTTCCCATTCCAATCCTGCGACCCTTCCTATAGCATGAGATATGATATCTCAATACTTCTAATACCAAACGTGAGATCCTTCCGATAACATGAGATGTGATATCCAAATCCTTCCCCTTCCAAACCTGAGACCCTCCCTTTAGCATGAAATGTGATATCCAACTCCTTCCTATTCCAATCCTGAGACTCTTCTGATAGCATGAGATGCGATATCTCAATGCTTCTAATACCAAACCTGAGATCCTTCCGATAGCATGAGATGTGATATCTCAATGCTTCTAATACCAAACCTGAGATCCTTCCTATAACATGAGATGTGATATCCAAATCCTTCCCCTTCCAAACCTGAGACCCTCCCTTTAGCATGAGATGTGATATCTAACTCCTTCCCATTCCATTCCTGAGACCCTTCTGATAGCATGAGATGTGATATCTCAATGCCTCTAATACCAAACCTGAGATCCTACCTCTAACATGAAATGAGATATCCAACTCTTTCCCCTTCCAAACCTGAGAGCCTTCCTATAGCATGAGATGTGATATCCAAGTCCTTCCCATTCCAATACTGAGACCCTTCCTATAGCTTGAGATGTGATATCCAACTCCTTCCCATTCCAATTCTGAGACCCTTCCTATAGCATGAGATGTGATATCTCAATGCTTATACCAAACCTGAGAGCCTACCTATAGCATGAGATGTGATATCCAAGTCCATCCCATTCCAATCCTTAGACCCTTCCTACAGCATGCGATGTGAATATCTCAATGATTCTAATACCAAACCAGAGACTCTTCCTATAACATGAGATGGGATATCCAACTCCTTCCCATTCCAATTCTGAGACCCTTCCTATACTATGAGACTTGATATCTCAATGCTTCTAATACCAAACCTGAGACCCGTAATATAACATGAGATGTGATATCCAAATCCTTCCCCTTCCAAACCTTAGACCCGTCCTTTATCATGAGATGTGATATCCAACTCCTTCCCATTCCAATCCTGAGACCCTTCCTATAGCCTGAGATGTGATATCCAATTCCTTCCCATTCCAATCCTGAGACCCTTCCTATAGCATGAGATGTGATATCTCAATGCTTATACCAAACCTGAGAGCCTACCTATAATATGAGATGTGATATCCAAGTCCATCCCATTCCAATCCTTAGACCCTTCCTACAGCATGCGATGTGATATCTCAATGATTCTAATACCAAACCAGAGACTCTTCCTATAACATGAGATGGGATATCCAACTCCTTCCCATTCCAATTATGAGACCCTTCCTATACTATGAGACTTGATATCTCAATGCTTCTAATACCAAACCTGAGACCCGTAATATAACATGAGATGTGATATCCAAATCCTTCCCCTTCCAAACCTTAGACCCGTCCTTTATCATGAGATGTGATATCCAACTCCTTCCCATTCCAATCCTGAGACCCTTCCGATATCATGAGATGTGATATCTCAAAGCTTCTAATATCAAACTTGAGACCCTCCCTATAGCATGAGATGTGATATCCAAGTCCTTCCCATTCCAATCCTGAGACCCTTCCTATAGCATGAGATGTGATATCTCAATGCTTCTAATACCAAACCTGAGACCCTTCCTATAACATGAGATGGGAGTATCCAACTCCTTCCCATTCCAATCTTGAGACCCTTCCGATAGCAGAGATGTGATATCTCAATGCTTATACCACACCTGAGATCCTTCCTATAACATGAGATGTGATATCCAACTCCTTCCCATTCCAATCCTGAGACACTTCCTATAGCATGAGATGTGATATCTCACTGCTTATACCAAACCTGAGACCCTTCCCATAGCAGGAGATGTGATATCACACTCCTTCCCATTCCAATCCTCAGACCCTTCCTATAGCATGAGATGTGATATCTCAATGCTTCTAATGTCAAACTTGAGACCCTACCTATAGCATGAGATGTGATATCCAAGTCCTTCCCATTCCAATCCTGAGACACTTCCTATAGCATGAGATGTGATATCTCAATGCTTCTAATACCAAACCTGAGACTCTTCCTATAACATGAGATGGGATATCCAACTCCTTCCAATTCCAATCCTGAGACCCTTTTGATAGCAGAGATGTGATATCTCAATGTTTATACCAAACCTGAGACCCTTCCTACGGCATGAGATGTCATATTCAACTCCTTCCCATTCCAATCCTCAGACCCTCCCTATATCATGAGATGTGATATCCAACTCCTTCCCATTCCAATCCTGCGACCCTTCCTATAGCATGAGATATGATATCTCAATACTTCTAATACCAAACGTGAGATCCTTCCGATAACATGAGATGTGATATCCAAATCCTTCCCCTTCCAAACCTGAGACCCTCCCTTTAGCATGAAATGTGATATCCAACTCCTTCCTATTCCAATCCTGAGACTCTTCTGATAGCATGAGATGCGATATCTCAATGCTTCTAATACCAAACCTGAGATCCTTCCGATAGCATGAGATGTGATATCTCAATGCTTCTAATACCAAACCTGAGATCCTTCCTATAACATGAGATGTGATATCCAAATCCTTCCCCTTCCAAACCTGAGACCCTCCCTTTAGCATGAGATGTGATATCTAACTCCTTCCCATTCCATTCCTGAGACCCTTCTGATAGCATGAGATGTGATATCTCAATGCCTCTAATACCAAACCTGAGATCCTACCTCTAACATGAAATGAGATATCCAACTCTTTCCCCTTCCAAACCTGAGAGCCTTCCTATAGCATGAGATGTGATATCCAAGTCCTTCCCATTCCAATACTGAGACCCTTCCTATAGCTTGAGATGTGATATCCAACTCCTTCCCATTCCAATTCTGAGACCCTTCCTATAGCATGAGATGTGATATCTCAATGCTTATACCAAACCTGAGAGCCTACCTATAGCATGAGATGTGATATCCAAGTCCATCCCATTCCAATCCTTAGACCCTTCCTACAGCATGCGATGTGAATATCTCAATGATTCTAATACCAAACCAGAGACTCTTCCTATAACATGAGATGGGATATCCAACTCCTTCCCATTCCAATTCTGAGACCCTTCCTATACTATGAGACTTGATATCTCAATGCTTCTAATACCAAACCTGAGACCCGTAATATAACATGAGATGTGATATCCAAATCCTTCCCCTTCCAAACCTTAGACCCGTCCTTTATCATGAGATGTGATATCCAACTCCTTCCCATTCCAATCCTGAGACCCTTCCTATAGCCTGAGATGTGATATCCAATTCCTTCCCATTCCAATCCTGAGACCCTTCCTATAGCATGAGATGTGATATCTCAATGCTTATACCAAACCTGAGAGCCTACCTATAATATGAGATGTGATATCCAAGTCCATCCCATTCCAATCCTTAGACCCTTCCTACAGCATGCGATGTGATATCTCAATGATTCTAATACCAAACCAGAGACTCTTCCTATAACATGAGATGGGATATCCAACTCCTTCCCATTCCAATTATGAGACCCTTCCTATACTATGAGACTTGATATCTCAATGCTTCTAATACCAAACCTGAGACCCGTAATATAACATGAGATGTGATATCCAAATCCTTCCCCTTCCAAACCTTAGACCCTTCCTTTATCATGAGATGTGATATCCAACTCCTTCCCATTCCAATCCTGAGACCCTTCCGATATCATGAGATGTGATATCTCAAAGCTTCTAATATCAAACTTGAGACCCTCCCTATAGCATGAGATGTGATTCCAAGTCCTTCCCATTCCAATCCTGAGACCCTTCCTATAGCATGAGATGTGATATCTCAATGCTTCTAATACCAAACCTGAGACCCTTCCTATAACATGAGATGGGAATATCCAACTCCTTCCCATTCCAATCTTGAGACCCTTCCGATAGCAGAGATGTGATATCTCAATGCTTATACCACACCTGAGATCCTTCCTATAACATGAGATGTGATATCCAACTCCTTCCCATTCCAATCCTGAGACACTTCCTATAGCATGAGATGTGATATCTCACTGCTTATACCAAACCTGAGACCCTTCCCATAGCAGGAGATGTGATATCCAACTCCTTCCCATTCCAATCCTCAGACCCTTCCTATAGCATATGTGATATCTCAATGCTTCTAATGTCAAACTTGAGACCCTACCTATAGCATGAGATGTGATATCCAAGTCCTTCCCATTCCAATCCTGAGACACTTCCTATAGCATGAGATGTGATATCTCAATGCTTCTAATACCAAACCTGAGACTCTTCCTATAACATGAGATGGGATATCCAACTCCTTCCAATTCCAATCCTGAGACCCTTTTGATAGCAGAGATGTGATATCTCAATGTTTATACCAAACCTGAGACCCTTCCTACGGCATGAGATGTCATATTCAACTCCTTCCCATTCCAATCCTGAGACCCTTCCTATAGCATGAGATTTGATATCCAACTCCTTCCCATTCCAATCCTGAGACCCTTCCTAACGCATGAGATGTGATGTCTCAATGCTTCTAATACCAAACCTGAGATCCTTCCTATAACATGAGATGTGATATCCAACTCCTTCCATTCCAATCCTGAGACCCTTCCTATAGCATGAGATGTGATATCTCAATGCTTATACCAAACCTGAGACCCTTCCTATAGCATGAGATGTGATATCCAACTCCTTCCCATTCCAATCATGAGACCCTTCCTATAGCCTGAGATGTGATATCCAATTCCTTCCCATTCCAATCCTGAGACCCTTCCTATAGCATGAGATGTGATATCTCAATGCTTATACCAAACCTGAGAGCCTACCTATAATATGAGATGTGATATCCAAGTCCATCCCATTCCAATCCTTAGACCCTTCCTACAGCATGCGATGTGATATCTCAATGATTCTAATACCAAACCAGAGACTCTTCCTATAACATGAGATGGGATATCCAACTCCTTCCCATTCCAATTATGAGACCCTTCCTATACTATGAGACTTGATATCTCAATGCTTCTAATACCAAACCTGAGACCCGTAATATAACATGAGATGTGATATCCAAATCCTTCCCCTTCCAAACCTTAGACCCTTCCTTTATCATGAGATGTGATATCCAACTCCTTCCCATTCCAATCCTGAGACCCTTCCGATATCATGAGATGTGATATCTCAAAGCTTCTAATATCAAACTTGAGACCCTCCCTATAGCATGAGATGTGATATCCAAGTCCTTCCCATTCCAATCCTGAGACCCTTCCTATAGCATGAGATGTGATATCTCAATGCTTCTAATACCAAACCTGAGACCCTTCCTATAACATGAGATGGGAATATCCAACTCCTTCCCATTCCAATCGTGAGACCCTTCCGATAGCAGAGATGTGATATCTCAATGCTTATACCACACCTGAGATCCTTCCTATAACATGAGATGTGATATCCAACTCCTTCCCATTCCAATCCTGAGACACTTCCTATAGCATGAGATGTGATATCTCACTGCTTATACCAAACCTGAGACCCTTCCCATAGCAGGAGATGTGATATCCAACTCCTTCCCATTCCAATCCTCAGACCCTTCCTATAGCATATGTGATATCTCAATGCTTCTAATGTCAAACTTGAGACCCTACCTATAGCATGAGATGTGATATCCAAGTCCTTCCCATTCCAATCCTGAGACACTTCCTATAGCATGAGATGTGATATCTCAATGCTTCTAATACCAAACCTGAGACTCTTCCTATAACATGAGATGGGATATCCAACTTCCAATTCCAATCCTGAGACCCTTTTGATAGCAGAGATGTGATATCTCAATGTTTATACCAAACCTGAGACCCTTCCTACGGCATGAGATGTCATATTCAACTCCTTCCCATTCCAATCCTGAGACCCTTCCTATAGCATGAGATGTGATGTCTCAATGCTTCTAATACCAAACCTGAGATCCTTCCTATAACATGAGATGTGATATCCAACTCCTTCCATTCCAATCCTGAGACCCTTCCTATAGCATGAGATGTGATATCTCAATGCTTATACCAAACCTGAGACCCTTCCTATAGCATGAGATGTGATATCCAACTCCTTCCCATTCCAATCCTGAGACCCTTCCTATAGCATGAGATGTGATATCTCAATGCCTCTAATACCAAACCTGAGATCCTTCCTCTAACATGAAATGTGATATCCAACTCCTTCACTTTCCAAACCTGAGAGCCTATCTATAGCATGAGATGTGATATCCAAGTCCTTCCCATTCCAATCCGTAGACCCTTCCTACAGCATGCAATATGATATCTCAATGATTCTAATAAAAAACCTGAGACCCGTCCTATAACATGAGATGGGATATTCAACTCCTTCCCATTCCAATCCTGAGACACGTCCGATAGCAGAGATGTGATATCTCAATGTTTATACCAAACCTGAGACACTTCCTATAACATGAGATGTGATATCCAACTCCTTCCCATTCCAATCCTGAGACACTTCTGATAGCATAAGATGTGATATCTCAATGCTTCTAATATCAAAACTGAGACCCTCCCTATAGCATATGTGATATCTAAGTCCTTCCCATTCCAATCCTGAGACCCTTCCTATAGCATGAGATGTGATATCTCAATGCTTCTACCAAACCTGAGACCCTTCCTTTAGCATGAGATGTGATATCCAACTCCTTCCCATTCCAATCCTGAGACCCTTCCTATAGCATGAGATGTGATATCTCAATACTTCTAATACCAAACCTGAGATCCTTCCGATAACATGAGATGTGATATCTCAATACTTCTAATACCAAACCTGAGATCCATCCTATAACATGAGATGTGATATCCAAATCCTTCCCCTTCCAAACCTGAGACCCTCCCTTTAGCATGAGATGTGATATCGAACTCCTTCCCATTCCAATCCTGAGACCCTTCTGATAGCATAAGATATATCTCAATGCTTCTATACCAAACCTGAGATCCTTCTGATAGCATGAGATGTGATATCTCAATGCTTCTAATACCAAACCTGAGATCCTACCTCTAACATGAAATGTGATATCCAACTCTTTCCCCTTGCAAACCTGAGAGCCTTCCTATAGCCTGAGATGTGATATCCAATTCCTTCCCATTCCAATCCTGAGACCCTTCCTATAGCATGAGATGTGATATCTCAATGCTTATACCAAACCTGAGAGCCTACCTATAATATGAGATGTGATATCCAAGTCCATCCCATTCCAATCCTTAGACCCTTCCTACAGCATGCGATGTGATATCTCAATGATTCTAATACCAAACCAGAGACTCTTCCTATAACATGAGATGGGATATCCAACTCCTTCCCATTCCAATTATGAGACCCTTCCTATACTATGAGACTTGATATCTCAATGCTTCTAATACCAAACCTGAGACCCGTAATATAACATGAGATGTGATATCCAAATCCTTCCCCTTCCAAACCTTAGACCCTTCCTTTATCATGAGATGTGATATCCAACTCCTTCCCATTCCAATCCTGAGACCCTTCCGATATCATGAGATGTGATATCTCAAAGCTTCTAATATCAAACTTGAGACCCTCCCTATAGCATGAGATGTGATATCCAAGTCCTTCCCATTCCAATCCTGAGACCCTTCCTATAGCATGAGATGTGATATCTCAATGCTTCTAATACCAAACCTGAGACCCTTCCTATAACATGAGATGGGAATATCCAACTCCTTCCCATTCCAATCGTGAGACCCTTCCGATAGCAGAGATGTGATATCTCAATGCTTATACCACACCTGAGATCCTTCCTATAACATGAGATGTGATATCCAACTCCTTCCCATTCCAATCCTGAGACACTTCCTATAGCATGAGATGTGATATCTCACTGCTTATACCAAACCTGAGACCCTTCCCATAGCAGGAGATGTGATATCCAACTCCTTCCCATTCCAATCCTCAGACCCTTCCTATAGCATATGTGATATCTCAATGCTTCTAATGTCAAACTTGAGACCCTACCTATAGCATGAGATGTGATATCCAAGTCCTTCCCATTCCAATCCTGAGACACTTCCTATAGCATGAGATGTGATATCTCAATGCTTCTAATACCAAACCTGAGACTCTTCCTATAACATGAGATGGGATATCCAACTTCCAATTCCAATCCTGAGACCCTTTTGATAGCAGAGATGTGATATCTCAATGTTTATACCAAACCTGAGACCCTTCCTACGGCATGAGATGTCATATTCAACTCCTTCCCATTCCAATCCTGAGACCCTTCCTATAGCATGAGATGTGATGTCTCAATGCTTCTAATACCAAACCTGAGATCCTTCCTATAACATGAGATGTGATATCCAACTCCTTCCATTCCAATCCTGAGACCCTTCCTATAGCATGAGATGTGATATCTCAATGCTTATACCAAACCTGAGACCCTTCCTATAGCATGAGATGTGATATCCAACTCCTTCCCATTCCAATCCTGAGACCCTTCCTATAGCATGAGATGTGATATCTCAATGCCTCTAATACCAAACCTGAGATCCTTCCTCTAACATGAAATGTGATATCCAACTCCTTCACTTTCCAAACCTGAGAGCCTATCTATAGCATGAGATGTGATATCCAAGTCCTTCCCATTCCAATCCGTAGACCCTTCCTACAGCATGCAATATGATATCTCAATGATTCTAATAAAAAACCTGAGACCCGTCCTATAACATGAGATGGGATATTCAACTCCTTCCCATTCCAATCCTGAGACACGTCCGATAGCAGAGATGTGATATCTCAATGTTTATACCAAACCTGAGACACTTCCTATAACATGAGATGTGATATCCAACTCCTTCCCATTCCAATCCTGAGACACTTCTGATAGCATAAGATGTGATATCTCAATGCTTCTAATATCAAAACTGAGACCCTCCCTATAGCATATGTGATATCTAAGTCCTTCCCATTCCAATCCTGAGACCCTTCCTATAGCATGAGATGTGATATCTCAATGCTTCTACCAAACCTGAGACCCTTCCTTTAGCATGAGATGTGATATCCAACTCCTTCCCATTCCAATCCTGAGACCCTTCCTATAGCATGAGATGTGATATCTCAATACTTCTAATACCAAACCTGAGATCCTTCCGATAACATGAGATGTGATATCTCAATACTTCTAATACCAAACCTGAGATCCATCCTATAACATGAGATGTGATATCCAAATCCTTCCCCTTCCAAACCTGAGACCCTCCCTTTAGCATGAGATGTGATATCGAACTCCTTCCCATTCCAATCCTGAGACCCTTCTGATAGCATAAGATATATCTCAATGCTTCTATACCAAACCTGAGATCCTTCTGATAGCATGAGATGTGATATCTCAATGCTTCTAATACCAAACCTGAGATCCTACCTCTAACATGAAATGTGATATCCAACTCTTTCCCCTTGCAAACCTGAGAGCCTTCCTATAGCATGAGATGTGATATCCAAGTCCTTCCCATTCCAATCCTGAGATCCTTGCTATAACATGAGATGTGATATCCAACTCCTTCCCATTCCAACCTGAGACCCTTCCTATAGCATGAGATGGGATATCCAACTCCTTCCAAATCCAATCCCGATACCCTTCCGATAGCATGAGATGTGATATCCCAATGCTTCTACCAAACCTGAGACCCATATTATGGCATGAGATGTGATATCAAACTCCTTCCCATTCTAATCCTGAGACCCTTCCTATACCATGAGACTTGATATCTCAATGCTTCTAATACCAAACCTGAGACCCGTCCTATAACATGAGATGTGATATCCAAATCCTTCCCCTTCCAAACCTTAGACCCTTCCTTTATCATGAGATGTGATATCCAACTCCTTCCCATTCCAATCTTGAGACCCTTCCGATAACATGAAATGTGATATCTCAATGCTTCTATCAAACTTGAGACCCTCCCTATAGCATGAGATGTGATATCCAAGTCCTTCCCATTCCAATCCTGAGACCCTTCCTATAGCATGAGATGTGATATCTCAATGCTTCTAATACCAAACCTGAGACCCTTCCTATAACATGAGATGGGAATATCCAACTCCTTCCCATTCCAATCCTTAGACCCTTCCTACAGCATGCAATATGATATCTCAATGATTTTAATAAAAAACCTGAGACCCGTCCTATAACATGAGATGGGATATCCAACTCCTTCACATTCCAATCCTGAGACACTTCCGATGGTAGAGATGTGATATCTCAATGTTTATACCAAACCTGAGACCCTTCCTATAACATGAGATGTGATATCCAACTCCTTCCCATTCCAATCCTGAGACCCTTCCTATAGCATATGTGATATCCAACTCCATCCCATTCCAATCCTGAGACCCTTCCTATAGCATGAGATGTGATGTCTCAATGCTTCTAATACCAAACCTGAGATCCTTCCTTTAACATGAGATGTGATATCCAACTCCTTCCATTCCAATCCTTAGACCCTTCCTACAGCATGCAATATGATATCTCAATGATTTTAATAAAAAACCTGAGACCCGTCCTATAACATGAGATGTGATATCCAACTCCATCCCATTCCAATCCTGAGACCCTTCCTAAAGCATGAGATATGATATCTCAATGCTTCTATACCAAACCTGAGATCCTTCTGATAGCATGAGATGTGATATCTCAATGCTTCTTATACCAAACCTGAGATCCTACCTCTAACATGAAATGTGATATCCAACTCTTTCCCATTCCAACCTGAGACCCTTCCTATAGCATGAGATGGGATATCCAACTCCTTCCAAATCCAATCCCGATACCCTTCCGATAGCATGAGATGTGATATCCTAATGCTTCTACCAAACCTGAGACCCATATTATGACATGAGATGTGATATCAAACTCCTTCCCATTCTAATCCTGAGACCCTTCCTATACCATGAGACTTGATATCTCAATGCTTCTAATACCAAACCTGAGACACGTCCTATAACATGAGATGTGATATCCAAATCCTTCCCCTTCCAAACCTTAGACCCTTCCTTTATCATGAGATGTGATATCCAACTCCTTCCCATTCCAATCTTGAGACCCTTCCGATACCATGAAATGTGATATCTCAATGCTTCTATCAAACTTGAGACCCTCCCTATAGCATGAGATGTGATATCCAAGTCCTTCCCATTCCAATCCTGAGACCCTTCCCATAGCATGAGATGTGATATCTCAATGCTTCTAATACCAAACCTGAGACCCTTCCTATAACATGAGATGGGAATATCCAACTCCTTCCCATTCCAATCCTTAGACCCTTCCTACAGCATGCAATATGATATCTCAATGATTTTAATAAAAAACCTGAGACCCGTCCTATAACATGAGATGGGATATCCAATTCCTTCCCATTCCAATCCTGAGACACTTCCGATGGTAGAGATGTGATATCTCAATGTTTATACCAAACCTGAGAACCTTCCTATAACATGAGATGTGATATCCAACTCCTTTCCATTCCAATCCTGAGACCCTTCCTATAGCATGAGATGTGATATCCAACTCCATCCCATTCCAATCCTGAGACCCTTCCTATAGCATGAGATGTGATGTCTCAATGCTTCTAATACCAAACCTGAGATCCTTCCTTTAACATGAGATGTGATATCCAACTCCTTCCATTCCAATCCTTAGACCCTTCCTACAGCATGCAATATGATATCTCAATGATTTTAATAAAAAACCTGAGACCCGTCCTATAACATGAGATGGGATATCCAACTCCTTCCCATTCCAATCCTGAGACACTTCCGATAGCAGAGATGTGATATCTCAATGTTTATACCAAACCCGAGACCCTTCCTATAACATGAGATGTGATATCCAACTCCTTCCCGTTCCAAACCTGAGACCCTTCCTTTAGCATGAGATGTGATATCCAGCTCCTTCCCATTCCAATCCTGAGACACTTCCGATAGCATGAGATGTGATATCTCAAGGCTTCTAATATCAAAACTGAGACCCTCTCTATAGCATGATATGTGATATCTAAGTCCTTCCCATTCCAATCCTGAGACCCTATAGCATGAGATGTGATATCTCAATGCTTATCCTTGAGTCCTGTAGTAAATTGATTTCCTTTGCAGGCCGACTCCTGTCACGAATGCCTTGTCTGCATGCATTCTCCCCTGGCCATTCGCTCACCGTGGCTATTTGCCTACCCCCTTCCTCTCTCAGTGGATGGACTTCTCCATCCTTGCCTCCTACCACTCAACTCCGCCTACTTGGAGAATTCAACATGAACCTGTATGCTTCCTGACCTGGACTTTTACGAGATCTGCAACTCTTCATGTCGCTGGCCCTACACACTGCAGGGAATACTCGGGATTTTCTGATCTCAGACCTCCCCCTCTGTAACCCTCTCAACAATCCTCTCCCGTGGTGATCAAGTTCTCATCTCCAAAGAAGGCTAACTGCCAGCTATTCCTCCTCAGAGGAGTTCTCCCTTTCTGTCCCTGCTCCCTGCACAGTTTCGCGTTGCAAACACTCGCTTTCCTGCTCTCTGGTTTAGACGCTTTTCCTTCTCAGAGGCCTTCTTCCTTTCTGCCCTTTTCGCGTTGCAAGTACTCGCTTCCCAGCTCTCTGGTTTAGACGCGTGTTCCCTGCCTTCTCTCCTCTTCCCGCTGCCTTCAAATCAAAAAATGAGCTCCAAAAGCTACACAGTGCTCAGAATGCTCTATAACACCCATTATTCAACATATAGCCGTAATCCGCTAGACGTATTGAAACGTGCTGTAAACTAGCAAAAACAGCTAGAAAATGTACTTTCCTCGCGTTTTTGTAAATGCTAATTCTGATGGGTTCCCATGTATGTACGTACTGTTCGTGCGTTTGTTGTCGAATCCTGATGTTTTTAACCACTGTTCTCCCATACAAGGGGGGGGGGGGTCAACGTCTACTGCTGTTCACAGGCTGAATGTATACGGCTGAAATCTTCAAGCCATTATCAGCTTTCCTGACTGTTTTGGAACGTGTATTTGCCATCTGTTAATGCAGTCGCCCTGTGTTCATCGTCCCTTCTACTTCACAGGCTGCACTCCCCTGGTGATCACATTCTCCTCTCCAGAGCAGGCTGACTACCAGCTGCTCCTCCTCATAGGCGTTCATCCTTTCTGTCCCTGCTCCCTGCACCGTTCCGCGTTGCATGTACTCGCTTCCCAGCTCTCTGGTTTAGATGCGTGTTCCCTGCCTTCTCTCCTCTTCCTACAGCCTTCCAATGAGCTCCGCAAAATAGTGTTCAGAATGCTTTATAACCCTATTATTCAACATATAGCTGTAACGTGCTAGACGTATTGAAACGTGCTAAAAACGAGCAGAAACAGCTCGAAAATGTACTTTTCTCGCGTTTTGGTAAATGCGAATTCTGGTGGATTCCCATTTTGTAATCTGTTCGTGCGTTTGTTCAGTCGAATCCTGGTCTTTTGAACCACTCTTCTCCCATACAAAGGAGGGTCAAAATGTGTTGTTCACAGGCTGAATTTATACTGCTGAAATGCTCGCTTCCCTGCTCTCTGGTTTAGATGCGTGTTCCCTGCCTTCTCTCCTCTTCCTACAGCCTTTCAATGAGCTCCACTAGATAGTGTTCAGAATGCTTTATAACCCCATTATTCAACATATAGCTGTAACCCGCTAGACGTATTGAAACGTGCTAAAAACTAGCAAAAATAGCTAGAAAATGTACTTCCCTCGCGTTTTTGTAAAGGCGAATTCTGGTGGGTTCCCATGTTGTATGTACTGTCCGTGCGTTTGTTGTCGAATCCTGATGTTTTTAACCACTGTTCTCCCATACAAGGGGGGGGGGTCAACGTCTACTGCTGTTCACAGGCTGAATGTATACGGCTGAAATCTTCAAGCCATTATCAGCTTTCCTGACTGTTTTGGAACGTGTATTTGCCATCTGTTAATGCAGTCGCCCTGTGTTCATCGTCCCTTCTACTTCACAGGCTGCACTCCCCTGGTGATCACATTCTCCTCTCCAGAGCAGGCTGATTACCAGCTGCTCCTCCTCATAGGCGTTCATCCTTTCTGTCCCTGCTCCCTGCACCGTTCCGCGTTGCATGTACTCGCTTCCCAGCTCTCTGGTTTAGATGCGTGTTCCCTGCCTTCTCTCCTCTTCCTACAGCCTTCCAATGAGCTCCACAAGATAGTGTTCAGAATGCTTTATAACCCCATTATTCAACATATAGCTGTAACGTGCTAGACGTATTGAAACGTGCTAAAAACGAGCAGAAACAGCTCGAAAATGTACTTTTCTCGCGTTTTGGTAAATGCGAATTCTGGTGGATTCCCATTTTGTACTCTGTTCGTGCGTTTGTTCAGTCGAATCCTGGTCTTTTGAACCACTCTTCTCCCATACAAAGGAGGGTCAAAATGTGTTGTTCACAGGCTGAATTTATACTGCTGAAATGCTCGCTTCCCTGCTCTCTGGTTTAGATGCGTGTTCCCTGCCTTCTCTCCTCTTCCTACAGCCTTTCAATGAGCTCCACTAGATAGTGTTCAGAATGCTTTATAACCCCATTATTCAACATATAGCTGTAACCCGCTAGACGTATTGAAACGTGCTAAAAACTAGCAAAAATAGCTAGAAAATGTACTTCCCTCGCGTTTTTGTAAAGGCGAATTCTGGTGGGTTCCCATGTTGTATGTACTGTCCGTGCGTTTGTTGTCGAATCCTGATGTTTTTAACCACTGTTCTCCCATACAAGGGGGGGGGGGGGGTCAACGTCTACTGCTGTTCACAGGCTGAATGTATAAGGCTGAAATCTTCATGCCATTATCAGCTTTTCTGACTGTTTTGGAACGTGTATTTGCCATCTGTTAATGCAGTCGCCCTGTGTTCATCGTCCCTTCTACTTCACAGGCTGCACTCCCCTGGTGATCACATTCTCCTCTCCAGAGCAGGCTGACTACCAGCTGCTCCTCCTCATAGGCGTTCATCCTTTCTGTCCCTGCTCCCTGCACCGTTCCGCGTTGCATGTACTCGCTTCCCAGCTCTCTGGTTTAGATGCGTGTTCCCTGCCTTCTCTCCTCTTCCTACAGCCTTCCAATGAGCTCCACAAGATAGTGTTCAGAATGCTTTATAACACCCATTATTCAACATATAGCTGTAACCCACTAGACGTATTGAAACGTGCTAAAAACGCGCAGAAACAGCTCGAAAATGTACTTTTCTCGCGTTTTGGTAAATGCGAATTCTGATGGATTCCCATTTTGTACTCTGTTCGTGCGTTTGTTCAGTCGAATCCTGGTCTTTTGAACCACTCTTCTCCCATACAAAGGAGGGTCAAAATGTGTTGTTCACAGGCTGAATTTATACTGCTGAAATGCTCGCTTCCCTGCTCTCTGGTTTAGACGCGTGTACCCTGCATTTACCAAAACGCGAGGGAAGTACATTTTCTAGCTGTTTTTGCTAGTTTTTAGCACGTTTCAATACGTCTAGCGGGTTACAGCTATATGTTGAATAATGGGTGTTATAAAGCATTCTGAACACTATCTTGTGGAGCAAATTGGAAGGCTGTAGGAAGAGGAGAGAAGGCAGGGAACACGCATCTAAACCAGAGAGCTGGGAAGCGAGTACATGCAACGCGGAACGGTGCAGGGAGCAGGGACAGAAAGGATGAACGCCTATGAGGAGGAGCAGCTGGTAGTCAGCCTGCTCTGGAGAGGAGAATGTGATCACAAGGGGAGTGCAGCCTGTAAACTAGAAGGAACGATGAACAAAGGGCGACTGCATTAACAGATGGCAAATACACGTTCCAAAACAGTCAGGAAAGCTGATAATGCCTTGAAGATTTCAGCCGTATACATTCAGCCTGTGAACAGCAGATGTTGACCCCCCTCCCTAGTATGGGAGAACAGTGGTTAAAAACTTCAGGATTCGACACAAAGGCACGGACACAGTATATACAACATGGGAACCCACCAGAATTCGCCTTTACAAAAACGCGAGGGAAGTACATTTTCTAGCTATTTTTGCTAGTTTTTAGCACGTTTCAATACGTCTAGCGGGTTACAGCTATATGTTGAATAATGGGGTTATAAAGCATTCTGAACACTATCTAGTGGAGCTCATTGGAAGGCTGTAGGAAGAGGAGAGAAGGCAGGGAACACGCATCTAAACCAGAGAGCTGGTAAGCGAGTACATGCAACGCGGAACGGTGCAGGGAGCAGGGACAGAAAGGATGAACGCCTATGAGGAGGAGCAGCTGGTAGTCAGCCTGCTCTGGAGAGGAGAATGTGATCACCAGGGGAGTGCAGCCTGTGAAGTAGAAGGGACGATGAACACAGGGCGACTGCATTAACAGATGGCAAATACACGTTCCAAAACAGTCAGGAAAGCTGATAATGCCTTGAAGATTTCAGTCGTATACATTCAGCCTGTGAACAGCAGTAGACGTTGACCCCCCCCCCCTTGTATGGGAAAACAGTGGTTAAAAACATCAGGATTCGACAACAAACGCACGGACAGTACATACATGGGAACCCATCAGAATTAGCATTTACAAAAACGCGAGGAAAGTACATTTTCTAGCTGTTTTTGCTAGTTTACAGCACGTTTCAATACGTCTAGCGGATTACGGCTATATGTTGAATAATGGGTGTTATAGAGCATTCTGAGCACTGTGTATCTTTTGGAGCTCATTTTTTGATTTGAAGGCAGCGGGAAGAGGAGAGAAGGCAGGGAACACGCGTCTAAACCAGAGAGCTGGGAAGCGAGTACTTGCAACGCGAAAAGGGCAGAAAGGAAGAAGGCCTCTGAGAAGGAAAAGCGTCTAAACCAGAGAGCAGGAAAGCGAGTGTTTGCAACGCGAAACTGTGCAGGGAGCAGGGACAGAAAGGGAGAACTCCTCTGAGGAGGAATAGCTGGCAGTTAGCCTTCTTTGGAGATGAGAACTTGATCACCACGGGAGAGGATTGTTGAGAGGGTTACAGAGGGGGAGGTCTGAGATCAGAAAATCCCGAGTATTCCCTGCAGTGTGTAGGGCCAGCGACATGAAGAGTTGCAGATCTCGTAAAAGTCCAGGTCAGGAAGCATACAGGTTCACGTTGAATTCTCCAAGTAGGCGGAGTTGAGTGGTAGGAGGCAAGGATGGAGAAGTCCATCCACTGAGAGAGGAAGGGGGTAGGCAAATAGCCACGGTGAGCGAATGGCCAGGGGAAAATGCATAGAGACAAGGCATTCGTGACAGAAGTCGGCCTGCAAAGGAAATCAATTTACTACAGGAATCAAGGATAAGCATTGAGATATCACATCTCATGCTATAGGGTCTCAGGATTGGAATGGGAAGGACTTAGATATCACATATCATGCTATAGAGAGGGTCTCAGTTTTGATATTAGAAGCCTTGAGATATCACATCTCATGCTATCGGAAGTGTCTCAGGATTGGAATGGGAAGGAGCTGGATATCACATCTCATGCTAAAGGAAGGGTCTCAGGTTTGGAACGGGAAGGAGTTGGATATCACATCTCATGTTATAGGAAGGGTCTCAGGTTTGGTATAAACATTGAGATATCACATCTCTACCATCGGAAGTGTCTCAGGATTGGAATGGGAAGGAGTTGGATATCCCATCTCATGTTATAGGACGGGTCTCAGGTTTTTTATTAAAATCATTGAGATATCATATTGCATGCTGTAGGAAGGGTCTAAGGATTGGAATGGAAGGAGTTGGATATCACATCTCATGTTAAAGGAAGGATCTCAGGTTTGGTATTAGAAGCATTGAGACATCACATCTCATGCTATAGGAAGGGTCTCAGGATTGGAATGGGAAGGAGTTGGATATCACATCTCATGTTATAGGAAGGGTCTCAGGTTTGGTATAAACATTGAGATATCACATCTCTACCATCGGAAGTGTCTCAGGATTGGAATGGGAAGGAGTTGGATATCCCATCTCATGTTATAGGACGGGTCTCAGGTTTTTTATTAAAATCATTGAGATATCATATTGCATGCTGTAGGAAGGGTCTAAGGATTGGAATGGGAAGGAGTTGGATATTCCCATCTCATGTTATAGGAAGGGTCTCAGGTTTGGTATTAGAAGCATTGAGATATCACATCTCATGCTATAGGAAGGGTCTCAGGATTGGAATGGGAAGGACTTGGATATCACATCTCATGGTATAGGGAGGGTCTCAAGTTTGATAGAAGCATTGAGATATCACATTTCATGATATCGGAAGGGTCTCAAGATTGGAATGGGAAGGAGTTGGATATCACATCTCATGATAAAGGAAGGGTCTAAGGTTTGGAAGGGGAAGGATTTGGATATCACATCTCATGTTATAGGACGGGTCTCAGGTTTGGTATTAGAAGCATTGAGATATCAAGTCTCATGGTATAGGAAGGGTCTCAGGATTAGAATGGGAAGGAGTTTGATATCACATCTCATGCCATAATATGGGTCTCAGGTTTGGTAGAAGCATTGGGATATCACATCTCATGCTATCGGAAGGGTCTCAGGATTGGAATGGGAAGTAGTTGGATATCACATCTCATGCTATAGGAAGGGTCTCAGGTTTGGTATAAGCATTGAGATATCACATCTCATGCTATAGGACGGGTCTCAGGATTGGAATGGAAGGAGTTGGATATCACATCTCATGTTATAGGAAGGATCTCAGGTTTGGTATTAGAAGCATTGAGATATCACATCTCATGCTATAGGAAGGGTCTCAGGATTGGAATGTGAAGGATTTGGATATCACATCTCATGCTAAAGGAAGGGTCTCAGTTTTGGTAGAAGCATTGAGATATCACGTCTCTGCTATCGGAAGGGTCTCAGGATTGGATTGGGAAGGAGTTGGATATCCCTTCTCATGCTATAGGAAGGGTCTCAGGATTTGAATGGGAAGGAGTTGGATATCAAATCTCATGTTATAGGAAGGGTCTCAGGATTGGAATGGGAAGGATTTGGATATCACATCTCTTGCTATAGGAAGGGTCTCAGGATTGGAATGGGTAGGAGTTGGATATTACTTTCTTGCTATAGGAAGGGTCTCATATTTGGAATGGGAAGCAGTTGGATATCACATATGCTATAGTTAGTGTCTCAGGTTTGGAACGGGAAGGAGTTGGATATCACATCTCATGTTATAGGAAGGGTCTCAGGTTTGGTATAAGCATTGAGATATCACATCTCTGCTATCGGAAGCAGCTCAGGATTGGAATGGGAAGGAGTTGGATATCCCATCTCATGTTATAGGAAGAGTCTCTGGTTTGGTATTAGAATCATTGAGATATCACATTGCATGCTGTAGGAAGGGTCTAAGGATTGGAATGGGATGGACTTGGATATCACATCTCATGCTATAGGTAGGCTCTCAGGTTTGGTATAAGCATTGAGATATCACATCTCATGCTATAGGAAGGGTCTCAGGATTGGAATGGGAAGGAATTGGATATCACATCTCATGCTATAGGAAGGGTCTCAGATTTGGTATAAGCATTGAGATATCACATCTCATGCTAAAGAAAGGGTCTCAGGATTGGAATGGGAAGGAGTTGTATATGACATCTCAGGCCATAGGAAGGGTCTCAGGTTTGGTATAAGCATTGAGATATCACATCTCTGCTATCGGAAGGGTCTCAGGATTGGAATGGGAAGGAGTTGGATATCCCATCTCATGTTATAGGAATAATCTCAGGTTTGGTATTAGAAGCATAGAGATATCACATCTCATGCTATAGGAAGGGTCTCAGGATTGGAATGGGAAGGACTTGGATGTCACATCTCATGCTATAGGAAGGGTCTCAGGTTTGGAAGGGGAAGGAGTTGGATATCCAATCTCATGTTATAGGACTGGTCTCAGGTTTGGTATTAGAAGCATTGAGACATCACATCTCATGCTATAGGAAGGGTCTCAGGATTGGAATGGGAAGGAGTTGGATATCACATCTCATGTTATAGGAAGGATCTCAGGTTTGGTATTAGAAGCATTGAGACATCACATCTCATGCTATAGGAAGGGTCTCAGGATTGGAATGGGAAGGAGTTGGATATCACATCTCATGCTATAGGAAGGGTCTCACATTTGGTATAAGCATTGAGATATCACATCTCATACTATAGGAAGGGTCTCAGGATTGGATTGGGAAGGAGTTGTATATGACATCTCAGGCCATAGGAAGGGTCTCAGGATTGGTATAAGCATTGAGATATCACATCTCTGCTATCGGAAGGGTCTCAGGATTGGAATGGGAAGGAGTTGGATATCCCATCTCATGTTATAGGAAGGGTCTCAGGTTTGGTATTAGAAGCATTGAGATATCACATCTCATGCTATAGGAAGGGTCTCAGGATTGGAATGGGGAGGACTTGGATGTCACATCTCATGCTATAGGGAGGGTCTCAAGTTTGATATTAGAAGCATTGAGATAACAAATCTCATGATATCGGAAGGGTCTCAGGATTGGAATGGGAAGGAGTTGGATATCACATCTCATGATAAAGGAAGGGTCTAAGGTTTGGAAGGGGAAAGATTTGGATATCACATCTCATGTTATAGGACGGGTCTCAAGTTTGGTATTAGAAGCATTTAGATATCACATCTCATGCTATAGGAAGTGTCTCAGGATTGGAATGGGAAGGAGTTGGATATCACATTTCATGTTAGAGGAAGGATCTCAGGTTTGGTATTAGAAGCATTGAGATATCACATCTCATGCTATAGGAAGGGTCTCAGGATTGGAATGGGAAGGAGTTGGATATCACATCTCATGCTATAGGAAGGGTCTCAGGTTTGGTATAAGCATTGAGATATCACATCTCATGCTATAGGAAGGGTCTCAGGATTGGAATGGGAAGGAGTTGGATATCACATCTCATGTTATAGGAAGGATCTCAGGTTTGATATTAGAAGCATTGAGATATCATATCTCATGCTATAGGAAGGGTCTCAGGATTGGAATGGGAAGGAGTTGGATATTCCCATCTCATGTTATAGGAAGGGTCTCAGGTTTGGTATTAGAAGCATTGAGATATCACATCTCATGCTATAGGAAGGGTCTCAGGATTGGAATGGGAAGGACTTGGATATCACATCTCATGCTATAAGGAGGGTCTCAAGTTTGATATTAGAAGCATTGAGATATCACATCTCATGATATCGGAAGGGTCTCAGGGATGGAATGGGAAGGAGTTGGATATCACATCTCATGATAAAGGAAGTGTCTAAGGTTTGGAAGGGGAAGGAGTTTGATATCACATCTCATGCCATAGTATGGGTCTCAGGTTTGGTAGAAGCATTGGGATATCACATCTCATGCTATCGGAAGGGTATCAGGATTGGATTTGGAAGGAGTTGGATATCACATCTCATGCTATAGGAAGGGTCTCAGGTTGGAATGGGAAGGAGTTGGATATCACATCTCATGTTATAGGAAGGGTCTCAGGATTGGAATTAGAAGCACTTGGATATCACATCTCATGCTATAGGAAGGCTCTCAGGTTTGGAAGGGGAAAGAGTTGGATATCACATTTCATGTTAGAGGTAGGATCTCAGGTTTGGTATTAGAGGCATTGAGATATCACATCTCATTCTATCAGAAGAGTCTCAGGATTGGAATGGGATGGAGTTGGATATCACATCTCATGCTAAAGGTAGGGTCTGAGGTTTGGAAGGGGAAGGATTTGGATATCACATCTCATGTTATCGGAAGGATCTCAGGTTTGGTATAGAAGCATTGAGATATCACATCTCATGCTATCAGAAGGTTCTCAGGATTGGAATGGGAAGGAGTTGGATATCACATCTCATGCTAAAGGTAGGGTCTGAGGTTTGGAAGGGGAAGGATTTGGATATCACATCTCATGTTATCGGAAGGATCTCAGGTTTGGTATTAGAAGTATTGAGATATCACATCTCATGCTATAGGAAGGGTCTCAGGATTGGAATGGGAAGGAGTTGGTTATCACATCTCATGCTAAAGGAAGGGTCTCAGGTTTGGTAGAAGCATTGAGATATCACATCTCATGCTATAGGAAGGGTCTCAGGATTGGAATGGGAAGGACTTAGATATCACATATCATGCTATAGGGAGGGTCTCAGTCTTGATATTAGAAGCATTGAGATATCACATCTCATGCTATCGGAAGTGTCTCAGGATTGGAATGGGAAGGAGCTGGATATCACATCTCATGCTAAAGGAAGGGTCTCAGGTTTGGAACGGGAAGGAGTTGGATATCACATCTCATGTTATAGGAAGGGTCTCAGGTTTGGTATAAGCATTGAGATATCACATCTCGTGCTATCGAAAGTGTCTCAGGATTGGAATGGGAAGGACTTGGATATCACATCTCATGCTATAGATAGGCTCTCAGGTTTGGAAAGGGAAGGAGTTGGATATCACATTTCATGTTAGAGGAAGGATCTCAGGTTTGGTATTAGAGGCATTGAGATATCAGATCTCAGGCTATAGGAAGGGTCTCAGGATTGGAATGGGAAGGAGTTGGATATCACATCTCATGCTATAGGAAGGGTCTCAGGATTGGAATGGGAAGGAGTTGGATATCACATCTCATGCTAGAGGAAGGGTCTCAGGTTTGGTATAAGCATTGAGATATCACATCGCGTGCTATAGGAAGGGTCTCAGGATTGGAATGGGAAGAAGTTGGATATCACATCTCATGCTATCAGAAGGGTCTCAGGATTGGAATGGGAAGGAGTTGTATATGACATCTCAGGCCATAGGAAGGGTCTCAGGATTGGTATAAGCATTGAGATATCACATCTCTGCTATCGGAAGCGTCTCAGGATTGGAATGGGAAGGAGTTGGATATCCCATCTCATGTTATAGGAAGGGTCTCAGGTTTGGTATTAGAAGCATTGAGATATCACATCTCATGCTATAGGAAGGGTCTCAGGATTGGAATGGGGAGGACTTGGATGTCACATCTCATGCTATAGGGAGGGCCTCAAGTTTGATATTAGAAGCATTGAGATAACAAATCTCATGATATCGGAAGGGTCTCAGGATTGGAATGGGAAGGAGTTGGATATCACATCTCATGATAAAGGAAGGGTCTAAGGTTTGGAAGGGGAAAGATTTGGATATCACATCTCATGTTATTGGACGGGTCTCAGGTTTGGTATTAGAAGCATTGAGATATCAAGTCTCATGGCATAGGAAGGGTCTCAGGTTTGGTATAAGCATTTCGATAGCACATCTCATGCTATAGGAAGGGTCTCAGGATTGGAATGGGAAGGAGTTGGATATCACATCTCATGTTATAGGAAGGATCTCAGGTTTGGTATTAGAAGCATTGAGACATCACATCTCATGCTATAGGAAGGGTCTCAGGATTGGAATGGGAAGGAGTTGGATATCACATCTCATGCTATAGGAAGGGTCTCAGATTTGGAATAAGCATTGAGATATCACATCTCTGCTATCGGAAGGGTCTCAGGATTGGAATGGGAAGGAGTTGGATATCCCATCTCATGCTATAGGGAGGGTCTCAATTTTGATATTAGAAGCATTGAGATAACAAATCTCATGATATCGGAAGGGTCTCAGGATTGGAATGGGAAGGAGTTGGATATCACATCTCATGATAAAGGAAGGGTCTAAGGTTTGGAAGGGGAAAGATTTGGATATCACATCTCATGTTATTGGACGGGTCTCAGGTTTGGTATTAGAAGCATTGAGATATCAAGTCTCATGGCATAGGAAGGGTCTCAGGTTTGGTATAAGCATTGAGATAGCACATCTCATGCTATAGGAAGGGTTTCAGGATTGGAATGGGAAGGAGTTGGATATCACATCTCATGTTATAGGAATGATCTCAGGTTTGGTATTAGAAGCATTGAGACATCACATCTCATGCTATAGGAAGGGTCTCAGGATTGGAATGGGAAGGAGTTGGATATCACATCTCATGCTATAGGAAGGGTCTCAGATTTGGAATAAGCATTGAGATATCACATCTCTGCTATCGGAAGGGTCTCAGGATTGGAATGGGAAGGAGTTGGATATCCCATCTCATGCTATAGGGAGGGTCTCAATTTTGATATTAGAAGCATTGAGATAACAAATCTCATGATATCGGAAGGGTCTCAGGATTGGAATGGGAAGGAGTTGGATATCACATCTCATGATAAAGGAAGGGTCTAAGGTTTGGAAGGGGAAAGATTTGGATATCACATCTCATGTTATAGGACGGGTCTCAGGTTTGGTATTAGAAGCATTGAGATATCAAGTCTCATGGTATAGGAAGGGTCTCAGAATTGGAATGGGAAGGAGTTGGATATCACATCTCAAGCTATAGGAAGAGTCTCAGGATTGGAATGGGAAGGAGTTTGATATCACATCTCATGCCATAGTATGGTTCTCAGGTTTGATAGAAGCATTGGGATATCACATCTCATGCTATTGGAAGGGTATCAGTATTGGATTTGAAAGGAGTTGGATATCCCATCTCATGCTATAGGAAGGGCCTCAGGTTGGAATGGGAAGGAGTTGGATATCACATTTCATGTTATAGGAAGGGTCTCAGGATTGGAATGGGAAGGACTTGGATATCATATCTCATGCTATAGGAAGGCTCTCAGGTTTGGAAGGAGAAAGAGTTGGATATCACATTTCATGTTAGAGGAAGGATCTCAGGTTTGGTATTAGAGGCCTTGAGATATCACATCTCATGCTATAGGAAGGGTCTCAGGTTGGAATGGGAAGGAGTTGGATATCACATTTCATGTTATAGGAAGGGTCTCAGGATTGGAATGGGAAGGAGTTGAATATCACATCTCAAGCTTTAGGAAGGGTCTCAGGTTTGGTATAAGCATTGAGATAGCACATCTCATGCTATAGGAAGGGTCTCAGGATTGGAATGGGAAGGAGTTGGATATCACATCTCATGTTATAGGAAAGATCTCAGGTTTGGTATTAGAAGCATTGAGACATCACATCTCATGTTATAGGAAGGGTCTCAGGATTGGAATGGGAAGAAGTTGGATATCACATCTCATGCTATAGGAAGGGTCTCAGGTTTGGAAGGGGAAGGAGTTGGATATCCAATCTCATGTTATAGGACTGGTCTCAGGTTTGGTATTAGAAGCATTGAGATATCACATCGCATGCTATAGGAAGGTTCTCAGGTTTGGAATGGGGAGGAATTGGATATCACATCTCATGTCATAGGAAGGATCTCAGGTTTGGTATTAGAAGCATTGAGATATCACATCTCATGCTATAGGAATGGTCTCAGGATTGGAATGGGAAGGAGTTGGATATTACATTCCTGCTATAGGAAGGGTCTCATGTTTGGAATGGGAATGTGTTGGATATCACATATGCTATAGGAAGGGTCTCAGGTTTGGAATGGGAAGGAGTTGGATATCACATCTCATGTTATAGGAAGGGTCTCAGGTTTGGTATAAGCATTGAGATATCACATCTCTGCTATCGGAAGTGTCTCAGGATTGGAATGGGAAGGTGTTGGATATCCCATCTCATGTTATAGGACGGGTCTCAGGTTTGTTATTAGAATCATTGAGATATCATATTGCATGCTGTAGGAAGGGTCTAAGGATTGGAATGGGAAGGAGTTGGATATCCCATCTCATGTTATAGGAAGAGTCTCAAGTTTGGTATTAGAAGCATTTAGATATCACATCTCATGCTATAGGAAGTGTCTCAGGATTGGAATGGGAAGGAGTTGGATATCACATTTCATGTTAGAGGAAGGATCTCAGGTTTGGTATTAGAAGCATTGAGATATCACATCTCATGCTATAGGAAGGGTCTCAGGATTGGAATGGGAAGGAGTTGGATATCACATCTCATGCTATAGGAAGGGTCTCAGGTTTGGTATAAGCATTGAGATATCACATCTCATGCTATAGGAAGGGTCTCAGGATTGGAATGGGAAGGAGTTGGATATCACATCTCATGTTATAGGAAGGATCTCAGGTTTGATATTAGAAGCATTGAGATATCATATCTCATGTTATAGGAAGGGTCTCAGGATTGGAATGGGAAGGAGTTGGATATTCCCATCTCATGTTATAGGAAGGGTCTCAGGTTTGGTATTAGAAGCATTGAGATATCACATCTCATGCTATAGGAAGGGTCTCAGGATTGGAATGGGAAGGACTTGGATATCACATCTCATGCTATAAGGAGGGTCTCAAGTTTGATATTAGAAGCATTGAGATATCACATCTCATGATATCGGAAGGGTCTCAGGGATGGAATGGGAAGGAGTTGGATATCACATCTCATGATAAAGGAAGTGTCTAAGGTTTGGAAGGGGAAGGAGTTTGATATCACATCTCATGCCATAGTATGGGTCTCAGGTTTGGTAGAAGCATTGGGATATCACATCTCATGCTATCGGAAGGGTATCAGGATTGGATTTGGAAGGAGTTGGATATCCCATCTCATGCTATAGGAAGGGTCTCAGGTTGGAATGGGAAGGAGTTGGATATCACATCTCATGTTATAGGAAGGGTCTCAGGATTGGAATTAGAAGGACTTGGATATCACATCTCATGCTATAGGAAGGCTCTCAGGTTTGGAAGGGGAAAGAGTTGGATATCACATTTCATGTTAGAGGTAGGATCTCAGGTTTTGTATTAGAGGCATTGAGATATCACATCTCATTCTATCAGAAGAGTCTCAGGATTGGAATGGGAAGGAGTTGGATATCACATCTCATGCTAAAGGGAGGGTCTCAGGTTTGGAAGGGGAAGGATTTGGATATCACATCTCATGTTATAGGAAGGATCTCAGGTTTGGTATTAGAAGCATTGAGATATCACATCTCATGCTATCGGAAGGATCTCAGGTTTGGTATAGAAGCATTGAGATATCACATCTCATGCTATCAGAAGGTTCTCAGGATTGGAATGGGAAGGAGTTGGTTATCACATCTCATGCTAAAGGAAGGGTCTCAGGTTTGGTAGAAGCATTGAGATATCACATCTCATGCTATAGGAAGGGTCTCAGGATTGGAATGGGAAGGACTTAGATATCACATATCATGCTATAGGGAGGGTCTCAGTTTTGATATTAGAAGCATTGAGATATCACATCTCATGCTATCGGAAGTGTCTCAGGATTGGAATGGGAAGGAGCTGGATATCACATCTCATGCTAAAGGAAGGGTCTCAGGTTTGGAACGGGAAGGAGTTGGATATCACATCTCATGTTATAGGAAGGGTCTCAGGTTTGGTATAAGCATTGAGATATCACATCTCGTGCTATCGAAAGTGTCTCAGGATTGGAATGGGAAGGACTTGGATATCACATCTCATGCTATAGATAGGCTCTCAGGTTTGGAAAGGGAAGGAGTTGGATATCACATTTCATGTTAGAGGAAGGATCTCAGGTTTGGTATTAGAGGCATTGAGATATCAGATCTCAGGCTATAGGAAGGGTCTCAGGATTGGAATGGGAAGGAGTTGGATATCACATCTCATGCTATAGGAAGGGTCTCAGGATTGGAATGGGAAGGAGTTGGATATCACATCTCATGCTAGAGGAAGGGTCTCAGGTTTGGTATAAGCATTGAGATATCACATCTCGTGCTATAGGAAGGGTCTCAGGATTGGAATGGGAAGAGGTTGGATATCACATCTCATGCTATCAGAAGGGTCTCAGGATTGGAATGGGAAGGAGTTGTATATGACATCTCAGGCCATAGGAAGGGTCTCAGGATTGGTATAAGCATTGAGATATCACATCTCTGCTATCGGAAGGGTCTCAGGATTGGAATGGGAAGGAGTTGGATATCACATCTCATGCGATAGGAAGGGTCTCAGATTTGGTATAAGCATTGAGATATCACATCTCTGCTATCGGAAGGGTCTCAGGATTGGAATGGGAAGGAGTTGGATATCCCATCTCATGCTATAGGGAGGGTCTCAATTTTGATATTAGAAGCATTGAGATAACAAATCTCATGATATCGGAAGGGTCTCAGCATTGGAATGGGAAGGAGTTGGATATCACATCTCATGTTATAGGAAGGGTCTCAGGTTTGGTATAAGCATTGAGATATCACATCTCTGCTATCGGAAGTGTCTCAGGATTGGAATGGGAAGGTGTTGGATATCCCATCTCATGTTATAGGACGGGTCTCAGGTTTGTTATTAGAATCATTGAGATATCATATTGCATGCTGTAGGAAGGGTCTAAGGATTGGAATGGGAAGGAGTTGGATATCCCATCTCATGTTATAGGAAGAGTCTCAAGTTTGGTATTAGAAGCATTTAGATATCACATCTCATGCTATAGGAAGTGTCTCAGGATTGGAATGGGAAGGAGTTGGATATCACATTTCATGTTAGAGGAAGGATCTCAGGTTTGGTATTAGAAGCATTGAGATATCACATCTCATGCTATAGGAAGGGTCTCAGGATTGGAATGGGAAGGAGTTGGATATCACATCTCATGCTATAGGAAGGGTCTCAGGTTTGGTATAAGCATTGAGATATCACATCTCATGCTATAGGAAGGGTCTCAGGATTGGAATGGGAAGGAGTTGGATATCACATCTCATGTTATAGGAAGGATCTCAGGTTTGATATTAGAAGCATTGAGATATCATATCTCATGTTATAGGAAGGGTCTCAGGATTGGAATGGGAAGGAGTTGGATATTCCCATCTCATGTTATAGGAAGGGTCTCAGGTTTGGTATTAGAAGCATTGAGATATCACATCTCATGCTATAGGAAGGGTCTCAGGATTGGAATGGGAAGGACTTGGATATCACATCTCATGCTATAAGGAGGGTCTCAAGTTTGATATTAGAAGCATTGAGATATCACATCTCATGATATCGGAAGGGTCTCAGGGATGGAATGGGAAGGAGTTGGATATCACATCTCATGATAAAGGAAGTGTCTAAGGTTTGGAAGGGGAAGGAGTTTGATATCACATCTCATGCCATAGTATGGGTCTCAGGTTTGGTAGAAGCATTGGGATATCACATCTCATGCTATCGGAAGGGTATCAGGATTGGATTTGGAAGGAGTTGGATATCCCATCTCATGCTATAGGAAGGGTCTCAGGTTGGAATGGGAAGGAGTTGGATATCACATCTCATGTTATAGGAAGGGTCTCAGGATTGGAATTAGAAGGACTTGGATATCACATCTCATGCTATAGGAAGGCTCTCAGGTTTGGAAGGGGAAAGAGTTGGATATCACATTTCATGTTAGAGGTAGGATCTCAGGTTTGGTATTAGAGGCATTGAGATATCACATCTCATTCTATCAGAAGAGTCTCAGGATTGGAATGGGAAGGAGTTGGATATCACATCTCATGCTAAAGGGAGGGTCTCAGGTTTGGAAGGGGAAGGATTTGGATATCACATCTCATGTTATAGGATGGATCTCAGGTTTGGTATTAGAAGCATTGAGATATCACATCTCATGCTATCGGAAGGATCTCAGGTTTGGTATAGAAGCATTGAGATATCACATCTCATGCTATCAGAAGGTTCTCAGGATTGGAATGGGAAGGAGTTGGTTATCACATCTCATGCTAAAGGAAGGGTCTCAGGTTTGGTAGAAGCATTGAGATATCACATCTCATGCTATAGGAAGGGTCTCAGGATTGGAATGGGAAGGACTTAGATATCACATATCATGCTATAGGGAGGGTCTCAGTTTTGATATTAGAAGCATTGAGATATCACATCTCATGCTATCGGAAGTGTCTCAGGATTGGAATGGGAAGGAGCTGGATATCACATCTCATGCTAAAGGAAGGGTCTCAGGTTTGGAACGGGAAGGAGTTGGATATCACATCTCATGTTATAGGAAGGGTCTCAGGTTTGGTATAAGCATTGAGATATCACATCTCGTGCTATCGAAAGTGTCTCAGGATTGGAATGGGAAGGACTTGGATATCACATCTCATGCTATAGATAGGCTCTCAGGTTTGGAAAGGGAAGGAGTTGGATATCACATTTCATGTTAGAGGAAGGATCTCAGGTTTGGTATTAGAGGCATTGAGATATCAGATCTCAGGCTATAGGAAGGGTCTCAGGATTGGAATGGGAAGGAGTTGGATATCACATCTCATGCTATGGGAAGGGTCTCAGGATTGGAATGGGAAGGAGTTGGATATCACATCTCATGCTAGAGGAAGGGTCTCAGGTTTGGTATAAGCATTGAGATATCACATCTCGTGCTATAGGAAGGGTCTCAGGATTGGAATGGGAAGAGGTTGGATATCACATCTCATGCTATCAGAAGGGTCTCAGGATTGGAATGGGAAGGAGTTGTATATGACATCTCAGGCCATAGGAAGGGTCTCAGGATTGGTATAAGCATTGAGATATCACATCTCTGCTATCGGAAGGGTCTCAGGATTGGAATGGGAAGGAGTTGGATATCACATCTCATGCGATAGGAAGGGTCTCAGATTTGGTATAAGCATTGAGATATCACATCTCTGCTATCGGAAGGGTCTCAGGATTGGAATGGGAAGGAGTTGGATATCCCATCTCATGCTATAGGGAGGGTCTCAATTTTGATATTAGAAGCATTGAGATAACAAATCTCATGATATCGGAAGGGTCTCAGCATTGGAATGGGAAGGAGTTGGATATCACATCTCATGATAAAGGAAGGGTCTAAGGTTTGGAAGGGGAAAGATTTGGATATCACATCTCATGTTATAGGACGGGTCTCAGGTTTGGTATTAGAAGCATTGAGATATCAAGTCTCATGGTATAGGAAGGGTCTCAGAATTGGAATGGGAAGGAGTTGGATATCACATCTCAAGCTATAGGAAGAGTCTCAGGATTGGAATGGGAAGGAGTTTGATATCACATCTCATGCCATAGTATGGTTCTCAGGTTTGATAGAAGCATTGGGATATCACATCTCATGCTATTGGAAGGGTATCAGTATTGGATTTGGAAGGAGTTGGATATCCCATCTCATGCTATAGGAAGGGTCTCAGGTTGGAATGGGAAGGAGTTGGATATCGCATTTCATGTTATAGGAAGGGTCTCAGGATTGGAATGGGAAGGACTTGGGTATCATATCTCATGCTATAGGAAGGCTCTCAGGTTTGGAAGGAGAAGGAGTTGGATATCACATTTCATGTTAGAGGAAGGATCTCAGGTTTGGTATTAGAGGCCTTGAGATATCACATCTCATGCTATAGGAAGGGTCTCAGGTTGGAATGGGAAGGAGTTGGATATCACATTTCATGTTATATGAAGGGTCTCAGGATTGGAATGGGAAGGAGTTGGATATCACATCTCAAGTTTTAGGAAGGGTCTCAGGTTTGGTATAAGCATTGAGATAGCACATCTCATGCTATAGGAAGGGCCTCAGGATTGGAATGGGAAGAAGTTGGATATCACATCTCATGCTATAGGAAGGGTCTCAGGTTTGAAAGGGGAAAGAGTTGGATATCCAATCTCATGTTATAGGACTGGTCTCCGGTTTGGTATTAGAAGCATTGAGACATCACATCTCATGCTATAGGAAGGGTCTCAGGATTGGAATGGGAAGGAGTTGGATACCACATCTCATGCTATAGGAAGGGTCTCACATTTGGTATAAGCATTGAGATATCACATCTCATGGTATAGGAAGGGTCTCAGGTTTGGTATTAGAAGCATTGAGACATCACATCTCATGCTATAGGAAGGGTCTCAGGGTTGGAATGGGAAGGAGTTGGATATCGCATCTCATCCAATAGGAAGGGTCTCAGGTTTGGAATGGGAAGGAATTGGATATCACATCTCATGTTATAGGAAGGATCTCAGGTTTGGTATTAGAAGCATTGAGATATCACATCTCATGCTATAGGAAGGGTCTCAGGATTGGAATGTGAAGGATTTGGATATCACATCTCATGCTAAAGGAAGGGTCTCAGGTTTGGTAGAAGCATTGAGATATCACGTCTCTGCTATCGGAAGGGTCTCGGGATTGGATTGGGAAGGAGTTGGATATCCCTTCTCATGCTATAGGAAGGGTCTCAGGATTTGAATGGCAAGGAGTTGGATATCATATCTCATGCCATAGGAAGGGTCTCAGGTTTGGTATAAGCATTGAGATATCACATCTCTGCTATCGGAAGGGTCTCAGGATTGGATTGGGAAGGAGTTGGATATCCCTTCTCATGCTATAGGAAGTGTCTCAGGTTGGAATGGGAAGGAGTTGGATATCACATCTCATGTTATAGGAAGGGTCTCAGGATTGGAATGGGAAGGATTTGGATATCACATCTCTTGCTATAGGAAGGGTCTCAGGTTTGGAAGGAGAAGGAGTTGGATATCACATTTCATGTTAGAGGAAGGATCTCAGGTTTGGTATTAGAGGCCTTGAGATATCACATCTCATGCTATAGGAAGGGTCTCAGGTTGGAATGGGAAGGAGGTGGATATCACATTTCATGTTATATGAAGGGTCTCAGGATTGGAATGGGAAGGAGTTGGATATCACATCTCAAGCTTTAGGAAGGGTCTCAGGTTTGGTATAAGCATTGAGATAGCACATCTCATGCTATAGGAAGGGCCTCAGGATTGGAATGGGAAGAAGTTGGATATCACATCTCATGCTATAGGAAGGGTCTCAGGTTTGGAAGGGGAAAGAGTTGGATATCCAATCTCATGTTATAGGACTGGTCTCCGGTTTGGTATTAGAAGCATTGAGACATCACATCTCATGCTATAGGAAGGGTCTCAGGATTGGAATGGGAAGGAGTTGGATACCACATCTCATGCTATAGGAAGGGTCTCACATTTGGTATAAGCATTGAGATATCACATCTCATGCTATAGGAAGGATCTCAGGTTTGGTATTAGAAGCATTGAGACATCTCATCTCATGCTATAGGAAGGGTCTCAGGGTTGGAATGGGAAGGAGTTGGATATCGCATCTCATCCAATAGGAAGGGTCTCAGGTTTGGAATGGGAAGGAATTGGATATCACATCTCATGTTATAGGAAGGATCTCAGGTTTGGTATTAGAAGCATTGAGATATCACATCTCATGCTATAGGAAGGGTCTCAGGATTGGAATGTGAAGGATTTGGATATCACATCTCATGCTAAAGGAAGGGTCTCAGGTTTGGTAGAAGCATTGAGATATCACGTCTCTGCTATCGGAAGGGTCTCGGGATTGGATTGGGAAGGAGTTGGATATCCCTTCTCATGCTATAGGAAGGGTCTCAGGATTTGAATGGCAAGGAGTTGGATATCACATCTCATGCCATAGGAAGGGTCTCAGGTTTGGTATAAGCATTGAGATATCACATCTCTGCTATCGGAAGGGTCTCAGGATTGGATTGGGAAGGAGTTGGATATCCCTTCTCATGCTATAGGAAGTGTCTCAGGTTGGAATGGGAAGGAGTTGGATATCACATCTCATGTTATAGGAAGGGTCTCAGGATTGGAATGGGAAGGATTTGTATATGACATCTCAGGCCATAGGAAGGGTCTCAGGATTGGTATAAGCATTGAGATATCACATCTCTGCTATCGGAAGGGTCTCAGGATTGGAATGGGAAGGAGTTGGATATCACATCTCATGCGATAGGAAGGGTCTCAGATTTGGTATAAGCATTGAGATATCACATCTCTGCTATCGGAAGGGTCTCAGGATTGGAATGGGAAGGAGTTGGATATCCCATCTCATGCTATAGGGAGGGTCTCAATTTTGATATTAGAAGCATTGAGATAACAAATCTCATGATATCGGAAGGGTCTCAGCATTGGAATGGGAAGGAGTTGGATATCACATCTCATGTTATAGGAAGGGTCTCAGGTTTGGTATAAGCATTGAGATATCACATCTCTGCTATCGGAAGTGTCTCAGGATTGGAATGGGAAGGTGTTGGATATCCCATCTCATGTTATAGGACGGGTCTCAGGTTTGTTATTAGAATCATTGAGATATCATATTGCATGCTGTAGGAAGGGTCTAAGGATTGGAATGGGAAGGAGTTGGATATCCCATCTCATGTTATAGGAAGAGTCTCAAGTTTGGTATTAGAAGCATTTAGATATCACATCTCATGCTATAGGAAGTGTCTCAGGATTGGAATGGGAAGGAGTTGGATATCACATTTCATGTTAGAGGAAGGATCTCAGGTTTGGTATTAGAAGCATTGAGATATCACATCTCATGCTATAGGAAGGGTCTCAGGATTGGAATGGGAAGGAGTTGGATATCACATCTCATGCTATAGGAAGGGTCTCAGGTTTGGTATAAGCATTGAGATATCACATCTCATGCTATAGGAAGGGTCTCAGGATTGGAATGGGAAGGAGTTGGATATCACATCTCATGTTATAGGAAGGATCTCAGGTTTGATATTAGAAGCATTGAGATATCATATCTCATGTTATAGGAAGGGTCTCAGGATTGGAATGGGAAGGAGTTGGATATTCCCATCTCATGTTATAGGAAGGGTCTCAGGTTTGGTATTAGAAGCATTGAGATATCACATCTCATGCTATAGGAAGGGTCTCAGGATTGGAATGGGAAGGACTTGGATATCACATCTCATGCTATAAGGAGGGTCTCAAGTTTGATATTAGAAGCATTGAGATATCACATCTCATGATATCGGAAGGGTCTCAGGGATGGAATGGGAAGGAGTTGGATATCACATCTCATGATAAAGGAAGTGTCTAAGGTTTGGAAGGGGAAGGAGTTTGATATCACATCTCATGCCATAGTATGGGTCTCAGGTTTGGTAGAAGCATTGGGATATCACATCTCATGCTATCGGAAGGGTATCAGGATTGGATTTGGAAGGAGTTGGATATCCCATCTCATGCTATAGGAAGGGTCTCAGGTTGGAATGGGAAGGAGTTGGATATCACATCTCATGTTATAGGAAGGGTCTCAGGATTGGAATTAGAAGGACTTGGATATCACATCTCATGCTATAGGAAGGCTCTCAGGTTTGGAAGGGGAAAGAGTTGGATATCACATTTCATGTTAGAGGTAGGATCTCAGGTTTGGTATTAGAGGCATTGAGATATCACATCTCATTCTATCAGAAGAGTCTCAGGATTGGAATGGGAAGGAGTTGGATATCACATCTCATGCTAAAGGGAGGGTCTCAGGTTTGGAAGGGGAAGGATTTGGATATCACATCTCATGTTATAGGAAGGATCTCAGGTTTGGTATTAGAAGCATTGAGATATCACATCTCATGCTATCGGAAGGATCTCAGGTTTGGTATAGAAGCATTGAGATATCACATCTCATGCTATCAGAAGGTTCTCAGGATTGGAATGGGAAGGAGTTGGTTATCACATCTCATGCTAAAGGAAGGGTCTCAGGTTTGGTAGAAGCATTGAGATATCACATCTCATGCTATAGGAAGGGTCTCAGGATTGGAATGGGAAGGACTTAGATATCACATATCATGCTATAGGGAGGGTCTCAGTTTTGATATTAGAAGCATTGAGATATCACATCTCATGCTATCGGAAGTGTCTCAGGATTGGAATGGGAAGGAGCTGGATATCACATCTCATGCTAAAGGAAGGGTCTCAGGTTTGGAACGGGAAGGAGTTGGATATCACATCTCATGTTATAGGAAGGGTCTCAGGTTTGGTATAAGCATTGAGATATCACATCTCGTGCTATCGAAAGTGTCTCAGGATTGGAATGGGAAGGACTTGGATATCACATCTCATGCTATAGATAGGCTCTCAGGTTTGGAAAGGGAAGGAGTTGGATATCACATTTCATGTTAGAGGAAGGATCTCAGGTTTGGTATTAGAGGCATTGAGATATCAGATCTCAGGCTATAGGAAGGGTCTCAGGATTGGAATGGGAAGGAGTTGGATATCACATCTCATGCTATAGGAAGGGTCTCAGGATTGGAATGGGAAGGAGTTGGATATCACATCTCATGCTAGAGGAAGGGTCTCAGGTTTGGTATAAGCATTGAGATATCACATCTCGTGCTATAGGAAGGGTCTCAGGATTGGAATGGGAAGAGGTTGGATATCACATCTCATGCTATCAGAAGGGTCTCAGGATTGGAATGGGAAGGAGTTGTATATGACATCTCAGGCCATAGGAAGGGTCTCAGGATTGGTATAAGCATTGAGATATCACATCTCTGCTATCGGAAGGGTCTCAGGATTGGAATGGGAAGGAGTTGGATATCACATCTCATGCGATAGGAAGGGTCTCAGATTTGGTATAAGCATTGAGATATCACATCTCTGCTATCGGAAGGGTCTCAGGATTGGAATGGGAAGGAGTTGGATATCCCATCTCATGCTATAGGGAGGGTCTCAATTTTGATATTAGAAGCATTGAGATAACAAATCTCATGATATCGGAAGGGTCTCAGCATTGGAATGGGAAGGAGTTGGATATCACATCTCATGATAAAGGAAGGGTCTAAGGTTTGGAAGGGGAAAGATTTGGATATCACATCTCATGTTATAGGACGGGTCTCAGGTTTGGTATTAGAAGCATTGAGATATCAAGTCTCATGGTATAGGAAGGGTCTCAGAATTGGAATGGGAAGGAGTTGGATATCACATCTCAAGCTATAGGAAGAGTCTCAGGATTGGAATGGGAAGGAGTTTGATATCACATCTCATGCCATAGTATGGTTCTCAGGTTTGATAGAAGCATTGGGATATCACATCTCATGCTATTGGAAGGGTATCAGTATTGGATTTGGAAGGAGTTGGATATCCCATCTCATGCTATAGGAAGGGTCTCAGGTTGGAATGGGAAGGAGTTGGATATCGCATTTCATGTTATAGGAAGGGTCTCAGGATTGGAATGGGAAGGACTTGGGTATCATATCTCATGCTATAGGAAGGCTCTCAGGTTTGGAAGGAGAAGGAGTTGGATATCACATTTCATGTTAGAGGAAGGATCTCAGGTTTGGTATTAGAGGCCTTGAGATATCACATCTCATGCTATAGGAAGGGTCTCAGGTTGGAATGGGAAGGAGTTGGATATCACATTTCATGTTATATGAAGGGTCTCAGGATTGGAATGGGAAGGAGTTGGATATCACATCTCAAGTTTTAGGAAGGGTCTCAGGTTTGGTATAAGCATTGAGATAGCACATCTCATGCTATAGGAAGGGCCTCAGGATTGGAATGGGAAGAAGTTGGATATCACATCTCATGCTATAGGAAGGGTCTCAGGTTTGAAAGGGGAAAGAGTTGGATATCCAATCTCATGTTATAGGACTGGTCTCCGGTTTGGTATTAGAAGCATTGAGACATCACATCTCATGCTATAGGAAGGGTCTCAGGATTGGAATGGGAAGGAGTTGGATACCACATCTCATGCTATAGGAAGGGTCTCACATTTGGTATAAGCATTGAGATATCACATCTCATGGTATAGGAAGGGTCTCAGGTTTGGTATTAGAAGCATTGAGACATCACATCTCATGCTATAGGAAGGGTCTCAGGGTTGGAATGGGAAGGAGTTGGATATCGCATCTCATCCAATAGGAAGGGTCTCAGGTTTGGAATGGGAAGGAATTGGATATCACATCTCATGTTATAGGAAGGATCTCAGGTTTGGTATTAGAAGCATTGAGATATCACATCTCATGCTATAGGAAGGGTCTCAGGATTGGAATGTGAACGATTTGGATATCACATCTCATGCTAAAGGAAGGGTCTCAGGTTTGGTAGAAGCATTGAGATATCACGTCTCTGCTATCGGAAGGGTCTCGGGATTGGATTGGGAAGGAGTTGGATATCCCTTCTCATGCTATAGGAAGGGTCTCAGGATTTGAATGGCAAGGAGTTGGATATCATATCTCATGCCATAGGAAGGGTCTCAGGTTTGGTATAAGCATTGAGATATCACATCTCTGCTATCGGAAGGGTCTCAGGATTGGATTGGGAAGGAGTTGGATATCCCTTCTCATGCTATAGGAAGTGTCTCAGGTTGGAATGGGAAGGAGTTGGATATCACATCTCATGTTATAGGAAGGGTCTCAGGATTGGAATGGGAAGGATTTGGATATCACATCTCTTGCTATAGGAAGGGTCTCAGGTTTGGAAGGAGAAGGAGTTGGATATCACATTTCATGTTAGAGGAAGGATCTCAGGTTTGGTATTAGAGGCCTTGAGATATCACATCTCATGCTATAGGAAGGGTCTCAGGTTGGAATGGGAAGGAGGTGGATATCACATTTCATGTTATATGAAGGGTCTCAGGATTGGAATGGGAAGGAGTTGGATATCACATCTCAAGCTTTAGGAAGGGTCTCAGGTTTGGTATAAGCATTGAGATAGCACATCTCATGCTATAGGAAGGGCCTCAGGATTGGAATGGGAAGAAGTTGGATATCACATCTCATGCTATAGGAAGGGTCTCAGGTTTGGAAGGGGAAAGAGTTGGATATCCAATCTCATGTTATAGGACTGGTCTCCGGTTTGGTATTAGAAGCATTGAGACATCACATCTCATGCTATAGGAAGGGTCTCAGGATTGGAATGGGAAGGAGTTGGATACCACATCTCATGCTATAGGAAGGGTCTCACATTTGGTATAAGCATTGAGATATCACATCTCATGCTATAGGAAGGATCTCAGGTTTGGTATTAGAAGCATTGAGACATCTCATCTCATGCTATAGGAAGGGTCTCAGGGTTGGAATGGGAAGGAGTTGGATATCGCATCTCATCCAATAGGAAGGGTCTCAGGTTTGGAATGGGAAGGAATTGGATATCACATCTCATGTTATAGGAAGGATCTCAGGTTTGGTATTAGAAGCATTGAGATATCACATCTCATGCTATAGGAAGGGTCTCAGGATTGGAATGTGAAGGATTTGGATATCACATCTCATGCTAAAGGAAGGGTCTCAGGTTTGGTAGAAGCATTGAGATATCACGTCTCTGCTATCGGAAGGGTCTCGGGATTGGATTGGGAAGGAGTTGGATATCCCTTCTCATGCTATAGGAAGGGTCTCAGGATTTGAATGGCAAGGAGTTGGATATCACATCTCATGCCATAGGAAGGGTCTCAGGTTTGGTATAAGCATTGAGATATCACATCTCTGCTATCGGAAGGGTCTCAGGATTGGATTGGGAAGGAGTTGGATATCCCTTCTCATGCTATAGGAAGTGTCTCAGGTTGGAATGGGAAGGAGTTGGATATCACATCTCATGTTATAGGAAGGGTCTCAGGATTGGAATGGGAAGGATTTGGATATCACATCTCTTGCTATAGGAAGGGTCTTATGTTTGGAATGGGAAGGAGTTGGATATCACATATGCTATAGTTAGTGTCTCAGGTTTGGAACGGGAAGGAGTTGGATATCACATCTCATGTTATAGGAAGGGTCTCAGGTTTGGTATAAGCATTGAGATATCACATCTCTGCTATCGGAAGCGGCTCAGGATTGGAATGGGAAGGAGTTGGATATCCCATCTCATGTTATAGTAAGAGTCTCTGGTTTGGTATTAGAATCATTGAGATATCACATCGCATGCTGTAGGAAGGGTCCAAGGATTGGAATGGGATGGACTTGGATATCACATCTCATGCTATAGGTAGGCTCTCAGGTTTGGTATAAGCATTGAGATATCACATCTCATGCTATCGGAAGGGTCTCAGGATTGGAATGGGAAGGAGTTGGATATCCCTTCTCATGCTATAGGAAGGGTCTCAGGATTTGAATGGCAAGGAGTTGGATATCACATCTCATGCTATCGGAAGTGTCTCAGGATTGGAATGGGAAGGAGCTGGATATCACTTCTCATGCTAAAGGAAGGGTCTCAGGTTTGGAACGGGAAGGAGTTGGATAGCCGATCTCATGTTATAGGAAGGGTCTCAGGTTTGGTATAAGCATTGAGATATCACATCTCTGCTATCGGAAGTGTCTCAGGATTGGAATGGGAAGGAGTTGGATATCCCATCTCATGTTATAGGACGGGTCTCAGGATTGTTATTAGAATCATTGAGATATCATATTGCATGCTGTAGGAAGGGTCTAAGGATTGGAATGGGAAGGACTTGGATATCACATCTCATGCTATGGATAGGCTCTCAGGTTTGGAAAGGGAAGGAGTTGGATATCACATTTCATATTAGAGGAAGGATCTCAGGTTTGGTATTAGAGGCATTGAGATATCACATCTCATGCTATAGGAAGCGTCTCAGGATTGGAATGGAAGGAGTTGGATATCACATCTCATGTTATAGGAAGGATCTCAGGTTTGGTATTAGAAGCATTGAGACATCACATCTCATGCTATAGGAAGGGTCTCAGGATTGGAATGGGAAGGAGTTGGATATCACATCTCATGCTATAGGAAGGGTCTCTGGTTTGGTATAAGCATTGAGCTATCACATCTCATGCTATAGGAAGGGTCTCAGGATTGGAATGGGAAGGAGTTGTATATGACATCTCATGCCGTAGGAAGTGTCTCAGGTTTGGTATAAGCATTGAGATATCACATCTCTGCTATCGGAAAGGTCTCAGGATTGGAATGGGAAGGAGTTGGATATCCCATCTCATGTTATAGGGAGGGTCTCAAGTTTGATATTAGAAGCATTGAGATATCACATCTCATGATATCGGAAGGGTCTCAGGATTGGAATGGGAAGGACTTGGATATCACATCTCATGCTATAGGGAGGGTCTCAAGTTTGATATTAGAAGCATTGAGATATCACATCTCATGATATCGGAAGGGTCTCAGGATTGGAATGGGAAGGAGTTGGATATCACATCTCATGATAAAGGAAGGGTCTAAGGTTTGGAAGGGGAAGGATTTGGATATCACATCTCATGTTATAGGGCGGGTCTCAGGTTTGGTATTAGAAGCATTGAGGTATCAAGTCTCATGGTATAGGAAGGGTCTCAGAATTGGAATGGGAAGGAGTTGGATATCACATCTCAAGCTATAGGAAGGGTCTCAGGTTTGGTATAAGCATTGAGATATCACATCACATGCTATAGGAAGGGTCTCAGGATTGGAATGGGAAGGTGTTGTATATGATATCTCATGCCATAGGAAGGGTCTCAGGTTTGGTATAAGCATTGAGATATCACATCACATGCTATAGGAATGGTCTCAGGATTGGAATGGGAAGGACTAGGTTATCACATCTCATGCTATAGGCAGGGTCTCAGGTTTGGAAAGGGAAGGAGTTGGATATCACATTTCATGTTAGAGTAGGATATCAGGTTTGGTATTAGAGGCATTGAGATATCACATCTCATGCTATCAGAAGGGTCTCAGGATTGGAATGGGAAGGAGTTGGATATCACATCTCATGCTAAAGGGAGGGTCTCAGGTTTGGAAGGGGAAGGATTTGGATATCACATCTCATGTTATAGGAAGGATCTCAGGTTTGGTATTAGAGGCATTGAGATATCACATCTCATGCTATCATAAGGGTCTCAGGATTGGAATGGGAAGGAGTTGGATATCACATCTCATGCTAAAGGGAGGGTCTCAGGTTTGGAAGGGGAAGAATTTGGATATCACATCACATGTTATAGGAAGGATCTCAGGTTTGGTATTAGAAGCATTGAGATATCACATCTCATGCTATCGGAAGGGTCTCAGGATTGGAATGGGAAGGAGTTGGATATCACATCTCATGCTATAGGAAGGGTCTCAGGTTTGGAACGGGAAGGAGTTGGATATCACATCTCATGTTATAGGAAGAGTCTCAGGTTTGGTATAAGCATTGAGATATCACATCTCTGCAATCGGAAATGTCTCAGGATTGGGATGGGAAGGAGTTGGATATCACATCTCATGCTAAAGGGAGGGTCTCAGGTTTGGAAGGGGAAGGATTTGGATATCACATCTCATGTTATAAGAAGGAGCTCAGGTATGGTATTAGAAGCATTGAGATATCACATCTCATGCTATCGGAAGGATCTCAGGTTTGGTATTAGAAGCATTGAGATATCACATCTCATGCTATCAGAAGGGTCTCAGGATTGGAATGGGAAGGAGTTGGATATCACATCTCATGCTAAAGGGAGAGTCTCAGGTTTGGAAGGGGAAGGATTTGGATATCACATCTCATGTTATCGGAAGGATCTCAGGTTTGGTATTAGAAGTATTGAGATATCACATCTCATGCTATAGGAAGGGTCTCAGGATTGGAATGGGAAGGAGTTGGATATCACATCTCAAGCTATAGGAAGGGTCTCAGGTTTGGTATAAGCATTGAGATATCACATCACATGCTATAGGAAGGGTCTCAGGATTGGAATGGGAAGGTGTTGTATATGACATCTCATGCCATAGGAAGGGTCTCAGGTTTGGTATAAGCATTGAGATATCACATCACATGCTATAGGAAGGGTCTCAGGATTGGAATGGGAAGGACTTGGATATCACATCTCATGCTATAGGCAGGGTCTCAGGTTTGGAAAGGGAAGGAGTTGGATATCACATTTCATGTTAGAGTAGGATATCAGGTTTGGTATTAGAGGCATTGAGATATCACATCTCATGCTATCAGAAGGGTCTCAGGATTGGAATGGGAAGGAGTTGGATATCACATCTCATGCTAAAGGGAGGGTCTCAGGTTTGGAAGGGGAAGGATTTGGATATCACATCTCATGTTATAGGAAGGATCTCAGGTTTGGTATTAGAGGCATTGAGATATCACATCTCATGCTATCATAAGGTCCTCAGGATTGGAATGGGAAGGAGTTGGATATCACATCTCATGCTAAAGGGAGGGTCTCAGGTTTGGAAGGGGAAGAATTTGGATATCACATCACATGTTATAGGAAGGATCTCAGGTTTGGTATTAGAAGCATTGAGATATCACATCTCATGCTATCGGAAGGGTCTCAGGATTGGAATGGGAAGGAGTTGGATATCACATCTCATGCTATAGGAAGGGTCTCAGGTTTGGAACGGGAAGGAGTTGGATATCACATCTCATGTTATAGGAAGAGTCTCAGGTTTGGTATAAGCATTGAGATATCACATCTCTGCAATCGGAAATGTCTCAGGATTGGGATGGGAAGGAGTTGGATATCACATCTCACGCTATAGGAAGGGTCTCAGGTTTGGAACGGGAAGGAGTTGGATATCACATCTCATGCTATAGGAAGGCTCTCAGGTTTGGAAGGGGAAAGAGTTGGATATCACATTTCATGTTAGAGGTAGGATCTCAGGTTTGGTATTAGAGGCATTGAGATATCACATCTCATGCTATCAGAAGGGTCTCAGGATTGGAATGGGAAGGAGTTGGATATCACATCTCATGCTAAAGGGAGGGTCTCAGGTTTGGAAGGGGAAGGATTTGGATATCACATCTCATGTTATAAGAAGGAGCTCAGGTTTGGTATTAGAAGCATTGAGATATCACATCTCATGCTATCGGAAGGATCTCAGGTTTGGTATTAGAAGCATTGAGATATCACATCTCATGCTATCAGAAGGGTCTCAGGATTGGAATGGGAAGGAGTTGGATATCACATCTCATGCTAAAGGGAGGGTCTCAGGTTTGGAAGGGGAAGGATTTGGATATCACATCTCATGTTATCGGAAGGATCTCAGGTTTGGTATTAGAAGTATTGAGATATCACATCTCATGCTATAGGAAGGGTCTCAGGATTGGAATGGGAAGGAGTTGGATATCACATCTCAAGCTATAGGAAGGGTCTCAGGTTTGGTATAAGCATTGAGATATCACATCACATGCTATAGGAAGGGTCTCAGGATTGTAATGGGAAGGAGTTGTATATGACATCTCATGCCATAGGAAGGGTCTCAGGTTTGGTATAAGCATTGAGATATCACATCACATGCTATAGGAAGGGTCTCAGGATTGGAATGGGAAGGACTTGGATATCACATCTCATGCTATAGGCAGGGTCTAGGGTTTGGAAAGGGAAGGAGTTGGATATCACATTTCATGTTAGAGGTAGGATATCAGGTTTGGTATTAGAGGCATTGAGATATCACATCTCATGCTATCAGAAGGGTCTCAGGATTGGAATGGGAAGGAGTTGGATATCACATCTCATGCTAAAGGGAGGGTCTCAGGTTTGGAAGGGGAAGGATTTGGATATCACATCTCATGTTATAGGAAGGATCTCAGGTTTGGTATTAGAGGCATTGAGATATCACATCTCATGCTATCATAAGGGTCTCAGGATTGGAATGGGAAGGAGTTGGATATCACATCTCATGCTAAAGGGAGGGTCTCAGGTTTGGAAGGGGAAGAATTTGGATATCACATCACATGTTATAGGAAGGATCTCAGGTTTGGTATTAGAAGCATTGAGATATCACATCTCATGCTATCGGAAGGGTCTCAGGATTGGAATGGGAAGGAGTTGGATATCACATCTCATGCTATAGGAAGGGTCTCAGGTTTGGAACGGGAAGGAGTTGGATATCACATCTCATGTTATAGGAAGAGTCTCAGGTTTGGTATAAGCATTGAGATATCACATCTCTGCAATCGGAAATGTCTCAGGATTGGGATGGGAAGGAGTTGGATATCACATCTCATGCTACAGGAAGGGTCTCAGGTTTGGAACGGGAAGGAGTTGGATATTGTTAAGACGGATTTCTGAACTCTGTCCTGGTGGCACAGAAGTTCAGATGGCCAACCTAATTTCTTGGAACAGGGTAACCTCTGGACAAGCCAGACCAATCAAGGTAGCGATCGCGGCGGTCAAGACTAGGTCTCAAGAGAGGTGAGGGTGACTGAAAGCCCGCAATGAGCACACAAAGCAAGGACACTTACAAACTACTCCAAACAGGGGCTATATTAAAAATATATACACATTTATTCCAAGGCCTTTAAAACAATGACCGTAGTGAGGAATCACAATACAACTCTAGTAAACCAACACATACCATACCAATACAATATATATACAAATACAAACAAGTCTCAAGCGTTAGATGCACGAAATGTGTAGTCCACCTAAAAGGGAAGGAAAACAGGCAGTGCGAAATAATGCTTAGACCCAGTCCACCTTCAGAGGCACCTAACTAAAAGGAAGTCAGAGCCCTACGAAGAGTGGAGCCTTGTGCTCAAAAGTACCTGCACACGCTGGTGCCAACGGGCAAAAGGGGAGTCTCTTCGAGGGAGATCAGGCAGTTCAGTTTAGTGCACAAACGAAGAAGAACAGTGTTCCGCGACTCAAGCGCAGCCTCCACTGTGGGCAGAAGCAGAGCGCGAGTACGGAAAGGCGTGCTGTTTTGACACAGCGGGGAAAAGCTATGGGCTCCTGCAGGAGGGCGACCAGTTCCTAGCTATGCTACTCACCGGTCCCCGATGCAAGCAGACCCAGGCTTCTCCGCGTCAGTTTCAGTCGCTGGCAGGTTCAGAAGAGCAGGGGACATCTCGTCATTGTGTTGAGTCTGCAGCAGCAGAGTTGAGTAAAAGACGTCCCAAACGAAGGAACCCGCACAGTTTGTTACCACAGCAGGGGAACGGAGCGGCTGTGTGTATCTGAGCCAAATGTACACTACTCACTTCAGACCTGGGAACGCCAAGTGTACGAATCGTGTGAGAGTGACAAGGACTCGATATACTACACAACCTGGTGGCAGTTACAGAGCAAGACTCCTGTGTAGGCTGGTCAGTCTGCTGGATGGCCCAGAGACGCTTCCGAAGGCTTACTAGCAGGAGCTGGTGAAGATGCCGAGAATAGCTGTCCCCGCTATTCCAAGGGTCGAAGTACTAGTACAGGCCTTCTGCTTCGATCAAAGGTGAAAAGGGTTTCACAAGGCGACAGCAGTGCAGAGGAGCAGTCCTTCAGCGGGTCACCAGCGATTCCTCGGTTCAGCATCTTGGTTGCAGGATACTTGGCTCCTGTATTCCTTCGTTCGTGAGAACTCAGGAGATCGACATGGTAGTGGTGTTTCCAGCCCCCTCTTATCCACGGTTCCCTTCGCGCCAAAACGGTGGGGACCCAATGGGAGATCCGCTCATCAACACTCACACCATTCGTGGACCTATCACGGACCACGGTGGTCCCAGGCATTCACACGGGACCAGACATCCCAGCCCACATCCTGGAGGCACACACAAGACATGTAGAAGCCCGCGAAAGCATCCGTGTTTCGCGGGAAAGTACATGCCCAAATAGGGAAGGCCCCGGGTCGGCTCGACCTGGGGAAGGTGAAGGGAGCAAGACGGTCAGCGGACAGGACAAAGGAGCCTCGTGGTCTGGCCATTTTGGGAGCCAGGCCATCATTTTGGGTTAAGTGCGAGAAACGCGCTTAGAACGCCAAAAGGAGCTCAAAACACAAGAAATGATCGCTGCCACCATTCCCGTCCGTGAATCTCTTGCACCGATCAGTTACAATCCTGAAAGAGTATCTAGGGCCTGTAGAAGGCTAGAATCCCAAGAGAGCAGTAACTTAGCTTACAGTGCCCTCTTGTGTCATGTTGCACGAAAGCCGCAACATGATAAAAGAAACTACGGAAAACAGCGTTTCCCGGTACTGACTGTCTTAAGGCCATGTCAGTTTCCCCGTAAAAAAGGAGCGAAAGCCCAGAGGAGTGCGGCAGAAGGCTGCACTTCTCTGGCAAAGTCGAGAACAAGGTGAAAAACAACAGCAAAAAGTTTAGGGGTTGCCACATGGAAGGAAAATTACCTACAATTACGAAATCTTTCCTAACAGATATCACATCTCATGTTATAGGAAGAGTCTCAGGTTTGGTATAAGCATTGAGATATCACATCTCTGCAATCGGAAGTGTCTCAGGATTGGGATGGGAAGGAGTTGGATATCCCATCTCATGTTATAGGACGGGTCTCAGGATTGTTATTAGAATCATTGAGATATCATATATATTGCATGCTGTAGGAAGGGTCTAAGGATTGGAATGGGAAGGACTTGGATATCACATCTCATGCTATGGATAGACTCTCAGGTTTGGAAAGGGAAGAAGTTGGATATCGCATTTCATGTTAGAGGAAGGATCTCAGGTTTGGTATTAGAGGCATTGAGATATCACATCTCATGCTATAGGAAGGGTCTCAGGATTGGAATGGGAAGGAGTTGGATATCACATCTCATGCTATAGGAAGGGTCTCAGGTTTGGTATAAGCATTGAGATATCACATCTCATGCTATCGGAAGGCTCTCAGGTTTGGAAGGGGAAAGAGTTGGATATCACATTTCATGTTAGAGGTAGGATCTCAGGTTTGGTATTAGAGGCATTGAGATATCACATCTCATGCTATCAGAAGGGTCTCAGGATTGGAATGGGAAGGAGTTGGATATCACATCTCATGCTAAAGGGAGGGTCTCAGGTTTGGAAGGGGAAGGATTTGGATATCACATCTCATGTTATAGGAAGGATCTCAGGTTTGGTATTAGAAGCATTGAGATATCACATCTCATGCTATCGGGAGGATCTCAGGTTTGGTATTAGAAGCATTGAGATATCACATCTCATGCTATCAGAATGGTCTCAGGATTGGAATCGGAAGGAGTTGGATATCACATCTCATGCTAAAGGGAGGGTCTCAGGTTTGGAAGGGGAAGGATTTGGATATCACATCTCATGTTATCAGAAGGATCTCAGGTTTGGTATTAGAAGTATTGAGATATCACATCTCATGCTATAGGAAGGGTCTCAGGATTGGAATGGGAAGGAGTTGGATATCACATCTCAAGCTATAGGAAGGGTCTCAAGTTTGGTATAAGCATTTAGATATCACATCACATGCTATAGGAAGGGTCTCAGGATTGGAATGGGAAGGAGTTGGATATCACATCTCATGTTATAGGAAAGATCTCAGGTTTGGTATAAGAAGCATTGAGATATCACATCTCATGCTATCGGAAGAATCTCAGATTTGGTATTAGAGGCATTGAGATATCACATCTCATGCTATCATAAGGGTCTCAGGATTGGAATGGGAAGGAGTTGGATATCACATCTCATGCTATAGGAAGGATCTCAGGTTTGGAACGGAAGGAGTTGGATATCACATCTCATGTTATAGGAAGAGTCTCAGATTTGGTATAAGCATTGAGATATCACATCTCTGCAATCGGAAGTGTCTCAGGATTGGGATGGGAAGGAGTTGGATATCACATCTCATGCTATAGGAAGGGTCTCAGGTTTGGAACGGGAAGGAGTTGGATATCCCATCTCATGTTATAGGACTGGTCTCAGGTTTGGTATTAGAAGCATTGAGATATCACATCACATGCTGTAGGAAGGGTCTCAGGTTTGGAATGGGAAGGAATTGGATATCACATCTCATGTTATAGGAAGGGTCTCAGGTTTGGTATAAGCATTGAGATATCACATCTCTGCTATCGGAAGTGTCTCAGGATTGGAATGGGAAGGACTTGGATATCACATCTCATGCTATAGGTAGGCTCTCAGGTTTGGAAAGGGAAGGAGTTGGATATCACATTTCATGTTAGAGGAAGGATCTCAGGTTTGGTATTAGAGCCATTGGATATCACATCTCATGCTATAGGAAGGGTCTCAGGATTGGAATGGGAAGGAGTTGGATATCACATCTCATGCTATAGGAAGGGTTTTAGGTTTGGTATAAGCATTGAGATATCACATCTCATGCTATAGGAAGGGTCTCAGGATTGGAATGGGAAGGATCTGTATATGACATCTCATGCAATAGTATGGTTCTCAGGTTTGGTATAAGCATTGGGATATCACATCTCACGCTATCGGAAGGGTATCAGGATTGGATTTGGAAGGAGTTGGATATCCCATCTCATGCTATAGGAAGGGTCTCAGGTTGGAATGGGAAGGAGTTGGATATCACATCTCATGTTATAGGAAGGGTCTCAGGATTGGAATGGGAAGGACTTGGATATCACATCTCATGCTATAGGAAGGCTCTCAGGTTTGGAAGGGGAAAGAGTTGGATATCACATTTCATGTTAGAGGTAGGATCTCAGCTTTGGTATTAGAGGCATTGAGATATCACATCTCATGCTATCAGAAGGGTCTCAGGATTGGAATGGGAAGGAGTTGGATATCACATCTCATGCTAAAGGGAGGGTCTCAGGTTTGGAAGGGGAAGGATTTGGATATCACATCTCATGTTATAGGAAGGATCTCAGGTTTGGTATTAGAAGCATTGAGATATCACATCTCATGCTATCGGGAGGATCTCAGGTTTGGTATTAGAAGCATTGAGATATCACATCTCATGCTATCAGAATGGTCTCAGGATTGGAATCGGAAGGAGTTGGATATCACATCTCATGCTAAAGGGAGGGTCTCAGGTTTGGAAGGGGAAGGATTTGGATATCACATCTCATGTTATCAGAAGGATCTCAGGTTTGGTATTAGAAGTATTGAGATATCACATCTCATGCTATAGGAAGGGTCTCAGGATTGGAATGGGAAGGAGTTGGATATCACATCTCAAGCTATAGGAAGGGTCTCAGGTTTGGTATAAGCATTGAGATATCACATCACATGCTATAGGAAGGGTCTCAGGATTGGAATGGGAAGGAGTTGGATATCACATCTCATGTTATAGGAAAGATCTCAGGTTTGGTATAAGAAGCATTGAGATATCACATCTCATGCTATCGGAAGAATCTCAGATTTGGTATTAGAGGCATTGAGATATCACATCTCATGCTATCATAAGGGTCTCAGGATTGGAATGGGAAGGAGTTGGATATCACATCTCATGCTATAGGAAGGATCTCAGGTTTGGAACGGAAGGAGTTGGATATCACATCTCATGTTATAGGAAGAGTCTCAGATTTGGTATAAGCATTGAGATATCACATCTCTGCAATCGGAAGTGTCTCAGGATTGGGATGGGAAGGAGTTGGATATCACATCTCATGCTATAGGAAGGGTCTCAGGTTTGGAACGGGAAGGAGTTGGATATCCCATCTCATGTTATAGGACTGGTCTCAGGTTTGGTATTAGAAGCATTGAGATATCACATCACATGCTGTAGGAAGGGTCTCAGGTTTGGAATGGGAAGGAATTGGATATCACATCTCATATTATAGGAAGGGTCTCAGGTTTGGTATAAGCATTGAGATATCACATCTCTGCTATCGGAAGTGTCTCAGGATTGGAATGGGAAGGACTTGGATATCACATCTCATGCTATAGGTAGGCTCTCAGGTTTGGAAAGGGAAGGAGTTGGATATCACATTTCATGTTAGAGGAAGGATCTCAGGTTTGGTATTAGAGCCATTGGATATCACATCTCATGCTATAGGAAGGGTCTCAGGATTGGAATGGGAAGGAGTTGGATATCACATCTCATGCTATAGGAAGGGTTTTAGGTTTGGTATAAGCATTGAGATATCACATCTCATGCTATAGGAAGGGTCTCAGGATTGGAATGGGAAGGATCTGTATATGACATCTCATGCCATAGGAAGGGTCTCAGGTTTGGTATAAGCATTGAGATATCACATCTCTGCTTTCGGAAGGGTCTCAGGATTGGAATGGGAAGGAGTTGGATATCCCATCTCATGTTATAGGAAGAGTCTCAGGTTTGGTATTAGAAGCATTGAGATATCACATCTCATGCTATAGGAAGTGTCTCAGGATTGGAATGGGAAGGACTTGGATATCACATCTCATGCTATAGGGAGGGTCTCAAGTTTGATATTAGAAGCATTGAGATATCACATCTCATGCTATAGGAAGGGTCTCAGTATTGGAATGGGAAGGAGTTGGATATCACATCTCATGCTATAGGAAGGGTCTCAGGTTTGGTATAAGCATTGAGATATCACATCTCTGCTATTGGAAGGGTCTCAGGATTGGAATGGGAAGGAGTTGGATATTCCCATCTCATGTTATAGGAAGGGTCTATCAGGTCTTAGCATGAGACTCTTCCTATAACATGAGATGCGATATCCAACTCCTTCCCATTCCAATCCCGAGACCCTTCCGATAGCTTGAGATGTGATATCTCAATGCTTCTAATATCAATACTGAGACCCTCCCTATAGCATGAGATGTGATATCTAAGTCCTTCCCTTTCCAATCCTGAGACCCTTCCGATTGCAGAGATGTGATATCTCAATGCTTATACCAAACCTGAGACCCTTCCTATAGCATGAGATGTGATATCCAACTCCTTCCCATTCCAATCCTGAGACCCTTCCTATAGCATGAGATGTGATATCTCAATGCTTCTAATACCAAACCTGAGATCCTTCCGATAGCATGAGATGTGATATCTCAATGCTTCTAATACCAAACCTGAGATCCTTCCTATAACATGAGATGTGATATCCAAATCCTTCCCCTTCCGAACCTGAGACCCTCCCTTTAGCATGAGATGTGATATCCAACTCCTTCCCATTCCAATCCTGATACCCTTCTGATAGCATGAGATGTGATATCTCAATGCCTCTAATACCAAACCTGAGATCCTACCTCTAACATGAAATGTGATATCCAACTCCTTCCCTTTCCAAACCTGAGAGCCTTCCTACAGCATGAGATGTGATATCCAAGTCCTTCCCATTACAATCCTGAGACCCTTCCTATAACATGAGATGTCATATCCAACTCCTTCCCATTCCAATCCTGATACCCTTCCGATAGCATGAGATGTGATATCCCAATGCTTCTACAAAACCTGAGACCCATACCATGGCATGAGAAGTGATATCAAACTCCCGTCCTATACCATGAGACTTGATATCTCAATGCTTCTAATACCAAACCTGAGACCGGTCCAATAACATGAGATGTGATATCCAAATCCTTCCCCTTCCAAACCTTAGACCCTTCCTTTATCATGAGATGTGATATCCAAGTCCTTCCCATTCCATTCCTGAGACCCTTCCTATAGCATGAGTTGTGATATCTCAATGCTTCTAATACCAAACCTGAGACCCTTCCTATAACATGAGATGTGATATCCAAGTCCTTCCCATTTCAATCCTGAGACCCTTCCTATAGCATGAGATGTGATATCTCAATGCTTCTAATACCAAACCTGAGACCCTTCCTATAACATGAATTCTGATATCCAAGTCCTTCCCATTCCAATCCTGAGACCCTTCCAAAGCAGAGATGTGATATCTCAATGCTTCTAATATCAAACCTGAGACCTGTCCTATAACATGAGATGGGATATCTCAATGCTTCTAATATCAATACTGAGACCCTCCCTATAGCATGAGATGTGATATCTAAGTCCTTCCCATTCCAATCCTGAGACCCTTCCGATAGCAGAGATGTGATATCCAACTCCTTCCCATTCCAATCCTGAGACCCTTCCTATAGCATGATATGTGAAATCTCAATGCTTCTACCAAAACTGAGACCCTTCCTTTAGCATGAGATGTGATATCCAACTCCTTTCCATTCCAATCCTGAGACCAGTCCTATAGCATGAGATGTGATATCTCAATGTTTCTAATAAAAAACCTGAGACCCTTCCTATAGCAAGAGATGCGATATCCAAATCCTTCCCATTCCAATCCTGAGACCCTTCCTATAGCATGAGATGTGATATCTCAATGCCTCTAATACCAAACCTGAGATCCTTCCTTGAACATGAAATGTGATATCCCACTCCTTCCCTTTCCAAACCTGAGAGTCTACCTATAGCATGAGATGTGATATCCAAGTCCTTCCCATTCCAATCCTTAGACACTTCCTACAGCATGAGATGTGATATCTCAATGATTCTATTACCAAACCTGAGACCCGTCCTATAACATGAGATGGGATATCCAACTCCTTCCCATTTCAATCCTGAGAAACTTCCGATAGCAGAGATGTGATATCTCAATGCTTAGACCAAACCTGAGACCCTTCCTATAACATGAGATGTGATATCCAACTCCTTCCCGTTCCAAACCTGAGACCCTTTCTATAGCAAGAATCTAATATCCAACTCCTTCCCATTCCAATCCTGACACCATTCCTATAACATGAGATGTGATATCTCAATGCTTCTAATACCAAACCTGAGATCCTTCCTATGACATGAGATGTGATATCCAATTCCTTCCCATTCCAAACCTGAGAGCCTTCCTATAGCATGAGATGTGATATCGAAGTATTTCCCTTTCCAATCCTGATACCCTTCCTATAACATGAGTTGTGATATCCAACTCCTTTCCATTCCAACCTGACACCCTTCCTATAGCATGAGATGGAATATCCAACTACTTCCAAATCCAATCCTGATACCCTTCCGATAGCATGAGATGTGATATCTCAATCCCTCTAATACCAAACCTGAGATCCTTCCTATAACATGAGATGTGATATCAAAATCCTTCCCCTTCCTAACCTGAGACCCTCCCTTTAGCATGAGATGTGATATCCAACTCCTTCCCATTCCAATCCTGAGACCCTTCTGATAGCATGAGATGTGATATGCAATGCCTCTAATACCAAACCTGAGATCCTACCTCTAACATGAAATGTGATATCCAACTCCTTCCCTTTCCAAACGTGAGAGCCTCCCTATAGCATGAGATGGGATATTCAAGTCCTTCCCATTCCAATCCTGAGACCCTTCCTATAGCATGAGATGTGATATCTCAATGCTTCTAATACCAAACCTGAGACCCTTCTATTAACATAAGATGGGATATCCAACTCCTTCCCATTCCAATCCTGAGACCCTTCCAATAGCAGAGATGTGATATCTCAATGCTGATACCAAACCTGAGACCCTTCCTATGGCATGAGATGTCATATACAACTCCTTCCCATTCCAATCCTGAGACCCTTCCTATAGCATGAGATGTGATATCTCAATGCTTATACCAAACCTGAGGCCCTTCCTATAGCATGAGATGTGATATCCAACTCCTTCCCATTCCAATCCTGAGACCCTTCCTATAACATGAGATGTGATGTCTCAATGCTTCTAATACCAAACCTGAGATCCTTCCTATGGCATGAGATGTCATATAAAACTCCTTCCCATTCCATTCCTGAGACCCTTCCTATAGCATGAGATGTGATATCCAACTCCTTCCCATTCCAATCCTGAGACCCTTCCTATAGCATGAGATGTGATATCCAAATCCTTCCCATTCCAATCGTGAGACCCTTCCTATAGCATGAGATGTGATATCCAAAACCTTCCCTTTCCAAAACTGAGAGCCTACCTATAGCATGAGATGTGATATCCAACTCCTTCCCATTCCAATCCTGAGACCCTTCCTATAGCATGAGATGTGATATCTCAATGCTTATACCAAACCTGAGACCCTTCCTATAGCATGAGATGTGATATCCAAATCCTTCCCATTCCAATCCTGAGACCCTTCCTATAGCATGAGATGTGATATCCAAATCCTTCCCCTTCCAAACCTGAGACCCTCCCTTTAGCATGAGATGTGATATCCAACTCCTTCCCATTCCAATCCTGAGACCCTTCTGATAGCATGAGATGTTATATCTCAATGCCTCTAATACCAAACCTGAGATCCTACCTCTAACATGAAATGTGATATCCAACTCCTTCCCATTGCAATCTTGAGACAGTTTCTATAGCATGAGATGTGATATCTCAATGCTTATACCAAACCTGAGACCCTTCCTATAGCATGAGATGTGATATCCAAATCCTTCCCATTCCAATCGTGAGACCCTTCCTATAGCATGAGATGTGATATCTCAATGCCTCTAATACCAAACCTGAGATCCTACCTCTATAATGAAATTTGATATGCAACTCCTTCCCCTTCCAAACCTGATAGCCTTCCTATAGCATGAGATGTGATATCCAAGTCCTTCCCATTCCAATCCTGATACCCTTCCTATAACATGAGATGTGATATCCAACTCCTTCCCATTCCAACCTGAGACCCTTCCTATAGCATGAGATGGGATATCCAACTCCTTCCAAATCCAATCCTGATACCCTTCCGATAGCATGAGTTGTGATATCCGAATGCTTCTACAAAACCTGAGACCCATACCATGGCATGAGATGTGATATCAAACTCCTTCCCATTCCAATCCTGACACCCTTCCTATAGCTTGAGATGTGATATCCAACTCCTTCCATTCCAATTCTGAGACCCTTCCGATAGCAGAGATGTGATATCTCAATGCTTATACCAAACCTGAGACCCTTGCTATAACATGAGATGTGATATTCAAGTCCTTCCCATTCCAATCCTGAGACCCTTCCTATAGCATGAGATGTGATATCTCAATGCTTCTAATACCAAACCTGAGACCCTTCCTATAATGAGATTGGATATCCAACTCCTTCCCATTCCAATCCTTAGACCCTTCCGATAGCAGAGATGTGATATCTCAATGCTTATACCAAACCTGAGACCCTTCCTATGGCATGAGATGTCAAATACAACTCCTTCCGATTCCAATCCTGAGACCCTTCCTATAGCATGAGATGTGATATCTCAATGCTTCTAATAATAAACCTGAGATCCTTCCTATAACATGAGATGTGATATCCAACTCCTTCCCATTCCAAACCTGAGACCCTTCCGATTGCATGAGATGTGATATCAAACTACTTCCCATTCCAATCCTGAGACCCTTCCTATACCATGAGATGTGATATCTCAATGCTTCTAATACCAAACCTGACACCCGTCCTAAAACATGAGATGTGATGTCCAAATCCTTCCCCTTCCAAACCTGAGATCTTTCCTTTAGCATGAGATGTGATATCCAACTCCTTCCCATTCCAATCCTGAGACCCTTCCTATACCATGAGATGTGATATCTCAATGCTTCTAATACCAAACCTGACACCCGTCCTAAAACATGAGATGTGATGTCCAAATCCTTCCCCTTCCAAACCTGAGATCTTTCCTTTAGCATGAGATGTGATATCCAACTCCTTCCCATTCCAATCCTGAGACCCTTCCTATACCATGAGATGTGATATCTCAATGCTTCTAATACCAAACCTGACACCCGTCCTAAAACATGAGATGTGATGTCCAAATCCTTCCCCTTCCAAACCTGAGATCTTTCCTTTAGCATGAGATGTGATATCCAACTCCTTCCCATTCCAATCCTGAGACCCTTCCTATAGCATGATATGTGATATCACAATTTTTCTAATACCAAACCTGAGATCCTTCCTATAACATGAGATGTGTATCCAAATCCTTCCCTTTCCAAACCTGAGACCCTTCCGATAGCATTAGATGTGATATCTCAATGCTTCTAAAACCAAACATGAGAACCATCCTATAACATGAGATGTGAAATCCAAATCCTTCCCTTTCCAAACCTGAGACCCTCCGTATAGCATGAGATGTGATATCTAAGTCCTTCCCATTCCTATCCTGAGACCCTTCCGATAGCAGAGATATGATATCTCAATGCTTGGACCAAACCTGAGAACCTTCCTATGGCATGAGATGTGATATCCAACTCCTTCCCATTCCAATCTTGAGACCCTTCCTATAGCATGAGATGTGATATCTCAATGCTTCTATCAAACCTGAGTCCCTTCCTTTAGCATGAGATGTGATATCCAACTCCTTCCCATTCCAATCTTGAGACCCTTCCTATAGCATGAGATGTGATATTTCAAAGCTTCTAATACCAAACCTGGGACCCGTCCTATAACATGAGATATGATATCCAAATCCTTCCCCTTCCAAACCTGAGACCCTTCCTTTAGCATGAGATGTGATATCTCAATGCCTCTAATACCAAACCAGAGATTCTTCCTATAACATGAGATGTGATATCTCAATTCTTCTAATACCAAACCTGAGACCCTTCCTATAACATAAGATGGGATATCCAACTCCTTCCCATTCCAATCCTGAGACCCTTCCGATAGCAGAGATGTGATATCTCAATGCTTATACCAAACCTGAGACCCTTCCTGTGGCATGAGATGTCATATAAAACTCCTTCCCATTCCAATCCTGAGACCCTTCCTATAGCATGATATGTGATATCACAATTTTTCTAATACCAAACCTGAGATCCTTCCTATAACATGAGATGTGTATCCAACTCCTTCCCATTCCAAAACCTGAGACCCTTCCTATAGCATGAGATGTGATATCTTAATGCTTCTAAAACCAAACCTGAGAACCATCCAATAACATATGTGAAATCCAAATCCTTCCCTTTCCAAACCTGAGACCCTTCCGATAGCATTAGATGTGATATCTCAATGCTTCTAAAACCAAACATGAGAACCATCCTATAACATGAGATGTGAAATCCAAATCCTTCCCTTTCCAAACCTGAGACCCTTCCTATAGCTTGAGATGTGATATCAAACTCCTTCCCATTCCAATCCTGTGATAGCTCCAGATGTGATATCCAACTCCTTCCCATTCCAATCCTGAGACCCTTCCTATACCATGAGTTGTGATATCTCAATGCTTCTAATACCAAACCTGAGACCCGTCCTAAAACATGAGATGTGAGATCAAACTCCTTCCCATTCCAATCCTGAGATAGCTTGAGATGTGATATCCAACTCCTTCCCATTCCTATCCTGAGACCCTTCCGATAGCAGAGATGTGATATCTCAATGCTTGTACCAAACCTGAGACCCTTCCTATGGCATGAGATGTGATATCCAACTTCTTCCCATTCCAATCCTGAGACCCTTCCTATAGCATGATATGTGATATCTCAATGCTTATACCAAACCTGAGACCCTTCCTATAGCATGAGATGTGATATCCAAATCCTTCCCATTCCAATCCTGAGACCCTTCCTATAGCATGAGATGTGATATCTCAATGCCTCTAATACCAAACCTGAGATCCTTCCTTGAACATGAAATGTGATATCCCACTCCTTCCCTTTCCAAACCTGAGAGTCTACCTATAGCATGAGATGTGATATCCAAGTCCTTCCCATTCCAATCCTTAGACACTTCCTACAGCATGAGATGTGATATCTCAATGATTCTATTACCAAACCTGAGACCCGTCCTATACCATGAGATGGGATATCCAACTCCTTCCCATTTCAATCCTGAGAAACTTCTGATAGCAGAGATGTGATATCTCAATGCTTAGACCAAACCTGAGACCCTTCCTATAACATGAGATGTGATATCCAACTCCTTCCAGTTCCAAACCTGAGACCCTTTCTATAGCAAGAATCTAATATCCAACTCCTTCCCATTCCAATCCTGAGACCATTCCTATAGAATGAGATGTGATATCTCAATGCTTCTAATACCAAACCTGAGATCCTTCCTATGACATGAGATGTGATATCCAATTCCTTCCCATTCCAAACCTGAGACCCTTCCTATAGCATGAGATGTGATATCTCAATGCTTCTAATACCAAACCTGAGATCCTACCTCTAACATGAAATGTGATATCCAACTCCTTCCCTTTCCAATCCTGAGACATTTCTGATAGCATGAGATGTGATATCTCAATGCCTCTAATACCAAACCTGAGATCCTACCTCTAACATGAAATGTGATATCCAACTCCTTCCCCTTGCAAACCTGAGAGCCTTCCTAAAGCATGAGATGTGATATCGAAGTATTTCCCATTCCAATCCTGAGACCCTTCCTATAACATGAGATGTGATATCCAACTCCTTCCCATTCCAACCTGAGACCCTTCCTATAGCATGAGATGTGATATCCAACTAATTCCAAATCCAATCCTGATACCCTTCCGATAGCATGAGATGTGATATCTCAATCCCTCTAATACCAAACCTGAGATCCTTCCTATAACATGAGATTTGATATCAAAATCCTTCCCCTTCCAAACCTGAGATGCTCCCTTTAGCATGAGATGTGATATCCAACTCCTTCCCATTCCAATCCTGAGACCCTTCTGATAGCATGAGATGTGATATTCAATGCCTCTAATACCAAACCTGAGATCCTACCTCTAACATGAAATGTGATATCCAACTCCTTCCCTTTCCAAACGTGAGAGCCTCCCTATAGCATGAGATGGGATATTCAAGTCCTTCCCATTCCAATCCTGAGACCCTTCCTATAGCATGAGATGTGATATCTCAATGCTTCTAATACCAAACCTGAGACCCTTCCTATAACATAAGATGGGATATCCAACTCCTTCCCATTCCAATCGTGAGACCCTTCCTATAGCATGAGATGTGATATCCAAAACCTTCCCTTTCCAAAACTGAGAGCCTACCTATAGCATGAAATGTGATATCCAACTCCTTCCCATTCCAATCCTGAGACCCTTCCTATAGCATGAGATGTGATATCTCAATGCTTATACCAAACCTGAGACCCTTCCTATAGCATGAGATGTGATATCCAAATCCTTCCCATTCCAATCCTGAGACCCTTCCTATAGCATGAGATGTGATATCCAAATCCTTCCCCTTCCAAACCTGAGACCCTCCCTTTAGCATGAGATGTGATATCCAACTCCTTCCCATTCCAATCCTGAGACCTTTCTGATAGCATGAGATGTTATATCTCAATGCCTCTAATACCAAACCTGAGATCCTACCTCTAACATGAAATGTGATATCCAAGTCCTTCCCCTTCTAAACCTGGGAGCCTTCCTATAACATGAGATGTGATATCGAAGTGCTTCCCATTCCAACCCTGAGACCCTTCCTATAACATGAGATGTGATATCCAACTCCTTCCCATTCCAAACCTGAGACCCTTCCTATAGCATGAGATGTGATGTCTCAATGCTTCTAATACCAAATCTGAGATCCTTCCTATAACATGAGATGTGATATCCAACTCCTTCCCATTGCAATCTTTAGACTGTTTCTATAGCATGAGATGTGATATCTCAATGCTTATACCAAACCTGAGACCCTTCCTATAGCATGAGATGTGATATCCAAATCCTTCCCATTCCAATCGTGAGACCCTTCCTATAGCATGAGATGTGATATCTCAATGCCTCTAATACCAAACCTGAGATCCTACCTCTAAAATGAAATTTGATATGCAACTCCTTCCCCTTCCAAACCTGATAGCCTTCCTATAGCATGAGATGTGATATCCAAGTCCTTCCCATTCCAATCCTGATACCCTTCCTATAACATGAGATGTGATATCCAATTCCTTCCCATTCCAACCTGAGACCCTTCCTATAGCATGAGATGGGATATCCAACTCCTTCCAAATCCAATCCTGATACCCTTCCGATAGCATGAGATGTGATATCCCAATGCTTCTACAAAACCTGAGACCCATACCATGGCATGAGATGTGATATCAAACTCCTTCCCATTCCAATCCTGACACCCTTCCTATAGCTTGAGATGTGATATCCAACTCCTTCCCATTCCAATTCGGAGACCAGTCCTATACCATGGGACTTGATATCTCAATGCTTCTAAAGCAAACCTGAGACCGGTCCTATAACATGAGATGTGATATCCAAATCTTCCCCTTCCAAACCTTAGACCCTTCCTTTATCATGAGATGTGATATCCAAGTCGTTCCCATTCCAATCCTGAGACCCTTCCTATAGCATGAGATGTGATATCTCAATGCTTCTAATACCAAACCTGAGACCCTTGCTATAACATGAGATGTGATATTCAAGTCCTTCCCATTCCAATCCTGAGACCCTTCCTATAGCATGAGATGTGATATCTCAATGCTTCTAATACCAAACCTGAGACCCTTCCTATAATGAGATGGGATATCCAACTCCTTCCCATTCCAATCCTGAGACCCTTCCGATAGCAGAGATGTGATAGCTCAATGCTTATACCAAACCTGAGACCCTTCCTATGGCATGAGATGTCAAATACACCTCCTTCCGATTCCAATCCTGAGACCCTTCCTATAGCATGAGATGTGATATCTCAATGCTTCTAATAATAAACCTGAGATCCTTCCTATAACATGAGATGTGATATCCAACTCCTTCCCATTCCAAACCTGAGACCCTTCCGATTGCATGAGATGTGATATCAAACTCCTTCCCATTCCAATCCTGAGATAGCTTGAGATGTGATATCCAACTCCTTCCCATTCCATTCCTGAGACCCTTCCTATACTATGAGATGTGATATCTCAATGCTTCTAATACCAAACCTGACACCCGTCCTAAAACATGAGATGTGATATCCAACTCCTTCCCATTCCAAACCTGAGACCCTTCCGATTGCATGAGATGTGATATCAAACTCCTTCCCATTCCAATACTGAGATAGCTTGAGATGTGATATCCAACTCCTTCCCATTCCAATCCTGAGACCCTTCCTATAGCCTGAGATGTGATATCTTAATGCTTCTAAAACCAAACCTGAGAACCATCCAATAACATATGTGAAATCCAAATCCTTCCCTTTCCAAACCTGAGACCCTCCCTATAGCATGGGATGTGATATCTAAGTCCTTCCCATTCCTATCCTGGGACCCTTCCGATAGCAGACATGTGATATCTCAATGCTCGGACCAAACCTGAGACCCTTCCTATGACATGAGATGTGATATCCAACTCCTTCCCATTCCAATCCTGAGACCCTTCCTATAGCATGAGATGTGATATCTCAATGCTTCTATCAAACCTGAGTCCCTTCCTTTAGCATGAGATGTGATATCCAACTCCTTCCCATTCCAATACTGAGACCCTTCCTATAGCATGAGATGTGATATTTCAAAGCTTCTAATACCAAACCTGGGACCCGTCCTATAACATGAGATATGATATCCAAATCCTTCCCCTTCCAAACCTGAGACCCTTCCTTTAGCATGAGATGTGATATCCAAATCCTTCCCATTCCAATCCTGAAACTCTTCCTATAGCATGAGATGTGATATCTCAATGTTTCTAATAAAAAACCTGAGACTCTTCCTATAGCAAGAGATGTGATATCCAAATCCTTCCCATTCCAATCCTGAGACCCTTCCTATAACATGAGATGTGATATCGCAATGCCTCTAATACCAAACCTGAGATTCTTCCTATAACATGAGATGTGATATCTCAATGCTTCCAATACCAAACCTGAGACCCTCCCTTTAGCATGAGATGTGATATCCGACTCCTTCCCATTCCAATCCTGAGACCCTTCTGATAGCATGAGATGTGATATCTCAATGCCTCTAATACCAAACCAGAGATTCTTCCTATAACATGAGATGTGATATCTCAATGCTTCTAATACCAAACCTGAGACCCTCCCTTTAGCATGAGGTGTGATATCCGACTCCTTCCCATTCCAATCCTGAGACCCTTCTGATAGCATGAGATGTGATATCTCAATGCTTCTAACACCAAACCTGAGACCCTTCCTATAACATAAGATGGGATATCCAACTCCTTCCCATTCCAATCCTGAGACCCTTCCGATAGCAAAGATGTGATATCTCAATGCTTATACCAAACCTGAGACCCTTCCTGTGGCATGAGATGTCATATCCAACTCCTTCCCATTCCAATCCTGAGACCCTTCCTATAGCATGATATGTGATATCACAATTTTTCTAATACCAAACCTGAGATCCTTCCTATAACATGAGATGTGTATCCAACTCCTTCCCACTCCAAAACCTGAGACCCTTCCTATAGCATGAGATGTGATATCTTAATGCTTCTAAAAACAAACCTGAGAACCATCCAATAACATATGTGAAATCCAAATCCTTCCCTTTCCAAACCTGAGACCCTTCCGATTGCATTAGATGTGATATCTCAATGCTTCTAAAACCAAACATGAGAACCATCCTATAACATGAGATGTGAAATCCAAATCCTTCCCTTTCCAAACCTGAGACCCTTTCTCTAGCTTGAGATGTGATATCAAACTCCTTCCCATTCCAATCCTGTGATAGCTTGAGATGTGATATCCAACTCCTTCCCATTCCAATCCTGAGACCCTTCCTATACCATGAGATGTGATATCTCAATGCTTCTAATACCAAACCTGAGACCCGTCCTAAAACATGAGATCTGAGATCCAAATCCTTCCCCTTCCAAACCTGAGAACCTTCCTATAGCTTGAGATGTGATATCAAACTCCTTCCCATTCCAATCCTGAGATAGCTTGAGATGTGATATCCAACACCTTCCCATTCCTATCCTGTGACCCTTCCGATAGCAGAGATGTGATATCTCAATGCATGTACCAAACCTGAGACCCTTCCTATGGCATGAGATGTGATATCCAACTCCTTCCCATTCCAATCCTGAGACCTTCCTATAGCATGAGATGTGATATCTCAAAGCTTCTAATACCAAACCTGCGACCCGTCCTATAACATGAGATATGATATCCAAATCCTTCCCCTTCCAAACCTGAGACCCTTCCTTTAGCATGAGATGTGATATACAAATCCTTCCCATTCCAATCCTGAAACCCTTCCTATAGCATGAGATGTGATATCTCAATGTTTCTAATAAAAAAACTGAGACCCTTTCTATAGCAAGAGATGTGACATCCAAATCCTTCCCATTCCAATCCTGAGATCCTTCCTATTGGATGAGATGTGAAATCCAACTCCTTCCCATTCCAGTACTGAGACACTTCCTATACCATGAGATGTGATATCTCAATGCTTCTACCAAAACTGAGACCCTTCCTTTAGCATGAGATGTGATATCCAACTCCTTCCCATTCCAATCCTGAGACCCTTCCTATAGCATTAGATGTGATATCTCAATGCCTCTAATACCAAACCTGAGATTCTTCCTATAACATGAGATGTGATATCTCAATGCTTCTAATACCAAACCTGAGACCCTCCCTTTAGCATGGGATGTGATATCCGACTCCTTCCCATACCAATCCTGAGACCCTTCTGATAGCATGAGATGTGATATCTCAATGCCTCTAATACCAAACCTGAGATTCTTCCTATAACATGAGATGTGATATCGCAATGCTTCTAATACCAAACCTGAGACCCTCCCTTTAGCATGAGATGTGATATCCGACTCCTTCCCATTCCAATCCTGAGACCCTTCTGATAGCATGAGATGTGATATCTCAATGCTTCTAATACCAAACCTGAGACCCTTCCTATAACATAAGATGGGATATCCAACTTCTTCCCATTCCAATCCTGAGACCCTTCCGATAGCAGAGATGTGATATCTCAATGCTTATACCAAACCTGAGACCCTTCCTGTGGCATGAGATGTCATATACAACTCCTTCCCATTCCAATCCTGAGACCCTTCCTATAGCATGAGATGTGATATCCAACTCCTTCCCATTCCAATCATGAGACCCTTCCTATAGCATGAGATTTGATATCTCAATGCTTCTAATAATAAACCTGAGATCCTTCCTATAACATGAGATGTGATATCCAACTCCTTCCCATTCCAAACCTGAGACCCTTCCGATTGCACGAGATGTGATATCAAACTCCTTCCCATTCCAATCCTGAGACCCTTCCTATACCATGAGATGTGATATCTCAATGCTTCTAATACCAAACCTGACACCCGTCCTAAAACATGAGATGTGATGTCCAAATCCTTCCACTTCCAAACCTGAGATCTTTCCTTTAGCATGAGATGTGATATCCAACTCCTTCCCATTCCAATCCTGAGACCCTTCCTATACCATGAGATGTGATATCTCAATGCTTCTAATACCAAACCTGACACCTGTCCTAAAACATGAGATGTGATGTCCAAATCCTTCCCCTTCCAAACCTGAGATCTTTCCTTTAGCATGAGATGTGATATCCAACTCCTTCCCATTCCAATCCTGAGACCCTTCCTATACCATGAGATGTGATATCTCAATGCTTCTAATACCAAACCTGACACCCGTCCTAAAACATGAGATGTGATGTCCAAATCCTTCCCCTTCCAAACCTGAGATCTTTCCTTTAGCATGAGATGTGATATCCAACTCCTTCCCATTCCAATCCTGAGACCCTTCCTATAGCATGATATGTGATATCACAATTTTTCTAATACCAAACCTGAGATCCTTCCTATAACATGAGATGTGTATCCAAATCCTTCCCTTTCCAAACCTGAGACCCTTCCGATAGCATTAGATGTGATATCTCAATGCTTCTAAAACCAAACATGAGAACCATCCTATAACATGAGATGTGAAATCCAAATCCTTCCCTTTCCAAACCTGAGACCCTCCCTATAGCATGAGATGTGATATCTAAGTCCTTCCCATTCCTATCCTGAGACCCTTCCGATAGCAGAGATATGATATCTCAATGCTTGGACCAAACCTGAGAACCTACCTATGGCATGAGATGTGATATCCAACTCCTTCCCATTCCAATCTTGAGACCCTTCCTATAGCATGAGATGTGATATCTCAATGCTTCTATCAAACCTGAATCCCTTCCTTTAGCATGAGATGTGATATCCAACTCCTTCCCATTCCAATCCTGAGACCCTTCCTATAGCATGAGATGTGATATTTCAAAGCTTCTAATACCAAACCTGGGACCCATCCTATAACATGAGATATGATATCCAAATCCTTCCCCTTCCAAACCTGAGACCCTTCCTTTAGCATGAGATGTGATATCTCAATGTTTCTAATAAAAAACCTGAGACTCTTCCTATAGCAAGAGATGTGATATCCAAATCCTTCCCATTCCAATCCTGAGACCCTTCCTATAACATGAGATGTGATATCTCAATGCCTCTAATACCAAACCTGAGATCCTTCCTATAACATGAGATGTGTATCCAAATCCTTCCCTTTCCAAACCTGAGACCCTTCCGATAGCATTAGATGTGATATCTCAATGCTTCTAAAACCAAACATGAGAACCATCCTATAACATGAGATGTGAAATCCAAATCCTTCCCTTTCCAAACCTGAGACCCTCCCTATAGCATGAGATGTGATATCTAAGTCCTTCCCATTCCTATCCTGAGACCCTTCCGATAGCAGAGATATGATATCTCAATGCTTGGACCAAACCTGAGAACCTACCTATGGCATGAGATGTGATATCCAACTCCTTCCCATTCCAATCTTGAGACCCTTCCTATAGCATGAGATGTGATATCTCAATGCTTCTATCAAACCTGAATCCCTTCCTTTAGCATGAGATGTGATATCCAACTCCTTCCCATTCCAATCCTGAGACCCTTCCTATAGCATGAGATGTGATATTTCAAAGCTTCTAATACCAAACCTGGGACCCATCCTATAACATGAGATATGATATCCAAATCCTTCCCCTTCCAAACCTGAGACCCTTCCTTTAGCATGAGATGTGATATCTCAATGTTTCTAATAAAAAACCTGAGACTCTTCCTATAGCAAGAGATGTGATATCCAAATCCTTCCCATTCCAATCCTGAGACCCTTCCTATAACATGAGATGTGATATCTCAATGCCTCTAATACCAAACCTGAGATTCTTCCTATAACATGAGATGTGATATCTCAATGCTTCTAATACCAAACCTGAGACCCTCCCTTTAGCATGAGATGTGATATCCGACTCCTTCCCATTCCAATCCTGAGACCCTTCTGATAGCATGAGATGTGTTATCTCAATGCCTCTAATACCAAACCAGAGATTCTTCCTATAACATGAGATGTGATATCTCAATGCTTCTAATACCAAACCTGAGACCCTCCCTTTAGCATGAGATGTGATATCCGACTCCTTCCCATTCCAATCCTGAGACCCTTCTGATAGCATGAGATATGATATCTCAATGCTTCTAATACCAAACCTGAGACCCTTCCTATAACATAAGATGGGAGATCCAACTCCTTTCCATTCCAATCCTGAGACCCTTCCGATATCAGAGATGTGATATCTCAATGCTTATACAAAACCTGAGACCCTTCCTATAGCATGAGATGTGATATCCAAATCCTTCCCATTCCAATCCTGAGACCCTTCCTATAGCATGATATGTGATATCACAATTTTCCTAATACCAAACCTGAGACCCTTCCTATAACATGAGATGTGTATCCAACTCCTTCCCATTCCAAAACCTGAGACCCTTCCTATAGCATGAGATGTGATATCTTAATGCTTCTAAAACCAAACCTGAGAACCATCCAATAACATATGTGAAATCCAAATCCTTCCCTTTCCAAACCTGAGACCCTTCCGATAGCATTAGATGTGATATCTCAATGCTTCTAAAACCAAACATGAGAACCATCCTATAACATGAGATGTGAAATCCAAATCCTTCCCTTTCCAAACCTGAGACCCTTCCTATAGCTTGAGATGTGATATCAAACTCCTTCCCATTCCAATCCTGTGATAGCTCGAGATGTGATATCCAACTCCTTCCCATTCCAATCCTGAGACCCTTCATATACCATGAGATGTGATATCTCAATGCTTCTAATACCAAACCTGAGACCCGTCCTAAAACATGAGATGTGAGATCCAAATCCTTCCCCCTCCAAACCTGAGAACCTTCCTATAGCTTGAGATGTGATATCAAACTCCTTCCCATTCCAATCCTGAGATAGCTTGAGATGTGATATCCAACTCCTTCCCATTCCTATCCTGAGACCCTTCCGATAGCAGAGATGTGATATCTCAATGCTTGTACCAAACCTGAGACCCTTCCTATGGCATGAGATGTGATATCCAACTCCTTCCCATTCCAATCCTGAGACCCTTCCTATAGCATGATATGTGATATCTCAATGTTTATACCAAACCTGAGACCCTTCCTATAGCATGAGATGTGATATCCAACTCCTTCCCATTCCAATCCTGAGAACCTTCCTATAGCATGAGATGTGATATCCAATGGCTCTAATACCAAACCTGAGATCCTTCCTCTAACATGAAATGTGATATCCAACACCTTCCCTTTCCAAACCTGAGAGCCTACCTATAGCATGAGATGTGATATCCAAGTCCTTCCCATTCCAATCCTTAGACCCTTCCTACAGCATGCAATATGATATCTCAATGATTCTAATAACAAACCTGAGACCCGTCCTATAACATGAGATGTGATATCCAACTCCTTCCCATTCCAATCCTGAGACACTTCCGATAGCAGAGATGTGATATCTCAATGCTTATACCAAACCTGAGACCCTTCCTATAACATGAGATGTGATATCCAATTCCTTCCCATTCCAAACCTGAGACCCTTCCTACAGCATGTGATGTGATATCTCAATGCTTGTAATACCAAACCTGAGACCAGTCCTATAACATGAGATGGGATATCCAACTCCTTCCCGTTCCAAACCTGAGACCCTTCCTATAGCATGAGATGTGATATCCAACTCCTTCCCATCCCAATCCTGAGACACTTCCGATTGCAGAGATGTGATATCTCAATGCTTATACCAAATGTGAGACTCTTCCTATAACATGAGATGTGATATCCAACTCCTTCCCGTTCCAAACCTGAGATCCTTCCTATAGCATGAGATGTGATATCCAACTCCTTCCCATTCCAATCCTGAGACCCTTATGATAGCATGAGATGTGATATCTCAATGCCTCTAATACCAAATCTGAGATTCTTCCGATAGCATGAGATGTGATATCTCAATGCTTCTTATACCAAACCTGAGATCCTTCCTATAACATGAGATGTGATATCCAAGTCCTTCCCATTCCAATCCTGAGACCCTTCCTATAGCATGTGATGTGATATCTCAATGCTTATACCAAACCTGAGACCCTTCCTATGGCATGAGATGTCATATACAACTCCTTCCCATTCCAATCCTGAGCCCTTCCTATATCATGAGATGTGATATCTCAATGCTTATACCAAACCTGAGACTCTTCCTATAGCATGAGATGTGATATCCAACTTCTTCCCATTCCAATCCTGAGACCCTTCCAATAACATGAGATGTGTTGTCTCAATGCTTCTAATACCAAACCTGAGATCTTTCCTATAACATGAGGTGTGATATCCAACTCCTTCCCATTCCAATCCTGAGGCCCTTCCTATAGCATGTGATGTGATATCCCAATGCTTATACCAAACCTGAGACCCTTCCTATAGCTTGAGATGTGATATCCAACTCCTTCCCATTCCAATCCTGAGACCCTTCCTATAGCATGAGATGTGATATCTCAATACTTCTAATACCAAACCTGAGATCCTTCTGATAACATGAGATGTGATATCCAAATCCTTCCCCTTCCAAACCTGAGACCCTCCCTTTAGCATGAGATGTGATATCCAACTCCTTCCGATTCCAATCCTGGACCATTCTGATAGCATGAGATGTGATATCTCAATGCTTCTAATACCAAACCTGAGATCCTTCCGATAGCATGAGATGTGATATCTCAATGCTTCTAATACCAAACCTAAGATCCTTCCTATAACATGAGATGTGATATCCAAATCCTTCCCCTTCCAAACCTGAGACCCTCCCTTTAGCATGAGATGTGATATCCAACTCCTTCCCATTCCAATCCTGAGACCCTTCTGATAGCATGAGATGTGATATCTCAATGCCTCTAATACCAAACCTGAGATCCTACCTCTAACATGAAATGTGATATCCAACTCTTTCCCCTTCCAAACCTGAGAGCCTTCCTATAGCATGAGATGTGATATCCAAGTCCTTCCCATTCCAATCCTGAGACCCTTCCTATAACATGAGATGTGATATCCAACTCCTTCCCATTCCAACCTGAGACCCTTCCTATAGCATGAGATGGGATATCCAGCTCCTTCCAAATCCAATCCTGATACCCTTCCGATAGCATGAGATGTGATATCCCAATGCTTATACCAAACCTGAGACCCATACTATTGCATGAGATGTGATATCAAACTCCTTCCCATTCCAATCCTGAGACCCTTCCTATAGCTTGAGATGTGATATCCAACTCCTTCTCATTCCAATTCTGAGACCCTTCCTATACCATAAGACTTGATATCTCAGTGCTTCTAATACCAAACCTGAGACCCGTCCTATAACATGAGATGTGATATCCAAATCCTTCCCCTTCCAAACCTTAGACCCTTCCTTTATCATGAGATGTGATATCCAACTCCTTCCCATTCCAATCCTGAGACCCTTCCGATATCGTGAGATGTGATATCTCAATGCTTCTAATATCAAACTTGAGACCCTCCCTATAGCATGAGATGGATTATCCAAGTCCTTCCCATTCCAATCCTGAGACCCTTCCTATAGCATGAGATGTGATATCTCAATGCTTCTAATACCAAACCTGAGACCCTTCCTATAACATGAGATGGGAATATCCAACTCCTTCCCATTCCAATCCAGAGACCCTTCCGATAGAAGAGATGTGATATCTCAATGCTTATACCAAACCTGAGATCCTTCCTATAGCATGAGATGTGCTATCCTACTCCTTCCCATTCCAATCCTGAGACCCTTCCTATAGCATAAGATGTGATATCTCAATGATTCTAATATCAAACTTGAGACCCTCCCTATAGCATGAGATGTGATATCCAAGTCATTCCCATTCCAATCCTGAGACACTTCCTATAGCATGAGATGTGATATCTCAATGCTTCTAATACCAAACCTGAGACTCTTCCTATAACATGAGATGGGATATCCAACTCCTTCCCATTCCAATCCTGAGACCCTTCCGATAGCAGAGATGTGATATCTCAAAGCTTATACCAAACCTGAGACCCTTCCTATGGCTTGAGATGTCATATACAACTCCTTCCCATTCCAATCCTGAGACCCTTCCGATAGCATGAGATGTGATATCTCAATGCTTATACCAAACCTGAGACCCTTCGTATAGCATGAGATGTGATATCCAACTCCTTCCCATTCCAATCCTGAGACCCTTCCTATAGCATGAGATGTGATGTCTCAATGCTTCTAATACCAAACCTGAGATTCTTCGTTTAACATGAGATGTGATATCCAACTCCTTCCATTCCAATCCTGAGACCCTTCCTATAGCATGAGATGTGATATCTCAATGCTTATACCAAACCTGAGACCCTTCCTATAGCATGAGATGTGATATCCAACTCCTTCCCATTCCAATCCTGAGACCCTTCCTATAGCATGAGATGTGATATCTCAATGCCTCTAATACCAAACCTGAGATCCTTCCTCTAACATGAAATGTGATATCCAACTCCTTCCCTTTCCAAACCTGAGAGCCTATCCATAGCATGAGATGTGATATCCAAGTCCTTCCCATTCCAATCCTGAGACCCTTCCAATAACATGAGATGTGATGTCTCAATGCTTCTAATACCAAACCTGAGATCTTTCCTATAACATGAGATGTGATATCCAACTCCTTCCCATTCCAATCCTGAGGCCCTTCCTATAGCATGTGATGTGATATCTCAATGCTTATACCAAACCTGAGACCCTTCCTATAGCTTGAGATGTGATATCCAACTCCTTCCCATTCCAATCCTGAGACCCTTCCTATAGCATGAGATGTGATATCTCAATACTTCTAATACCAAACCTGAGATCCTTCTGATAACATGAGATGTGATATCCAAATCCTTCCCCTTCCAAACCTGAGACCCTCCCTTTAGCATGAGATGTGATATCCAACTCCTTCCGATTCCAATCCTGAGACCATTCTGATAGCATGAGATGTGATATCTCAATGCTTCTAATACCAAACCTGAGATCCTTCCGATAGCATGAGATGTGATATCTCAATGCTTCTAATACCAAACCTGAGATGCTTCCTATAACATGAGATGTGATATCCAAATCCTTCCCCTTCCAAACCTGAGACCCTCCCTTTAGCATGAGATGTGATATCCAACTCCTTCCCATTCCAATCCTGAGACCCTTCTGATAGCATGAAATGTGATATCTCAATGCCTCTAATACCAAACCTGAGATCCTACCTCTAACATGAAATGTGATATCCAACTCTTTCCCCTTCCAAACCTGAGAGGCTTCCTATAGCATGAGATGTGATATCCAAGTCCTTCCCATTCCAATCCTGAGACCCTTCCTATAACATGAGATGTGATATCCAACTCCTTCCCATTCCAACCTGAGACCCTTCCTATAGCATGAGATGGGATATCCAGCTCCTTCCAAATCCAATCCTGATACCCTTCCGATAGCATGAGATGTGATATCCCAATGCTTATACCAAACCTGAGACCCATACTATTGCATGAGATGTGATATCAAACTCCTTCCCATTCCAATCCTGAGACCCTTCCTATAGCTTGAGATGTGATATCCAACTCCTTCTCATTCCAATTCTGAGACCCTTCCTATACCATAAGACTTGATATCTCAGTGCTTCTAATACCAAACCTGAGACCCGTCCTATAACATGAGATGTGATATCCAAATCCTTCCCCTTCCAAACCTTAGACCCTTCCTTTATCATGAGATGTGATATCCAACTCCTTCCCATTCCAATCCTGAGACCCTTACGATATTGTGAGATGTGATATCTCAATGCTTCTAATACCAAACCTGAGACCCTTCCTATAACATGAGATGGGAATATCCAACTCCTTCCCATTCCAATCCTGAGACCCTTCCGATAGAAGAGATGTGATATCTCAGTGCTTATACCAAACCTGAGATCCTTCCTATAGCATGAGATGTGATATCCTACTCCTTCCCATTCCAATCCTGAGACCCTTCCTATAGCATAAGATGTGATATCTCAATGATTCTAATATCAAACTTGAGACCCTCCCTATAGCATGAGATGTGATATCCAAGTCATTCCCATTCCAATCCTGAGACACTTCCTATAGCATGAGATGTGATATCTCAATGCTTCTAATACCAAACCTGAGACTCTTCCTATAACATGAGATGGGATATCCAACTCCTTCCCATTCCAATCCTGAGACCCTTCCGATAGCAGAGATGTGATATCTCAAAGCTTATACCAAACCTGAGACCCTTCCTATGGCTTGAGATGTCATATACAACTCCTTCCCATTCCAATCCTGAGACCCTTCCGATAGCATGAGATGTGATATCTAACTCCTTCCCATTCCATTCCTGAGACCCTTCTGATAGCATGAGATGTGATATCTCAATGCCTCTAATACCAAACCTGAAATCCTACCTCTAACATGAAATGAGATATCCAACTCTTTCCCCTTCCAAACCTGAGAGCCTTCCTATAGCATGAGATGTGATATCCAAGTCCTTCCCATTCCAATACTGAGACCCTTCCTATAGCTTGAGATGTGATATCCAACTCCTTCCCATTCCAATTCTGAGACCCTTCCTATAGCATGAGATGTGATATCTCAATGCTTATACCAAACCTGAGAGCCTACCTATAGCATGAGATGTGATATCCAAGTCCATCCCATTCCAATCCTTAGACCCTTCCTACAGCATGCGATGTGAATATCTCAATGATTCTAATACCAAACCAGAGACTCTTCCTATAACATGAGATGGGATATCCAACTCCTTCCCATTCCAATTCTGAGACCCTTCCTATACTATGAGACTTGATATCTCAATGCTTCTAATACCAAACCTGAGACCCGTAATATAACATGAGATGTGATATCCAAATCCTTCCCCTTCCAAACCTTAGACCCTTCCTTTATCATGAGATGTGATATCCAACTCCTTCCCATTCCAATCCTGAGACCCTTCCGATATCATGAGATGTGATATCTCAAAGCTTCTAATATCAAACTTGAGACCCTCCCTATAGCATGAGATGTGATATCCAAGTCCTTCCCATTCCAATCCTGAGACCCTTCCTATAGCATGAGATGTGATATCTCAATGCTTCTAATACCAAACCTGAGACCCTTCCTATAACATGAGATGGGAATATCCAACTCCTTCCCATTCCAATCTTGAGACCCTTCCGATAGCAGAGATGTGATATCTCAATGCTTATACCACACCTGAGATCCTTCCTATAACATGAGATGTGATATCCAACTCCTTCCCATTCCAATCCTGAGACACTTCCTATAGCATGAGATGTGATATCTCACTGCTTATACCAAACCTGAGACCCTTCCCATAGCAGGAGATGTGATATCCAACTCCTTCCCATTCCAATCCTCAGACCCTTCCTATAGCATGAGATGTGATATCTCAATGCTTCTAATGTCAAACTTGAGACCCTACATATAGCATGAGATGTGATATCCAAGTCCTTCCCATTCCAATCCTGAGACACTTCCTATAGCATGAGATGTGATATCTCAATGCTTCTAATACCAAACCTGAGACTCTTCCTATAACATGAGATGTGATATCCAACTCCTTCCAATTCCAATCCTGAGACCCTCTTGATAGCAGAGATGTGATATCTCAATGTTTATACCAAACCTGAGACCCTTCCTACGGCATGAGATGTCATATTCAACTCCTTCCCATTCCAATCCTGAGACCCTTCCTATAGCATGAGATGTGATGTCTCAATGCTTCTAATACCAAACCTGAGATCCTTCCTATAACATGAGATGTGATATCCAACTCCTTCCATTCCAATCCTGAGATCCTTCCTATAGCATGAGATGTGATATATCAATGCTTATACCAAACCTGAGACCCTTCCTATAGCATGAGATGTGATATCCAACTCCTTCCCATTCCAATCCTGAGACCCTTCCTATAGCCTGAGATGTGATATCCAATTCCTTCCCATTCCAATCCTGAGACCCTTCCTATAGCATGAGATGTGATATCTCAATGCTTATACCAAACCTGAGAGCCTACCTATAACATGAGATGTGATATCCAAGTCCATCCCATTCCAATCCTTAGACCCTTCCTACAGCATGCGATGTGATATCTCAATGATTCTAATACCAAACCAGAGACTCTTCCTATAACATGAGATGGGATATCCAACTCCTTCCCATTCCAATCCTGAGCCACTTCCGATAGCAGAGATGTGATATCTCAATGCTTATACCAAACCTGAGACCCTTCCTATAACATGAGATGTGATATCCAACTCCTTCCCGTTCCAAACCTGAGACACTAACTATAGCATATGTGATATCCAACTCCTTCCCATTCCAAACATGAGACCCTTCCTATAGCAAGAAAGTAATATCCAACTCCTACCCATTCCAATCCTGAGACCCTTCCTATAGCAAGAGATGTGATATCCAAATCCTTCCCATTCCAATCCTGAGATCCTTCCTATAACATGAGATGTGATATCCAACTTCTTCCCATTCCAACCTGAGACACTTCCTATAGCATGAGAAGGGATATCCAACTCCTTCCCAATCCAAACCTGAGACCCTTCCTATGGCATGAGATGTGATATCCAACTCCTTGCCATTCAAATCCTGGGACCCTTCCTATAGCATGAGAAGGGATATCCAACTCCTTCCCAATCCAATCCTGAGACCCTTCCGATAGCAGCGACGTGATATCTCAATGCTTCTACCAAACCTGAGACCCTTCCTTTAGCATGAGATGTGATATCCAAATCCTTCACATTCCAATCCTGAGACCCTTCCTATAGCATGAGATGTGATATCTCAATGCTTCTAATACCAAACCTGAGATCCTTCCTATAACATGAGATGTGATATCCAATTCCTTCCCATTCCAAACCTGAGACCCTTCCTATTGGATGAGATGTGATATCCAACTCCTTCCCATTCCAACCCTGAGACCCTTCCTATAGCATGAGATGTGATGTCTCAATGCGTCTAATACCAAACCTGAGATCCTTCCTATAACATGAGATGTGATATCCAACTCCTTCCATTCCAATCCTGAGACCCGTCCTATAGCATGAGATGTGATATCTCAATGCTTATACCAAACCTGAGACCCTTCCTATAGCATGAGATGTGATATCCAACTCCTTCCCTTTCCAAACCTAAGAGCCTATCTATAGCATGAGATGTGATATCCAAGTCCTTCACATTCCAACCCTTAGACCCTTCCTACAGCATGCAATATGATATCTCAATGATTCTAATAACAAACCTGAGACCCGTCCTATAACATGAGATGGGATATCCAACTCCTTCCCATTCCAATCCTGAGACACTTCCGATAGCAGAGATGTGATATCTCAATGCTTATACCAAACCTGAGACCCTTCCTATAACATGAGATGTGATATCCAAATCCTTCCCGTTCCAAACCTGAGACCCTTCCTTTAGCATGAGATGTGATATCCATCTCCTTCCCATTCCAATCCTGAGACACTTCCGATAGCATGAGATGTGATATCTCAATGCTTCTAATATCAAAACTGAGACCCTCCCTATAGCATGATATGTGATATCTAAGTCCTTCCCATTCCAATCCTGAGACCCTCCCTATAGCATGAGATGTGATATCCAACTCCTTCCCATTCCAATCCTGAGACCCTTCCTATAGCATGAGATATGATATCTCAATACTTCTAATACCAAACGTGAGATCCTTCCGATAACATGAGATGTGATATCCAAATCCTTCCCCTTCCAAACCTGAGACCCTCCCTTTAGCATGAAATGTGATATCCAACTCCTTCCTATTCCAATCCTGAGACTCTTCTGATAGCATGAGATGTGATATCTCAATGCTTCTAATACCAAACCTGAGATCCTTCCTATAACATGAGATGTGATATCCAAATCCTTCCCCTTCCAAACCTGAGACCCTCCCTTTAGCATGAGATGTGATATCTAACTCCTTCCCATTCCATTCCTGAGACCCTTCTGATAGCATGAGATGTGATATCTCAATGCCTCTAATACCAAACCTGAGATCCTACCTCTAACATGAAATGAGATATCCAACTCTTTCCCCTTCCAAACCTGAGAGCCTTCCTATAGCATGAGATGTGATATCCAAGTCCTTCCCATTCCAATACTGAGACCCTTCCTACAGCTTGAGATGTGATATCCAACTCCTTCCCATTCCAATTCTGAGACCCTTCCTATAGCATGAGATGTGATATCTCAATGATTCTAATACCAAACCAGAGACTCTTCCTATAACATGAGATGGGATATCCAACTCCTTCCCATTCCAATTCTGAGACCCTTCCTATACTATGAGACTTGATATCTCAATGCTTCTAATACCAAACCTGAGACCCGTAATATAACATGAGATGTGATATCCAAATCCTTCCCCTTCCAAACCTTAGACCCTTCCTTTATCATGAGATGTGATATCCAACTCCTTCCCATTCCAATCCTGAGACCCTTCCGATATCATGAGATGTGATATCTCAAAGCTTCTAATACCAAATTTGAGACCCTCCCTATAGCATGAGATGTGATATCCAAGTCCTTCCCATTCCAATCCTGAGACCCTTCCTATAGCATGAGATGTGATATCTCAATGCTTCTAATACCAAACCTGAGACCCTTCCTATAACATGAGATGGGAATATCCAACTCCTTCCCATTCCAATCTTGAGACCCTTCCGATAGCAGAGATGTGATATCTCAATGCTTATACCACACCTGAGATCCTTCCTATAACATGAGATGTGATATCCAACTCCTTCCCATTCCAATCCTGAGACACTTCCTATAGCATGAGATGTGATATCTCACTGCTTATACCAAACCTGAGACCCTTCCCATAGCAGGAGATGTGATATCCAACTCCTTCCCATTCCAATCCTCAGACCCTTCCTATAGCATGAGATGTGATATCTCAATGCTTCTAATGTCAAACTTGAGACCCTACATATAGCATGAGATGTGATATCCAAGTCCTTCCCATTCCAATCCTGAGACACTTCCTATAGCATGAGATGTGATATCTCAATGCTTCTAATACCAAACCTGAGACTCTTCCTATAACATGAGATGTGATATCCAACTCCTTCCAATTCCAATCCTGAGACCCTCTTGATAGCAGAGATGTGATATCTCAATGTTTATACCAAACCTGAGACCCTTCCTACGGCATGAGATGTCATATTCAACTCCTTCCCATTCCAATCCTGAGACCCTTCCTATAGCATGAGATGTGATGTCTCAATGCTTCTAATACCAAACCTGAGATCCTTCCTATAACATGAGATGTGATATCCAACTCCTTCCATTCCAATCCTGAGATCCTTCCTATAGCATGAGATGTGATATATCAATGCTTATACCAAACCTGAGACCCTTCCTATAGCATGAGATGTGATATCCAACTCCTTCCCATTCCAATCCTGAGACCCTTCTGATAGCATGAAATGTGATATCTCAATGCCTCTAATACCAAACCTGAGATCCTACCTCTAACATGAAATGTGATATCCAACTCTTTCCCCTTCCAAACCTGAGAGGCTTCCTATAGCATGAGATGTGATATCCAAGTCCTTCCCATTCCAATCCTGAGACCCTTCCTATAACATGAGATGTGATATCCAACTCCTTCCCATTCCAACCTGAGACCCTTCCTATAGCATGAGATGGGATATCCAGCTCCTTCCAAATCCAATCCTGATACCCTTCCGATAGCATGAGATGTGATATCCCAATGCTTATACCAAACCTGAGACCCATACTATTGCATGAGATGTGATATCAAACTCCTTCCCATTCCAATCCTGAGACCCTTCCTATAGCTTGAGATGTGATATCCAACTCCTTCTCATTCCAATTCTGAGACCCTTCCTATACCATAAGACTTGATATCTCAGTGCTTCTAATACCAAACCTGAGACCCGTCCTATAACATGAGATGTGATATCCAAATCCTTCCCCTTCCAAACCTTAGACCCTTCCTTTATCATGAGATGTGATATCCAACTCCTTCCCATTCCAATCCTGAGACCCTTACGATATTGTGAGATGTGATATCTCAATGCTTCTAATACCAAACCTGAGACCCTTCCTATAACATGAGATGGGAATATCCAACTCCTTCCCATTCCAATCCTGAGACCCTTCCGATAGAAGAGATGTGATATCTCAGTGCTTATACCAAACCTGAGATCCTTCCTATAGCATGAGATGTGATATCCTACTCCTTCCCATTCCAATCCTGAGACCCTTCCTATAGCATAAGATGTGATATCTCAATGATTCTAATATCAAACTTGAGACCCTCCCTATAGCATGAGATGTGATATCCAAGTCATTCCCATTCCAATCCTGAGACACTTCCCATAGCATGAGATGTGATATCTCAATGCTTCTAATACCAAACCTGAGACTCTTCCTATAACATGAGATGGGATATCCAACTCCTTCCCATTCCAATCCTGAGACCCTTCCGATAGCAGAGATGTGATATCTCAAAGCTTATACCAAACCTGAGACCCTTCCTATGGCTTGAGATGTCATATACAACTCCTTCCCATTCCAATCCTGAGACCCTTCCGATAGCATGAGATGTGATATCTAACTCCTTCCCATTCCATTCCTGAGACCCTTCTGATAGCATGAGATGTGATATCTCAATGCCTCTAATACCAAACCTGAAATCCTACCTCTAACATGAAATGAGATATCCAACTCTTTCCCCTTCCAAACCTGAGAGCCTTCCTATAGCATGAGATGTGATATCCAAGTCCTTCCCATTCCAATACTGAGACCCTTCCTATAGCTTGAGATGTGATATCCAACTCCTTCCCATTCCAATTCTGAGACCCTTCCTATAGCATGAGATGTGATATCTCAATGCTTATACCAAACCTGAGAGCCTACCTATAGCATGAGATGTGATATCCAAGTCCATCCCATTCCAATCCTTAGACCCTTCCTACAGCATGCGATGTGAATATCTCAATGATTCTAATACCAAACCAGAGACTCTTCCTATAACATGAGATGGGATATCCAACTCCTTCCCATTCCAATTCTGAGACCCTTCCTATACTATGAGACTTGATATCTCAATGCTTCTAATACCAAACCTGAGACCCGTAATATAACATGAGATGTGATATCCAAATCCTTCCCCTTCCAAACCTTAGACCCTTCCTTTATCATGAGATGTGATATCCAACTCCTTCCCATTCCAATCCTGAGACCCTTCCGATATCATGAGATGTGATATCTCAAAGCTTCTAATATCAAACTTGAGACCCTCCCTATAGCATGAGATGTGATATCCAAGTCCTTCCCATTCCAATCCTGAGACCCTTCCTATAGCATGAGATGTGATATCTCAATGCTTCTAATACCAAACCTGAGACCCTTCCTATAACATGAGATGGGAATATCCAACTCCTTCCCATTCCAATCTTGAGACCCTTCCGATAGCAGAGATGTGATATCTCAATGCTTATACCACACCTGAGATCCTTCCTATAACATGAGATGTGATATCCAACTCCTTCCCATTCCAATCCTGAGACACTTCCTATAGCATGAGATGTGATATCTCACTGCTTATACCAAACCTGAGACCCTTCCCATAGCAGGAGATGTGATATCCAACTCCTTCCCATTCCAATCCTCAGACCCTTCCTATAGCATGAGATGTGATATCTCAATGCTTCTAATGTCAAACTTGAGACCCTACATATAGCATGAGATGTGATATCCAAGTCCTTCCCATTCCAATCCTGAGACACTTCCTATAGCATGAGATGTGATATCTCAATGCTTCTAATACCAAACCTGAGACTCTTCCTATAACATGAGATGTGATATCCAACTCCTTCCAATTCCAATCCTGAGACCCTCTTGATAGCAGAGATGTGATATCTCAATGTTTATACCAAACCTGAGACCCTTCCTACGGCATGAGATGTCATATTCAACTCCTTCCCATTCCAATCCTGAGACCCTTCCTATAGCATGAGATGTGATGTCTCAATGCTTCTAATACCAAACCTGAGATCCTTCCTATAACATGAGATGTGATATCCAACTCCTTCCATTCCAATCCTGAGATCCTTCCTATAGCATGAGATGTGATATATCAATGCTTATACCAAACCTGAGACCCTTCCTATAGCATGAGATGTGATATCCAACTCCTTCCCATTCCAATCCTGAGACCCTTCCTATAGCCTGAGATGTGATATCCAATTCCTTCCCATTCCAATCCTGAGACCCTTCCTATGGCATGAGATGTGATATCTCAATGCTTATACCAAACCTGAGAGCCTACCTATAACATGAGATGTGATATCCAAGTCCATCCCATTCCAATCCTTAGACCCTTCCTACAGCATGCGATGTGATATCTCAATGATTCTAATACCAAACCAGAGACTCTTCCTATAACATGAGATGGGATATCCAACTCCTTCCCATTCCAATCCTGAGCCACTTCCGATAGCAGAGATGTGATATCTCAATGCTTATACCAAACCTGAGACCCTTCCTATAACATGAGATGTGATATCCAACTCCTTCCCGTTCCAAACCTGAGACACTAACTATAGCATATGTGATATCCAACTCCTTCCCATTCCAAACATGAGACCCTTCCTATAGCAAGAAAGTAATATCCAACTCCTACCCATTCCAATCCTGAGACCCTTCCTATAGCAAGAGATGTGATATCCAAATCCTTCCCATTCCAATCCTGAGATCCTTCCTATAACATGAGATGTGATATCCAACTTCTTCCCATTCCAACCTGAGACACTTCCTATAGCATGAGAAGGGATATCCAACTCCTTCCCAATCCAAACCTGAGACCCTTCCTATGGCATGAGATGTGATATCCAACTCCTTGCCATTCAAATCCTGGGACCCTTCCTATAGCATGAGAAGGGATATCCAACTCCTTCCCAATCCAATCCTGAGACCCTTCCGATAGCAGCGACGTGATATCTCAATGCTTCTACCAAACCTGAGACCCTTCCTTTAGCATGAGATGTGATATCCAAATCCTTCACATTCCAATCCTGAGACCCTTCCTATAGCATGAGATGTGATATCTCAATGCTTCTAATACCAAACCTGAGATCCTTCCTATAACATGAGATGTGATATCCAATTCCTTCCCATTCCAAACCTGAGACCCTTCCTATTGGATGAGATGTGATATCCAACTCCTTCCCATTCCAACCCTGAGACCCTTCCTATAGCATGAGATGTGATGTCTCAATGCGTCTAATACCAAACCTGAGATCCTTCCTATAACATGAGATGTGATATCCAACTCCTTCCATTCCAATCCTGAGACCCGTCCTATAGCATGAGATGTGATATCTCAATGCTTATACCAAACCTGAGACCCTTCCTATAGCATGAGATGTGATATCCAACTCCTTCCCTTTCCAAACCTAAGAGCCTATCTATAGCATGAGATGTGATATCCAAGTCCTTCACATTCCAACCCTTAGACCCTTCCTACAGCATGCAATATGATATCTCAATGATTCTAATAACAAACCTGAGACCCGTCCTATAACATGAGATGGGATATCCAACTCCTTCCCATTCCAATCCTGAGACACTTCCGATAGCAGAGATGTGATATCTCAATGCTTATACCAAACCTGAGACCCTTCCTATAACATGAGATGTGATATCCAAATCCTTCCCGTTCCAAACCTGAGACCCTTCCTTTAGCATGAGATGTGATATCCATCTCCTTCCCATTCCAATCCTGAGACACTTCCGATAGCATGAGATGTGATATCTCAATGCTTCTAATATCAAAACTGAGACCCTCCCTATAGCATGATATGTGATATCTAAGTCCTTCCCATTCCAATCCTGAGACCCTCCCTATAGCATGAGATGTGATATCCAACTCCTTCCCATTCCAATCCTGAGACCCTTCCTATAGCATGAGATATGATATCTCAATACTTCTAATACCAAACGTGAGATCCTTCCGATAACATGAGATGTGATATCCAAATCCTTCCCCTTCCAAACCTGAGACCCTCCCTTTAGCATGAAATGTGATATCCAACTCCTTCCTATTCCAATCCTGAGACTCTTCTGATAGCATGAGATGTGATATCTCAATGCTTCTAATACCAAACCTGAGATCCTTCCTATAACATGAGATGTGATATCCAAATCCTTCCCCTTCCAAACCTGAGACCCTCCCTTTAGCATGAGATGTGATATCTAACTCCTTCCCATTCCATTCCTGAGACCCTTCTGATAGCATGAGATGTGATATCTCAATGCCTCTAATACCAAACCTGAGATCCTACCTCTAACATGAAATGAGATATCCAACTCTTTCCCCTTCCAAACCTGAGAGCCTTCCTATAGCATGAGATGTGATATCCAAGTCCTTCCCATTCCAATACTGAGACCCTTCCTACAGCTTGAGATGTGATATCCAACTCCTTCCCATTCCAATTCTGAGACCCTTCCTATAGCATGAGATGTGATATCTCAATGCTTATACCAAACCTGAGAGCCTACCTATAGCATGAGATGTGATATCCAAGTCCATCCCATTCCAATCCTTAGACCCTTCCTACAGCATGCGATGTGATATCTCAATGATTCTAATACCAAACCAGAGACTCTTCCTATAACCTGAGATGGGATATCCAACTCCTTCCCATTCCAATTCTGAGACCCTTCCTATACTATGAGACTTGATATCTCAATGCTTCTAATACCAAACCTGAGACCCGTAATATAACATGAGATGTGATATCCAAATCCTTCCCCTTCCAAACCTTAGACCCTTCCTTTATCATGAGATGTGATATCCAACTCATTCCCATTCCAATCCTGAGACCCTTCCGATATCATGAGATGTGATATCTCAAAGCTTCTAATACCAAATTTGAGACCCTCCCTATAGCATGAGATGTGATATCCAAGTCCTTCCCATTCCAATCCTGAGACCCTTCCTATAGCATGAGATGTGATATCTCAATGCTTCTAATACCAAACCTGAGACCCTTCCTATAACATGAGATGGGAATATCCAACTCCTTCCCATTCCAATCTTGAGACCCTTCCGATAGCAGAGATGTGATATCTCAATGCTTATACCACACCTGAGATCCTTCCTATAACATGAGATGTGATATCCAACTCCTTCCCATTCCAATCCTGAGACACTTCCTATAGCATGAGATGTGATATCTCACTGCTTATACCAAACCTGAGACCCTTCCCATAGCAGGAGATGTGATATCCAACTCCTTCCCATTCCAATCCTCAGACCCTTCCTATAGCATGAGATGTGATATCTCAATGCTTCTAATGTCAAACTTGAGACCCTACATATAGCATGAGATGTGATATCCAAGTCCTTCCCATTCCAATCCTGAGACACTTCCTATAGCATGAGATGTGATATCTCAATGCTTCTAATACCAAACCTGAGACTCTTCCTATAACATGAGATGTGATATCCAACTCCTTCCAATTCCAATCCTGAGACCCTCTTGATAGCAGAGATGTGATATCTCAATGTTTATACCAAACCTGAGACCCTTCCTACGGCATGAGATGTCATATTCAACTCCTTCCCATTCCAATCCTGAGACCCTTCCTATAGCATGAGATGTGATGTCTCAATGCTTCTAATACCAAACCTGAGATCCTTCCTATAACATGAGATGTGATATCCAACTCCTTCCATTCCAATCCTGAGATCCTTCCTATAGCATGAGATGTGATATATCAATGCTTATACCAAACCTGAGACCCTTCCTATAGCATGAGATGTGATATCCAACTCCTTCCCATTCCAATCCTGAGACCCTTCCTATAGCCTGAGATGTGATATCCAATTCCTTCCCATTCCAATCCTGAGACCCTTCCTATAGCATGAGATGTGATATCTCAATGCTTATACCAAACCTGAGAGCCTACCTATAACATGAGATGTGATATCCAAGTCCATCCCATTCCAATCCTTAGACCCTTCCTACAGCATGCGATGTGATATCTCAATGATTCTAATACCAAACCAGAGACTCTTCCTATAACATGAGATGGGATATCCAACTCCTTCCCATTCCAATCCTGAGACCCTTCCTATAGCAAGAGATGTGATATCCAAATCCTTCCCATTCCAATCCTGAGATCCTTCCTATAACATGAGATGTGATATCCAACTTCTTCCCATTCCAACCTGAGACACTTCCTATAGCATGAGAAGGGATATCCAACTCCTTCCCAATCCAAACCTGAGACCCTTCCTATGGCATGAGATGTGATATCCAACTCCTTGCCATTCAAATCCTGAGACCCTTCCTATAGCATGAGAAGGGATATCCAACTCCTTCCCAATCCAATCCTGAGACCCTTCCGATAGCAGCGACGTGATATCTCAATGCTTCTACCAAACCTGAGACCCTTCCTTTAGCATGAGATGTGATATCCAAATCCTTCCCATTCCAACCCTGAGACCCTTCCTATAGCATGAGATGTGATGTCTCAATGCTTCTAATACCAAACCTGAGATCCTTCCTATAACATGAGATGTGATATCCAACTCCTTCCATTCCAATCCTGAGACCCGTCCTATAGCATGAGATGTGATATCTCAATGCTTATACCAAACCTGAGACACTTCCTATAGCATGAGATGTGATATCCAACTGCTTCCCATTCCAATCCTGAGACCCTTCCTATAGCATGATATGTGATATCTCAATGCTTCTAATACCAAACCTGAGATCCTTCCTCTAACATGAAATGTGATATCCAACTCCTTCCCTTTCCAAACCTAAGAGCCTATCTATAGCATGAGATGTGATATCCAAGTCCTTCACATTCCAACCCTTAGACCCTTCCTACAGCATGCAATATGATATCTCAATGATTCTAATAACAAACCTGAGACCCGTCCTATAACATGAGATGGGATATCCAACTCCTTCCCATTCCAATCCTGAGACACTTCCGATAGCAGAGATGTGATATCTCAATGCTTATACCAAACCTGAGACCCTTCCTATAACATGAGATGTGATATCCAAATCCTTCTCGTTCCAAACCTGAGACCCTTCCTTTAGCATGAGATGTGATATCCAGCTCCTTCCCATTCCAATCCTGAGACACTTCCGATAGCATGAGATGTGATATCTCAATGCTTCTAATATCAAAACTGAGACCCTCCCTATAGCATGATATGTGATATCTAAGTCCTTCCCATTCCAATCCTGAGACCCTCCCTATATCATGAGATGTGATATCCAACTCCTTCCCATTCCAATCCTGCGACCCTTCCTATAGCATGAGATATGATATCTCAATACTTCTAATACCAAACGTGAGATCCTTCCGATAACATGAGATGTGATATCCAAATCCTTCCCCTTCCAAACCTGAGACCCTCCCTTTAGCATGAAATGTGATATCCAACTCCTTCCTATTCCAATCCTGAGACTCTTCTGATAGCATGAGATGCGATATCTCAATGCTTCTAATACCAAACCTGAGATCCTTCCGATAGCATGAGATGTGATATCTCAATGCTTCTAATACCAAACCTGAGATCCTTCCTATAACATGAGATGTGATATCCAAATCCTTCCCCTTCCAAACCTGAGACCCTCCCTTTAGCATGAGATGTGATATCTAACTCCTTCCCATTCCATTCCTGAGACCCTTCTGATAGCATGAGATGTGATATCTCAATGCCTCTAATACCAAACCTGAGATCCTACCTCTAACATGAAATGAGATATCCAACTCTTTCCCCTTCCAAACCTGAGAGCCTTCCTATAGCATGAGATGTGATATCCAAGTCCTTCCCATTCCAATACTGAGACCCTTCCTATAGCTTGAGATGTGATATCCAACTCCTTCCCATTCCAATTCTGAGACCCTTCCTATAGCATGAGATGTGATATCTCAATGCTTATACCAAACCTGAGAGCCTACCTATAGCATGAGATGTGATATCCAAGTCCATCCCATTCCAATCCTTAGACCCTTCCTACAGCATGCGATGTGAATATCTCAATGATTCTAATACCAAACCAGAGACTCTTCCTATAACATGAGATGGGATATCCAACTCCTTCCCATTCCAATTCTGAGACCCTTCCTATACTATGAGAATTGATATCTCAATGCTTCTAATACCAAACCTGAGACCCGTAATATAACATGAGATGTGATATCCAAATCCTTCCCCTTCCAAACCTTAGACCCGTCCTTTATCATGAGATGTGATATCCAACTCCTTCCCATTCCAATCCTGAGACCCTTCCGATATCATGAGATGTGATATCTCAAAGCTTCTAATATCAAACTTGAGACCCTCCCTATAGCATGAGATGTGATATCCAAGTCCTTCCCATTCCAATCCTGAGACCCTTCCTATAGCATGAGATGTGATATCTCAATGCTTCTAATACCAAACCTGAGACCCTTCCTATAACATGAGATGGGAATATCCAACTCATTCCCATTCCAATCTTGAGACCCTTCCGATAGCAGAGATGTGATATCTCAATGCTTATACCACACCTGAGATCCTTCCTATAACATGAGATGTGATATCCAACTCCTTCCCATTCCAATCCTGAGACACTTCCTATAGCATGAGATGTGATATCTCACTGCTTATACCAAACCTGAGACCCTTCCCATAGCAGGAGATGTGATATCACACTCCTTCCCATTCCAATCCTCAGACCCTTCCTATAGCATGAGATGTGATATCTCAATGCTTCTAATGTCAAACTTGAGACCCTACCTATAGCATGAGATGTGATATCCAAGTCCTTCCCATTCCAATCCTGAGACACTTCCTATAGCATGAGATGTGATATCTCAATGCTTCTAATACCAAACCTGAGACTCTTCCTATAACATGAGATGGGATATCCAACTCCTTCCAATTCCAATCCTGAGACCCTTTTGATAGCAGAGATGTGATATCTCAATGTTTATACCAAACCTGAGACCCTTCCTACGGCATGAGATGTCATATTCAACTCCTTCCCATTCCAATCCTGAGACCCTTCCTATAGCATGAGATTTGATATCCAACTCCTTCCCATTCCAATCCTGAGACCCTTCCTATAGCATGAGATGTGATGTCTCAATGCTTCTAATACCAAACCTGAGATCCTTCCTATAACATGAGATGTGATATCCAACTCCTTCCATTCCAATCCTGAGACCCTTCCTATAGCATGAGATGTGATATCTCAATGCTTATACCAAACCTGAGACGCTTCCTATAGCATGAGATGTGATATCCAACTCCTTCCCATTCCAATCCTGAGACCCTTCCTATAGCCTGAGATGTGATATCCAATTCCTTCCCATTCCAATCCTGAGACCCTTCCTATAGCATGAGATGTGATATCTCAATGCTTATACCAAACCTGAGAGCCTACCTATAATATGAGATGTGATATCCAAGTCCATCCCATTCCAATCCTTAGACCCTTCCTACAGCATGCGATGTGATATCTCAATGATTCTAATACCAAACCAGAGACTCTTCCTATAACATGAGATGGGATATCCAACTCCTTCCCATTCCAATTATGAGACCCTTCCTATACTATGAGACTTGATATCTCAATGCTTCTAATACCAAACCTGAGACCCGTAATATAACATGAGATGTGATATCCAAATCCTTCCCCTTCCAAACCTTAGACCCTTCCTTTATCATGAGATGTGATATCCAACTCCTTCCCATTCCAATCCTGAGACCCTTCCGATATCATGAGATGTGATATCTCAAAGCTTCTAATATCAAACTTGAGACCCTCCCTATAGCATGAGATGTGATATCCAAGTCCTTCCCATTCCAATCCTGAGACCCTTCCTATAGCATGAGATGTGATATCTCAATGCTTCTAATACCAAACCTGAGACCCTTCCTATAACATGAGATGGGAATATCCAACTCCTTCCCATTCCAATCTTGAGACCCTTCCGATAGCAGAGATGTGATATCTCAATGCTTATACCACACCTGAGATCCTTCCTATAACATGAGATGTGATATCCAACTCCTTCCCATTCCAATCCTGAGACACTTCCTATAGCATGAGATGTGATATCTCACTGCTTATACCAAACCTGAGACCCTTCCCATAGCAGGAGATGTGATATCCAACTCCTTCCCATTCCAATCCTCAGACCCTTCCTATAGCATGAGATGTGATATCTCAATGCTTCTAATGTCAAACTTGAGACCCTACCTATAGCATGAGATGTGATATCCAAGTCCTTCCCATTCCAATCCTGAGACACTTCCTATAGCATGAGATGTGATATCTCAATGCTTCTAATACCAAACCTGAGACTCTTCCTATAACATGAGATGGGATATCCAACTTCCAATTCCAATCCTGAGACCCTTTTGATAGCAGAGATGTGATATCTCAATGTTTATACCAAACCTGAGACCCTTCCTACGGCATGAGATGTCATATTCAACTCCTTCCCATTCCAATCCTGAGACCCTTCCTATAGCATGAGATGTGATGTCTCAATGCTTCTAATACCAAACCTGAGATCCTTCCTATAACATGAGATGTGATATCCAACTCCTTCCATTCCAATCCTGAGACCCGTCCTATAGCATGAGATGTGATATCTCAATGCTTATACCAAACCTGAGACACTTCCTATAGCATGAGATGTGATATCCAACTGCTTCCCATTCCAATCCTGAGACCCTTCCTATAGCATGAGATGTGATATCTCAATGCTTCTAATACCAAACCTGAGATCCTTCCTCTAACATGAAATGTGATATCCAACTCCTTCCCTTTCCAAACCTAAGAGCCTATCTATAGCATGAGATGTGATATCCAAGTCCTTCACATTCCAACCCTTAGACCCTTCCTACAGCATGCAATATGATATCTCAATGATTCTAATAACAAACCTGAGACCCGTCCTATAACATGAGATGGGATATCCAACTCCTTCCCATTCCAATCCTGAGACACTTCCGATAGCAGAGATGTGATATCTCAATGCTTATACCAAACCTGAGACCCTTCCTATAACATGAGATGTGATATCCAAATCCTTCTCGTTCCAAACCTGAGACCCTTCCTTTAGCATGAGATGTGATATCCAGCTCCTTCCCATTCCAATCCTGAGACACTTCCGATAGCATGAGATGTGATATCTCAATGCTTCTAATATCAAAACTGAGACCCTCCCTATAGCATGATATGTGATATCTAAGTCCTTCCCATTCCAATCCTGAGACCCTCCCTATATCATGAGATGTGATATCCAACTCCTTCCCATTCCAATCCTGCGACCCTTCCTATAGCATGAGATATGATATCTCAATACTTCTAATACCAAACGTGAGATCCTTCCGATAACATGAGATGTGATATCCAAATCCTTCCCCTTCCAAATCTGAGACCCTCCCTTTAGCATGAAATGTGATATCCAACTCCTTCCTATTCCAATCCTGAGACTCTTCTGATAGCATGAGATGCGATATCTCAATGCTTCTAATACCAAACCTGAGATCCTTCCGATAGCATGAGATGTGATATCTCAATGCTTCTAATACCAAACCTGAGATCCTTCCTATAACATGAGATGTGATATCCAAATCCTTCCCCTTCCAAACCTGAGACCCTCCCTTTAGCATGAGATGTGATATCTAACTCCTTCCCATTCCATTCCTGAGACCCTTCTGATAGCATGAGATGTGATATCTCAATGCCTCTAATACCAAACCTGAGATCCTACCTCTAACATGAAATGAGATATCCAACTCTTTCCCCTTCCAAACCTGAGAGCCTTCCTATAGCATGAGATGTGATATCCAAGTCCTTCCCATTCCAATACTGAGACCCTTCCTATAGCTTGAGATGTGATATCCAACTCCTTCCCATTCCAATTCTGAGACCCTTCCTATAGCATGAGATGTGATATCTCAGTGCTTATACCAAACCTGAGAGCCTACCTATAGCATGAGATGTGATATCCAAGTCCATCCCATTCCAATCCTTAGACCCTTCCTACAGCATGCGATGTGAATATCTCAATGATTCTAATACCAAACCAGAGACTCTTCCTATAACATGAGATGGGATATCCAACTCCTTCCCATTCCAATTCTGAGACCCTTCCTATACTATGAGACTTGATATCTCAATGCTTCTAATACCAAACCTGAGACCCGTAATATAACATGAGATGTGATATCCAAATCCTTCCCCTTCCAAACCTTAGACCCGTCCTTTATCATGAGATGTGATATCCAACTCCTTCCCATTCCAATCCTGAGACCCTTCCGATATCATGAGATGTGATATCTCAAAGCTTCTAATATCAAACTTGAGACCCTCCCTATAGCATGAGATGTGATATCCAAGTCCTTCCCATTCCAATCCTGAGACCCTTCCTATAGCATGAGATGTGATATCTCAATGCTTCTAATACCAAACCTGAGACCCTTCCTATAACATGAGATGGGAATATCCAACTCCTTCCCATTCCAATCTTGAGACCCTTCCGATAGCAGAGATGTGATATCTCAATGCTTATACCACACCTGAGATCCTTCCTATAACATGAGATGTGATATCCAACTCCTTCCCATTCCAATCCTGAGACACTTCCTATAGCATGAGATGTGATATCTCACTGCTTATACCAAACCTGAGACCCTTCCCATAGCAGGAGATGTGATATCACACTCCTTCCCATTCCAATCCTCAGACCCTTCCTATAGCATGAGATGTGATATCTCAATGCTTCTAATGTCAAACTTGAGACCCTACCTATAGCATGAGATGTGATATCCAAGTCCTTCCCATTCCAATCCTGAGACACTTCCTATAGCATGAGATGTGATATCTCAATGCTTCTAATACCAAACCTGAGACTCTTCCTATAACATGAGATGGGATATCCAACTCCTTCCAATTCCAATCCTGAGACCCTTTTGATAGCAGAGATGTGATATCTCAATGTTTATACCAAACCTGAGACCCTTCCTACGGCATGAGATGTCATATTCAACTCCTTCCCATTCCAATCCTGAGACCCTCCCTATATCATGAGATGTGATATCCAACTCCTTCCCATTCCAATCCTGCGACCCTTCCTATAGCATGAGATATGATATCTCAATACTTCTAATACCAAACGTGAGATCCTTCCGATAACATGAGATGTGATATCCAAATCCTTCCCCTTCCAAACCTGAGACCCTCCCTTTAGCATGAAATGTGATATCCAACTCCTTCCTATTCCAATCCTGAGACTCTTCTGATAGCATGAGATGCGATATCTCAATGCTTCTAATACCAAACCTGAGATCCTTCCGATAGCATGAGATGTGATATCTCAATGCTTCTAATACCAAACCTGAGATCCTTCCTATAACATGAGATGTGATATCCAAATCCTTCCCCTTCCAAACCTGAGACCCTCCCTTTAGCATGAGATGTGATATCTAACTCCTTCCCATTCCATTCCTGAGACCCTTCTGATAGCATGAGATGTGATATCTCAATGCCTCTAATACCAAACCTGAGATCCTACCTCTAACATGAAATGAGATATCCAACTCTTTCCCCTTCCAAACCTGAGAGCCTTCCTATAGCATGAGATGTGATATCCAAGTCCTTCCCATTCCAATACTGAGACCCTTCCTATAGCTTGAGATGTGATATCCAACTCCTTCCCATTCCAATTCTGAGACCCTTCCTATAGCATGAGATGTGATATCTCAATGCTTATACCAAACCTGAGAGCCTACCTATAGCATGAGATGTGATATCCAAGTCCATCCCATTCCAATCCTTAGACCCTTCCTACAGCATGCGATGTGAATATCTCAATGATTCTAATACCAAACCAGAGACTCTTCCTATAACATGAGATGGGATATCCAACTCCTTCCCATTCCAATTCTGAGACCCTTCCTATACTATGAGACTTGATATCTCAATGCTTCTAATACCAAACCTGAGACCCGTAATATAACATGAGATGTGATATCCAAATCCTTCCCCTTCCAAACCTTAGACCCGTCCTTTATCATGAGATGTGATATCCAACTCCTTCCCATTCCAATCCTGAGACCCTTCCGATATCATGAGATGTGATATCTCAAAGCTTCTAATATCAAACTTGAGACCCTCCCTATAGCATGAGATGTGATATCCAAGTCCTTCCCATTCCAATCCTGAGACCCTTCCTATAGCATGAGATGTGATATCTCAATGCTTCTAATACCAAACCTGAGACCCTTCCTATAACATGAGATGGGAATATCCAACTCCTTCCCATTCCAATCTTGAGACCCTTCCGATAGCAGAGATGTGATATCTCAATGCTTATACCACACCTGAGATCCTTCCTATAACATGAGATGTGATATCCAACTCCTTCCCATTCCAATCCTGAGACACTTCCTATAGCATGAGATGTGATATCTCACTGCTTATACCAAACCTGAGACCCTTCCCATAGCAGGAGATGTGATATCACACTCCTTCCCATTCCAATCCTCAGACCCTTCCTATAGCATGAGATGTGATATCTCAATGCTTCTAATGTCAAACTTGAGACCCTACCTATAGCATGAGATGTGATATCCAAGTCCTTCCCATTCCAATCCTGAGACACTTCCTATAGCATGAGATGTGATATCTCAATGCTTCTAATACCAAACCTGAGACTCTTCCTATAACATGAGATGGGATATCCAACTCCTTCCAATTCCAATCCTGAGACCCTTTTGATAGCAGAGATGTGATATCTCAATGTTTATACCAAACCTGAGACCCTTCCTACGGCATGAGATGTCATATTCAACTCCTTCCCATTCCAATCCTGAGACCCTTCCTATAGCATGAGATTTGATATCCAACTCCTTCCCATTCCAATCCTGAGACCCTTCCTATAGCATGAGGTGTGATGTCTCAATGCTTCTAATACCAAACCTGAGATCCTTCCTATAACATGAGATGTGATATCCAACTCCTTCCATTCCAATCCTGAGACCCTTCCTATAGCATGAGATGTGATATCTCAATGCTTATACCAAACCTGAGACCCTTCCTATAGCATGAGATGTGATATCCAACTCCTTCCCATTCCAATCCTGAGACCCTTCCTATAGCCTGAGATGTGATATCCAATTCCTTCCCATTCCAATCCTGAGACCCTTCCTATAGCATGAGATGTGATATCTCAATGCTTATACCAAACCTGAGAGCCTACCTATAATATGAGATGTGATATCCAAGTCCATCCCATTCCAATCCTTAGACCCTTCCTACAGCATGCGATGTGATATCTCAATGATTCTAATACCAAACCAGAGACTCTTCCTATAACATGAGATGGGATATCCAACTCCTTCCCATTCCAATTATGAGACCCTTCCTATACTATGAGACTTGATATCTCAATGCTTCTAATACCAAACCTGAGACCCGTAATATAACATGAGATGTGATATCCAAATCCTTCCCCTTCTGAACCTTAGACCCTTCCTTTATCATGAGATGTGATATCCAACTCCTTCCCATTCCAATCCTGAGACCCTTCCGATATCATGAGATGTGATATCTCAAAGCTTCTAATATCAAACTTGAGACCCTCCCTATAGCATGAGATGTGATATCCAAGTCCTTCCCATTCCAATCCTGAGACCCTTCCTATAGCATGAGATGTGATATCTCAATGCTTCTAATACCAAACCTGAGACCCTTCCTATAACATGAGATGGGAATATCCAACTCCTTCCCATTCCAATCTTGAGACCCTTCCGATAGCAGAGATGTGATATCTCAATGCTTATACCACACCTGAGATCCTTCCTATAACATGAGATGTGATATCCAACTCCTTCCCATTCCAATCCTGAGACACTTCCTATAGCATGAGATGTGATATCTCACTGCTTATACCAAACCTGAGACCCTTCCCATAGCAGGAGATGTGATATCCAACTCCTTCCCATTCCAATCCTCAGACCCTTCCTATAGCATATGTGATATCTCAATGCTTCTAATGTCAAACTTGAGACCCTACCTATAGCATGAGATGTGATATCCAAGTCCTTCCCATTCCAATCCTGAGACACTTCCTATAGCATGAGATGTGATATCTCAATGCTTCTAATACCAAACCTGAGACTCTTCCTATAACATGAGATGGGATATCCAACTCCTTCCAATTCCAATCCTGAGACCCTTTTGATAGCAGAGATGTGATATCTCAATGTTTATACCAAACCTGAGACCCTTCCTACGGCATGAGATGTCATATTCAACTCCTTCCCATTCCAATCCTGAGACCCTTCCTATAGCATGAGATTTGATATCCAACTCCTTCCCATTCCAATCCTGAGACCCTTCCTATAGCATGAGATGTGATGTCTCAATGCTTCTAATACCAAACCTGAGATCCTTCCTATAACATGAGATGTGATATCCAACTCCTTCCATTCCAATCCTGAGACCCTTCCTATAGCATGAGATGTGATATCTCAATGCTTATACCAAACCTGAGACCCTTCCTATAGCATGAGATGTGATATCCAACTCCTTCCCATTCCAATCATGAGACCCTTCCTATAGCCTGAGATGTGATATCCAATTCCTTCCCATTCCAATCCTGAGACCCTTCCTATAGCATGAGATGTGATATCTCAATGCTTATACCAAACCTGAGAGCCTACCTATAATATGAGATGTGATATCCAAGTCCATCCCATTCCAATCCTTAGACCCTTCCTACAGCATGCGATGTGATATCTCAATGATTCTAATACCAAACCAGAGACTCTTCCTATAACATGAGATGGGATATCCAACTCCTTCCCATTCCAATTATGAGACCCTTCCTATACTATGAGACTTGATATCTCAATGCTTCTAATACCAAACCTGAGACCCGTAATATAACATGAGATGTGATATCCAAATCCTTCCCCTTCCAAACCTTAGACCCTTCCTTTATCATGAGATGTGATATCCAACTCCTTCCCATTCCAATCCTGAGACCCTTCCGATATCATGAGATGTGATATCTCAAAGCTTCTAATATCAAACTTGAGACCCTCCCTATAGCATGAGATGTGATATCCAAGTCCTTCCCATTCCAATCCTGAGACCCTTCCTATAGCATGAGATGTGATATCTCAATGCTTCTAATACCAAACCTGAGACCCTTCCTATAACATGAGATGGGAATATCCAACTCCTTCCCATTCCAATCGTGAGACCCTTCCGATAGCAGAGATGTGATATCTCAATGCTTATACCACACCTGAGATCCTTCCTATAACATGAGATGTGATATCCAACTCCTTCCCATTCCAATCCTGAGACACTTCCTATAGCATGAGATGTGATATCTCACTGCTTATACCAAACCTGAGACCCTTCCCATAGCAGGAGATGTGATATCCAACTCCTTCCCATTCCAATCCTCAGACCCTTCCTATAGCATATGTGATATCTCAATGCTTCTAATGTCAAACTTGAGACCCTACCTATAGCATGAGATGTGATATCCAAGTCCTTCCCATTCCAATCCTGAGACACTTCCTATAGCATGAGATGTGATATCTCAATGCTTCTAATACCAAACCTGAGACTCTTCCTATAACATGAGATGGGATATCCAACTTCCAATTCCAATCCTGAGACCCTTTTGATAGCAGAGATGTGATATCTCAATGTTTATACCAAACCTGAGACCCTTCCTACGGCATGAGATGTCATATTCAACTCCTTCCCATTCCAATCCTGAGACCCTTCCTATAGCATGAGATGTGATGTCTCAATGCTTCTAATACCAAACCTGAGATCCTTCCTATAACATGAGATGTGATATCCAACTCCTTCCATTCCAATCCTGAGACCCTTCCTATAGCATGAGATGTGATATCTCAATGCTTATACCAAACCTGAGACCCTTCCTATAGCATGAGATGTGATATCCAACTCCTTCCCATTCCAATCCTGAGACCCTTCCTATAGCATGAGATGTGATATCTCAATGCCTCTAATACCAAACCTGAGATCCTTCCTCTAACATGAAATGTGATATCCAACTCCTTCACTTTCCAAACCTGAGAGCCTATCTATAGCATGAGATGTGATATCCAAGTCCTTCCCATTCCAATCCGTAGACCCTTCCTACAGCATGCAATATGATATCTCAATGATTCTAATAAAAAACCTGAGACCCGTCCTATAACATGAGATGGGATATTCAACTCCTTCCCATTCCAATCCTGAGACACGTCCGATAGCAGAGATGTGATATCTCAATGTTTATACCAAACCTGAGACACTTCCTATAACATGAGATGTGATATCCAACTCCTTCCCATTCCAATCCTGAGACACTTCTGATAGCATAAGATGTGATATCTCAATGCTTCTAATATCAAAACTGAGACCCTCCCTATAGCATATGTGATATCTAAGTCCTTCCCATTCCAATCCTGAGACCCTTCCTATAGCATGAGATGTGATATCTCAATGCTTCTACCAAACCTGAGACCCTTCCTTTAGCATGAGATGTGATATCCAACTCCTTCCCATTCCAATCCTGAGACCCTTCCTATAGCATGAGATGTGATATCTCAATACTTCTAATACCAAACCTGAGATCCTTCCGATAACATGAGATGTGATATCTCAATACTTCTAATACCAAACCTGAGATCCATCCTATAACATGAGATGTGATATCCAAATCCTTCCCCTTCCAAACCTGAGACCCTCCCTTTAGCATGAGATGTGATATCGAACTCCTTCCCATTCCAATCCTGAGACCCTTCTGATAGCATAAGATATATCTCAATGCTTCTATACCAAACCTGAGATCCTTCTGATAGCATGAGATGTGATATCTCAATGCTTCTAATACCAAACCTGAGATCCTACCTCTAACATGAAATGTGATATCCAACTCTTTCCCCTTGCAAACCTGAGAGCCTTCCTATAGCATGAGATGTGATATCCAAGTCCTTCCCATTCCAATCCTGAGACCCTTGCTATAAAATGAGATGTGATATCCAACTCCTTCCCATTCCAACCTGAGACCCTTCCTATAGCATGAGATGGGATATCCAACTCCTTCCAAATCCAATCCCGATACCCTTCCGATAGCATGAGATGTGATATCCCAATGCTTCTACCAAACCTGAGACCCATATTATGGCATGAGATGTGATATCAAACTCCTTCCCATTCTAATCCTGAGACCCTTCCTATACCATGAGACTTGATATCTCAATGCTTCTAATACCAAACCTGAGACCCGTCCTATAACATGAGATGTGATATCCAAATCCTTCCCCTTCCAAACCTTAGACCCTTCCTTTATCATGAGATGTGATATCCAACTCCTTCCCATTCCAATCTTGAGACCCTTCCGATAACATGAAATGTGATATCTCAATGCTTCTATCAAACTTGAGACCCTCCCTATAGCATGAGATGTGATATCCAAGTCCTTCCCATTCCAATCCTGAGACCCTTCCTATAGCATGAGATGTGATATCTCAATGCTTCTAATACCAAACCTGAGACCCTTCCTATAACATGAGATGGGAATATCCAACTCCTTCCCATTCCAATCCTTAGACCCTTCCTACAGCATGCAATATGATATCTCAATGATTTTAATAAAAAACCTGAGACCCGTCCTATAACATGAGATGGGATATCCAACTCCTTCACATTCCAATCCTGAGACACTTCCGATGGTAGAGATGTGATATCTCAATGTTTATACCAAACCTGAGACCCTTCCTATAACATGAGATGTGATATCCAACTCCTTCCCATTCCAATCCTGAGACCCTTCCTATAGCATATGTGATATCCAACTCCATCCCATTCCAATCCTGAGACCCTTCCTATAGCATGAGATGTGATGTCTCAATGCTTCTAATACCAAACCTGAGATCCTTCCTTTAACATGAGATGTGATATCCAACTCCTTCCATTCCAATCCTTAGACCCTTCCTACAGCATGCAATATGATATCTCAATGATTTTAATAAAAAACCTGAGACCCGTCCTATAACATGAGATGTGATATCCAACTCCATCCCATTCCAATCCTGAGACCCTTCCTAAAGCATGAGATATGATATCTCAATGCTTCTATACCAAACCTGAGATCCTTCTGATAGCATGAGATGTGATATCTCAATGCTTCTTATACCAAACCTGAGATCCTACCTCTAACATGAAATGTGATATCCAACTCTTTCCCATTCCAACCTGAGACCCTTCCTATAGCATGAGATGGGATATCCAACTCCTTCCAAATCCAATCCCGATACCCTTCCGATAGCATGAGATGTGATATCCTAATGCTTCTACCAAAGTACATTTTCTAGCTGTTTTTGCTAGTTTTTAGCACGTTTCAATACGTCTAGCGGGTTACAGCTATATGTTGAATAATGGGTGTTATAAAGCATTCTGAACACTATCTTGTGGAGCAAATTGGAAGGCTGTACAAGAGGAGAGAAGGCAGGGAACACGCATCTCAACCAGAGAGCTGGGACGCGAGTACATGCAACGCGAAACGGTGCAGGGAGCAGGGACAGAAAGGATGAACACCTATGAGGAGTAGCAGCTGGTAGTTAGCCTTCAAAGGAGAGAAGAATGTGATCACTAGGGGAGTGCAGCCTGTAAACTAGAAGGAACGATGAACAAAGGGCGACTGCATTAACAGATGGCAAATACACGTTCCAAAACAGTCAGGAAAGCTGATAATGCCTTGAAGATTTCAGCCGTATACATTCAGCCTGTGAACAGCAGATGTTGACCCCCCCTCCCTAGTATGGGCGAACAGTGGTTAAAAACTTCAGGATTCGACACAAAGGCACGGACACAGTATATACAACATGGGAACCCACCAGAATTCGCCTTTACAAAAACGCGAGGGAAGTACATTTTCTAGCTATTTTTGCTAGTTTTTAGCACGTTTCAATACGTCTAGCGGGTTACAGCTATATGTTGAATAATGGGGTTATAAAGCATTCTGAACACTATCTAGTGGAGCTCATTGGAAGGCTGTAGGAAGAGGAGAGAAGGCAGGGAACACGCATCTAAACCAGAGAGCTGGGAAGCGAGTACATGCAACGCGGAACGGTGCAGGGAGCAGGGACAGAAAGGATGAACGCCTATGAGGAGGAGCAGCTGGTAGTCAGCCTGCTCTGGAGAGGAGAATGTGATCACCAGGGGAGTGCAGCCTGTGAAGTAGAAGGGACGATGAACACAGGGCGACTGCATTAACAGATGGCAAATACACGTTCCAAAACAGTCAGGAAAGCTGATAATGCCTTGAAGATTTCAGTCGTATACATTCAGCCTGTGAACAGCAGTAGACGTTGACCCCCCCCTTGTATGGGAAAACAGTGGTTAAAAACATCAGGATTCGACAACAAACGCACGGACAGTACATACATGGGAACCCATCAGAATTAGCATTTACAAAAACGCGAGGAAAGTACATTTTCTAGCTGTTTTTGCTAGTTTACAGCACGTTTCAATACGTCTAGCGGATTACGGCTATATGTTGAATAATGGGTGTTATAGAGCATTCTGAGCACTGTGTATCTTTTGGAGCTCATTTTTTGATTTGAAGGCAGCGGGAAGAGGAGAGAAGGCAGGGAACACGCGTCTAAACCAGAGAGCTGGGAAGCGAGTACTTGCAACGCGAAAAGGGCAGAAAGGAAGAAGGCCTCTGAGAAGGAAAAGCGTCTAAACCAGAGAGCAGGAAAGCGAGTGTTTGCAACGCGAAACTGTGCAGGGAGCAGGGACAGAAAGGGAGAACTCCTCTGAGGAGGAATAGCTGGCAGTTAGCCTTCTTTGGAGATGAGAACTTGATCACCACGGGAGAGGATTGTTGAGAGGGTTACAGAGGGGGAGGTCTGAGATCAGAAAATCCCGAGTATTCCCTGCAGTGTGTAGGGCCAGCGACATGAAGAGTTGCAGATCTCGTAAAAGTCCAGGTCAGGAAGCATACAGGTTCACGTTGAATTCTCCAAGTAGGCGGAGTTGAGTGGTAGGAGGCAAGGATGGAGAAGTCCATCCACTGAGAGAGGAAGGGGGTAGGCAAATAGCCACGGTGAGCGAATGGCCAGGGGAAAATGCATAGAGACAAGGCATTCGTGACAGAAGTCGGCCTGCAAAGGAAATCAATTTACTACAGGAATCAAGGATAAGCATTGAGATATCACATCTCATGCTATAGGGTCTCAGGATTGGAATGGGAAGGACTTAGATATCACATATCATGCTATAGAGAGGGTCTCAGTTTTGATATTAGAAGCCTTGAGATATCACATCTCATGCTATCGGAAGTGTCTCAGGATTGGAATGGGAAGGAGCTGGATATCACATCTCATGCTAAAGGAAGGGTCTCAGGTTTGGAACGGGAAGGAGTTGGATATCACATCTCATGTTATAGGAAGGGTCTCAGGTTTGGTATAAACATTGAGATATCACATCTCTACCATCGGAAGTGTCTCAGGATTGGAATGGGAAGGAGTTGGATATCCCATCTCATGTTATAGGACGGGTCTCAGGTTTTTTATTAAAATCATTGAGATATCATATTGCATGCTGTAGGAAGGGTCTAAGGATTGGAATGGAAGGAGTTGGATATCACATCTCATGTTAAAGGAAGGATCTCAGGTTTGGTATTAGAAGCATTGAGACATCACATCTCATGCTATAGGAAGGGTCTCAGGATTGGAATGGGATGGAGTTGGATATCACATCTCATGCTATAGGAAGGGTCTCAGGATTGGAATGGGAAGGAGTTGGATATCACATCTCATGTTATAGGAAGGGTCTCAGGTTTGGTATAAACATTGAGATATCACATCTCTACCATCGGAAGTGTCTCAGGATTGGAATGGGAAGGAGTTGGATATCCCATCTCATGTTATAGGACGGGTCTCAGGTTTTTTATTAAAATCATTGAGATATCATATTGCATGCTGTAGGAAGGGTCTAAGGATTGGAATGGGAAGGAGTTGGATATTCCCATCTCATGTTATAGGAAGGGTCTCAGGTTTGGTATTAGAAGCATTGAGATATCACATCTCATGCTATAGGAAGGGTCTCAGGATTGGAATGGGAAGGACTTGGATATCACATCTCATGCTATAGGGAGGGTCTCAAGTTTGATAGAAGCATTGAGATATCACATTTCATGATATCGGAAGGGTCTCAAGATTGGAATGGGAAGGAGTTGGATATCACATCTCATGATAAAGGAAGGGTCTAAGGTTTGGAAGGGGAAGGATTTGGATATCACATCTCATGTTATAGGACGGGTCTCAGGTTTGGTATTAGAAGCATTGAGATATCAAGTCTCATGGTATAGGAAGGGTCTCAGGATTAGAATGGGAAGGAGTTTGATATCACATCTCATGCCATAATATGGGTCTCAGGTTTGGTAGAAGCATTGGGATATCACATCTCATGCTATCGGAAGGGTATCGGGATTGGATTCGGAAGGAGTTGGATATCCCATCTCATGCTATAGGAAGGGTCTCAGGTTGGAATGGGAAGGAGTTGGATATCACATCTCATGTTATAGGAAGGGTCTCAGGATTGGAATGGGAAGGACTTGGATATCACATCTCATGCTAAAGGAAGGCTCTCAGGTTTGCAAGGGGAAAGAGTTGGATATCACATTTCATGTTAGAGGTAGGATCTCAGGTTTGGTATTAGAAGCATTGAGATATCACATCTCATGCTATCAGAAGGATCTCAGGTTTGGTATAGAAGCATTGAGATATCATATCTTATGCTATCAGAAGGGTCTCAGGATTGGAATGGGAAGGAGTTGGATATCACATCTCATGCTAAAGGGAGGGTCTCAGGTTTGGAAGGGGAAGGATTTGGATATCACATCTCATGTTATAGGATGGATCTCAGGTTTGGTATTAGAAGTTTTGAGATATCACATCTCATGTTATCGGAAGGATCTCAGGTTTGGTATTAGAAGTATTGAGATATCACATCTCATGCTATAGGAAGGGTCTCAGGATTGGAATGGAAGGAGTTGGATATCACATCTCATGCTAAAGGAATGGTCTCAGGTTTGGTAGAAGCATTGAGATATCACATCTTATGCTATCAGAAGTGTCTCAGGAGTGGAATGGGAAGGAGCTGGATATCACATCTCATGCTAAAGGAAGGGTCTCAGGTTTGGAACGGGAAGGAGTTGGATATCACATCTCATGTTATAGGAAGGGTCTCAGGTTTGGTATAAACATTGAGATATCACATCTCTGCTATCGGACGTGTCTCAGGATTGGAATGGGAAGGAGTTGGATATCCCATCTCATGTTATAGGACGGGTCTCAGTTTTTTTATTAGAATCATTGAGATATCATATTGCATGCTGTAGGAAGGGTCTAAGGATTGGAATGGGAATGACTTGGATATCACATCTCATGCTATAGATAGGCTCTCAGGTTTGGAAAGTGAAGGAGTTGGATATCACATTTCATGTTAGAGGAAGGATCTCAGGTTTGGTATTAGAGGCATTGAGATATCACATCTCATGCTATAGGAAGGGTCTCAGGATTGGAATGGAAGGAGTTGGATATCACATCTCATGTTATAGGAAGGATCTCAGGTTTGGTATTAGAAGCATTGAGACATCACATCTCATGCTATAGGAAGGGTCTCAGGATTGGAATGGGAAGGAGTTGAATATGACATCTCATGCCGTAGGAAGGGTCTCAGGTTTGGTATAAACATTGAGATATCACATCTCTGCTATCAAAAGGGTCTCAGGATTGGAATTGGAAGGAGTTGGATATCCCATTTCATGTTATAGGAAGAGTCTCAGTTTTGGTATTGGAAGCATTGAGATATCACATCTCATGCTATAGGAAGTGTCTCAGGATTGGAATGGGAAGGACTTGGATATCACATCTCATGCTATAGGTAGGGTCTCAAGTTTGACATTAGAAGCATTGAGATATCACATCTCATGCTATAGGAAGGGTCTGAGGATTGGAATGGGAAGGAGTTGGATATCACATCTCCTGCTATGGGAAGGGTCTCAGGTTTGGTATAAGCAGTGAGATATCACATCTCATGCTATAGGAAGTGTCTCAGGATTGGAATGGGAAGGACTTAGATATCACATATCATGCTATAGAGAGGGTCTCAGTTTTGATATTAGAAGCCTTGAGATATCACATCTCATGCTATCGGAAGTGTCTCAGGATTGGAATGGGAAGGAGCTGGATATCACATCTCATGCTAAAGGAAGGGTCTCAGGTTTGGAACGGGAAGGAGTTGGATATCACATCTCATGTTATAGGAAGGGTCTCAGGTTTGGTATAAACATTGAGATATCACATCTCTACCATCGGAAGTGTCTCAGGATTGGAATGGGAAGGAGTTGGATATCCCATCTCATGTTATAGGACGGGTCTCAGGTTTTTTATTAAAATCATTGAGATATCATATTGCATGCTGTAGGAAGGGTCTAAGGATTGGAATGGAAGGAGTTGGATATCACATCTCATGTTAAAGGAAGGATCTCAGGTTTGGTATTAGAAGCATTGAGACATCACATCTCATGCTATAGGAAGGGTCTCAGGATTGGAATGGGATGGAGTTGGATATCACATCTCATGCTATAGGAAGGGTCTCAGGATTGGAATGGGAAGGAGTTGGATATCACATCTCATGTTATAGGAAGGGTCTCAGGTTTGGTATAAACATTGAGATATCACATCTCTACCATCGGAAGTGTCTCAGGATTGGAATGGGAAGGAGTTGGATATCCCATCTCATGTTATAGGACGGGTCTCAGGTTTTTTATTAAAATCATTGAGATATCATATTGCATGCTGTAGGAAGGGTCTAAGGATTGGAATGGGAAGGAGTTGGATATTCCCATCTCATGTTATAGGAAGGGTCTCAGGTTTGGTATTAGAAGCATTGAGATATCACATCTCATGCTATAGGAAGGGTCTCAGGATTGGAATGGGAAGGACTTGGATATCACATCTCATGCTATAGGGAGGGTCTCAAGTTTGATAGAAGCATTGAGATATCACATTTCATGATATCGGAAGGGTCTCAAGATTGGAATGGGAAGGAGTTGGATATCACATCTCATGATAAAGGAAGGGTCTAAGGTTTGGAAGGGGAAGGATTTGGATATCACATCTCATGTTATAGGACGGGTCTCAGGTTTGGTATTAGAAGCATTGAGATATCAAGTCTCATGGTATAGGAAGGGTCTCAGGATTAGAATGGGAAGGAGTTTGATATCACATCTCATGCCATAATATGGGTCTCAGGTTTGGTAGAAGCATTGGGATATCACATCTCATGCTATCGGAAGGGTATCGGGATTGGATTCGGAAGGAGTTGGATATCCCATCTCATGCTATAGGAAGGGTCTCAGGTTGGAATGGGAAGGAGTTGGATATCACATCTCATGTTATAGGAAGGGTCTCAGGATTGGAATGGGAAGGACTTGGATATCACATCTCATGCTAAAGGAAGGCTCTCAGGTTTGCAAGGGGAAAGAGTTGGATATCACATTTCATGTTAGAGGTAGGATCTCAGGTTTGGTATTAGAAGCATTGAGATATCACATCTCATGCTATCAGAAGGATCTCAGGTTTGGTATAGAAGCATTGAGATATCATATCTTATGCTATCAGAAGGGTCTCAGGATTGGAATGGGAAGGAGTTGGATATCACATCTCATGCTAAAGGGAGGGTCTCAGGTTTGGAAGGGGAAGGATTTGGATATCACATCTCATGTTATAGGATGGATCTCAGGTTTGGTATTAGAAGTTTTGAGATATCACATCTCATGTTATCGGAAGGATCTCAGGTTTGGTATTAGAAGTATTGAGATATCACATCTCATGCTATAGGAAGGGTCTCAGGATTGGAATGGAAGGAGTTGGATATCACATCTCATGCTAAAGGAATGGTCTCAGGTTTGGTAGAAGCATTGAGATATCACATCTTATGCTATCAGAAGTGTCTCAGGAGTGGAATGGGAAGGAGCTGGATATCACATCTCATGCTAAAGGAAGGGTCTCAGGTTTGGAACGGGAAGGAGTTGGATATCACATCTCATGTTATAGGAAGGGTCTCAGGTTTGGTATAAACATTGAGATATCACATCTCTGCTATCGGACGTGTCTCAGGATTGGAATGGGAAGGAGTTGGATATCCCATCTCATGTTATAGGACGGGTCTCAGTTTTTTTATTAGAATCATTGAGATATCATATTGCATGCTGTAGGAAGGGTCTAAGGATTGGAATGGGAATGACTTGGATATCACATCTCATGCTATAGATAGGCTCTCAGGTTTGGAAAGTGAAGGAGTTGGATATCACATTTCATGTTAGAGGAAGGATCTCAGGTTTGGTATTAGAGGCATTGAGATATCACATCTCATGCTATAGGAAGGGTCTCAGGATTGGAATGGAAGGAGTTGGATATCACATCTCATGTTATAGGAAGGATCTCAGGTTTGGTATTAGAAGCATTGAGACATCACATCTCATGCTATAGGAAGGGTCTCAGGATTGGAATGGGAAGGAGTTGAATATGACATCTCATGCCGTAGGAAGGGTCTCAGGTTTGGTATAAACATTGAGATATCACATCTCTGCTATCAAAAGGGTCTCAGGATTGGAATTGGAAGGAGTTGGATATCCCATTTCATGTTATAGGAAGAGTCTCAGTTTTGGTATTGGAAGCATTGAGATATCACATCTCATGCTATAGGAAGTGTCTCAGGATTGGAATGGGAAGGACTTGGATATCACATCTCATGCTATAGGTAGGGTCTCAAGTTTGACATTAGAAGCATTGAGATATCACATCTCATGCTATAGGAAGGGTCTGAGGATTGGAATGGGAAGGAGTTGGATATCACATCTCCTGCTATGGGAAGGGTCTCAGGTTTGGTATAAGCAGTGAGATATCACATCTCATGCTATAGGAAGTGTCTCAGGATTGGAATGGGAAGGAGTTGGATATCACATCTCATGTTATAGGAAGGATCTCAGGTGTGGTATAAGCATTGAGATATCACATCTCTGCTATCGGAAGGGTCTCAAGATTGGAATGGGAAGGAGTTGGATATTCCCATCTCATGTTATAGGAAGGGTCTCAGGTTTGGTATTAGAAGCATTGAGATATCACATCTCATGCTATAGGAAGGGTCTCAGGATTGGAATGGGAAGGACTTGGATATCACATCTCATGCTATAGGGAGGGTCTCAAGTTTGATATTAGAAGCTTTGAGATATCACATCTCATGATATCGGAAGGGTCTCAGGATTGGAATGGGAAGGAGTTGGATATCACATCTCATGATAAAGGAAGGGTCTAAGGTTTGGAAGGGGAAGGATTTGGATATCACATCTCATGTTATATTACCGGTCTCAGGTTTGGTATTAGAAGCATTGAGATATCAAGTCTCATAGTATAGGAAGGGTCTCATAATTGGAATGGGAAGGAGTTGGATATCCCATCTCATGTTATAGGAAGAGTCTCTGGTTTGGTATTAGAATCATTGAGATATTCACATCGCATGCTGTAGGAAGGGTCTAAGGATTGGAATGGGATGGACTTGGATATCACATCTCATGCTATAGGTAGGCTCTCAGGTTTGGTAAAAGCATTGAGATATCACATCTCATGCTATAGGAAGGGTCTCAGAATTGGAATGGGAAGGAGTTGGATATCACATCTCAAGCTATAGGAAGGGTCTCAGTATTGGAATGGGAAGGACTTGGATATCACATCTCATGCTATAGGAAGGCTCTCAGGTTTGGAAGGGGAAAGAGTTGGATATCTCATTTCATGTTAGAGGTAGGATCTCAGGTTTGGTATTAGAGGCATTGAGATATCACATCTCATGCTATCAGAAGGGTCTCAGGAATGGAATGGGAAGGAGTTAGATATCACATCTCATGCTAAAGGGAGGGTCTCAGGTTTGGAAGGGGAAGGATTTGGATATCACATCTCATGTTATAGGAAGGATCTCAGGTTTGGTATTAGAAGCATTGAGATATCACATCTCATGCTATCGGAAGGATCTCAGGTTTGGTATTAGAAGCATTGAGATATCACATCTCATGCTATCAGAAGAGTCTCAGGATTGGAATAGGAAGGAGTTGGATATCACATTTCATGCTAAAGGGAGGGTCTCAGGTTTGGAAGGGGAAGGATTTGGATATCACATCTCATGTTATCGGAAGGATCTCACGTTTGGTATTAGAAGTATTGAGATATCATATCTCATGCTATAGGAAGGGTCTCAGGATTGGAATGGGAAGGAGTTGGATATCACATCTCATGCTATAGGGAGGGTCTCAGGATTGGAATGGGAAGGACTTAGATATCACATATCATGCTATAGGGAGGGTCTCAGTTTTGATATTAGAAGCATTGAGATATCACATCTCATGCTATAGGAAGGGTCTCAGGATTGGAATGGGAAGGACTTGGATATCACATCTCATGCTATAGGGAGGGTCTCAAGTTTGATAGAAGCATTGAGATATCACATTTCATGATATCGGAAGGGTCTCAAGATTGGAATGGGAAGGAGTTGGATATCACATCTCATGATAAAGGAAGGGTCTAAGGTTTGGAAGGGGAAGGATTTGGATATCACATCTCATGTTATAGGACGGGTCTCAGGTTTGGTATTAGAAGCATTGAGATATCAAGTCTCATGGTATAGGAAGGGTCTCAGGATTAGAATGGGAAGGAGTTTGATATCACATCTCATGCCATAATATGGGTCTCAGGTTTGGTAGAAGCATTGGGATATCACATCTCATGCTATCGGAAGGGTATCGGGATTGGATTTGGAAGGAGTTGGATATCCCATCTCATGCTATAGGAAGGGTCTCAGGTTGGAATGGGAAGGAGTTGGATATCACATCTCATGTTATAGGAAGGGTCTCAGGATTGGAATGGGAAGGACTTGGATATCACATCTCATGCTAAAGGAAGGCTCTCAGGTTTGCAAGGGGAAAGAGTTGGATATCACATTTCATGTTAGAGGTAGGATCTCAGGTTTGGTATTAGAAGCATTGAGATATCACATCTCATGCTATCAGAAGGATCTCAGGTTTGGTATAGAAGCATTGAGATATCATATCTTATGCTATCAGAAGGGTCTCAGGATTGGAATGGGAAGGAGTTGGATATCACATCTCATGCTAAAGGGAGGGTCTCAGGTTTGGAAGGGGAAGGATTTGGATATCACATCTCATGTTATAGGATGGATCTCAGGTTTGGTAGAAGTTTTGAGATATCACATCTCATGTTATCGGAAGGATCTCAGGTTTGGTATTAGAAGTATTGAGATATCACATCTCATGCTAAAGGAAGGGTCTCAGGTTTGGAACGGGAAGGAGTTGGATATCCGATCTCATGTTATAGGAAGGGTCTCAGGTTTGGTATAAGCATTGAGATATCACATCTCTGCTATCGGAAGTGTCTCAGGATTGGAATGGGAAGGAATTGGATATCCCATCTCATGTTATAGGACGGGTCTCAGGATTGTTATTAGAATCATTGAGATATCATATTGCATGCTGTAGGAAGGGTCTAAGGATTGGAATGGGAAAGACTTGGATATCACATCTCATGCTATAGGAAGAGTCTCAGGTTTGGTATAAGCATTGAGATATCAAATCTCATGCTATAGGAAGGGTCTCAGGATTAGAATGGAAGGAGTTGGATATCACATCTCATGTTATAGGAAGGATCTCAGGTTTGGTATTAGAAGCATTGAGACATCACATCTCATGCTATAGGAAGGGTCTCAGGATTGGAATGGGAAGGAGTTGGATATCACATCTCATGCTATAGGAAGGGTCTCAGGTTTGGTATAAGCATTGAGATATCACATCTCATGCTATAGGAAGGGTCTCAGGATTGGAATGGGAAGGAGTTGTATATGACATCTCATGCCGTAGGAAGGGTCTCAGGTTTGGTATAAGCATTGAGATATCACATCTCTGCTATAGGAAGTGTCTCAGGATTGGAATGGGAAGGACTTGGATATCACATCTCATGCTATAGGGAGGGTATCAAGTTTGATATTAGAAGCATTGAGATATCACATCTCATGCTATAGGAAGAGTCTCAGGTTTGGGAAGGGAAGGATTTGGATTTCACATCTCATGTTATAGGATGGTTCTCATGTTTGGTTTTTGAAGCATTGAGATATTACATCTCATGCTATCGGAAGGGTCTCAGGTTTGGTATTAGAAGCATTCAGATATCACATCTCATGCTATAGGATTGGTCTCCGGATTGGAATGTGAAGGATTTGGATATCACATCTCATGCCATAGGAAGGGTCTCAGGTTTGGTATAAGCATTGAGATATCACATCTCTGCTATCGGAAGGGTCTCAGGATTGGATTGGGAAGGAGTTGGATATCACATCTCATGTTATAGGAAGGGTCTCCGGATTGGAATGTGAAGGATTTGGATATCACATCTCATGCTAAAGGAAGGGTCTCAGGTTTGGAATGGGAAGGAGTTGGATATGACATCTCTTGTTATAGGGAGGGTCTCAGGATTTGAATGGCAAGGTGTTGGATATCACATCTCATGCCATAGGAAGGGTCTCAGGTTTGGTATAAGCATTGAGATATCACTTCTCTGCTATCGGAAGGGTCTCAGGATTGGCATCTCTGCTATCGGAAGGGTCTCAGGATTGGATTGGGAAGGAGTTGGATATCACATCTCATGTTATAGGAAGGGTCTCCGGATTGGAATGTGAAGGATTTGGATATCACATCTCATGCTAAAGGAAGGGTCTCAGGTTTGGAATGGGAAGGAGTTGGATATGACATCTCTTGTTATAAGGAGGGTCTCAGGATTTGAATGGCAAGGAGTTGGATATCACATCTCATGCCATAGGAAGGGTCTCAGGTTTGGTATAAGCATTGAGATATCACATCTCTGCTATCGGAAGGGTCTCAGGATTGGATTGGGAAGGAGTTGGATATCCCTTCTCATGCTATAGGAAGGGTCTCAGGTTGGAATGGGAAGGAGTTGGATATCACATCTCATGCTAAAGGAAGGGTCTCAGGTTTTGTAGAAGCATTGAGATATCACATCTCATGCTATAGGAAGGGTCTCAGGATTGGAATGGGAAGGACTTAGATATCACATATCATGCTATAGGGAGGGTTTCAGTTTTGATATTAGAAGCATTGAGATATCACATCTCATGCTATCGGAAGTGTCTCAGGATTGGAATGGGAAGGAGCTGGATATTACATCTCATGCTAAAGGAAGGGTCTCAGGTTTGGAACGGGAAGGAGTTGGATATCCGATCTCATGTTATAGGAAGGGTCTCAGGTTTGGTATAAGCATTGAGATATCACATCTCTGCTATCGGAAGTGTCTCAGGATTGGAATGGGAAGGAATTGGATATCCCATCTCATGTTATAGGACGGGTCTCAGGATTGTTATTAGAATCATTGAGATATCATATTGCATGCTGTAGGAAGGGTCTAAGGATTGGAATGGGAAAGACTTGGATATCACATCTCATGCTATAGGAAGGGTCTCAGGTTTGGTATAAGCATTGAGATATCAAATCTCATGCTATAGGAAGGGTCTCAGGATTGGAATGGAAGGAGTTGGATATCACATCTCATGTTATAGGAAGGATCTCAGGTTTGGTATTAGAAGCATTGAGACATCAAATCTCATGCTATAGGAAGGGTCTCAGGATTGGAATGGGAAGGAGTTGGATATCACATCTCATGCTATAGGAAGGGTCTCAGGTTTGGTATAAGCATTGAGATATCACATCCCATGCTATAGGAAGGGTCTCAGGATTGGAATGGGAAGGAGTTGTATATGACATCTCATGCCGTAGGAAGGGTCTCAGGTTTGGTATAAGCATTGAGATATCACATCTCTGCTATCAGAAGAGTCTCAGGATTGGAATGGGAAGGAGTTGGATATCCCATCTCATGTTATCGGAAGAGTCTCAGGTTTGGTATTAGAAGCATTGAGATATCACATCTCATGCTATAGGAAGTGTCTCAGGATTGGAATGGGAAGGACTTGGATATCACATCTCATGCTATAGGAAGGGTCTCAGGTTTGGTATAAGCATTGAGATATCAAATCTCATGCTATAGGAAGGGTCTCAGGATTGGAATGGAAGGAGTTGGATATCACATCTCATGTTATAGGAAGGATCTCAGGTTTGGTATTAGAAGCATTGAGACATCAAATCTCATGCTATAGGAAGGGTCTCAGGATTGGAATGGGAAGGAGTTGGATATCACATCTCATGCTATAGGAAGGGTCTCAGGTTTGGTATAAGCATTGAGATATCACATCCCATGCTATAGGAAGGGTCTCAGGATTGGAATGGGAAGGAGTTGTATATGACATCTCATGCCGTAGGAAGGGTCTCAGGTTTGGTATAAGCATTGAGATATCACATCTCTGCTATCAGAAGAGTCTCAGGATTGGAATGGGAAGGAGTTGGATATCCCATCTCATGTTATAGGAAGAGTCTCAGGTTTGGTATTAGAAGCATTGAGATATCACATCTCATGCTATAGGAAGTGTCTCAGGATTGGAATGGGAAGGACTTGGATATCACATCTCATGCTATAGGGAGGGTCTCAAGTTTGATATTAGAAGCATTGAGATATCACATCTCATGCTATAGGAAGAGTCTCAGGTTTGGGAAGGGAAGGATTTGGATTTCACATCTCATGTTATAGGATGGTTCTCATGTTTGGTTTTTGAAGCATTGAGATATCACATCTCATGCTATCGGAAGGGTCTCAGGTTTGGTATTAGAAGCATTGAGATATCACATCTCATGCTATAGGATTGGTCTCCGGATTGGAATGTGAAGGATTTGGATATCACATCTCATGTTAAAGGAAGGGTCTCAGGTTTGGAATGGGAAGGAGTTGGATATGACATCTCTTGTTATAGGGAGGGTCTCAGGATTTGAATGGCAAGGAGTTGGATATCACATCTCATGCCATAGGAAGGGTCTCAGGTTTGGTATAAGCATTGAGATATCACATCTCTGCTATCGGAAGGGTCTCAGGATTGGAATGGGAAGGACTTAGATATCACATCTCATGCTATAGGGAGGGTCTCAGTTTTGATATTAGAAGAATTGAGATATCACATCTCATGCTATCGGAAGGGTCTCAGGATTGGAATGGGAGGAGCTGGATATCACATCTCATGCTAAAGGAAGGGTCTCAGGTTTGGAAGGGGAAGGATTTGGATATCACATCTCATGTTATAGGATGGGTTTCAGGTTTGGTATTAGAAGCATTGTGATATCACATCTCATGCTATAGGAAGTGTCTCAGGATTGGAATGGGAAGGAGTTGGATATCACATCTCATGCTATCGGAAGGGTCTCAGGTTTGGTATTAGAAGCAATGAGATATCACATCTCATGCTATAGGATTGGTCTCTGGATTGGAATGTGAAGGATTTGGATATCACATCTCATGCTAAAGGAAGGGTCTCAGGTTTGGAATGGGAAGGAGTTGGATATGACATCTCTTGTTATAGGGAGGGTCTCAGGATTTGAATGGCAAGGAGTTGGATATCACATCTCATGCCATAGGAAGGGTCTCAGGTTTGGTATAAGCATTGAGATATCACATCTCAGCTATCGGAAGGGTCTCAGGATTGGATTGGGAAGGAGTTGGATATCACATCTCATGTTATAGGAAGGGTCTCCGGATTGGAATGTGAAGGATTTGGATATCACATCTCATGCTAAAGGAAGGGTCTCAGGTTTGGAATGGGAAGGAGTTGGATATGACATCTCATGCCATAGGAAGGGTCTCAGGTTTGGTATTAGAAGCCTTGAGATATCATATCTCATGGTATAATAAGGGTCTCAGGATTGGAATGGGAAGGAGTTGGATATCACATCTCAAGCTATTTCAGGATTGGAATGGGAAGGAGTTTGATATCACATCTCAAGCTATAGGAAGGGTCTCAGGTTTGGGATAAGCATTGAGATATCACATCTCATGCTATAGGAAGGGTCTCAGGATTGGAATGGGAAGGAGTTGGATATCCCATCTCATGTTATAGGAAGAGTCTCAGGTTTGGTATTAGAAGCATTGAGATATCACATCTCATGCTATAGGAAGTGTCTCAGGATTGGAATGGGAAGGACTTGGATATCACATCTCATGCTATAGGGAGGGTCTCAAGTTTGATATTAGAAGCATTGAGATATCACATCTCATGCTATAGGAAGAGTCTCAGGTTTGGGAAGGGAAGGATTTGGATTTCACATCTCATGTTATAGGATGGTTCTCATGTTTGGTTTTTGAAGCATTGAGATATTACATCTCATGCTATCGGAAGGGTCTCAGGTTTGGTATTAGAAGCATTGAGATATCACATCTCATGCTATAGGATTGGTCTCCGGATTGGAATGTGAAGGATTTGGATATCACATCTCATGCTAAAGGAATGGTCTCAGGTTTGGAATGGGAAGTAGTTGGATATGACATCTCTTGTTATAGGGAGGGTCTCAGGATTTGAATGGCAAGGAGTTGGATATCACATCTCATGCCATAGGAAGGGTCACAGGTTTGGTATAAGCATTGAGATATCACATCTCTGCTATCGGAAGGGTCTCAGGATTGGAATGGGAAGGACTTAAATATCACATCTCATGCTATAGGGAGGGTCTCAGTTTTGATATTAGAAGCATTGAGATATCACATCTCATGCTATCGGAAGGGTCTCAGGATTGGAATGGGAGGAGCTGGATATCACATCTCATGCTAAAGGAAGGGTCTCAGGTTTGGAAGGGGAAGGATTTGGATATCACATCTCATGTTATAGGATGGGTTTCAGGTTTGGTATTAGAAGCATTGTGATATCACATCTCATGCTATAGGAAGTGTCTCAGGATTGGAATGGGAAGGAGTTGGATATCACATCTCATGCTATCGGAAGGGTCTCAGGTTTGGTATTAGAAGCAATGAGATATCACATCTCATGCTATAGGATTGGTCTCTGGATTGGAATGTGAAGGATTTGGATATCACATCTCATGCTAAAGGAAGGGTCTCAGGTTTGGAATGGGAAGGAGTTGGATATGACATCTCTTGTTATAGGGAGGGTCTCAGGATTTGAATGGCAAGGAGTTGGATATCACATCTCATGCCATAGGAAGGGTCTCAGGTTTGGTATAAGCATTGAGATATCACATCTCAGCTATCGGAAGGGTCTCAGGATTGGATTGGGAAGGAGTTGGATATCACATCTCATGTTATAGGAAGGGTCTCCGGATTGGAATGTGAAGGATTTGGATATCACATCTCATGCTAAAGGAAGGGTCTCAGGTTTGGAATGGGAAGGAGTTGGATATGACATCTCATGCCATAGGAAGGGTCTCAGGTTTGGTATTAGAAGCCTTGAGATATCATATCTCATGGTATAATAAGGGTCTCAGGATTGGAATGGGAAGGAGTTGGATATCACATCTCAAGCTATTTCAGGATTGGAATGGGAAGGAGTTTGATATCACATCTCAAGCTATAGGAAGGGTCTCAGGTTTGGGATAAGCATTGAGATATCACATCTCATGCTATAGGAAGGGTCTCAGGATTGGAATGGGAAGGAGTTGGATATCCCATCTCATGTTATAGGAAGAGTCTCAGGTTTGGTATTAGAAGCATTGAGATATCACATCTCATGCTATAGGAAGTGTCTCAGGATTGGAATGGGAAGGACTTGGATATCACATCTCATGCTATAGGGAGGGTCTCAAGTTTGATATTAGAAGCATTGAGATATCACATCTCATGCTATAGGAAGAGTCTCAGGTTTGGGAAGGGAAGGATTTGGATTTCACATCTCATGTTATAGGATGGTTCTCATGTTTGGTTTTTGAAGCATTGAGATATTACATCTCATGCTATCGGAAGGGTCTCAGGTTTGGTATTAGAAGCATTGAGATATCACATCTCATGCTATAGGATTGGTCTCCGGATTGGAATGTGAAGGATTTGGATATCACATCTCATGCTAAAGGAATGGTCTCAGGTTTGGAATGGGAAGGAGTTGGATATGACATCTCTTGTTATAGGGAGGGTCTCAGGATTTGAATGGCAAGGAGTTGGATATCACATCTCATGCCATAGGAAGGGTCGCAGGTTTGGTATAAGCATTGAGATATCACATCTCTGCTATCGGAAGGGTCTCAGGATTGGAATGGGAAGGACTTAAATATCACATCTCATGCTATAGGGAGGGTCTCAGTTTTGATATTAGAAGCATTGAGATATCACATCTCATGCTATCGAAAGGGTCTCAGGATTGGAATGGGAGGAGCTGGATATCACATCTCATGCTAAAGGAAGGGTTTCAGGTTTGGTAGAAGCATTGAGATATCACATCTCATGCTATAGGAAGAGTCTCAGGTTTGGGAAGGGAAGGATTTGGATTTTACATCTCATGTTATAGGATGGTTCTCATGTTTGGTTTTTGAAGCATTGAGATATCACATCTCATGCTATCGGAAGGGTCTCAGGTTTGGTATTAGAAGCATTGAGATATCACATCTCATGCTATAGGATTGGTCTCTGGATTGGAATGTGAAGGATTTGGATATCACATCTCATGCTAAAGGAAGCGTCTCAGGTTTGGAATGGGAAGGAGTTGGATATGACATCTCTTGTTATAGGGAGGGTCTCAGGATTTGAATGGCAAGGAGTTGGATATCACATCTCATGCCATAGGAAGGGTCTCAGGTTTGGTATTAGAAGCCTTGAGATATCACATCTCATGGTATAATAAGGGTCTCAGGATTGGAATGGGAAGGAGTTGGATATCACATCTCAAGCTATTTCAGGATTGGAATGGGAAGGAGTTTGATATCACATCTCAAGCTATAGGAAGGGTCTCAGGTTTGGGAAGGGAAGGATTGGGATTTCACATCTCATGTTATAGGATGGTTCTCATGTTTGGTTTTAGAAGCATTGAGATATCACATCTCATGCTATCGGAAGGGTCTCAGGTTTGGAATGGGAAGGAGTTGGATATCACATCTCATGTTATAGGAAACATCTCAGGTTTGGTATTAGAAGCATTGAGATATCACATCTCATGCTATAGGAAGGGTCTCAGGATTGAAATGTGAAGGATTTGGATATCAAATCTCATGCTAAAGACAGGGTCTCAGGTTTGGTATAAGCATTGAGATATCACATCTCTGCTATCGGAAGGGTCTCAGGATTGGATTGGGAAGGAGTTGGACATCCCTTCTCATGCTATAGGAAGGGTCTCATGTTGGAATGGGAAGGAGTTGGATATCATATCTCATTTTATAGGAAGGGTCTCAAGATTGAAATGGGAAGGATTTGGATATCACATCTCTTGCTATATGAAGGGTCTCAGGTTTTTTATTAAAAACATTGAGATATCACATCTCATGCTATCGGAAGGGTTTCAGGATTGGAATGGGAAGGATTTGGATATCATATCTCATGTTATAGGACGGGTCCCAGGTTTGGTATTAGAAGCATTGAGATATCACATCTTATGGTATAGGAAGGGTCTCAGGTTTGGAATGGGAAGGAGTTGGATATCACATCTCATCCAATAGGAAGGGTCTCAGGTTTGGAATGGGAAGGAATTGGATATCACATCTCATGTTATAGGAAGGATCTCAGGATTGGAATGGGAAGGAGTTGGATATCCCTTCTCATGCTATAGGAAGGGTCTCAGGTTGGAATGGGAAGGATTTGGATATCACATCTCTTGCTATAGGAAGGGTCTCAGGTTTTTTATTAGAAACATTGAGATATCACATCTCATGCTATAGGAAGGGTTTAAGGATTGGAATGGGAAGGAGTTGGATATCCCTTCTCATGCTATAGGAAGGGTCTCAGGTTGGAATGGGAAGGATTTGGATATCACATCTCTTGCTATAGGAAGGGTCTCAGGTTTTTTATTAGAAACATTGAGATATCACATCTCATGCTATAGGAAGGGTTTAAGGATTGGAATGGGAAGGATTTGGATATCACATCTCATGCTAAAGGAAGGGTCTCAGGTTTGGAAGGGGAAGGATTTGGATATCACATCTCATGTTATTTGACCGGTCTCAGGTTTGGTATTAGAAGCATTGAGATATCAAGTCTCATGGTATAGGACGGGAGTTTGATATCACATCATGCCATGGTATGTGTCTCAGGTTTTGTAGAAGCATTGGGATATCACATCTCATGCTATCGGAAGGGTATCAGGATTGGATTTGGAAGGAGTTGTTGGATATCCCATCTCATGCTATAGGAAAGGTCTCAGGTTGGAATGGGAAAGAGTTGGATATCACATCTCATGTTATAGGAAGGGTCTCAAGATTGGAATGGGAAGGACTTGGATATCACATCTCATGCTGTAGGAAGGCTCTCAGGTTTGGAAAGGGAAGGAGTTGGATATCACATTTCATGTTAGAGTTAGGATCTCAGGTTTGGTATTAGAGGCATTGAGATATCACATCTCATGCTATCAGAAGGGTATCAGGATTGGAATGGGAAGGAGTTGGATATCACATCTCATGCTAAAGGGAGGGTCTCAGGTTTGGATGGGGAAGGATTTGGATATCACATCTCATGTTATAGGAAGGATCTCAGGTTTGGTATTAGAAGCATTGAGATATCACATCTCATGCTATCGGAAGGGTCTCAGTTTTGGTATAAGCATTGAGATATCACATCTCTGCTATCGGAAGGGTCTCAGGATTGGATTGGGAAGGAGTTGGATATCACATCTCATGTTATAGGAAGAGTCTCCGGATTGGAATGTGAAGGATTTGGATATCACATGTCATGCTAAAGGAAGGGTCTCAGGTTTGGAATGGGAAGGAGTTGGATATGACATCTCTTGTTATAGGGAGGGTCTCATGATTTGAATGGCAAGGTGTTGGATATCACATCTCATGCCATAGGAAGGGTCTCAGGTTTGGTATAAGCATTGAGATATCACATCTCTGCTATCGGAAGGGTCTCAGGTTTGGTATAAGCATTGAGATATCACATCTCTGCTATCGGAAGGGTCTCAGGATTGGATTGGGAAGGAGTTGGATATCACATCTCATGTTATAGGAAGGGTCTCCAGATTGGAATGTGAAGGATTTGGATATCACATCTCATGCTAAAGGAAGGGTCTCAGGTTTGGAATGGGAAGGAGTTGGATATGACATCTCTTGTTATAGGGAGGGTCTCAGGATTTGAATGGCAAGGTGTTGGATATCACATCTCATGCCATAGGAAGGGTCTCAGGTTTGGTATAAGCATTGAGATATCACATCTCTGCTATCGGAAGGGTCTCAGGATTGGATTGGGAAGGAGTTGGATATCCCTGGGTTCCTGGGAGCCTAAAGTCGCAGAGGCTTATGCTAGGATTCCGGATAATACCAAGCACTACTTTAAAGACAGTGTGCTGATCAATGGAGTAGATACTCCAACTCTTAGGGATAGTAGGTGCAGTCGCACTGTAGTGGATTCTACCTTGGTAGACTCAGAGGAAGTTGCCAGAGCTACTCTGATGCCCACTAAGTTGGCTGACGGCCCCCTCCGTATGTTTCCAGTAATACCTGTAAATCTTACTTTAATGGTACAGCAGTCAGGATTCCAGTGAGCATTCAGAGAAACGTCCCGGGAAAGGTCTTGTTAGGTAATGATCTCAGAGCTTTAGGGCTCGTAGGAGACACTGCCGAAAGACCCTACACACGGTCTCAAGCACGGGCAGCATTGGCCAAGTCCAATACGCCGCCCCAGCCGAAGGGGAAACCCAAGGCGAAAGGAGTCAACAAGTCACGATGGGGGAAAGAGAATATTCCCCCGAGCTCGCCTACCACTGCGGTGGAGGAACCCCACCACCTTCCGCACTGTCCTCAGAAGTTATAGCGTCAAGCTGCGCTTCCTGCCACGCCACGATTCTTTGGATCATTTCCAATTTCGTGCCTTGAGAGGAAACACCTCTCTCCGCACACATCTTCTTCAATGTTTCTGATTTGGAAGCATTTAAAGTTAACAAGGTATTTGTTTCCATACTGTTAGATAGGACTATGGCTTTTTTAAAGTTATACTACAACAATTCACTACGTGTCCTGGTTGGAATAACCTGAAATGCCTTAGTTCGTGCGCAACACTGGATACCTTCAGTCGTATCCCACCGCTGTACATCAATTTGTTAAGACGGATTTCTGAACTCTGTCCTGGTGGCGCAGAAGTTCAGAAGGCCAACCTAATTACTTGGAACAGGGTAACCTCTGGACGAGCCAGACCAATCAAGGTAGCGATTGCGGCGGTCAAGACTAGGTCTCAAGAGGGGTGAGGGTGACTGAAAGCCCGCAATGAGCACACAAAACCAGAACACTTACAAACTACTCCAAACAGGTGTTATATAAAAATATATACACGTTTATTTTAAGGCCTTTAAAACAATGACCGTAGCGAGAAAATCACAATATCACAATATTAAACCAACACATACCATATCAAGACAATATATATACAAATACGACAGTCGCAAGCGTTATACGCACGAAATGTGTAGTCCACCTGGAAGGGAAGGAAAACTGGAAGTGCGATAATGCTTTAGACTCAGTTCGCCTTCAGCGGCACCTAACTAGATGGAAGTCCGAGCCCTGCGAAGAGTGGAGCCTTGTGCTCAAAGTACCTGCACGCGCTGGTGCCAACGGGCAAAAGGGGAAGCTCTTTGAAGGAAGTCAGGCAGTTCAGATTAGTGCACTAAAGAAGAAGAACAGGTTCCGCGACTCAAGCGCAGCCTCCACAGTGGGCAGAAGCAGAGCGCGAGTACGGACAAAAGGGTGCTGTTTTACACAGCGGGGAAAAGCAATGGGCTACTGCAGGAGGGCGACCAGATCCTAGCTATGCTACTCACCGGTCCCCGATGCAAGCAGACCCAGGCTTCTCCACGTCAGTTTCAGCAGCTGGCAGGTTCAGAAGAGCCGGGAATGCCTCGTCGTCGTGTAGAGCAAAAAGACGTCCCAATCGAAGAAACCTGCACAGTTTGTTGCCGCAGCAGGACAACGGAGCGGCCGTGTGTATCTGAGCCAAATGTACACTCCTCCCTTCCGACCTGGGAACGCCAAGTGTACGAAGCGTGGGAGAGTGACAAGGACTCGAGATACTACACAACCTGGCGGCGGTTACAGAGCAGGACTCCCGTGTAAGCTGGTCAGTCAACTGGATGGCCCAGAGACGCTTCCGAAGGCTTCCTGGCAGGAGATGATGAAGTTGCCGAGAATAGCTGTTCCTGCTATTCCAAAGGCGAAGCACCAGTACAGGCCTTCTGGTTCGATCAAAGGAGGAAAGGGTTTCACAGGACGACAGCAGTGCAAAGGAGGAGTCCTTCAGCGGGTCACCAGCGATTCCTCGGTCCAGCCTCTTGGTTGCAGGATACTTGGCTCCTGTATTCCTTCGTTCGTGAGAACTCAGGAGATCGACATGGTAGTGGTGTTTCCAGCCCCCTCTTATCCACGGTTCCCTTCGCGCGGAGATCCGCACATCAAACACGCACACCATTCGTGGACCAATCACGGACCACGGTGGTCCCAGGCATTCACACCACCCTAGACTCTCTGGCACCCAGGATGTGTATTGGGACCAGACATCCCAGCCCACACCCTGGAGGCACACATACGACATGTAGAAGCCCGCGAAAGCATCCGTCTTTCGCGGGAAAGTACATGCCCAAATAAGGAAGGCCCCGGGTCGGCTCGACCTGGGGAAGGTGAAGGGAGCAAGACGGTCAGTGGACAAGACAAAGGAGCCTCGTGGTCTGGCCATTTTGGGAGCCAGGCCACCATTTTGGGTTCAGCGCGAAAAACGCACTTAGAACGCCAAAAGGAGCTCAAAATACACAAAACGATCGCTGCCACCATTCCAGTCCCTGAATGACTTGCACCGATCAAATACCATCCTAAATGAGTATCTAGGGCCTGTAGAAGGCTAGAGACCCAAGAGAGCTGTAACTTAGCTTACAGTGCCCTCTTGTGTCATGTTGCACTAAAGCCGCAACATGGTAAAAGAAACTACGGGAAACAGCGTTCCCCGGTACTGACTGTCTTAAGGGCATGTCAGTTTCCCCGTAAGAAAGGAGCAAAAGCAAAGAGGAGTGCGGCAGAAGGCTGCACTTCTCTGGCAAAGTCAAGAACAAGGTGAAAAACAACAGCAAAAAGTTTAGGGGTTGCCACATGGAAGGAAAATTACCTACAATTACGAAATCTTTCCTAACACATTCCAATCCTGAGACCCTTCTGATAGCATGAGATGTGATATCTCAATGCCTCTAATACCAAACCTGAGATCCTACCTCTAACATGAAATGTGATATCCAACTCCTTCCCCTTCCAAACCTGAGAGCCTTCCTATAGCATGAAATGTGATATCCAAGTCCTTCCCATTCCAATCCTGAGACCCTTCCTATAACATGAGATGTGATATCCAACTCCTTCCCATTCCAACCTGAGACCCTTCCTATAGCATGACATGGGATATCCAACTCCTTCCAAATCCAATCCTGATACCCTTCCGATAGCATGAGATGTGATATCACAATGCTTCTACAAAACCTGAGACCCATACATGGCATGAGATGTGATATCAAACTCCTTCCCATTCAATCCTGAGACACTTCCTATAGCATCAGATGTGATATCTCAATGCTTCTAATACCAAACCTGAGACTCTTCCTATAACATGAGATGGGATATCCAACTCCTTCCCATTCCAATCCTGAGACCCTTCCGATAGCAGAGATGTGACATCTCAATGCTTATACCAAACCTGAGACCCTTCCTATGGCATGAGATGTCATATACAACTCCTTCCCATTCCAATCCTGAGACCCTTCCTATAGCATGAGATGTGATATCTCAATGCTTCTAATACCAAACCTGAGATCCTTCCTATAACATGAGATGTGATATCCAACTCCTTCCCTTTCCAAACCTGAGAGCCTACCTATAGCATGAGATGTGATATTCAAGTCCTTCCCATTCCAATCCTTAGACCCTTCCTACAGCATGCAATATGATATCTCAATGATTCTAATAACAAACCTGAGACCCGTCCTATAAAATGAGATGGGTATCCAACCCCTTCCCATTCCAATCCTGAGACACTTTCGATAGCAGAGATGTGATACCTCAATGCTTATACCAAACCTGAGAACCTTCCTATAGCATGAGATGTAATATCCAACTCCTTCCCATTCCAATCCTGAGACCCTTCCTACAGCATGCGATGTGATATCTCAATGCTTCTAATACCAAACCTGAGACCCGTCCTATAACATGAGATGGGATATCCAACTCCTTCCCGTTCCAAACCTGAGACCCTTCCTATAGCATGAGATGTGATATCCAACTCCTTCCCATCCCAATCCTGAGACACTTCCGATTGCAGAGATGTGATATCTCAATGCTTATACCAAACCTGAGACTCTTCCTATAACATGAGATGTGATATCCAACTCCTTCCCGTTCCAAACCTGAGACCCTTCCTATAGCATGAGATGTGATATCCAACTCCTTCCCATTCCAATCCTGAGACCCTTCCGATAGCATGAGATGTGATAGCTCAATGCTTCTAATACCAAACCTGAGATCCTTCTTATAACATGTGATGTGATATCCAAATCCTTCCCCTTCCAAACCTGAGACCCTCCCTTTAGCATGAGAAGTGATATCCAACTCCTTCCCATTCCAATCCTGAGACCCTTATGATAGCATGAGATGTGATATCTCAATGCCTCTAATACCAAACCTGAGATACTTCCGATAGCATGAGATGTGATATCTCAATGATTCTAATACCAAACCTGAGATCTCATGTTATAGGAAGAGTCTCAGGTTTGGTATTAGAAGCATTGAGATATCACATCTCATGCTATAGGAAGTGTCTCAGGATTGGAATGGGAAGGACTTGGATATCACATCTCATGCTATATGTAGGGTCTCAAGTTTGACATTAGAAGCATTGAGATATCACATCTCATGCTATAGGAAGGGTCTGAGGATTGGAATGGGAAGGAGTTGGATATCACATCTCCTGCTATGGGAAGGGTCTCAGGTTTGGTATAAGCAGTGAGATATCACATCTCATGCTATAGGAAGTGTCTCAGGATTGGAATGGGAAGGAGTTGGATATCACATCTCATGTTATAGGAAGGATCTCAGGTGTGGTATAAGCATTGAGATATCACATCTCTGCTATCGGAAGGGTCTCAAGATTGGAATGGGAAGGAGTTGGATATTCCCATCTCATGTTATAGGAAGGGTCTCAGGTTTGGTATTAGAAGCATTGAGATATCACATCTCATGCTATAGGAAGGGTCTCAGGATTGGAATGGGAAGGACTTGGATATCACATCTCATGCTATAGGGAGGGTCTCAAGTTTGATATTAGAAGCTTTGAGATATCACATCTCATGATATCGGAAGGGTCTCAGGATTGGAATGGGAAGGAGTTGGATGATAAAGGAAGGGTCTAAGGTTTGGAAGGGGAAGGATTTGGATATCACATCTCATGTTATATTACGGGTCTCAGGTTTGGTATTAGAAGCATTGAGATATCAAGTCTCATAGTATAGGAAGGGTCTCAGAATTGGAATGGGAAGGAGTTGGATATCCCATCTCATTTTATAGGAAGAGTCTCTGGTTTGGTATTAGAATCATTGAGATATTCACATCGCATGCTGTAGGAAGGGTCTAAGGATTGGAATGGGATGGACTTGGATATCACATCTCATGCTATAGGTAGGCTCTCAGGTTTGGTATAAGCATTGAGATATCACATCTCATGCTATAGGAAGGGTCTCAGAATTGGAATGGGAAGGAGTTGGATATCACATCTCAAGCTATAGGAAGGGTCTCAGTATTGGAATGGGAAGGACTTGGATATCACATCTCATGCTATAGGAAGGCTCTCAGGTTTGGAAGGGGAAAGAGTTGGATATCTCATTTCATGTTAGAGGTAGGATCTCAGGTTTGGTATTAGAGGCATTGAGATATCACATCTCATGCTATCAGAAGGGTCTCAGGAATGGAATGGGAAGGAGTTAGATATCACATCTCATGCTAAAGGGAGGGTCTCAGGTTTGGAGGTGGAAGGATTTGGATATCACATCTCATGTTATAGGAAGGATCTCAGGTTTGGTATTAGAAGCATTGAGATATCACATCTCATGCTATCGGAAGGATCTCAGGTTTGGTATTAGAAGCATTGAGATATCACATCTCATGCTATCAGAAGAGTCTCAGGATTGGAATAGGAAGGAGTTGGATATCACATTTCATGCTAAAGGGAGGGTCTCAGGTTTGGAAGGGGAAGGATTTGGATATCACATCTCATGTTATCGGAAGGATCTCACGTTTGGTATTAGAAGTATTGAGATATCATATCTCATGCTATAGGAAGGGTCTCAGGATTGGAATGGGAAGGAGTTGGATATCACATCTCATGCTATAGGGAGGGTCTCAGGATTGGAATGGGAAGGACTTAGATATCACATATCATGCTATAGGGAGGGTCTCAGTTTTGATATTAGAAGCATTGAGATATCACATCTCATGCTATCGGAAGTGTCTCAGGATTGGAATGGGAAGGAGCTGGATATCACATCTCATGCTAAAGGAAGGGTCTCAGGTTTGGAACGAGAAGGATTTGGATATCACATCTCATGTTATAGGAAGGGTCTCAGGTTTGGTATAAGCATTGAGATATCACATCTCTGCTATCGGAAGTGTCTCAGGATTGGAATGGGAAGGAGTTGGATATCCCATCTCATGTTATAGGACGGGTCTCAGGTTTGTTATTAGAATCATTGAGATATCATATTGCATGCTGTAGGAAGGGTCTAAGGGTTGGAATGTGAAGGACTTGGATATCACATCTCATGCTATAGATAGGCTCTTAGGTTTGGAAAGGGAAGGAGTTGGATATCACATTTCATGTTAGAGGAAGGATCTCAGGTTTGGTATTAGAAGCATTGAGATATCACATCTCATGCTATAGGAAGGGTCTCAGGATTGGAATGGGAAGCAGTTGGATATGACATCTCATGCTATAGGAAGGGTCTCAGGTTTGGTATAAGCATTGAGATATCACATCTCATGCTATAGGACGGGTCTCAGGATTGGAATGGAAGGAGTTGGATATCACATCTCATGTTATAGGAAGGATCTCAGGTTTGGTATTAGAAGCATTGAGACATCACATCTCATGCTATAGGAAGGGTCTCAGGGTTGGAATGGGAAGGAGTTGGTTATCACATCTCATCCAATAGGAAGGGTCTCAGGTTTGGAATGGGAAGGAATTGGATATCACATCTCATGTTATAGGAAGGATCTCAGGTTTGGTATTAGAAGCATTGAGATATCACATCTCATGCTATAGGAAGGGTCTCAGGATTGGAATGTGAAGGATTTGGATATCACATCTCATGCTAAAGGAAGGGTCTCAGGTTTGGTAGAAGCATTGAGATATCACGTCGCTGCTATCGGAAGGGTCTCAGGATTGGATTGGGAAGGAGTTGGATATCCCTTCTCATGCTATAGGAAGGGTCTCAGGATTTGAATGGCAAGGAGTTGGATATCACATCTCATGCCATAGGAAGGGTCTCAGGTTTGGTATAAGCATTGAGATATCACATCTCTGCTATCGGAAGGGTCTCAGGATTGGATTGGGAAGGAGTTGGATATCCCTTCTCATGCTATAGGAAGTGTCTCAGGTTGGAATGGGAAGGAGTTGGATATCACATCTCATGTTATAGGAAGGGTCTCAGGATTGGAATGGGAAGGATTTGGATATCACATCTCTTGCTATAGGAAGGGTCTCAGGATTGGAATGGGTAGGAGTTGGATATTATTTTCTTGCTATAGGAAGGGTCTCATGTTTGGAATGGGAAGGAGTTGGATATCACATATGCTATAGTTAGTGTCTCAGGTTTGGAACGGGAAGGAGTTGGATATCACATCTCATGTTATAGGAAGGGTCTCAGGTTTGGTATAAGCATTGAGATATCACATCTCTGCTATCAGAAGCGGCTCAGGATTGGAATGGGAAGGAGTTGGATATCCCATCTCATGTTATAGGAAGAGTCTCTGGTTTGGTATTAGAATCATTGAGATATCACATCGCATGCTGTAGGAAGGGTCTAAGGATTGGAATGGGATGGACTTGGATATCACATCTCATGTTATAGGTAGGCTCTCAGGTTTGGTATAAGCATTGAGATATCACATCTCATGCTATAGGAAGGGTCTCAGGATTGGAATGGGAAGGAATTGGATATCACATCTCAGGCTATAGGAAGGGTCTCAGGATTGGAATGGGAAGGAGTTGGATATCACATCTCATGCTATAGGAAGGGTCTCAGGTTTGGTATAAGCATTGAGATATCACATCTCTGCTATCGGAAGGGTCTCAGGATTGGATTGGGAAGGAGTTGGATATCCCTTCTCATGCTATAGGAAGTGTCTCAGGTTGGAATGGGAAGGAGTTGGATATCACATCTCATGTTATAGGAAGGGTCTCAGGATTGGAATGGGAAGGATTTGGATATCACATCTCTTGCTATAGGAAGGGTCTCAGGATTGGAATGGGTAGGAGTTGGATATTATTTTCTTGCTATAGGAAGGGTCTCATGTTTGGAATGGGAAGGAGTTGGATATCACATATGCTATAGTTAGTGTCTCAGGTTTGGAACGGGAAGGAGTTGGATATCACATCTCATGTTATAGGAAGGGTCTCAGGTTTGGTATAAGCATTGAGATATCACATCTCTGCTATCAGAAGCGGCTCAGGATTGGAATGGGAAGGAGTTGGATATCCCATCTCATGTTATAGGAAGAGTCTCTGGTTTGGTATTAGAATCATTGAGATATCACATCGCATGCTGTAGGAAGGGTCTAAGGATTGGAATGGGATGGACTTGGATATCACATCTCATGTTATAGGTAGGCTCTCAGGTTTGGTATAAGCATTGAGATATCACATCTCATGCTATAGGAAGGGTCTCAGGATTGGAATGGGAAGGAATTGGATATCACATCTCAGGCTATAGGAAGGGTCTCAGGATTGGAATGGGAAGGAGTTGGATATCACATCTCATGCTATAGGAAGGGTCTCGGGTTTGGTATAAGCATTGAGATATCACATCTCATGCTATAGGAAGGGTCTCAGGATTGGAATGGAAGGAGTTGGATATCACATCTCATGTTATAGGAAGGATCTCAGGTTTGGTATTAGAAGCATTAAGACATCACATCTCATGCTATAGGAAGGGTCTCAGGATTGGAATGGGAAGGAGTTGGATATCAAATCTCATGCTATAGGAAGGGTCTCAGGATTGGAATGGGAAGGAGTTGAATATGACATCTCATGCCGTAGGAAGGGTCTCAGGTTTGGTATAAACATTGAGATATCACATCTCTGCTATCAAAAGGGTCTCAGGATTGGAATTGGAAGGAGTTGGATATCCCATCTCATGTTATAGGAAGAGTCTCAGGTTTGGTATTAGAAGCATTGAGATATCACATCTCATGCTATAGGAAGTGTCTCAGGATTGGAATGGGAAGGACTTGGATATCACATCTCATCCTATAGGTAGGGTCTCAAGTTTGACATTAGAAGCATTGAGATATCACATCTCATGCTATAGGAAGGGTCTGAGGATTGGAATGGGAAGGAGTTGGATATCACATCTCCTGCTATGGGAAGGGTCTCAGGTTTGGTATAAGCAGTGAGATATCACATCTCATGCTATAGGAAGTGTCTCAGGATTGGAATGGGAAGGAGTTGGATATCACATCTCATGTTATAGGAAGGATCTCAGGTGTGGTATAAGCATTGAGATATCACATCTCTGCTATCAGAAGGGTCTCAAGATTGGAATGGGAAGGAGTTGGATATTCCCATCTCATGTTATAGGAAGGGTCTCAGGTTTGGTATTAGAAGCATTGAGATATCACATCTCATGCTATAGGAAGGGTCTCAGGATTGGAATGGGAAGGACTTGGTTATCACATCTCATGCTATAGGGAGGGTCTCAAGTTTGATATTAGAAGCTTTCAGATATCACATCTCATGATATCGGAAGGGTCTCAGGATTGGAATGGGAAGGAGTTGGATATCACATCTCATGATAAAGGACGGGTCTAAGGTTTGGAAGGGGAAGGATTTGGATATCACATCTCATGTTATATTACGGGTCTCAGGTTTGGTATTAGAAGCATTGAGATATCAAGTCTCATAGTATAGGAAGGGTCTCAGAATTGGAATGGGAAGGAGTTGGATATCCCATCTCATGTTATAGGAAGAGTCTCTGGTTTGGTATTAGAATCATTGAGATATTCACATCGCATGCTGTAGGAAGGGTCTCAGAATTGGAATGGGAAGGAGTTGGATATCACATCTCAAGCTATAGGAAGGGTCTCAGTATTGGAATGGGAAGGACTTGGATATCACATCTCATGCTATAGGAAGGCTCTCAGGTTTGGAAGGGGAAAGAGTTGGATATCTCATTTCATGTTAGAGGTAGGATCTCAGGTTTGGTATTAGAGGCATTGAGATATCACATCTCATGCTATCAGAAGGGTCTCAGGAATGGAATGGGAAGGAGTTAGATATCACATCTCATGCTAAAGGGAGGGTCTCAGGTTTGGAAGGGGAAGGATTTGGATATCACATCTCATGTTATAGGAAGGATCTCAGGTTTGGTATTAGAAGCATTGAGATATCACATCTCATGCTATCGGAAGGATCTCAGGTTTGGTATTAGAAGCATTGAGATATCACATCTCATGCTATCAGAAGAGTCTCAGGATTGGAATAGGAAGGAGTTGGATATCACATTTCATGCTAAAGGGAGGGTCTCAGGTTTGGAAGGGGAAGGATTTGGATATCACATCTCATGTTATCGGAAGGATCTCACGTTTGGTATTAGAAGTATTGAGATATCATATCTCATGCTATAGGAAGGGTCTCAGGATTGGAATGGGAAGGAGTTGGATATCACATCTCATTATATAGGGAGGGTCTCAGGATTGGAATGGGAAGGACTTAGATATCACATATCATGCTATAGGGAGGGTCTCAGTTTTGATATTAGAAGCATTGAGATATCACATCTCATGCTATCGGAAGTGTCTCAGGATTGGAATGGGAAGGAGCTGGATATCACATCTCATGCTAAAGGAAGGGTCTCAGGTTTGGAACGAGAAGGATTTGGATATCACATCTCATGTTATAGGAAGGGTCTCAGGTTTGGTATAAGCATTGAGATATCACATCTCTGCTATCGGAAGTGTCTCAGGATTGGAATGGGAAGGAGTTGGATATCCCATCTCATGTTATAGGACGGGTCTCAGGTTTGTTATTAGAATCATTGAGATATCATATTGCATGCTGTAGGAAGGGTCTAAGGGTTGGAATGTGAAGGACTTGGATATCACATCTCATGCTATAGATAGGCTCTTAGGTTTGGAAAGGGAAGGAGTTGGATATCATATTTCATGTTAGAGGAAGGATCTCAGGTTTGGTATTAGAAGCATTGAGATATCACATCTCATGCTATAGGAAGGGTCTCAGGATTGGAATGGGAAGCAGTTGGATATCACATCTCATGCTATAGGAAGGGTCTCAGGTTTGGTATAAGCATTGAGATATCACATCTCATGCTATAGGACGGGTCTCAGGATTGGAATGGAAGGAGTTGGATATCACATCTCATGTTATAGGAAGGATCTCAGGTTTGGTATTAGAAGCATTGAGACATCACATCTCATGCTATAGGAAGGGTCTCAGGGTTGGAATGGGAAGGAGTTGGATATCACATCTCATCCAATAGGAAGGGTCTCAGGTTTGGAATGGGAAGGAATTGGATATCACATCTCATGTTATAGGAAGGATCTCAGGTTTGGTATTAGAAGCATTGAGATATCACATCTCATGCTATAGGAAGGGTCTCAGGATTGGAATGTGAAGGATTTGGATATCACATCTCATGCTAAAGGAAGGGTCTCAGGTTTGGTAGAAGCATTGAGATATCACGTCGCTGCTATCGGAAGGGTCTCAGGATTGGATTGGGAAGGAGTTGGATATCCCTTCTCATGCTATAGGAAGGGTCTCAGGATTTGAATGGCAAGGATTTGGATATCACATCTCATGCCATAGGAAGGGTCTCAGGTTTGGTATAAGCATTGAGATATCACATCTCTGCTATCGGAAGGGTCTCAGGATTGGATTGGGAAGGAGTTGGATATCCCTTCTCATGCTATAGGAAGTGTCTCAGGTTGGAATGGGAAGGAGTTGGATATCACATCTCATGTTATAGGAAGGGTCTCAGGATTGGAATGGGAAGGATTTGGATATCACATCTCTTGCTATAGGAAGGGTCTCAGGATTGGAATGGGTAGGAGTTGGATATTACTTTCTTGCTATAGGAAGGGTCTCATGTTTGGAATGGGAAGGAGTTGGATATCACATATGCTATAGTTAGTGTCTCAGGTTTGGAACGGGAAGGAGTTGGATATCACGTCTCATGTTATAGGAAGGGTCTCAGGTTTGGTATAAGCATTGAGATATCACATCTCTGCTATCGGAAGCGGCTCAGGATTGGAATGGGAAGGAGTTGGATATCCCATCTCATGTTATAGGAAGAGTCTCTGGTTTGGTATTAGAATCATTGAGATATCACATCGCATGCTGTAGGAAGGGTCTAAGGATTGGAATGGGATGGACTTGGATATCACATCTCATGTTATAGGTAGGCTCTCAGGTTTGGTATAAGCATTGAGATATCACATCTCATGCTATAGGAAGGGTCTCAGGATTGGAATGGGAAGGAATTGGATATCACATCTCAGGCTATAGGAAGGGTCTCAGGATTGGAATGGGAAGGAGTTGGATATCACATCTCATGCTATAGGAAGGGTCTCAGGTTTGGTATAAGCATTGATATATCACATCTCATGCTATAGGAAGGGTCTCAGGATTGGAATGGAAGGAGTTGTATATCACATCTCATGTTATAGGAAGGATCTCAGGTTTGGTATTAGAAGCATTGAGACATCACATCTCATGCTATAGGAAGGGTCTCAGGATTGGAATGGGAAGGAGTTGGATATCAAATCTCATGCTATAGGAAGGGTCTCAGGATTGGAATGGGAAGGAGTTGAATATGACATCTCATGCCGTAGGAAGGGTCTCAGGTTTGGTATAAACATTGAGATATCACATCTCTGCTATCAAAAGGGTCTCAGGATTGGAATTGGAAGGAGTTGGATATCCCATCTCATGTTATAGGAAGAGTCTCAGGTTTGGTATTAGAAGCATTGAGATATCACATCTCATGCTATAGGAAGTGTCTCAGGATTGGAATGGGAAGGACTTGGATATCACATCTCCTGCTATAGGTAGGGTCTCAAGTTTGACATTAGAAGCATTGAGATATCACATCTCATGCTATAGGAAGGGTCTGAGGATTGGAATGGGAAGGAGTTGGATATCACATCTGCTATGGGAAGGGTCTCAGGTTTGGTATAAGCAGTGAGATATCACATCTCATGCTATAGGAAGTGTCTCAGGATTGGAATGGGAAGGAGTTGGATATCACATCTCATGTTATAGGAAGGATCTCAGGTGTGGTATAAGCATTGAGATATCACATCTCTGCTATCGGAAGGGTCTGAAGATTGGAATGGGAAGGAGTTGGATATTCCCATCTCATGTTATAGGAAGGGTCTCAGGTTTGGTATTAGAAGCATTGAGATATCACATCTCATGCTATAGGAAGGGTCTCAGGATTGGAATGGGAAGGACTTGGATATCACATCTCATGCTATAGGGAGGGTCTCAAGTTTGATATTAGAAGCTTTGAGATATCACATCTCATGATATCGGAAGGGTCTCAGGATTGGAATGGGAAGGAGTTGGATATCACATCTCATGATAAAGGAAGGGTCTAAGGTTTGGAAGGGGAAGGATTTGGATATCACATCTCATGTTATATTACGGGTCTCAGGTTTGGTATTAGAAGCATTGAGATATCAAGTCTCATAGTATAGGAAGGGTCTCAGAATTGGAATGGGAAGGAGTTGGATATCCCATCTCATGTTATAGGAAGAGTCTCTGGTTTGGTATTAGAATCATTGAGATATCACATCGCATGCTGTAGGAAGGGTCTAAGGATTGGAATGGGATGGACTTGGATATCACATCTCATGCTATAGGTAGGCTCTCAGGTTTGGTATAAGCATTGAGATATCACATCTCATGCTATAGGAAGGGTCTCAGAATTGGAATGGGAAGGAGTTGGATATCACATCTCAAGCTATAGGAAGGGTCTCAGTATTGGAATGGGAAGGACTTGGATATCACATCTCATGCTATAGGAAGGCTCTCAGGTTTGGAAGGGGAAAGAGTTGGATATCTCATTTCATGTTAGAGGTAGGATCTCAGGTTTGGTATTAGAGGCATTGAGATATCACATCTCATGCTATCAGAAGGGTCTCAGGAATGGAATGGGAAGGAGTTAGATATCACATCTCATGCTAAAGGGAGGGTCTCAGGTTTGGAAGGGGAAGGATTTGGATATCACATCTCATGTTATAGGAAGGATCTCAGGTTTGGTATTAGAAGCATTGAGATATCACATCTCATGCTATCGGAAGGATCTCAGGTTTGGTATTAGAAGCATTGAGATATCACATCTCATGCTATCAGAAGAGTCTCAGGATTGGAATAGGAAGGAGTTGGATATCACATTTCATGCTAAAGGGAGGGTCTCAGGTTTGGAAGGGGAAGGATTTGGATATCACATCTCATGTTATCGGAAGGATCTCACGTTTGGTATTAGAAGTATTGAGATATCATATCTCATGCTATAGGAAGGGTCTCAGGATTGGAATGGGAAGGAGTTGGATATCACATCTCATGCTATAGGGAGGGTCTCAGTTTTGATATTAGAAGCATTGAGATATCACATCTCATGCTATCGGAAGTGTCTCAGGATTGGAATGGGAAGGAGCTGGATATCACATCTCATGCTAAAGGAAGGGTCTCAGGTTTGGAACGGGAAGGATTTGGATATCACATCTCATGTTATAGGAAGGGTCTCAGGTTTGGTATAAGCATTGAGATATCACATCTCTGCTATCGGAAGTGTCTCAGGATTGGAATGGGAAGGAGTTGGATATCCCATCTCATGTTATAGGACGGGTCTCAGGTTTGTTATTAGAATCATTGAGATATCATATTGCATGCTGTAGGAAGGGTCTAAGGGTTGGAATGTGAAGGACTTGGATATCACATCTCATGCTATAGACAGGCTCTTAGGTTTGGAAAGGGAAGGAGTTGGATATCACATTTCATGTTAGAGGAAGGATCTCAGGTTTGGTATTAGAAGCATTGAGATATCACATCTCATGCTATAGGAAGGGTCTCAGGATTGGAATGGGAAGCAGTTGGATATCACATCTCATGCTATAGGAAGGGTCTCAGGTTTGGTATAAGCATTGAGATATCACATCTCATGCTATAGGACGGGTCTCAGGATTGGAATGGGAAGGAATTGGATATCACATCTCATGTTATAGGAAGGATCTCAGGTTTGGTATTAGAAGCACTGAGATATCACATCTCATGCTATAGGAAGGGTCTCAGGATTGGAATGTGAAGGATTTGGATATCACATCTCATGCTAAAGGAAGGGTCTCAGGTTTGGTAGAAGCATTGAGATATCACGTCGCTGCTATCGGAAGGGTCTCAGGATTGGATTGGGAAGGAGTTGGATATCCCTTCTCATGCTATAGGAAGGGTCTCAGGATTTGAATGGCAAGGAGTTGGATATCACATCTCATGCCATAGGAAGGGTCTCAGGTTTGGTATAAGCATTGAGATATCACATCTCTGCTATCGGAAGGGTCTCAGGATTGGATTGGGAAGGAGTTGGATATCCCTTCTCATGCTATAGGAAGTGTCTCAGGTTGGAATGGGAAGGAGTTGGATATCACATCTCATGTTATAGGAAGGGTCTCAGGATTGGAATGGGAAGGATTTGGATATCACATCTCTTGCTATAGGAAGGGTCTCAGGATTGGAATGGGTAGGAGTTGGATATTACTTTCTTGCTATAGGAAGGGTCTCATGTTTGGAATGGGAAGGAGTTGGATATCACATATGCTATAGTTAGTGTCTCAGGTTTGGAACGGGAAGGAGTTGGATATCACATCTCATGTTATAGGAAGGGTCTCAGGTTTGGTATAAGCATTGAGATATCACATCTCTGCTATCGGAAGCGGCTCAGGATTGGAATGGGAAGGAGTTGGATATCCCATCTCATGTTATAGGAAGAGTCTCTGGTTTGGTATTAGAATCATTGAGATATCATATAGCATGCTGTAGGAAGGGTCTAAGGATTGGAATGGGATGGACTTGGATATCACATCTCATGTTATAGGTAGGCTCTCAGGTTTGCTATAAGCATTGAGATATCACATCTCATGCTATAGGAAGGGTCACAGGATTGGAATGGGAAGGAATTGGATATCACATCTCATGCTATAGGAAGGGTCTCAGATTTGGTATAAGCATTGAGATATCACATCTCATGCTAAAGGAAGGGTCTCAGGATTGGAATGGGAAGGAGTTGTATATGACATCTCAGGCCATAGGAAGGTTCTCAGGTTTGGTATAAGCATTGAGATATCACATCTCTGCTATCGGAAAGGTCTCAGGATTGGAATGGGAAGGAGTTGGATATCCCATCTCATGTTATAGGAAGGGTCTCAGGTTTGGTATTAGAAGCATAGAGATATCACATCTCATGCTATAGGAAGGGTCTCAGGATTGGAATGGGAAGGACTTGGATGTCACATCTCATGCTATAGGTAGGGTCTCAAGTTTGATATTAGAAGCATTGAGATAACAAATCTCATGATATCGGAAGGGTCTCAGGATTGGAATGGGAAGGAGTTGGATATCACATCTCATGATAAAGGAAGGGTCTAAGGTTTGGAAGGGGAAGGATTTGGATATCACATCTCATGTTATAGGACGGGTCTCAGGTTTAATATTAGAAGCATTGAGATATCAAGTCTCATGGTATAAGAAGGGTCTCAGAATTGGAATGGGAAGGAGTTGGATATCACACCTCAAGCTATAGGAAGGGTCTCAGGATTGGAATGGGAAGGAGTTTGATATCACATCTCATGCCATAGTATGGGTCTCAGGTTTGGTAGAAGCATTGGGATATCACATCTCATGCTATCGGAAGGGTATCAGTATTGGATTTGGAAGAAGTTGGATATCCCATCTCATGCTATAGGAAGGGTCTCAGGTTGGAATGGGAAGGAGTTGGATATCACATTTCGTGTTATAGGAAGGGTCTCAGGATTGGAATGGGAAGGACTTGGATATCATATCTCATGCTATAGGACGGGTCTCAGGTTTGTTATTAGAATCATTGAGATATCATATTGCATGCTGTAGGAAGGGTCTAAGGATTGGAATGGGAAGGACCTGGTTATCACATCTCATGCTATAGAACGGCTCTCAGGTTTGGAAAGGGAAGGAGTTGGATATCAAATCTCATGTTATAGGATGGATCTCAGGTTTGGTATTAGAAGTATTGAGATATCACATCTCATGTTATCGGAAGGATCTCAGGTTTGGTATTAGAAGTATTGAGATATCACATCTCATGCTATAGGAAGGGTCTCAGGATTGGAATGGGAAGGAGTTGGATATCACATCTCATGCTAAAGGAAGGGTCTCAGGTTTGGTAGAAGCATTGAGATATCACATCTCATGCTATAGGAAGGGTCTCAGGATTGGAATGGGAAGGAGTTGGATATCACATCTCATGCTATAGGGAGGGTCTCAGGATTGGAATGCGAAGGACTTAGATATCACATATCATGCTATAGGGAGGGTCTCAGTTTTGATATTAGAAGCATTGAGATATCACATCTCATGCTATCAGAAGTGTCTCAGGATTGGAATGGGAAGGAGCTGGATATCACATCTCATGCTAAAGGAAGGGTCTCAGGTTTGGAACGGGAAGGATTTGGATATCACATCTCATGTTATAGGAAGGGTCTCAGGTTTGGTATAAGCATTGAGATATCACATCTCTGCTATCGGAAGTGTCTCAGGATTGGAATGGGAAGGAGTTGGATATCCCATCTCATGTTATAGGACGGGTCTCAGGTTTGTTATTAGAATCATTGAGATATCATATTGCATGCTGTAGGAAGGGTCTAAGGGTTGGAATGTGAAGGACTTGGATATCACATCTCATGCTATAGATAGGCTCTTAGGTTTGGAAAGGGAAGGAGTTGGATATCACTTTTCATGTTAGAGGAAGGATCTCAGGTTTGGTATTAGAAGCATTGAGATATCACATCTCATGCTATAGGAAGGGTCTCAGGATTGGAATGGGAAGCAGTTGGATATCACATCTCATGCTATAGGAAGGGTCTCAGGTTTGGTATAAGCATTGAGATATCACATCTCATGCTATAGGACGGGTCTCAGGATTGGAATGGAAGGAGTTGGATATCACATCTCATGTTATAGGAAGGATCTCAGGTTTGGTATTAGAAGCATTGAGACATCACATCTCATGCTATAGGAAGGGTCTCAGGGTTGGAATGGGAAGGAGTTGGATATCACATCTCATCCAATAGGAAGGGTCTCAGGTTTGGAATGGGAAGGAATTGGATATCACATCTCATGTTATAGGAAGGATCTCAGGTTTGGTATTAGAAGCATTGAGATATCACATCTCATGCTATAGGAAGGGTCTCAGGATTGGAATGTGAAGGATTTGGATATCACATCTCATGCTAAAGGAAGGGTCTCAGGTTTGGTAGAAGCATTGAGATATCACGTCGCTGCTATCGGAAGGGTCTCAGGATTGGATTGGGAAGGAGTTGGATATCCCTTCTCATGCTATAGGAAGGGTCTCAGGATTTGAATGGCAAGGAGTTGGATATCACATCTCATGCCATAGGAAGGGTCTCAGGTTTGGTATAAGCATTGAGATATCACATCTCTGCTATCGGAAGGGTCTCAGGATTGGATTGGGAATGAGTTGGATATCCCTTCTCATGCTATAGGAAGTGTCTCAGGTTGGAATGGGAAGGAGTTGGATATCACATCTCATGTTATAGGAAGGGTCTCAGGATTGGAATGGGAAGGATTTGGATATCACATCTCTTGCTATAGGAAGGGTCTCAGGATTGGAATGGGTAGGAGTTGGATATTACTTTCTTGCTATAGGAAGGGTCTCATGTTTGGAATGGGAAGGAGTTGGATATCACATATGCTATAGTTAGTGTCTCAGGTTTGGAACGGGAAGGAGTTGGATATCACATCTCATGTTATAGGAAGGGTCTCAGGTTTGGTATAAGCATTGAGATATCACATCTCTGCTATCGGAAGCGGCTCAGGATTGGAATGGGAAGGAGTTGGATATCCCATCTCATGTTATAGGAAGAGTCTCTGGTTTGGTATTAGAATCATTGAGATATCACATCGCATGCTGTAGGAAGGGTCTAAGGATTGGAATGGGATGGACTTGGATATCACATCTCATGTTATAGGTAGGCTCTCAGGTTTGCTATAAGCATTGAGATATCACATCTCATGCTAAAGGAAGGGTCTCAGGATTGGAATGGGAAGGAGTTGTATATGACATCTCAGGCCATAGGAAGGTTCTCAGGTTTGGTATAAGCATTGAGATATCACATCTCTGCTATCGGAAAGGTCTCAGGATTGGAATGGGAAGGAGTTGGATATCCCATCTGATGTTATAGGAAGGGTCTCAGGTTTGGTATTAGAAGCATAGAGATATCACATCTCATGCTATAGGAAGGGTCTCAGGATTGGAATGGGAAGGACTTGGATGTCACATCTCATGCTATAGGTAGGGTCTCAAGTTTGATATTAGAAGCATTGAGATAACAAATCTCATGATATCGGAAGGGTCTCAGGATTGGAATGGGAAGGAGTTGGATATCACATCTCATGATAAAGGAAGGGTCTAAGGTTTGGAAGGGGAAGGATTTGGATATCACATCTCATGTTATAGGACGGGTCTCAGGTTTAATATTAGAAGCATTGAGATATCAAGTCTCATGGTATAAGAAGGGTCTCAGAATTGGAATGGGAAGGAGTTGGATATCACACCTCAAGCTATAGGAAGGGTCTCAGGATTGGAATGGGAAGGAGTTTGATATCACATCTCATGCCATAGTATGGGTCTCAGGTTTGGTAGAAGCATTGGGATATCACATCTCATGCTATCGGAAGGGTATCAGTATTGGATTTGGAAGAAGTTGGATATCCCATCTCATGCTATAGGAAGGGTCTCAGGTTGGAATGGGAAGGAGTTGGATATCACATTTCGTGTTATAGGAAGGGTCTCAGGATTGGAATGGGAAGGACTTGGATATCATATCTCATGCTATAGGACGGGTCTCAGGTTTGTTATTAGAATCATTGAGATATCATATTGCATGCTGTAGGAAGGGTCTAAGGATTGGAATGGGAAGGACCTGGTTATCACATCTCATGCTATAGAACGGCTCTCAGGTTTGGAAAGGGAAGGAGTTGGATATCACATCTCATGTTATAGGATGTATCTCAGGTTTGGTATTAGAAGTATTGAGATATCACATCTCATGTTATCGGAAGGATCTCAGGTTTGGTATTAGAAGTATTGAGATATCACATCTCATGCTATAGGAAGGGTCTCAGGATTGGAATGGGAAGGAGTTGGATATCACATCTCATGCTAAAGGAAGGGTCTCAGGTTTGGTAGAAGCATTGAGATATCACATCTCATGCTATCGGAAGTGTCTCAGGATTGGAATGGGAAGGAGCTGGATATCACATCTCATGCTAAAGGAAGGGTCTCAGGTTTGGAACGGGAAGGAGTTGGATATCACATCTCATGTTATAGGAAGGGTCTCAGGTTTGGTATAAACATTGAGATATCACATCTCTGCTATCGGAAGTGTCTCAGGATTGGAATGGGAAGGAGTTGGATATCCCATCTCATGTTATAGGACAGGTCTCAGGTTTGTTATTGGAATCATTGAGATATCATATTGCATGCTGTAGGAAGGGTCTAAGGGTTGGAATGTGAAGGACTTGGATATCACATCTCATGCTATAGATAGGCTCTTAGGTTTGGAAAGGGAAGGAGTTGGATCTCACATTTCATGTTAGAGGAAGGATCTCAGGTTTGGTATTAGAAGCATTGAGATATCACATCTCATGCTATAGGAAGGGTCTCAGGATTGGAATGGGAAGGACTTGGATATCACATCTCATGCTATAGATAGGCTCTTAGGTTTGGAAAGGGAAGGAGTTGGATCTCACATTTCATGTTAGAGGAAGGATCTCAGGTTTGGTATTAGAAGCATTGAGATATCACATCTCATGCTATAGGAAGGGTCTCAGGATTGGAATGGGAAGGAGTTGGATATCACATCTCATGCTATAGGAAGGGTCTCAGGTTTGGTATAAGCATTGAGATATCACATCTCATGCTATAGGAAGGGTCTCAGGATTGGAATGGAAGGAGTTGGATATCAGATCTCATGTTATAGGAAGGATCTCAGGTTTGGTATTAGAAGCATTGAGACATCACATCTCATGCTATAGGAAGGGTCTCAGGATTGGAATGGGAAGGAGTTGGATATCAAATCTCATGCTATAGAAAGGGTCTCAGGATTGGAATGGGAAGGAGTTGAATATGACATCTCATGCCGTAGGAAGGGTCTCAGGTTTGGTATAAACATTGAGATATCACATCTCTGCTATCAAAAGGGTCTCAGGATTGGAATGGGAAGGAGTTGGATATTCCCTCTCATGTTATAGGAAGAGTCTCAAGTTTGGTATTAGAAGCATTGAGATATCACATCTCATGCTATAGGAAGTGTCTCAGGATTGGAATGGGAAGGACTTGGATATCACATCTCATGCTATAGGTAGGGTCTCAAGTTTGACATTAGAAGCATTGAGATATCACATCTCATGCTATAGGAAGGGTCTGAGGATTGGAATGGGAAGGAATTGGATATCACATCTCCTGCTATGGGAAGGGTCTCAGGTTTGGTATAAGCAGTGAGATATCACATCTCATGCTATAGGAAGTGTCTCAGGATTGGAATGGGAAGGAGTTGGATATCACATCTCATGTTATAGGAAGGATCTCAGGTTTGGTATAAGCATTGAGATATCACATCTCTGCTATCGGAAGGGTCTCAAGATTGGAATGGGAAGGAGTTGGATATTCCCATCTCATGTTATAGGAAGGGTCTCAGGTTTGGTATTAGAAGCATTGAGATATCACATCTCATGCTATAGGAAGGGTCTCAGGATTGGAATGGGAAGGACTTGGATATCACATCTCATGCTATAGGGAGGGTCTCAAGTTTGATATTAGAAGCTTTGAGATATCACATCTCATGATATCGGAAGGGTCTCAGGATTGGAATGGGAAGGAGTTGGATATCACATCTCATGATAAAGGAAGGGTCTAAGGTTTGGAAGGGGAAGGATTTGGATATCACATCTCATGTTATATTACGGGTCTCAGGTTTGGTATTAGAAGCATTGAGATATCAAGTCTCATAGTATAGGAAGGTTCTCAGAATTGGAATGGGAAGGAGTTGGATATCCCATCTCATGTTATAGGAAGAGTCTCTGGTTTGGTATTGGAATCATTGAGATATCACATCGCATGCTGTAGGAAGGGTCTAAGGATTGGAATGGGATGGACTTGGATATCACATCTCATGTTATAGGTAGGCTCTCAGGTTTGGTATAAGCATTGAGATATCACATCTTATGCTATAGGAAGGGTCTCAGAATTGGAATGGGAAGGAGTTGGATATCACATCTCAAGCTATAGGAAGGGTCTCAGTATTGGAATGGGAAGGACTTGGATATCACATCTCATGCTATAGGAAGGCTCTCAGGTTTGGAAGGGGAAAGAGTTGGATATCTCATTTCATGTTAGAGGTAGGATCTCAGGTTTGGTATTAGAGGCATTGAGATATCACATCTCATGCTATCAGAAGGGTCTCAGGAATGGAATGGGAAGGAGTTAGATATCACATCTCATGCTAAAGGGAGGGTCTCAGGTTTGGAAGGGGAAGGATTTGGATATCACATCTCATGTTATAGGAAGGATCTCAGGTTTGGTATTAGAAGCATTGAGATATCACATCTCATGCTATCGGAAGGATCTCAGGTTTGGTATTAGAAGCATTGAGATATCACATCTCATGCTATCAGAAGAGTCTCAGGATTGGAATAGGAAGGAGTTGGATATCACATTTCATGCTAAAGGGAGGGTCTCAGGTTTGGAAGGGGAAGGATTTGGATATCACATCTCATGTTATCGGAAGGATCTCACGTTTGGTATTAGAAGTATTGAGATATCATATCTCATGCTATAGGAAGGGTCTCAGGATTGGAATGGGAAGGAGTTGGATATCACATCTCATGCTATAGGGAGGGTCTCAGGATTGGAATGGGAAGGACTTAGATATCACATATCATGCTATAGGGAGGGTCTCAGTTTTGATATTAGAAGCATTGAGATATCACATCTCATGCTATCGGAAGTGTCTCAGGATTGGAATGGGAAGGAGCTGGATATCACATCTCATGCTAAAGGAAGGGTCTCAGGTTTGGAACGGGAAGGATTTGGATATCACATCTCATGTTATAGAAAGGGTCTCAGGTTTGGTATAAGCATTGAGATATCACATCTCTGCTATCGGAAGTGTCTCAGGATTGGAATGGGAAGGAGTTGGATATCCCATCTCATGTTATAGGACGGGTCTCAGGTTTGTTATTAGAATCATTGAGATATCATATTGCATGCTGTAGGAAGGGTCTAAGGGTTGGAATGTGAAGGACTTGGATATCACATCTCATGCTATAGATAGGCTCTTAGGTTTGGAAAGGGAAGGAGTTGGATATCACATTTCATGTTAGAGGAAGGATCTCAGGTTTGGTATTAGAAGCATTGAGATATCACATCTCATGCTATAGGAAGGGTCTCAGGATTGGAATGGGAAGCAGTTGGATATCACATCTCATGCTATAGGAAGGGTCTCAGGTTTGGTATAAGCCTTGAGATATCACATCTCATGCTATAGGACGGGTCTCAGGATTGGAATGGAAGGAGTTGGATATCACATCTCATGTTATAGGAAGGATCTCAGGTTTGGTATTAGAAGCATTGAGACATCACATCTCATGCTATAGGAAGGGTCTCAAGGTTGGAATGGGAAGGAGTTGGATATCACATCTCATCCAATAGGAAGGGTCTCAGGTTTGGAATGGGAAGGAATTGGTTATCACATCTCATGTTATAGGAAGGATCTCAGGTTTGGTATTAGAAGCATTGAGATATCACATCTCATGCTATAGGAAGGGTCTCAGGATTGGAAGGTGAAGGATTTGGATATCACATCTCATGCTAAAGGAAGGGTCTCAGGTTTGGTAGAAGCATTGAGATATCACGTCGCTGCTATCGGAAGGGTCTCAGGATTGGAATGGGAAGGAGTTGGATATCAAATCTCATGCTATAGGAAGGGTCTCAGGATTGGAATGGGAAGGAGTTGAATATGACATCTCATGCCGTAGGAAGGGTCTCAGGTTTGGTATAAACATTGAGATATCACATCTCTGCTATCAAAAGGGTCTCAGGATTGGAATTGGAAGGAGTTGGATATCCCATCTCATGTTATTGGAAGAGTCTCCTTTCGCCTTGGGTTTCCCCTTCGGCTGGGGCGGCGTATTGGTCTTGGCCAATGCTGCCCGTGCTTGAGACCGTGTGTAGGGTCTTTCGGCAGTGTCTCCTACGAGCCCTAAAGCTCTGAGATCATTACCTAACAAGACCTTTCCCGGGACGTTTCTCTGAATGCTCACTGGAATCCTGACTGCTGTACCATTTAAAGTAAGATTTACAGGTATTACTGGGAACATACGGAGTGGGCCGTCAGCCAACTTAGTGGGCATCAGAGTAGCTCTGGCAACTTCCTCTGAGTCTACCAAGGTAGAATCCACTACAGTTCGACTGCACCCACTATCCCTAAGAGCTGGAGTATCTACTCCATTGATCAGCACACTGTCTTTAAAGTAGTGCTTGGTATTATCTGGAATCCTAGCATAAGCCTCTGCGACTTTAGGCTCCCAGGAACCCAGGGAAACTAAAACTACCTCAGCCTCTATCCCGCTGGGAAATGAGTCTGAGGAGAAGGATGCTCCTGTAATCTCTTCTTCCTCGTAGGAGGAGAAGGCCAGATTAGCGGAGTGGACCCCCAAAGGTCTAACCTTACACCGGGGATCCCCCTTCACGTGGTCAGTTGCTCCACAAGCAAAACAAGATCCATTGGGTCTGTTTACATAGGGAGGCTTATTGTAACCAGAGTTCTGTTTCGGAGGCTGACCTCCACTACCCTGTGAGTTCTCTTGTGTCTTACCCTTATTTTTCTTTTTGTGGCCCTTTTGAGAAGAAGATTTATCAGATTCTCCACCCTCCTTATCTTTGGACTTTTTCCCTTCCTCCTGCTTACCAGGATGAGTTTTGTCCTTATGGGACACTCGATGTGACACCCATAAGTCTGCTGCAATGGCCAGCTTCTTAAGATCTATCTCCTTCGAATCGGCCAAATGCTGCTTAAGCTCCGGGGAAGAAGATGCAAAAATGTGTTCCAGCATGACAAGATTTATCATGCCTTCGAAGGTAGAAACCTTATAACCTTCGACCCAGCCAGTTAAGTTTTTCAAGGATTCAGTGACATAAGATACCCAAGTACCACCTTCCTTTTTCTTATACTCTATGAATCGTTTCAAATATTGGGCCGGAGTCTTCCCAAACTTTAAAATGAGAGTTTGCTTTAACATTGCGAAATCAGCTCGCTCAGCCTTCGACATTTCCATAATGGCACTACAGCCAGAATGGGGCAGTCTGCTGAGTAACCAGGCAATCTTAACAGCATTGTCAACTTGTTGAACTTCGCATGCATACTCAAACGCATTCAGCCAGTCCATAATGTCATTCCTTTCCTCATACACACTGACCAGATCTTTCGGAAACCGTGGATGAGAGGAGGCCCCAGACCCATGTCCAGGACCCTTGGACCCATTTGCAACCTGAAGCTTGGCCAGTTCCAACTGGTGATCCCTGTCTTTCTGTTTTTCTGACTGTTCGATTTTTAGTTTGGCTATGCTGAATTCAAGCTCCTTCTGCCTAAACCGCAGCTCTTGCTTCTTGAATTCAAGCATAGCCTCCCCATCAACACTGGCAGAGGAAACATTAGACATCTCATCCTCCCTGTCCTCGTGGTCGCGGGGATCAGTGCAGCGGCAGAACCCTCGGTTCTACCAGTGAGAGCAGCCCCACCTCCTTCCGCACTGTCCTCAGAAGTTATAGCGTCAAGCTGCGCTTCTTGCCACGCCACGATTCTTTGGATCATATCCAATTTCGTGCCTTGAGAGGAAACACCTCTCTCCGCACACATCTTTTTCAATGTTTCTGATTTGGAAGCATTTAAAGTTAACAAGGTATTTGTTTCCATACTGTTAGATAGGACTATGGCCTTTTTAAAGTTATACTACAACAATTCACTACGTGTCCTGGTAGGAATAACTTGAAATGCCTTAGTTCGTGCGCAACACTGGATACCTTCAGTGGTATCCCACCGCTGTACACCAATTTCTTAAGACGGATTTCTGAACTCTGTCCTGGTGGCGCAGAAGTTCAGGAGGCCAACCTAATTACTTGGAACAGGGTAACCTCTGGACAAGCCAGACCAATCAAGGTAGCGATCGCGGCGGTCAAGATTAGGTCTCAAGAGGGGTGAGGGTGACTGAAAGCCTGCAATGAGCACACAAAGCAAGGACACTTACAAACTACTCCAAACAGGTGCTATATTAAAAATATATACACATTTATTCCAAGGCCTTTAAAACAATGACCGTAGCGAGAAATCACAATACAACTGTAGTAAACCAACACATACCATACCAATACAATATATACACAAATACAAACAAGTCTCAAGCGTTAGATGCACGAAATGTGTAGTCCACCTAAAAGGGAAGGAAAACAGGCAGTGCGAAATAATGCTTAGACCCAGTCCGCCTTCAGAGGCACCTAAGTAAAAGGAAGTCCGAGCCCTACGAAGAGTGGAGCCTTGTGCTCAAAAGTACCTGCACACGCTGGTGCCAACGGGCAAAAGGGGAGTCTCTTCGAGGGAGATCAGGCAGTTCAGTTTAGTGCACAAACGAAGAACTGTTACATAACAGTAAGGGAAGTAACATAACATGAGATGGGAATATCCAACTCCTTCCCATTCCAATCCTGAGACCCTTCCGATAGCAAACATGTGATATCTCAATGCTTATACCAAACCTGAGATCCTTCCTATAACATGAGATGTGATATCCAACTCCTTCCCATTCCAATCCTGAGACACTTCCTATAGCATGAGATGTGATATCTCACTGCTTATACCAAACCTGAGACCCTTCCTATAGCATGAGATGTGATATCCAAGTCCTTCCCATTCCAATCCTGAGACACTTCCTATAGCATGAGATGTGATATTTCAATGCTTCTATACCAAACCTGAGACTCTTCCTATAACATGAGATGGGATATCCAACTCCTTCCCATTACAATCCTGAGACCCTTCCGAAAGCAGAGATGTGATATCTCAATGCTTATACCAAACCTGAGACCCTTCCTATGGCATGAGATGTCATATACAGATCCTTCCCATTCCAATCCTGAGACCCTTCCTATAGCATGAGATGTGATATCTCAATGCTTATACCAAACCTAAAACCCTTCCTATAGCATGAGATGTGATATCCAACTCCTTCCCATTCCAATCCTGAGACCCTTCCTATAGCATGAGATGTGATATCCAATGGCTCTAATATCAAACCTGAGATCCTTCCTCTAACATTAAATGTGATATCCAACTCCTTCCCTTTCCAAACCTGAGAGCCTACCTATAGCATGAGATGTGATATCCAAGTCCTTCCATTCCAATCCTTAGACCCTTCCTACAGCATGCAATATGATATCTCAATGATTCTAATAACAAACCTGAGACCCGTCCTATGACATGAGATGTGATATCCAACTCCTTCCCATTCCAATCCTGAGACACTTCCGATAGCAGAGATGTGATATCTCAATGCTTCTAATACCAAACATGAGACCAGTCCTATAACATGAGATGGGATATCCAACTCCTTCCCGTTCCAAACCTGAGACCCTTCCTATAGCATGAGATGTGATATCCAACTCCTTCCCATCCCAATCCTGAGACACTTCCGATTGCAGAGATTTGATATCTCAATGCTTATACCAAACCTGAGACTCTTCCTATAACATGAGATGTGATATCCAACTCCTTCCCGTTCCAAACCTGAGACCCTTCCTATAGCATGAGATGTGATATCCAACTCCTTCCCATTCCAATCCTGAGACCCTTATGATGGCATGAGATGTGATATCTCAATGCCTCTAATACCAAATCTGAGATTCTTCCGATAGCATGAGATGTGATATCTCAATGCTTCTTATACCAAACCTGAGATCCTTCCTATAACATGAGATGTGATATCCAAATCCTTCCCCTTCCAAACCTGAGACCCTCCCTTTAGCATGAGATGTGATATCCAACTCCTTCCCATTCCAACCTGAGACCCTTCCTATAGCATGAGATGGGATATCCAACTCCTTGGAATTCCAATCCTGATACCCTTCCGATAGCATGAGATTTGATATCCCAATGCTTATACCAAACCTGAGACCCATACTATGGCATGAGATGTGATATCAAACTCCTTCCCATTCCAATCCTGAGACCCTTCCTATAGCTTGAGATGTGATATCCAACTCCTTCCCATTCCAATTCTGAGACCCTTCCTATACCATGAGACTTGATATCTCAATGCTTCTAATACCAAACCTGAGACCCGTCCTATAACATGAGATGTGATATCCAAATCCTTCCCCTTCCAAACCTTAGACCCTTCCTTTATCATGAGATGTGATATCCAACTCCTTCCCATTCCAATCCTGAGACCCTTCCGATATCATGAGATGTGATATCTCAATGCTTCTAATATCAAACTCGAGACCCTCCCTATAGCATGAGATGTGATATCCAAGTCCTTCCCATTCCAATCCTGAGACCCTTCCTATAGCATGAGATGTGATGTCTCAATGCTTCTAATACCAAACCTGAGACCCTTCCTATAACATGAGATGGGAATATACAACTCCTTCCCATTCCAATCCTGAGACCCTTCCGATAGCAAACATGTGATATCTCAATGCTTATACCAAACCTGAGATCCTTCCTATAACATGAGATGTGATATCCAACTCCTTCCCATTCCAATCCTGAGACACGTCCTATAGCATGAGATGTGATATCTCACTGCTTATACCAAACCTGAGACCCTTCCTATAGCATGAGATGTGATATCCAACTCCTTCCCATTCCAATCCTGAGACCCTTCCGATAGCTTGAGATGTGATATCTCAATGCTTCTAATATCAATACTGAGACCCTCCCTATAGCATGAGATGTGATATCTAAGTCCTTCCCATTCCAATCCTGAGACCCTTACGATAGCAGAGATGTGATATCTCAATGCTTATACCAAACCTGAGACCCTTCCTATAGCATGAGATGTGATATCCAACTCCTTCTCATTCCAATCCTGAGACCCTTCCTATAGCATGATATGTGAAATCTCAATGCTTCTACCAAAACTGAGACCCTTCCTTTAGCATGAGATGTGATATCCAACTCCTTCCCATTCCAATCCTGAGACCAGTCCTATAGCATGACATGTGATATCTCAATGCTTCTAATACCAAACCTGAGATCCTTCCTATAACATGAGATGTGATATCCAACTCCTTCCCATTCCAATCCTGAGACCCTTCCTATAGCATGAGATGTGATATCTCAATGCTTCTAATACCAAACCTGAGATCCTTCCGATAGCATGAGATGTGATATCTCAATGCTTCTAATACCAAACCTGAGATACTTCCTATAACATGAGATGTGATATCCAAATCCTTCCCCTTCCGAACCTGAGACCCTCCCTTTAGCATGAGATGTGATATCTCAATGCTTATACCAAACCTGAGACCCTTCCTATAGCATGAGATGTGATATCCAACTCCTTCCCATTCCAATCCTGAGACCCTTCCTATAGCATGATATGTGAAATCTCAATGCTTCTACCAAAACTGAGACCCTTCCTTTAGCATGAGATGTGATATCCAACTCCTTCCCATTCCAATCCTGAGACCAGTCCTATAGCATGAGATGTGATATCTCAATGCTTCTAATACCAAACCTGAGATCCTTCCTATAACATGAGATGTGATATCCAACTCCTTCCCATTCCAATCCTGAGACCCTTCCTATAGCATGAGATGTGATATCTCAATGCTTCTAATACCAAACCTGAGATCCTTCCGATAGCATGAGATGTGATATCTCAATGCTTCTAATACCAAACCTGAGATACTTCCTATAACATGAGATGTGATATCCAAATCCTTCCCCTTCCGAACCTGAGACCCTCCCTTTAGCATGAGATGTGATATCCAACTCCTTCTCGTTCCAATCCTGATACCCTTCTGATATCATGAGATGTGATATCTCAATGCCTCTAATACCAAACCTGAGATCCTACCTCTAACATGAAATGTGATATCCAACTCCTTCCCTTTCCAAACCTGAGAGCCGTCCTACAGCATGAGATGTGATATCCAAGTCCTTCCCATTCCAATCCTGAGACCCTTCCTATAACATGAGATGTCATATCCAACTCCTTCCCATTCCAACCTGATACCCTTCCTATAGCATGAGATGGGATATCCAACTCCTTCCAAATCCAATCCTGATACCCTTCCGATAGCATGAGATGTGATATCCCAATGCTTCTACAAAACCTGATACCCATACCATGGCATGAGATGTGATATCAAACTCCCGTCCCATACCATGAGACTTGATATCTCAATGCTTCTAATACCAAACCTGAGACCGGTCCAAAACATGAGATGTGATATCCAAATCCTTCCCCTTCCAAACCTTAGACCCTTCCTTTATCATGAGATGTGATATCCAAGTCCTTCCCATTCCATTCCTGAGACCCTTCCTATAGCATGAGATGTGATATCTCAATGCTTCTAATACCAAACCTGAGACCCTTCCTATAACATGAGATGTGATATCGAAGTCCTTCCCATTTCAATCCTGAGACCCTTCCTATAGCATGAGATGTGATATCTCAATGCTTCTAATACCAAACCTGAGACCCTTCCTATAACATGAATTCTGATATCCAAGTCCTTCCCATTCCAATCCTGAGACCCTTCCAATAGCAGAGATGTGATATCTCAATGCTTCTAATATCAAACCTGAGACCTGTCCTATAACATGAGATGGGATATCCAACTCCTTCCCGTTCCAAACCTGATACCCTTCCTATAGCATGAGATGTGATATCCAATTCCTTCCCATCCCAATCCTGAGACACCTCCGATAGCAGAGATGTGATATCTCAATGCTTATACCAAACCTGAGACTCTTCCTATAACATGAGATGTGATATCTAACTCCTTTCCGTTCCAAACCTGAGACCCTTCCTATAGCATGAGATGTGATATCCAACTCCTTCCCGTTCCAAACCTGATACCCTTCCTATAGCATGAGATGTGATATCCAATTCCTTCCCATCCCAATCCTGAGACACCTCCGATAGCAGAGATGTGATATCTCAATGCTTATACCAAACCTGAGACTCTTCCTATAACATGAGATGTGTTATCTAACTCCTTTCCGTTCCAATCCTGAGACCCTTCCTATAGCATGAGATGTGATATCTCAATGCTTATACCAAACCTGAGACCCTTCCTATAGCATGAGATGTGATATCCAACTCCTTCCCATTCCAATCCTGAGACCCTTCCTATAGCATGAGATGTGATATCTCAATGCTTCTAATACCAAACCTGAGATCCTTCCTATAACAAGAGATGTGATATCCAACTCCTTCCCATTCCAATCCTGAGACCCTTATGATAGCATGAGATGTGATATCTCAATGCCTCTAATACCAAACCTGAGATACTTCCGATAGCATGAGATGTGATATCTCAATGCTTCTAATACCAAACCTGAGATCCTTCCTATAACATGAGATGTGATTTCCAAATCCTTCCCCTTCCAAACCTGAGACCCTCCCTTTAGCATGAGATGTGATATACAATTCCTTCCCATTCCAATCCTGAGACCCTTCCTATAGCATGATATGTGAAATCTCAATGCTTCCACCAAAACTGAGACCCTTCCTTTAGCATGAGATGTGATATCCAACTCCTTCCCATTCCAATCTTGAGACCAGTCCTATAGCATGGGATGTGATATCTCAATGCTTCTAATACCAAACCTGAGATCCTTCCTATAACATGAGATGTGATATCCAACTCATTCCCATTCCAATCCTGAGACCCTTCCTATAGCATGAGATGTGATATCTCAATGCTTCTAATACCAAACCTGAGATCCTTCCGATAGCATGAGATGTGATATCTCAATGCTTCTAATACCAAACCTGAGATACTTCCTATAACATGAGATGTGATATCCAAATCCTTCCCCTTCCGAACCTGAGACCCTCCCTTTAGCATGAGATGTGATATCCAACTCCTTCTCATTCCAATCCTGATACCCTTCTGATAGCATGAGATGTGATATCTCAATGCCTCTAATACCAAACCTGAGATCCTACCTCTAACATGAAATGTGATATCCAACTCCTTCCCTTTCCAAACCTGAGAGCCTTCCTACAGCATGAGATGTGATATCCAAGTCCTTCCCATTCCAATCCTGAGACCCTTCCTATAACATGAGATGTCATATCCAACTCCTTCCCATTCCAACCTGATACCCTTCCTATAGCATGAGATGGGATATCCAACTCCTTCCAAATCCAATCCTGATACCCTTCCGATAGCATGAGATGTGATATCCCAATGCTTCTACAAAACCTGATACCCATACCATGGCATGAGATGTGATATCAAACTCCCGTCCCATACCATGAGACTTGATATCTCAATGCTTCTAATACCAAACCTGAGACCGGTCCAATAACATGAGATGTGATATCCAAATCCTTCCCCTTCCAAACGTTAGACCCTTCCTTTATCATGAGATGTGATATCCAAGTCCTTCCCATTCCATTCCTGAGACCCTTCCTATAGCATGAGATGTGATATCTCAATGCTTATACCAAATCTGAGACCCTTCCTATAGCATGAGATGTGATATCCACCTCCTTCCCATTCCAATCCTGAGACCCTTCCTATAGCATGAGATGTGATATCTCAATGCTTCTAATACCAAACCTGAGATCCTTCCTATAACATGAGATGTGATATCCAACTCCTTCCCATTCCAATCCTGAGACCCTTATGATAGCATGAGATGTGATATCTCAATGCCTCTAATACCAAACCTGAGATACTTCCGATAGCATGAGATGTGATATCTCAATGCTTCTAATACCAAACCTGAGATCCTTCCTATAACATGAGATGTGATTTCCAAATCCTTCCCCTACCAAACCTGAGACCATCCCTTTAGCATGAGATGTGATATACAACTCCTTCCCATTCCAATCCTGAGACCCTTCTGATAGCATGAGATGTGATATCTCAATGCCTCTAATACCAAACCTGAGATCCTACCTCTAACATGAAATGTGATATCCATCTCCTTCCCTTTCCAAACCTGAGACCCTGCCTATAGCATGAGATGTGATATTCAAGTCCTTCCCATTCCAATCCTGAGACCCTTCCTATAGCATGTGATGTGATACCTCAATACTTATACCAAACCTGAGACCCTTCCTATGGCATGAGATGTCATATACAACTCCATCCCATTCCAATCCTGAGACCCTTCCTATAGCATGAGATCTGATATCTCAATGCTTATACCAAACCTGAGACCCTTCCTATAGCATGAGATGTGATATCCAACTTCTTCCCATTCCAATCCTAAGACCCTTCCTATAACATGAGATGTGATGTCTCAATGCTTCTAATACCAAACCTGAGATCTTTCCTATAATATGAGATGTGATATCCAACTCCTTCCCATTCCAATCCTGAGACCCTTCCTATAGCATGAGATGTGATATCTCAATGCTTATACCAAACCTGAGACCCTTCCTATAGCTTGAGATGTGATATCGAACTCCTTAACATTCCAATCCCGAGACCCTTCCTATAGCATGAGATGTGATATCTCAAGGCCTCTAATACCAAACCTGAGATCCTTCCTCTAACATGAAATGTGATATCCAACTCCTTCCCCTTCCAAACCTGAGAGCCTTCCTATAGCATGAGATATGATATCCAAGTCCTTCCCATTCCAATCCTGAGACCCTTCCTATAACATGAAATGTGATATCCAACTCCTTCCCATTCCAACCTGAGACCCTTCCTATAGCATGAGATGGGCTATCCAACTCCTTCCAAATCCAATACTGATACCCTTCCAATAGCATGAGATGTGATATCCCAATGCTTCTACCAAACCTGAGACCCATACTATGGCATAAGATGTGATATCAAACGCCTTCCCATTCCAATCCTGAGACCCTTCCTATAGCTTGAGATGTGATATCCAACTCGTTCCCATTCCAATTCTGAGACCCTTCCTATACCATGAGACTTGATATCTCAATGCTTCTAATACCAAACCTGAGACCCGTCCTATAACATGAGATGTGATATCCAAATCCTTCCCCTTCCAAACCTTAGACCCTTCCTTTATCATGAGATGTGATATCCAACTCCTTCCCATTCCAATCCTGAGACCCTTCCGATATCATGAGATTTGTTATCTCAATGCTTCTAATATCAAACTTGAGACCCTCCCTATAGCATGAGATGTGACATCCAAGCCCTCCCCATTCCAATCCTGAGACCCTTCCTATAGCATGAGATGTGATATCTCAATGCTTCTAATACCAAACCTGAGACCCTTCCTATAACATGAGATGGGATATCCAACTCCTTCCCATTCCAATCCTGAGACCCTTCCGATAGCAGAGATGTGATATCTCAATGCGTATACCAACCTTAGACCCTTCCTATAACATGAGATGTGATATCCAACTCCTTCCCATTCCAAACCTGAGACCCTTCCTATAGCATATGTGATATCCAACTCCTTCCAATTCCAAACATGAGACCCTTCCCATAGCAAGAATGTAATATCCAACTCCTTCCCATTCTAATCCTGAGACCATTCCTATAGCATGAGATGTGATATCTCAATGCTTCTAATACCAAACCTGAGATCCTTCCTATGATATGAGATGTGCTATCCAATTCCTTCCCATTCCAAACCTGAGACCCTTCCTACAGCATGCGATGTGATATCTCAATGCTTCTAATACCAAACCTGAGACCAGTCCTATAACATGAGATGGGATATCCAACTCCTTCCCGTTCCAATCCTGAGACACTTCCGATTGCAGAGATTTGATATCTCAATGCTTATACCAAACCTGAGACTCTTCCTATAACATGAGATGTGATATCCAACTCCTTCCCGTTCCAAACCTGAGACCCTTCCTATAGCATGAGATGTGATATCCAAATCCTTGTCATCCCAATCCTGAGACACTTCCAATTGCAGAGATGTGATATCTCAATGCTTATACCAAACCTGAGACTCTTCCTATAACACGAGATGTGATATCCAACTCCTTCCCGTTCCAAACCTGAGACCCTTCCTATAGCATGAGATGTGATATCCAACTCCTTCCCATTCCAATCCTGAGACCCTTCCAATAGCATGAGATGTGATATCTCAATGCCTCTAATACCAAACCTGAGATCCTTCCTATAACATGTGATGTGATATTCAAATCCTTCCCCTTCCAAACCTGAGACCCTCCCTTTAGCATGAGATGTGATATACAACTCCTTCCCATTCCAATCCTGAGACCCTTCTGATAGCATGAGATGTGATATCTCAATGCCTCTAATACCAAACCTGAGATCCTACCTCTAACATGAAATGTGATATCCATCTCCTTCCCTTTCCAGACCTGAGACCCTGCCTATAGCATGAGCTGTGATATCCAAGTCCTTCCCATTCCAATCCTGAGACCCTTCCTATAGCATGTGATGTGATATCTCAATGCTTATACCAAACCTGAGACCCTTCTTATGGCATGAGATGTCATATACAACTCCTTCCCATTCCAATCTGGGACCCTTCCTATAGCATGAGATGTGATATCTCAATGCTTATACCAAATCTGAGACCCTTCCTATAGCATGAGATGTGATATCTCAAGGCCTCTAATACCAAACCTGAGATCCTTCCTCTAACATGAGATGTGATATCCAACTACTACCCATTCCAATCCTGAGACCCTTCCTATAGCAAGAGATGTGATATCCAAATCCTTCCAATTCCAATCCTGAGACCCTTCCTATAACAAGAGATGTGATATCCAACTCCTTCCCATTCCAACCTGAGACACTTCCTATAGCATGAGAAGGGATATCCAACTCCTCCGCAATCCAATCCGGAGACCCTTCCGATAGCAGAGATGTGATATCTCAATGCTTATACCAAACCTGAGACCCTTCCTATGGCATGATATGTGATATCCAACTCCTTGCCATTCAAATCCTGAGACCCTTTTATAGTATGGGAAGGGATATCCAACTCCTTCCCAATCCAATCCTGAGACCCTTCCGATAGCAGAGATGTGATATCTCAACGCTTCTACCAAACCTGAGACCCTTCCTTTAGCATGAGATGTGATATCCAAATCCTTCGCATTCCAATCCTGAGACCCTTCCTATAGCATGAGATGTGATATCTCAATGGTTCTAATACCAAACCTGAGATCCTTCCTATAACATGAGATGTGATATCCAATTCCTTCCCATTCCAAACCTGAGACCCTTCCTATAACATGAAATGTGATGTCTCAAGGCCTCTAATACCAAACCTGAGATCCTTCCTCTAACATGAAATGTGATATCCAACTCCTTCCCATTCCAAACCTGAGACCCTTCCTATAACATGAAATGTGATATTCAACTCCATCCCATTCCAACCTGAGACCTTTCCTATAGCATGAGATGGGATATCCAACTCCTTCCAAATCCAATACTGATACCATTCCGATAGCATGAGATGTGATATCCCAATGCTTCTACCAAATCTGAGACCCATACTATGGCATGAGATGTGATATCAAACTCCTTCCCATTCCAACCCTGAGACCCTTCCTAAAGCTTGAGATGTGATATCCAATTTCTTCCCATTCCAATTCTGAGACCCTTCCTATACCATGAGACTTGATATCTCAATGCTTCTAATACCAAACCTGAGACCCGTCCTATAACATGAGATGTGATATCCAAATCCTTCCCCTTCCAAACCTTAGACCCTTCCTTTATCATGAGATGTGATATCCAACTCCTTCCCATTCCAATCCTGAGACCCTTCCGATATCATGAGATTTGTTATCTCAATGCTTCTAATATCAAACCTGAGACCCTCCCTATAGCATGAGATGTGACATCCAAGTCCTCCCCATTCCAATCCTGAGACCCTTCCTATAGCATGAGATGTGATATCTCAATGCTTCTAATACCAAACCCGAGACCCTTCCTATAACATGAGATGGGATATCCAACTCAGATGGGATATCCAACTCCTTCCCATTCCAATCCTGAGACCCTTCCGATAGCAGAGATGTGATATCTCAATGCTTATATCAAACCTGAGACCCTTCCTATGGCCTGAGATGTCATATACAACTCCTTCCCATTCCAATCCTGAGACCCTTCCTATAGCATGAGATGTGATATCTCAATGCTTATACCAAATCTGAGACCCTTCCTATAGCATGAGATGTGATATCCAACTCCTTCCCATTTCAATCCTGAGACCCTTCCTATAGCATGAGATGTGATGTCTCAATGCTTCTAATACCAAACCTGAGATCCTTCCTATAACGTGAGATGTGATATCCAACTCCTTCCCATTCCAATCCTGAGACCCTTATGATAGCATGAGATGTGATATCTCAATGCCTCTTATACCAAACCTGAGATCCTTCCGATAGCATGAGATGTGATATCTCAATGCTTCTAATACCAAACCTGAGATCCTTCCTATAATATGAGATGTGATTTCCAAATCCTTCCCCTTCCAAACCTGAGACCCTCCCTTTAGCATGAGATGTGATATCCAACTTCTTCCCATTCCAATCCAGAGACCCTTCTGATAGCATGAGATGTGATATCTCAATGCCTCTAATACCAAACCTGAGATCCTACCTCTAACATAAAATGTGATATCCATCTCCTTCCCTTTCCAAACCTGAGACCCTGCCTATAGCATGAGATGTGATATCCAAGTCCTTCCCATTCCAATCCTGAGACCCTTCCTATAGCATGTGATGTGATATCTCAATGCTTATACGAAACCTGAGACCCTTCCTATGGCATGAGATGTCATATACAACTCCTTCCCATTCCAATCCTGAGACCCTTCCTATAGCATGAGATGTGATATCTCAATGCTTATACCAAACCTGAGACCCTTCCCATAGCATGAGATGTGATATCCAACTTCTTCCCATTCCAATAAAGAGACCCTTCCTATAGCATGAGATGTGATATCTCAATGCTTATACCAAACCTGAGACCTTTCCTATAGCTTGAGATGTGATATCCAACTCATTCCCATTCCAATCCTGTGACCCTTCCGATAGCATGAGATGTGATATCTCAAGGCCTCTAATACCAAACCTGAGATCCTTCCTCTAACATGAAATGTGATATCCAACTCCTTCCCTTTCCAAACCTGAGAACCTTCCTATAGCATGAGATATGATATCCAACTCCTTCCCATTCCAACCTGAGACCCTTCCTATAGCATGAGATGGGATGTCCAACTCCTTCCAAATCCAATACTGATACCCTTCCGATAGCATGAGATGTGATATCCCAATGCTTCTACCAAACCTGAGAACCATACTATGGCATGAGATGTGATATCAAACTCCTTCCCATTCCAATCCTGAGACGCTTCCTATAGCTTGAGATGTGATATCCAACTCCTTCCCATTCCAATTCTGAGACCCTTCTTATACCATGAGACTTGATATCTCAATGCTTCTAATACCAAACCTGAGACCCGTCCTATAACATGAGATGTGATATCCAAATCCTTCCCCTTCCAAACCTTAGACTCTTCCTTTATCATGAGATGTGATATCCAACTCCTTCCCATTCCAATCCTGAGACCCTTCCGATATCATGAGATTTGTTATCTCAATGCTTCTAATATCAAACTTGAGACCCTCCCTATAGCATGAGATGTGACATCCAAGTCCTTCCCATTCCAATCCTGAGACCCTTCCTATAGCATGAGATGTGATATCTCAATGCTTCTAATAACAAACCTGAGACCTCATGCTAAAGGGAGGGTCTCAGGTTTGAAAGGGGAAGGATTTGGATATCACATCTCATGTTATAGGAAGGATCTCAGGATTGGTATTAGAAGCATTGAGATATCACATCTCATGCTATCGGAAGGATCTCAGGTTTGGTATTAGAAGCATTGAGATATCACATCTCATGCTATCGGAAGGATCTCAGGTTTGGCATTAGAAGCATTGAGATATCACATCTCATGCTATAGCAAGGGTCTCAGGTTTGGAACGGGAAGGAGTTGGATATCCCATCTCATGTTATAGGACTGGTCTCAGGTTTGGTATTAGAAGCATTGAGATATCACATTGCATGTTGTAGGAAGGGTCTCAGGTTTGGAATGGGAAGGAATTGGATATCACATCTCATGTCATAGGAAGGATCTCAGGTTTGGTATTAGAAGCATTGAGATATCACATCTCATGCTATAGGAATGGTCTCAGGATTGGAATGGGAAGGAGTTGGATATTACATTCTTGCTATAGGAAGGGTCTCATGTTTGGAATGGGAAGGAGTTGGATATCACATATGGTATAGGAAGGGTCTCAGGTTTGGAACGGGAAGGAGTTGGATATCACATCTCATGTTGTAGGAAGCGTCTCAGGTTTGATAGAAGCATTGAGATATCACATCTCTGCTATCGGAAGTGTCTCAGGATAGGAATGGGAAGAAGTTGGATATCCGATCTCATGTTATTGGATGGGTCTCAGGTTTGTTATTAGAATCATTGAGATATCATATTGCATGCTGTAGGAAGGGTCTAAGGATTGGAATGGGAAGGACTTGGATATCACATCTCATTCTATAGGTAGGCTCTCAGGTTTGGAAAGGGAAGGCGTTGGATATCACATCTCATGCTAAAGGAAGGGTCTCAGGATTGGAATGGGAAGGAGTTGGATATCACATCTCATGCTATAGGAAGGGTCTCAGGTTTGGTATAAGCATTGAGATATCACATCTCATGCTATAGGAAGGGTCTCAGGATTGGAATGGGAAGGAGTTGGATATCACATCTCATGTTATAGGAAGGATCTCAGGTTTGGTATTAGAAGCATTGAGACATCACATCTCATGCTATAGGAAGGGTCTCAGGATTGGAATGGGAAGGAGTTGTATATGACATATCATGCCGTAGGAAGGGTCTCAGGTTTGGTATAAGCATTGAGATATCACATCTCTGCTATAGGAAGGGTCTCAGGATTGGAATGGGAAGGAGTTGGATATCCCATCTCATGTTATAGGAAGGGTCTCATGATTGGAATGGGAAGGACTTGGATATCACATCTCATGCTATAGGAAGGCTCTCAGGTTTGGAAGGGGAAAGAGTTGGATATCACATTTCATGTTAGAGGTAGGATCTCAGGTTTGGTATTAGAGGCATTGAGATAACACATCTCATGCTATCAGAAGGGTTTCAGGATTGGAATGGGAAGGAGTTGGATATCACATCTCATGCTAAATGGAGGGTCTCAGGTTTGGAAGGGGAAGGATTTGGATATCACATCTCATGTTATAGGAAGGATCTCAGGTTTGGTATTAGAAGCATTGAGATATCACATCTCATGCTATCAGAATGGTCTCAGGATTGGAATGGGAAGGAGTTGGATATCACATCTCATACTAAAGGGAGGGTTCCAGGTTTGGAAGGGGAAGGATTTGGATATCACATCTCATGTTATCGGAAGGATCTCAGGTTTGGTATTAGAAGTATTGAGATATCACATCTCATGCTATAGGAAGGGTCTCAGGATTGGAATGGGAAGGAGTTGGATATCACATCTCATGCTAAAGGAAGGGTCTCAGGTTTGGTAGAAGCATTGAGATATCACATCTCATGCTATAGGAAGGGTCTCAGGATTGGAATGGGAAGGACTTAGATATCACATATCATGCTATAGGGAGGGTCTCAGTTTTGATATTAGAAGTATTGAGATATCACATCTCATGCTATCGAAGTGTCTCAGGTTTGGAATGGGAAGGAGCTGGATATCACATCTCATGCTAAAGGAAGGGTCTCAGGTTTGGTAGAAGCATTGAGATATCACATCGCATGCTATAGGAAGGGTCTCAGGATTGGAATGGGAAGGACTTAGATATCACATATCATGCTATAGGGAGGGTCTCAGTTTTGATATTAGAAGCATTGAGATATCACATCTCATGCTATAGGAAGGGTCTCAGGAATGGAATGGGAAGGACTTGGATATCACATCTAATGATAAAGGAAGGGTCTAACGTTTGGAAGGGGAAGGATTTGGATATCACATCTCATGTTATTGAACCGGTCTCAGGTTTGGTATTAGAAGCATTGAGATATCAAGTCTCATGGTATGGGACGGGAGTTTGATATCACATCTCATGCCATGGTATGGGTATCAGGTTTTGTAGAAGCATTGGGATATCACATCTCATGCTATCGGAAGGGTATCAGGATTGGATTTGGAAGGAGTTGGATATCCCATCTCATGCTATGTGAAGGGTATCAGGTTGGAATGGGAAGGAGTTGGATATGACATCTCATGTTATAGGAAGGGTCTCAGGATTGGAATGGGAAGGACTTGGATATCACATCTCATGCTTTAGGAAGGCTCTCAGGTTTGGAAAGGGAAGGAGTTGGATATCACATTTCATGTTAGAGGTAGGATCTCAGGTTTGGTATTAGAGGCATTGAGATATCACATCTCATGCTATCAGAAGGGTATCAGGATTGGAATGAGAAGGAGTTGGATATCACATCTCATGCTAAAGGGAGGGTCTCAGGTTCAGAAGGGGAAGGATTTGGATATCACATCTCATGTTATAGGAAGTATCTCAGGTTTGGTATTAGAAGCATTGAGATATCACATCTCATGCTATCGGAAGGATCTCAGGTTTGGTATTAGAAGCATTGAGATATCACATCTTATGCTATAGGAAGGGTCTCAGGATTGGAATGGGAAGGAGTTGGATATCACATCTCATGTTATAGGAAGGATCTCAGGTTTGGTATTAGAAGCATTGAGATATCACATCTCATGCTATAGGACTGGTCTCAGGATTGGAATGGGAAGGAGTTGGATATCACATTTCATGCTAAAGGAAGGGTCTCAGTTTTGGTAGAAGCATTGAGATTTCACATATCATGCTATAGGAAGGGTCTCAGGATTGGAATGGGAAGGAGTTGTATATCACATCTCATGCTAAAGGGAGGGTCTCAGGTTTGGAAGGGGAAGGATTTGGAAATCACATCTCATGTTATAGGAAGGATCTCAGGTTTGGTATTAGAAGCATTGAGATATCACATCTCATGCTATCGGAAGTATCTCAGGTTTGGTATTAGAGGCATTGAGATATCACATCTCATGCTATCATAAGGGTCTCAGGATTGGAATGGGAAGGAGTTGGATATCACATCTCTTGTTATAGGAAGGATCTCAGGTTTGGTATTAGAAGCATTGAGATATCACATCTCATGCTATAGGAAGGGTCTCAGGATTGGAATGGGAAGGAGTTGGATATCACATCTCATGCAATAGGAAGGGTCTCAGATTTGGTATAAGCATTGAGATATCACATCTCATGCTATAGGAAGGGTCTCAGGATTGGAACGGAAAGGAGTTAGATATCACATCTCATGTTATAGGAAGAGTCTCAGGTTTGGTATAAGCATTGAGATATCACATCTCTGCTATCGGAGGTGTCTCAGGATTGGGATGGGAAGGAATTGGATATCACATCTCATGCTATAGGAAGGGTATCAGGTTTGGAACGGGAAGGAGTTGGATATCACATCTCATGCTATAGGAAGGGTCTCAGGTTTGGAACGGAAAGGAGTTAGATATCAGATCTCATGTTATAGGAAGAGTCTCAGGTTTGGTATAAGCATTGAGATATCACATCTCTGCTATCGGAGGTGTCTCAGGATTGGGATGGGAAGGAATTGGATATCACATCTCATGCTATAGGAAGGGTATCAGGTTTGGAACGGGAAGGAGTTGGATATCCCATCTCATGTTAGAGGACAGGTCTCAGGTTTGATATTAGAAGCATTGAGATATCACATCTCTGCTATTGGAAGGGTCTCAGGATTGGAATGGGAAGGACTTGGATATCAGAATTCATGTTATAGGAAGGGTCTCAGGTTTGGTATTAGAAGCATTGAGATATCACATCTCATGCTATAGGAAGGCTCTCAGGATTGAAATGGGAAGGACTTGGATATCACATCTCATGTTATAGGAAGGGTCTCAGGTTTGGTATTAGAAGCATTGAGATATCACATCTCATGCTATAGGAAGGGTCTCAGGAATGGAATGGGAAGGACTTGGATATCACATCTCATGATAAAGGAATTGTCTAAGGTTTGGAAGGGGAAGGATTTGGATATCACATCTCATGTTATTGGACCGGTCTCAGGTTTGGTATTAGAAGCATTGAGATATCAAGTCTCATGGTATGGGACGGGAGTTTGATATCACATCTCATGCCACGGTATGGGTATCAGGTTTTGTAGAAGCATTGGGATATCACATCTCATGCTATCGGAAGGGTATCAGGATTGGATTTGGAAGGAGTTGGATATCCCATCTCATGCTATAGGAAGGGTATCAGGTTGGAATGGGAAGGAGTTGGATATGACATCTCATGTTATAGGAAGGGTCTCAGGATTGGAATGGGAAGGACTTGGATATCACATCTCATGCTGTAGGAAGGCTCTCAGGTTTGGAAAGGGAAGGGGTTGGATATCACATTTCATGTTAGAGGTAGGATCTCAGGTTTGGTATTAGAGGCATTGAGATATCACATCTCATGCTATCAGAAGGGTATCAGGATTGGAATGAGAAGGAGTTGGATATCACATCTCATGCTAAAGGGAGGGTCTCAGGTTCGGAAGGGGAAGGATTTGGATATCACATCTCATGTTATAGGAAGTATCTCAGGTTTGGTATTAGAAGCATTGAGATATCACATCTCATGCTATCGGAAGGATCTCAGGTTTGGTATTAGAAGCATTGAGATATCACATCTCATGCTATAGGAAGGGTCTCAGGATTGGAATGGGAAGGAGTTGGATATCACATCTCATGTTATAGGAAGGATCTCAGGTTTGGTATTAGAAGCATTGAGATATCACATCTCATGCTATAGGACTGGTCTCAGGATTGGAATGGGAAGAAGTTGGATATCACATCTCATGCTAAAGGAAGGGTCTCAGTTTTGGTAGAAGCATTGAGATTTCACATATCATGCTATAGGAAGGGTCTCAGGATTGGAATGGGAAGGAGTTGGATATCACATCTCATGCTATAGGAAGGGTCTCAGGTTTGGTATAAGCTTTGAGATATCACATCTCTGCTATCGGAAGGGTCTCAGGATTGGAATGGGAAGGACTTAGATATCACATCTCATGCTATAGGGAGGTCTCAGTATTGATATTAGAAGCATTGAGATATCATATCTCAAGCTATCGGAAGGGTCTCAGGATTGGAATGGGAAGGAGTTGGATATCACATCTCATGCTATAGGAAGGGTCTCAGGTTAGGAACAGGAAGGAGTTGGATATCACATCTCATGTTATAGGAAGAGTCTCATGCTAAGACCTGATAGACCCTTCCTATAACATGGGATGGGAATATCCAACTCCTTCCCATTCCAATCCTGAGACCCTTCCCATAGCAGAGATGTGATATCTCAATGCTTATACCAAACCTGAGACCCTTCCTATAGCATGAGATGTGACATCCAACTCCTTCCCATTCCAATACAGAGACCCTTCCTATAGCATGAGATGTGATATCTCAATGCTTCTAATATCAAACTTGAGACCCTCCCTATAGCATGAGATGTGATATCCAAGTCCTTCCCATTCCAATCCTGAGACACTTCCTATAGCATGAGATGTGATATCTCAATGCTTCTAATACCAAACCTGAGACTCTTCCTATAACATGAGATGGGATATCCAACTCCTTCCCATTACAATCCTGAGACCCTTCCGAAAGCAGAGATGTGATATCTCAATGCTTATACCAAACCTGAGACCCTTCCTATGGCATGAGATGTCATATACAGATCCTTCCCATTCCAATCCTGAGACCCTTCCTATAGCATGAGATGTGATATCTCAATGCTTATACCAAACCTAAAACCCTTCCTATAGCATGAGATGTGATATCCAACTCCTTCCCATTCCAATCCTGAGACCATTCCTATAGCATGAGATGTGATATCCAATGGCTCTAATATCAAACCTGAGATCCTTCCTCTAACATTAAATGTGATATCCAACTCCTTCCCTTTCCAAACCTGAGAGCCTACCTAGAGCATGAGATGTGATATCCAAGTCCTTCCCATTTCAATCCTTAGACCCTTCCTACAGCATGCAATATGATATCTCAATGATTCTAATAACAAACCTGAGACCCGTCCTATAACATGAGATGTGATATCCAACTCCTTCCCATTCCAATCCTGAGACACTTCCGATAGCAGAGATGTGATATCTCAATGCTTCTAATACCAAACCTGAGACCAGTCCTATAACATTTGATGGGATATCCAACTCCTTCCCGTTCCAAACCTGAGACCCTTCCTATAGCATGAGATGTGATATCCAACTCCTTCCCATCCCAATCCTGAGACACTTCCGATTGCAGAGATTTGATATCTCAATGCTTATACCAAACCTGAGACTCTTCCTATGAGATGTGATATCCAACTCCTTCCCATTCCAAACCTGAGACCCTTCCTATAGCATGAGATGTGATATCCAACTCCTTCCCATTCCAATCCTGAGGCCCTTATGATAGCATGAGATGTGATATCTCAATGCCTCTAATACCAAATCTGAGATTCTTCCGATAGCATGAGATGTGATATCCAAATCCTTCCCCTTCCAAACCTGAGACCCTCCCTTTAGCATGAGATGTGATATCCAACTCCTTCCCATTCCAACCTGAGACCCTTCCTATAGCATGAGATGGGATATCCAACTCCTTGGAATTCCAATCCTGATACCCTTCCGATAGCATGAGATTTGATATCCCAATGCTTCTAATACCAAACCTGAGTCCTGTCCTATAACATGAGATGTGATAGCCAAATCCTTCCCCTTCCAAACCTTAGACCCTTCCTTTATCATGAGATGTGATATCCAACTCCTTCCCATTCCAATCCTGAGACCCTTCCGATATCATGAGATGTGATATCTCAATGCTTCTAATATCAAACTCGAGACCCTCCCTATAGCATGAGATGTGATATCAAACTCCTTCCCATTCTAATCCTGAAATCCTGAGACCCTTCCTATAGCTTGAGATGTGATATCCAACTCCTTCCCATTCCAATTCTGAGACCCTTCCTATACCATGAGACTTGATATCTCAATGCTTCTAATACCAAACCTGAGTCCTGTCCTATAACATGAGATGTGATATCAAACTCCTTCCCATTCTAATCCTGAAATCCTGAGACCCTTCCTATAGCTTGAGATGTGATATCCAACTCCTTCCCATTCCAATTCTGAGACCCTTCCTATACCATGAGACTTGATATCTCAATGCTTCTAATACCAAACCTGAGTCCTGTCCTATAACATGAGATGTGATAGCCAAATCCTTCCCCTTCCAAACCTTAGACCCTTCCTTTATCATGAGATGTGATATCCAACTCCTTCCCATTCCAATCCTGAGACCCTTCCGATATCATGAGATGTGATATCTCAATGCTTCTAATATCAAACTCGAGACCCTCCCTATAGCATGAGATGTGATATCCAAGTCCTTCCCATTCCAATCCTGAGACCCTTCCTATAGCATGAGATGTGATGTCTCAATGCTTCTAATACCAAACCTGAGACCCTTCCTATAACATGAGATGGGAATATCCAACTCCTTCCCATTATAATCCTGAGACCCTTCCGATAGCAAACATGTGATATCTCAATGCTTATACCAAACCTGAGATCCTTCCTATAACATGAGATGTGATATCCAACTCCTTCCCATTCCAATCCTGAGACACTTCCTATAGCATGAGATGTGATATCTCACTGCTTATACCAAACCTGAGACCCTTCCTATAGCATGAGATGTGATATCCAAGTCCTTCCCATTCCAATCCTGAGACACTTCCTATAGCATGAGATGTGATATCTCAATGCTTCTAATACCAAATCTGAGACTCTTCCTATAACATGAGATGGGATATCCAACTCCTTCCCATTACAATCCTGAGACCCTTCCGAAAGCAGAGATGTGATATCTCAATGCTTATACCAAACCTGAGACCCTTCCTATGGCATGAGATGTGATATCTCAATGCTTATACCAAACCTAAAACCCTTCCTATAGCATGAGATGTGATATCCAACTCCTTCCCATTCCAATCCTGAGACCCTTCCTATAACATGAGATGTGATATCCAATTCCTTCCCATTCCAAACCTGAGACCCTTCCTATTGGATGAGATGTGATATCCAACTCCTTCCCATTCCAACCCTGAGACCCTTCCTATAGCATGAGATGTGATGTCTCAATGCTTCTAATACCAAACCTGAGATCCTTCCTATAACATGAGATGTGATATCCAACTCCTTCCATTCCAATCCTGAGACCCGTCCTATAGCATGAGATGTGATATCTCAATGCTTATACCAAACCTGAGACCCTTCCTATAGCATGAGATGTGATATCCAACTGCTTCCCATTCCAATCCTGAGACCCTTCCTATAGCATGAGATGTGATATCTCAATGCTTCTAATACCAAACCTGAGATCCTTCCTCTAACATGAAATGTGATATCCAACTCCTTCCCTTTCCAAACCTAAGAGCCTATCTATAGCATAAGATGTGATATCCAAGTCCTTCACATTCCAACCCTTAGACCCTTCCTACAGCATGCAATATGATATCTCAATGATTCTAATATCAAACCTGAGACCCGTCCTATAACATGAGATGGGATATCCAACTCCTTCCCATTCCAATCCTGAGACACTTCCGATAGCAGAGATGTGATATCTCAATGCTTATACCAAACCTGAGACCCTTCCTATAACATGAGATGTGATATCCAAATCCTTCCCGTTCCAAACCTGAGACCCTTCCTTTAGCATGAGATGTGATATCCACCTCCTTCCCATTCCAATCCTGAGACACTTCCGATAGCATGAGATGTGATATCTCAATGCTTCTAATATCAAAACTGAGACCCTCCCTATAGCATGATATGTGATATCTAAGTCCTTCCCATTCCAATACTGAGACCCTCCCTATAGCATGAGATGTGATATCCAACTCCTTCCCATTCCAATCCTGAGACCCTTCCTATAGCATGAGATATGATATATCAATACTTCTAATACCAAACGTGAGATCCTTCCGATAACATGAGATGTGATATCCAAATCCTTCCCCTTCCAAACCTGAGACCCTCCCTTTAGCATGAGATGTGATATCCAACTCCTGCCCATTCCATTCCTGAGACCCTTCTGATAGCATGAGATGTGATATCTCAATGCCTCTAATACCAAACCTGAGATCCTACCTCTAACATGAAATGTGATATCCAACTCTTTCCCCTTCCAAACCTGAGAGCCTTCCTATAGCATGAGATGTGATATCCAAGTCCTTCCCATTCCAATCCTGAGACCCTTCCTATAGCTTGAGATGTGATATCCAACTCCTTCCCATTCCAATTCTGAGACCCTTCCTATACTATGAGACTTGATATCTCAATGCTTCTAATACCAAAGGTGAGACCCGTAATATAACATGAGATGTGATATCCAAATCCTTCCCCTTCCAAACCTTAGACCCTTCCTTTATCATGAGATGTGATATCCAACTCCTTCCCATTCCAATCCTGAGACACTTCCGATATCATGAGATGTGATATCTCAAAGCTTCTAATATCAAACTTGAGACCCTCCCTATAGCATGAGATGTGATATCCAAGTCCTTCCCATTCCAATCCTGAGACCCTTCCTATAGCATGAGATGTGATATCTCAATGCTTCTAATACCAAACCTGAGACCCTTCCTATAACATGAGATGGGAATATCCAACTCCTTCCCATTCCAATCCTGAGACCCTTCCGATAGCAGAGATGTGATATCTCAATGCTTATACCAAACCTGAGATCCTTCCTATAACATGAGATGTGATATCCAACTCCTTCCCATTCCAATCCTGAGACACTTCCTATAGCATGAGATGTGATATCTCACTGCTTATACCAAACCTGAGACCCTTCCCATAGCATGATATGTGATATCCAACTCCTTCCCATTCCAATCCTCAGACCCTTCCTATAGCATGAGATGTGATATCTCAATGCTTCTAATATCAAACTTGAGACCCTACCTATAGCATGAGATGTGATATCCAAGTCCTTCCCATTACAATCCTGAGACACTTCCTATAGCATGAGATGTGATATCCAACTCCTTCCCATTCCAATCCCGAGACCCTTCCTATAGCATGAGATATGATATCTCAATACTTCTAATACCAAACGTGAGATCCTTCCGATAACATGAGATGTGATATCCAAATCCTTCCCCTTCCAAACCTGAGACCCTCCTCCCAGGGAAACTAAAACTACCTCAGCCTCTATCCCGCTGGGAAATGAGTCTGAGGAGAAGGATGCTCCTGTAATCTCTTCTTCCTCGTAGGAGGAGAAGGCCAGATTAGCGGAGTGGACCCCCAAAGGTCTAACCTTACACCGGGGATCCCCCTTCACGTGGTCAGTTGCTCCACAAGCAAAACAAGATCCATTGGGTCTGTTTACATAGGGAGGTTTATTGTAAGACAGTGTGCTGATCAATGGAGTAGATACTCCAGCTCTTAGGGATAGTGGGTGCAGTCGAACTGTAGTGGATTCTACCTTGGTAGACTCAGAGGAAGTTGCCAGAGCTACTCTGATGCCCACTAAGTTGGCTGACGGCCCACTCCGTATGTTCCCAGTAATACCTGTAAATCTTACTTTAAATGGTACAGCAGTCAGGATTCCAGTGAGCATTCAGAGAAACGTCCCGGGAAAGGTCTTGTTAGGTAATGATCTCAGAGCTTTAGGGCTCATAGGAGACACTGCCGAAAGACCCTACACACGGTCTCAAGCACGGGCAGCATTGGCCAAGACCAATACGCCGCCCCAGCCGAAGGGGAAACCCAAGGCGAAAGGAGTCAACAAGTCAAGACGAGGGAAAGAGAATATTCCCCCGAGCTCGCCTACCACTGCGGTGGAGGAAGTTGGTCAATCGCCCGGGCCTGAGGAGGAGGTGGCGATGCCTGAAGTATTTGACCCCAACGACCATCCTGAACTAAAAGACTTGTTAGTTGAAGGAGGTCCTGATAGGGACGAATTCAGTAAAGGCCAACGTGAGTGCCCATCTCTGGAAGGCCTAAGGAGACAGGCCTGCTCCCAGCTTGAGGGTGAACCTCCTGGGACGCATAGGATTTATTGGGAAGGTGGACTCCTGTATAGTGAGCCCACAGAGTCTACAGAAGGAGACCATAGGAGGTTGGTGGTTCCCCTTGCTGTTAGGCCCTTCCTCCTGCAGTTGGCGCATGAAGTGCTCCTTGCTGGTCACCTTGGTATTAAGAGGACCAAGCAAAGGTTATCCATGCACTTCTACTGGCCCAAGATGGGGGTGCAAGTAGAAAGTCACTGCAGGAGTTGTGCCTCCTGCCAGTTATCTGGTAAGGTTGGCTTGACAATCCAAGCTCCGTTGGTACCGCTCCCAGTTGTGGGGGTACCATTTGAAAGGGTAGGGATCGACATCGTTGGTCCCCTTGACCCGCAAACATCCTCGGGCAATAGGTTTATCCTGGTGCTGGTCGACCATGCAACCAGATATCCTGAGGCCATCCCATTGAAAACTGTAACTGCCAAGTCAGTTGCAAAAGCTTTACTTGGCATATTTACTAGGGTTGGCTTTCCTAAAGAAGTTGTGTCAGATCGTGGCAGCAACTTTATGTCGAAGTATATGCAGGCTATGTGGAAAGAATGTGGGGTCACCTACAAGTTCTCTTCTGCATACCACCCCCAGACCAATGGTCTGGTGGAACGTTTCAACAGAACGTTAAAAAGCATGATTGGGGCTCTGGAGAAGCTTCAGAGAAGACAATGGGATCTTCTTTTACCATGCTTACTGTTTGCCTACCGAGAGGTACCACAGGAGGGTGTTGGCTTCAGCCCCTTCAAACTTCTGTTTGGTCATCCTGTACGGGGACCCTTAGCCATAGTCAAAGAGGGATGGGAGATGCCCACTCCCCCTGTTACTACCAACGTAGTTGATTATGTGCTAGGGCTCAGAAAACGGATGGTACTTCTGATGGGCTTGGCTAGTGATAAATTGAAGGCAGTACAAGCGCTGGTGAAACATTGGTACGACCAGAAAGCTTCCCTCATCAACTTTACACCTGGTCAGCAAGTCCTGATCATGAATCCCATAAGGCCTTGAGCTTTACAGGACAAATGGTCAGGCCCTTACACAGTGGTGGAGCCCCTGGGTGAGGTTAACTATTTAGTGGACCTTGGAAGGCCTGGACAGGCTCCAAAAGTGTTTCACGTGAATAGGCTGAAGGCTTTCGTCCCAAGAGTCGAAATCGCAGCACTGTTACTGGCTTCAGATGTTGAGGAAGAGGAGTCTGAACCTCTCCCCGACCTGGTCCAAAGCGGTCCTTCAGATATCTCCTTTGAGGGTGTCCGAGTGGCCCCTCACCTGACTTCTGATCAGCAGGCTGAGGTGAAAAGTTTGCTTAGGCAGTTTTCCCCCGTTTTCACAGTCGCCTAGTTTGACACCTTGGTGCAAACATAACATAGACACAGGAGACAGTGTACCTACCAAAAGTAGGGGATACAGGATGTCAGACAAAGTACGGTCTTATATTAAGACCGAGGTCAACAAGATGTTAGACCTTGGGGTGATTGAACCCTCTAGTAGTCCTTGGTCCAGCCCTGTGGTTTTCGTTCCAAAGGCAGGCACTTCTGAATTGAGGTTCTGTGTGGATTACAGGGCTCTGAATGCTGTCACCAAGACAGATGCACACCCCTTGCCTCGAACAGATGAGCTGGTGGATACTTTGGGTGCCTCCAAGTACCTCAGCACGTTTGACCTCACTGCTGGCTATTGGCAAATAGCTTTAGCAGAACATGCCAAGGAGAAGACAGCGTTTTCTACTCCAGACGGCCTTTACCAATTCCGGGTAATGCCGTTCGGGTTGAAGAATGCACCTGCCACTTTCCAGAGGCTTGTGCATCATGTTTTGAATGGGTTGGACGAATTCTGTCTTGCATATCTGGACGATATAGCAGTTTTCAGTGCCACCTGACCATGTGAAACACCTCGGGATTGTGCTCCAGGCTCTTCAGAAAGCACACTTGACCATAAAGGCTAGTAAATGCCAGATTGGACAAGGCTCAGTGTTTTACCTTGGACATGAAGTAGGTGGAGGGAGGATACAGCCTCTACCCAGTAAAGTACAAGCAGTACAAGACTGGCCTACCCCCACTACACAAACCCAAGTGAGAGCCTTCTTAGGACTCACGGGGTATTACCGCAATTTTGTGGCAGATTATGGCACCATAGCTGCCCCTCTGACTGCCCTCACAACTCTGAAGAAACCCAAGAAGGTAACTTGGACCGACGAGTGTGAGAAGGCCTTCAATGGCTTAAAAGACTCCTTGTGCCAGGCCCCTGTCCTCAGGGCCCCTGATTATCAAAGACCTTTTATCGTGCAGACGGACGCCTCTGACACTGGGATAGGAGCTGTACTATCGCAAGTAGATGAGAAGGGTAAGGAACACCCTATTGGTTTTATTAGTCGCCAGTTTAAGGACAGAGAGCTCAGATGGTCCACGGTAGAGAAAGAATGTTTCTCTGTTGTGTGGGCCCTAAGGAAGCTGAGGCCCTACCTCTATGGGACCCACTTCACTGTGCAAACTGACCATAAGCCCTTAAAGTGGCTAATAAACATGAAGGGGGAGAATCCAAAGTTGCTTAGGTGGTCCATAAGTCTACAAGGCTTTGACTTCACTATTGAGCATAGGCCAGGTGTCCAACATAGCAATGCTGATGGGTTGTGGAGAATGTTTAACCGACCTGAACAAGAGACTCATCCAGGGGTGGATTAGTTCCCCCTGTCCATAGTCTGGGAGGGGCGAGTGTTAGGAAAGATTTCGTAATTGTAGGTAATTTTCCTTCCATGTGGCAACCCCTAAACTTTTTGCTGTTGTTTTTCACCTTGTTCTCGACTTTGCCCGAGAAGTGCAGCCTTCTGCCGCACTCCTCTGGGCTTTCGCTCCTTTCTTAAGGGGAAACTGTCATGCCCTTAAGACAGTCAGTACCAGGAAACGCTGGTTTCCGTAGTTTCTTGTATCATGTTGCAGCTTTCGTGCAACATGACACAAGAGGGCACTGTAAGCTAAGTTACTGCTCTCTTGGGTCTCTAGCCTTCTACAGGCCCTAGATACTCTTTCATGATTGTAACTGATCGGTGCAAGTGATTCACGGACGGGAATGGTGGCAGCGATCGTTTCTTGTGTTTTGAGATCCTTTTGGCGTGCTAAGCGCGTTTCTCGCGCTTAACCCAAAATGGTGGCCTAGATCCCAAAATGGCCAGACCACGAGGCTCCTTTGTCCTGTCCGCTGACCGTCTTGCTCCCTTCACCTTCCCCAGGTCGAGCCGACCTGGGGCCTTCCTTATTTGGGCATGTGCTTTCCCGCGAAACACAGATGCTTTCGCAGGCTTCTACATGTCTTGTGTGTGCCTCCAGGATGTGGGCTGGGATGTCTGGTCCCAATACACATCCTGGGTGCCAGAGAGTCTAGGGTGGTGTGAATGCCTGGGACCACCGTGGTCCGTGATAGGTCCACGAATGGTGTGAGTGTTGATGAGCGGATCTCCCATTGGGTCCCCTCCGTTTTGGCGCGAAGGGAACCGTGGATAAGAGGGGGCTGGAAACACCACTACCATGTCGATCTCCTGAGTTCTCACGAACAAAGGAATACAGGAGCCAAGTATCCTGCAACCAAGAGGCTGAACCGAGGAATCGCTGGTGACCCGCTGAAGGACTGCTCCTCTGCACTGCTGTCGCCTTGTGAAACCCTTTTCACCTTTGATCGAACCAGAAGGCCTGTACTGGTACTTCGACCCTTGGAATAGCGGGGACAGCTATTCTCGGCATTTTCACCATCTCCTGCTAGTAAGCCTTCGGAAGCGTCTCTGGGCCATCCAGCAGACTGACCAGCCTACACAGGAGTCTTGCTCTGTAACCGCCGCCAGGTTGTGTAGTATATCGAGTCCTTGTCACTCTCACATGATTCGTACACTTGGCGTTCCCAGGTCTGAAGTGAGTAGTGTTATTGCATGCTGTAGGAAGGGTCTTAGGATTGGAATGGGAAGGACTTGGATATCACATCTCATGCTATGGATAGGCTCTCAGGTTTGGAAAGGGAAGGAGTTGGATATCACATTTCATGTTAGAGGAAGGATCTCAGGTTTGGTATTAGAGGCATTGAGATATCACATCTCATGCTATAGGAAGGGTCTCAGGATTGGAATGGGAAGGAGTTGGATATCACATCTCATGCTAAAGGAAGGGTCTCAGGTTTAGTATAAGCATTGAGATATCACATCTCATGCTATAGGAAGGGTCTCAGGATTGGAATGGAAGGAGTTGGATTTCACATCTCATGTTATAGGAAGGATCTCAGGTTTGGTATTAGAAGCATTGAGACATCACATCTCATGCTATAGGAAGGGTCTCAGGATTGGAATGGGAAGGAGTTGGATATCACATCTCATGCTATAGGAAGGGTCTCAGGTTTGGTATAAGCATTGAGATATCACATCTCATGCTATAGGAAGGGTCTCAGGATTGGAATGGGAAGGAGTTGTATATGACATCTCATGCCGTAGGAAGGGTCTCAGGTTTGGTATAAGCATTGAGATATCACATCTCTGCTATCGGAAGGGTCTCAGGATTGCAATGGGAAGGAGTTGGATATCCCATCTCATGTTATAGGAAGAGTCTCAGGTTTGGTATTAGAAGCATTGAGATATCACATCTCATGCTATAGGAAGTGTCTCAAGATTGGAATGGGAAGGACTTGGATATCACATCTCATGCTATAGGGAGGGTCTCAAGTTTGATATTAGAAGCATTGAGATATCACATCTCATGCTATAGGAAGGGTCTCAGGATTGGAATGGGAAGGAGTTGGATATCACATCTCATGCTATAGGAAGGGTCTCAGGTTTGGTATAAGCAGTGAGATATCACATCTCATGCTATAGGAAGTGTCTCAGGATTGGAATGGGAAGGAGTTGGATATCACATCTCATGTTATAGGAAGGATCTCAGGTTTGGTATAAGCATTGAGATATCACATGTTTGCTATCGGAAGGGTCTCAGGATTGGAATGGGAAGGAGTTGGATATTCCCATATCATGTTATAGGAAGGGTCTCAGGTTTGGTATTAGAAGCATTGAGACATCACATCTCATGCTATAGGAAGGGTCTCAGGATTGGAATGGGAAGGACTTGGATATCACATCTCATGCTATAGGGAGGGTCTCGAGTTTGATATTAGAAGCATTGAGATAATTCATCTCATGATATCGGAAGGGTCTCAGGATTGGAATGGGAAGGAGTTGGATATCACATCTCATGATAAAGGAAGGGTCTAAGGTTTGGAAGGGGAAGGATTTGGATATCACATCTCATGTTATAGGACGGGTCTCACGTTTGGTATTAGAAGCATTGAGATATCAAGTCTCATGGTATAGGAAGGGTCTCAGAATTGGAATGGGAAGGACTTGGATATCACATCTCAAGCTATAGGAAGGGTCTCAGGATTGGAATGGGAAGGAGTTTGATATCACATCTCATGCCATAGTATGGGTCTCAGGTTTGGTATAAGCATTGGGATATCAAATCTCATGCTATCGGAAGGGTATCAGGATTGGAATTCCAAGGAGTTGGATATCCCATCTCATGCTATAGGAAGGGTCTCAGGTTGGAATGGGAAGGAGTTGGATATCACATCTCATGCTAAAGGGAGGGTCTCAGGTTTGGAAGGGGAAGGATTTGGATATCACATCTCATGTTATAGGAAGGATCTCAGGTTTGGTATAAGAAGCATTGAGATATCACATCTCATGCTATCGGAAGAATCTCAGATTTGGTATTAGAGGCATTGAGATATCACATCTCATGCTATCATAAGGGTCTCAGGATTGGAATGGGAAGGAGTTGGATATCACATCTCATGCTATAGGAAGGGTCTCAGGTTTGGAACGGGAAGGAGTTGGATATCACATCTCATGTTATAGGAAGAGTCTCAGGTTTGGTATAAGCATTGAGATATCAAATCTCTGCAATCGGAAGTGTCTCAGGATTGGGATGGGAAGGAGTTGGATATCACATCTCATGCTATAGGAAGGGTCTCAGGTTTGGAACGGGAAGGAGTTGGATATCCCATCTCATGTTATAGGACTGGTCTCAGGTTTGGTATTAGAAGCATTGAGATATCACATCTCTGCTATCGGAAGTGTCTCAGGATTGGAATGGGAAGGAGTTGGATATCATATCTCATGTTATAGGACGGGTCTCAGGTTTGTTATTAGAATCATTGAGATATCATATTGCATGCTGTAGGAAGGGTCCAAGGATTGGAATGGAAGGACTTGGATATCACATCTCATGCTATAGGTAGGCTCTCAGGTTTGGAAAGGGAAGGAGTTGGATATCACATTTAATGTTAGAGGAAGGATCTCAGGTTTGATATTAGAGCCATTGGATATCACATCTCATGCTATAGGAAGGGTCTCAGGATTGGAATGGGAAGGAGTTGGATATCACATCTCATGCTATAGGAAGGGTTTTAGGTTTGGTATAAGCATTGAGATATCACATCTCATGCTATAGGAAGGGTCTCAGGATTGGAATGGGAAGGATCTGTATATGACATCTCATGCCATAGGAAGGGTCTCAGGTTTGGTATTAGAAGCATTGAGATATCACATCTCATGCTATAGGAAGTGTCTCAGGATTGGAATGGGAAGGACTTGGATATCACATCTCATGCTATAGGAAGGGTCTCAGGTTTGGTATAAGCAGTGAGATATCACATCTCATGCTATAGGAAGTGTCTCAGGATTGGAATGGGAAGGAGTTGGATATCACATCCCATGTTATAGGAAGGATCTCAGGTTTGGTATAAGCATTGAGATATCACATGTTTGCTATCGGAAGGGTCTCAGGATTATAATGGGAAGGAGTTGGATATTCCCATCTCATGTTATAGGAAGGGTCTCAGGTTTGGTATTAGAAGCATTGAGACATCACATCTCATGCTGTAGGAAGGGTCTCAGGATTGGAATGGGAAGGACTTGGATATCACATCTCATGCTATAGGGAGGGTCTCGAGTTTGATATTAGAAGCATTGAGATATCACATCTCATGATATCGGAAGGGTCTCAGGATTGGAATGGGAAGGAGTTGGATATCACATCTCATGATAAAGGAAGGGTCTAAGGTTTGGAAGGGGAAGGATTTGGATATCACATCTCATGTTATAGGACAGGTCTCAGGTTTGGTATTAGAAGCATTGAGATATCAAGTCTCATGGTATAGGAAGGGTCTCAGAATTGGAATGGGAAGGAGTTGGATATCACATCTCGTTATAGGAAGGGTCTCAGGATTGGAATGGGAAGGAATTGGATATCATATCTCATGTTATAGGACCGGTCCCAGGTCTGGTATTAGAAGCATTGAGATATCACATCTCATGCTATAGGAGGAGTCTCAGGATTGGAATGGGAAGGAGTTGGATATCACGTTTCATGTTATACGAAGGGTCTCAGGATTGGAATGGGAAGGAGTTGAATATCACATCTCATGCTAAAGGAAGGGTATCAGGTTTGATAGAAGCATTGAGATATCACATCTCATGCTATAGGAAGGAACTCAGGATTGGAATGGGAAGGAGTTGGATATCACATCTAATGCCATAGGAAGGGTCATCAGGTTTGGTATAAGCATTGAGATATCACATCTCTGCTATCGGAAGGGTCTCAGGATAGGAATGGGGAGGACTTAGAATTCACATCTCATACTATAGGGAGGGTCTCAGTTTTGATATTAGAAGCATTGAGCTAACACATCTCATGTTATCGGAAGGGTCTCAAGATTGGAATCGGATGGAGTTGGATATCACATCTCAAGCTATCTCAGGATTGGAATGGGAAGGAGTTTGATATTTCATCTCAAGCTATAGGAAGGGTCTCAGGTTTGGAAAGGGAAGGATTTGGATTTCACATCTCATGTTATAGGATGGTTCTCATGTTTGGTTTTAGAAGCATTGAGATATCACATCTCATGCTATCGGAAGGGTCTCAGGTTTGGAATGGGAAGGAGTTGGATATCACATCTCTGCTATCTGAAGGGTCTCAGGATTGGAATGGGAAGGAGTTGGATATCCCATCTCGTTATAGGAAGGGTCTCAGGTTTGGTATTAGAAGCAATGAGATATCACATCTCATGCTATAGGAAGGGTCTAAGGTTTGGAAGGGGACGGATTTGGGTATCACATCTCATGTTATAGGACCGGTCTCAGGTTTGGTATTTGAAGCATTGAGATATCAAGTCTCATGGTATAGGACGGGTCTCAGAATTGGAATGAGAAGGAGTTGGATATCACATCTCAAGCTATAGGAAGGGTCTCATGATTGGAATGGGAAGGACTCGGATATCACATCTCATTCTATACGAAGGCTCTCAGGGTTGGAAGGGGAAGGAGTTGGATATCACATTTCATGTTAGAGGTAGGATCTCAGGTTTGGTTTTAGAGGCATTGAGATATCACATCTCATGCCATCAGAAGGGTCTCAGGATTGGAATGGGAAGGAGTTGGATATCAAATCTCATGCTAAAGGGATGGTCTAAGGTTTGGAAGGGGAGGGATTTGGACATCATATCTCATGTTATTGGAAGGATCTCAGGTTTGGTATTAGAAGCATTGAGATATCACATCTCATGCTATCGGAAGGGTCTAAGGTTTGGTATAAGCATTGAGATATCACATCTCTGCTATCGGAAGGGTCTCAGGATTGGAATGGGAAGGATTTGGACATCACAATTCATGTTATAGGAAGGGTCTCAGGTTTGGTATTAGAAGCATTGAGATATCACATCTCATGCTATAGGAAGGGTCTCAGGATTGGAATGGGAAGGACTTGGATATCACATCTCATGTTATAGGAAGGGTCTCAGGTTTGGTATTAGAAGCATTGAGATATCACATCTCATGCTATAGGAAGGGTCTCAGGATTGGAATGGGAAGGACTTGGATATCACATCTCATGCTATAGGAAGGGTCTCAGGAATGGAATGGAAAGGACTTGGATATCACATCTCATGATAAAGGAAGGGTCTAAGGTTTGGAAGGGGAAGGATTTGGATATCACATCTCATGTTATTGGACCGGTCTCAGGTTTGGTATTAGAAGCATTGAGATATCAAGTCTCATGGTATAGGACGGGAGTTTGATATCACATCTCATGCCATGGTATGGGTGTCAGGTTTTGTAGAAGCATTGGGATATCACATCTCATGCTATCGGAAGGGTATCAGGATTGGATTTGGAAGGAGTTGGATATCCCGTCTCATGCTATAGGAAGGGTCTCAGGTTGGAATAGAAGGAGTTGGATATCACATCTCATGTTATAGGAAGGGTCTCAGGATTGGAATGGGAAGGACTTGGATATCACATCTTGTTAGGAAAGATTTCGTAATTGTAGGGAATTTTCCTTCCATGTGGCAACCCCTAAACTTTTTGCTATTGTTTTTAACCTTGTTCTTGACTTTGCCAGAGAAGTACAGCCTTCTGTCGCACTTCTCTGGGCTTTCGCTCCTTTTCTTATGGGGAAACTGACATGCCCTTAAGACAGTCAGTACCGGGGAACGCTGTTTCCCGTAGTTTCGTTTATCATGTTGCGGCTTTAGTGCAACATGACACAAGAGGGCACTGTAAGCTAAGTTACAGCTCTCTTGGGTCTCTAGCCTTCTACGGGCCCTAGATACTCTTTTAGGATGGTATTTGATCGGTGCAAGTCATTCAGGGACTGGAATGGTGGCAGCGATCGTTTTGTTTATTTTGAGCTCCTTTTGGCGTTCTGAGCACGTTTTTCGCACTGAACCCAAAATGGTGGCCTGGCTCCCAAAATGGCCAGTCCACGAGGCTCCTTTGTCCTGTCCACTGACCGTCTTGCTCCCTTCACCTTCCCCAGGTCGGGCGACCCGGGGCCTTCCTTATTTGGGCATGTACTTTCCCGCGAAACGTGGTTGCTTTCACGGGCTTCTACATGTCGTTTGTGTGCCTCCAGGGTGTGGGCTGGGATGTCTGGTCCCAATACACATCCTGGGTGCCAGAGAGTCTGGGGTGGTGTGAATGCCTGGGACCACCGTGGTCCGTGATTGGTCCACGTATGGTATGTGTGTTGATGTGCGGATCTCCCATTGGCTCCCCTCCGTTTTGGCGCGAAGGGAACCGTGGATAAGAGGGAGCTGGAAACACCACTACCATGTCGATCTCCTGAGTTCTCACGAACGAAGGAATACAGGAGCCAAGTATCCTGCAACCAAGAGGCTGGACCGAGGAATCGCTGGTGACCCGCTGAAGGAATCCTCCTTTGCACTGCTGTCGTCCTGTGAAACCCTTTCCTCCTTGGATCGAACCAGAAGGCCTGTACTGGTGCTTCGACCTTTGGAATAGCAGGAACAGCTATTCCCGGCGACTTCATCATCTCCTGCCAAGTAAGCCTTCGGAAGTGTCTCTGGGCCATCCAGTTGACTGACCAGCTTACAAGGGAGTCCTGCTCTGTAACTGCCGCCAGGTTGTGTTGTATTTCGAGTCCTTGTCACTCTCCCACGCTTCGTACACTTGGCGTTCCCAAGTCTGAAGGGAGGAGTGTACATTTGGCTTGAATACACACGGCCGCTCCGTTGTCCTGCTGCGGCAACAAACTGTGCTGGTTTCGTCGATTGGGACGTCTTTTTGCTCTACACGACTTCGAGGCGTTCCCTGCTCTTCTGAACCTGCCAGCTGCTGAAACTAACGTGGAGAAGCCTGGGTCTGCTTGCTTCGGGGACCGGTGAGTAGTTTAGCTAGGATCTGGTCGGCCTCCTGCAGTATCCCATTGCTTTCCCTGCTGTGTAAAAACAGCACCCTTTTGGCCGTACTCGCGCTCTGCTTCTGCCCGCTGTGGAGGCTGCGCTTGAGTTGCGGAACCTGTTCTCCTTCTGCTGTGCACTAACCCAAACTGCCTGACTTCCTCCGAAGAGCTTCCCCTTTTGCCCGTTGGCACCGGCGTGGCAGGTACTTTGAGCACAAGGCTCCACTCTTCGCAGGGCTCGGACTTCCATCTAGTTAGGTGCCTCTGAAGGCGAACTGAGTCTAAAGCGTTATCGCACTGCCTGTTTTCCTTTCCTTTCAGGTGGACTACATATTTCGTGCTTTAAACGCTTGCGACTGTGTATTTGTATATATATTGTGTTGATATGGTATGTGTTGGTTTAATATTGTGATATTGTGATTTTCTCGCTACGGTCATTATTTTAAAGGCCTTAAAATAAATGTGTATCTATTTTTGATATAACAACTGTTTGGAGTAGTTTGTAAGCGCTCTTGCTTTGTGTGCTCATTGCGGGCTTTCAGTCACCCTCACCCCTCTTGAGACCTAGTCTTGACCGCCGCGATCGCTACCTTGATTGGTCTGGCTCGTCCAGAGGTTACCCTGTTCCAAGTAATTAGGTTGGCCTTCTGAACTTCTGCGCCACCAGGACAGAGTTCAGAAATCCGTCTTAACAAATTGGTGTACAGCGGTGGGATACGACTGAAGGTATCCAGTGTTGCGCTCGAACTAAGGCATTTCAGGTTATTCCAAACAGTACACGTAGTGAATTGTTGTAATATAACTTTAAAAAGGCCATAGTCCTATCAAACAGTATGGAAGCAAATACCTTGTTAACTTTAAATGCTTCCAAATCAGAAACATTGAAGAAGATGTGTGCGGAGAGAGGTGTTTCCTCTCAAGGCACTAAATTGGAAATGATCCAGAGAATCGTGGCGTGGCAAGAAGCGCAGCTTGACGCTATAACTTCCGAGGACAGTGCAGAAGGTGGTGGGGCTGCTCTCACTGGTAGAACTGACGGTTCTGCCGCTGCACTGATCCATCGCGACCACGAGGACAGGGAGGATGTGATGTCTAATGTTTCCTCTGCCAGTGTTGATGGGGAGGCTATGCTTGAATTCAAGAAGCAAGAGCTGCGGTTTAGGCAGCAGGAGCTTGAATTCAGCATAGCCAAACTAAAAATCGAACAGGCAGAAAAACAGAAAGACAGGGATCACCAGTTGGAACTGGCCAAGCTTCAGGTTGCAAATGGGTCCAAGGGTCCTGGACATGGCTCTGGGGCTTCCTCTCATCCACGGTTTCCGAAAGATCTGCTCAGTGTGTATGAAGAAAGGAATGACATTATGGACTGGCTGAATGCGTTTGAGTATGCATGTGAGGTTCAAGAAGTTGACAATGCTGATAAGATTGCTTGGTTGCTCAGTAGACTGCCCCATTCTGGCTGCAGTGCCATTATGGAAATGTCGAAGGCTGAGCGGGCTGATTTCGCAATGTTAAAGCAAACTCTCATTTTAAAGTTTGGGAAGACTCCGGCCCAATATTTAAAGCGTTTTCGAGAGTATAAGAAAAAGGAAGGTGGTACTTGGGTATCTTATGTCGCTGAATCTTTGAAAAACTTAACTGGCTGGGTCGAAGGTTATAAGGCTTCTACCTTCGAAGGCATGATCAATCTGGTCATGCTGGAACACATTTTTGCTTCTTCTTCCCCGGAGCTTAAGCAGCATTTGGCCGATTCGAAGGAGATAGATCCTAAGAAGCTGGCCATTGCAGCAGACTTATGGGTGTCACATCGAGTGTCCCATAAGGACAAAAATCCTGGTAAGCAGGAGGAAGGGAAAAGTCCAAAGATATGGAGGGTGGGGAATCTGCTAAATCTTCTTCCCATAAGGGCCACAAAAAGAAAAACAAGGGTAAGACACAAGAGAACTCACAGGGTAGTGGAGGTTCGCCTCCGAAACAGAACTCTGGTTACAATAAGCCTCCCTACGTAAACAGACCCACTGGGGCTTGTTTTTCTTGTGGAGCAACTGACCATGTGAAGGGGGATCCCCGGTGTAAGGTTAGACCTTTGGGGGTCCACTCCGCTAATCTGGCCTTCTCCTCCTACGAGGAAGAAGAGATTACAGGAGCATCCATCTCCTCAGACTCATTTCCCAGCGGGATAGAGGCTGAGGTAGTTTTAGTGTCCCTGGGTTCCTGGGAGCCTAAAGTCGCAGAGGCTTATGCTAGGATTCCGGATAATACCAAGCACTACTTTAAAGACAGCGTGCTGATCAATGGAGTGGATACTCCAGCTCTTAGGGATAGTGGGTGCAGTCGAACAGTAGTGGATTCTACCTTGGTAGACTCAGAGGAAGTTGCCAGAGCTACTCTGATGCCCACTAAGTTTGCTGACGGCCCCCTCCGTATGTTTCCCGTGATCCCTGTAAATCTTACTTTAAATGGTACAGCAGTCAGGATTCCAGTGAGCATTCAGAGAAACGTCCCGGGAAAGGTCTTGCTGGGTAATGATCTCAGAGCTTTAGGGCTCGTAGGAGACACTGCCGAAAGACCCTACACACGGTCTCAAGCACGGGCAGCATTGGCCAAGTCCAATACGCCGCCCCAGCCGAAGGGGAAACCCAAGGCGAAGGGAGTCTACAAGTCAAGACGAGGGAAAGAGAATATTCCCCCGAGCTCGCCTACCACTGCGGTGGAGGAAGTTGGTCAATCGCCCGGGCCTGACGAGGAGGTGGCGATGCCTGAAGTTTTCGACCCCAACGATCATCCTGAACTAAAAGACTTGTTAGTTGAAGGAGGTCCTGATAGGGACGAATTCAGTAAAGGCCAACGTGAGTGCCCATCTCTGGAAGGCCTAAGGAGACAGGCCTGCTCCCAGCTTGAGGGTGAGCCTCCTGGGAAGCATAGGATTTATTGGGAAGGTGGACTCCTGTATAGTGAGCCCACAGAGTCTACAGAAGGAGACCATAGGAGGTTGGTGGTTCCCCTTGCTGTTAGGCCCTTCCTCCTGCAGTTGGCGCATGAAGTTCCCCTTGCTGGTCACCTTGGTATGAAGAGGACCAAGCAAAGGTTATCCATGCACTTCTACTGGCCCAAGATGGGGGTGCAAGTAGAAAGTCACTGCAGGAGTTGTGCCTCCTGCCAGTTGTCTGGTAAGGTTGGCGCGACAATCCAAGCTCCGTTGGTACCGCTCCCAGTTGTGGGGGTACCATTTGAAAGGGTAGGGATCGACATCGTTGGTCCCCTTGACCCGCAAACATCCTCGGGCAATAGGTTTATCCTGGTGCTGGTCGACCATGCAACCAGGCATCCTGAGGCCATCCCATTGAAAACTGTAACTGCCAAGTCAGTTGCAAAAGCTTTACTCGGCATATTTACTAGGGTTGGCTTCCCTAAAGAAGTTGTGTCAGATCGTGGCAGCAACTTTATGTCGAAGTATATGCAGGCTATGTGGAAAGAATGTGGGGTCACCTACAAGTTCTCTTCTGCATACCACCCCCAGACCAATGGTCTGGTGGAACGTTTCAACAGAACGTTAAAAAGCATGATTGGGGCTCTGGAGGAGCCCCAGAGAAGAAAATGGGATCTTCTTTTACCATGCCTACTGTTTGCCTACCGAGAGGTACCACAGGAGGGTGTTGGCTTCAGCCCCTTCGAACTTCTGTTCGGTCATCCCGTACGGGGACCCTTAGCCATCGTCAAAGAGGGATGGGAGATGCCCACTCCCCCTGTTACTACCAATGTAGTTGATTATGTGCTAGGGCTCAGAAAACGGATGGTACTTCTGATGGGCTTGGCTAGTGATAAATTGAAGGCAGGGCAAGCGCTGGTGAAACATTGGTACGACCAGAAAGCTTCCCTCATCAACTTTACACCTGGTCAGCACGTCCTGATCATGAATCCAATAAGGCCTCGCGCTTTACAGGACAAATGGTCAGGCCCTTACACAGTGGTGGAGCCCCTGGGTGAGGTGAACTATTTAGTGGACCTTGGAAGGCCTGGACAGGCTCCAAAAGTGTTTCACGTGAATAGGCTGAAGGCTTTCGTCCCAAGAGTCGAAATCGCAGCACTGCTACTGGCTTCAGATGTTGAGGAAGAGGAGTCAGAACCTCTCCCCGACCTGTTCCAAAGCGGTCCTTCAGATGGCTCCGTTGAGGGTGTCCGAGTGGCCCCTCACCTGACTTCTGATCAGCAGGCTGAGGTGAAAAGTTTGCTTAGGCAGTTTTCCCCCCTGTTTTCACAGTCCCCTGGTTTGACACCTTGGTGCAAACATAACATTGACACAGGAGACAGTGTACCTACCAAAAGTAGGGGATACAGGATGTCAGATAAAGTACGGTCTTATATTAAGACCGAGGTCAACAAGATGTTAGACCTTGGGGTGATTGAACCCTCTAGTAGTCCTTGGTCCAGTCCTGTGGTTTTGGTTCCAAAAGCAGGCACTTCTGAATTAAGGTTCTGCGTGGATTACAGGGCTCTGAATGCTGTCACCAAGACAGATGCACACCCCTTGCCTCGAACAGATGAGCTGGTGGATACGTTGGGTGCCTCCAAGTACCTCAGCACGTTTGACCTCACTGCTGGCTATTGGCAAATAGCTTTAGCAGAACATGCCAAGGAGAAGACAGCATTTTCTACTCCAGACGGCCTTTACCAATTCCGGGTAATGCCGTTCGGGTTGAAGAATGCACCTGCCACTTTCCAGAGGCTTGTGAATCATGTGTTGAATGGGTTGGACGAATTCTGTCTTGCATATCTAGATGATATAGCAGTTTTCAGTGCCACCTGGGAAGACCATGTGAAACACCTCAGGATTGTGCTCCAGGCCCTTCAGAAAGCCCACTTGACCATAAAGGCTAGTAAATGCCAGATTGGAAAAGGCTCAGTGGTTTACCTTGGACATGAAGTAGGTGGAGGGAGGATACAGCCTCTACCCAGTAAAGTACAAGCAGTACAAGACTGGCCTACCCCCACTACGCAAACCCAAGTGAGAGCCTTCTTAGGACTCACGGGTTATTATCGCAATTTTGTGGCAGACTATGGCACCATAGCTGCTCCTCTGACTGCCCTCACAACTCCGAAGAAACCCAAGAAGGCAACTTGGACTGACGAGTGTGAGAAGGCCTTCAATGGCTTAAAAGACTCCTTGTGCCAGGCCCCTGTGCTCAGGGTCCCTGATTATCAAAGACCTTTTATCGTGCAGACGGATGCCTCTGACACTGGGATAGGAGCTGTACTATCACAAGTACATGAGAAGGGTAAGGAACACCCTATCGGTTTTATTAGTCGTCAGCTTAAGGACAGAGAGCTCAGATGGTCCACGGTAGAGAAAGAATGTTTCTCTGTTGTGTGGGCCCTAAGGAAGCTGAGGCCCTACCTCTATGGGACCCACTTCACTGTGCAGACTGACCATAAGCCGTTAAAGTGGCTAATGAACATGAAGGGGGAGAATCCAAAGTTGCTTAGGTGGTCCATAAGTCTACAAGGCTTCGACTTCACTATTGAGCATAGGCCAGGTGTCCAACATAGCAATGCTGATGGGTTGTCCAGAATGTTTAACCGACCTGAACAAGAGACTCATCCAGGGGTGGATTAGTTCCCCCTGTCCATAGTCTGGGAGGGGCGAGTGTTAGGAAAGATTTCGTAATTGTAGGGAATTTTTCTTCCATGTAGCAACCCCTAAACTTTTTGCTATTGTTTTTAACCTTGTTCTTGACTTTGCCAGAGAAGTACAGCCTTCTGCCGCACTTCTCTGGGCTTTCGCTCCTTTTCTTACGGGGAAACTGACATGCCCTTAAGACATTCAGTACCGGGGAACGCTGTTTCCCGTAGTTTCGTTTATCATGTTGCGGCTTTAGTGCAACATGACACAAGAGGGCACTGTAAGCTAAGTTACAGCTCTCTTGGGTCTCTAGCCTTCTACGGGCCCTAGATACTCTTTTAGGATGGTATTTGATCGGTGCAAGTCATTCAGGGACTGGAATGGTGGCAGCGATCGTTTTGTTTATTTTGAGCTCCTTTTGGCGTTCTGAGCACGTTTTTCGCACTGAACCCAAAATGGTGGCCTGGCTCCCAAAATGGCCAGTCCACGAGGCTCCTTTGTCCTGTCCACTGACCGTCTTGCTCCCTTCACCTTCCCCAGGTCGGGCGACCCGGGGCCTTCCTTATTTGGGCATGTACTTTCCCGCGAAACGTGGTTGCTTTCGCGGGCTTCTACATGTCGTTTGTGTGCCTCCAGGGTGTGGGCTGGGATGTCTGGTCCCAATACACATCCTGGGTGCCAGAGAGTCTGGGGTGGTGTGAATGCCTGGGACCACCGTGGTCCGTGATTGGTCCACGTATGGTATGTGTGTTGATGTGCGGATCTCCCATTGGCTCCCCTCCGTTTTGGCGCGAAGGGAACCGTGGATAAGAGGGAGCTGGAAACACCACTACCATGTCGATCTCCTGAGTTCTCACGAACGAAGGAATACAGGAGCCAAGTATCCTGCAACCAAGAGGCTGGACCGAGGAATTGCTGGTGACCCGCTGAAGGAATCCTCCTTTGCACTGCTGTCGTCCTGTGAAACCCTTTCCTCCTTGGATCGAACCAGAAGTGTCTGTACTGGTGCTTCGACCTTTGGAATAGCAGGAACAGCTATTCCCGGCGACTTCATCACCCCCTCCAAGTAAGCCTTCGGAAGTGTCTCTGGGCCATCCAGTTGACTGACCAGCTTACAAGGGAGTCCTGCTCTGTAACTGCCGCCAGGTTGTGTTGTATTTCGAGTCCTTGTCACTCTCCCACGCTTCGTACACTTGGCGTTCCCAAGTCTGAAGGGAGGAGTGTACATTTGGCTTGAATACACACGGCCGCTCCGTTGTCCTGCTGCGGCAACAAACTGTGCTGGTTTCGTCGATTGGGACGTCTTTTTGCTCTACACGACTTCGAGGCGTTCCCTGCTCTTCTGAACCTGCCAGCTGCTGAAACTAACGTGGAGAAGCCTGGGTCTGCTTGCTTCGGGGACCGGTGAGTAGTTTAGCTAGGATCTGGTCGCCCTCCTGCAGTATCCCATTGCTTTCCCTGCTGTGTAAAAACAGCACCCTTTTGGCCGTACTCGCGCTCTGCTTCTGCCCGCTGTGGAGGCTGCGCTTGAGTTGCGGAACCTGTTCTCCTTCTGCTGTGCACTAACCCGAACTGCCTGACTTCCTCCGAAGAGCTTCCCCTTTTGCCCGTTGGCACCGGCGTGGCAGGTACTTTGAGCACAAGGCTCCACTCTTCGCAGGGCTCGGACTTCCATCTAGTTAGGTGCCTCTGAAGGCGAACTGAGTCTAAAGCGTTATCGCACTGCCTGTTTTCCTTTCAGGTGGACTACATATTTCGTGCTTTAACCCTTTAAGTGCCATGGGTATTTCTCCCCAGTGCCAGAGCCTTTTTTGGTGATTTTGGTATGTGGCCATTCAATGGCTTGTAACTTTTTTGTTACATGAGATATCTCGGCCAAATTTGGCTCCTTTTCTTCCCACATGTAGGCGGTCGTAACGCCACCCAGGAATCCCAGGTTGCTGTAGGGGGGTGAGAGAAAATAAGGAAAATGTGCGAAAATTTTGGGTTTTTTCAAAAAATGCCAATAAAATGATGCACAAAGAAGCCAGTGGTTTTTTCCTTGTAAGAGCTAGGAACAAATGGTTTGCTGTGCTGAGTTCCCCAATGTGTTGGCTTTCAGGAACAGGTTGAGTGGAAATGGAAAAAAAATATTTTGATGGGGATATCAACCGTTTTGTGAGAGGTAGGCGATTTTTGCCATTTTTGCCAATTGGACATGCATGGACGGAATGGAAGAAAAGGGCAGGAAAGCCAAATTGGAGGACAGAAAGGCATATATTTCTGAAAAGTAGACAAAATTCCAAGTTTAGGAAGGGGTGATTTGTATAGGTCAGGCAACAACTAGGTAGGGGAAACTGCCATCGAATGGGGGAAAAGCGGGAAAATGACTGAAAAAAAAGGTATGTGTTGGACATGGTTGGCTTGGTACGGCAATGGCTTCTATGAATTTTGAGAAAAGCAATGCTCCGCTACATTCCCCCGACTCTTGCAGTTAGGAGAGCATACCATTTTTGTAGTGTTTGTACAAAACAAGCAATACCACAAGCCAAACACTGAGCCATGGTACACAGGAGTTTTACGCTCACGGTCTGACCAGACGCACTTAGCATGTGTAAATTGGGAAAACCAATGTGGTGAGGAACGGCAGCCATACATTTTTTGAAAGAGCACAGGCAGACCTTTTCAAGGGTAGGTGACTTGTGCAGGTTACAAAAGTGTATGGTGGCTAAAGCAGCGACTAAATGTAGGTCACATTTGGGAAAAGAAAGGGTTGTGAGACAAAGGGCTCCAGCAAATGGGTCAAAACGTTATGAAAACCACACAAACACAACACATGGCCTACCGTCCCGCGTTCCCACAGGTGTCCCGATGAAAACGGTACCTCACATGTGTGGGTGCACCTACCTGGCCGCCAAGGGGAAAGCCCAAAACACAAGTAACCCCAAGTCTGTTTTCACACCGGAAATGTCACACTCTCCCATCATACAGATATGGGCCTCGGGTGTCCAAGCCACCGAGGAAAACAGGGAACCCCATGCATTTCCGAAAAGAGGACACCCGTGGGAATCCGCAGAGGTATGATATGCCCAAATTGCCCCAGAATTTATTACCCAGACACCCCTGCAAAGTCGGAAATGTGGGGAAAAAAACGCTTTTTCCGTACATTTCGCTCGACGCACCCATCGAAACACGCCCCCAACAACACATGGCCTACCGTCCCGCGTTCCCACAGGTGTCCCGATGAAAACGGTACCTCACATGTGTGGGTGCACCTACCTGGCCGCCAAGGGGAAAGCCTAAAACACAAGTAACCCCAAGTCTGTTTTCACACCGGAAATGTCACACTCTCACATCATACAGATATGGGCCTCGGGTGTCCAAGCCACCAAGGAAAACAGGGAACCCCATGCATTTCCGGAAAGAGGACACCCGTGGGAATCCGCAGAGGTATGATATGCCCAAATCGCCCCAGAATTTATTACCCAGACACCCCCGCAAAGTCCGAAATGTGGGAAAAAATACGCATTTTCCTCACATTTCGCTCGACTCACCCATCGAAACACGCCCCCAACAACACATGGCCTACCGTCCCGCGTTCCCACAGGTGTCCCGATGAAAACGGTACCTCACATGTGTGGGTGCACCTACCTGGCCGCCAAGGGGAAAGCCTAAAACACAAGTAACCCCAAGTCTGTTTTCAGAGGGAAAACTCAGACATTCTGCCGACCGGCACAAGGTACAGATATGGGCCTCGGGTGTCCAAGCCACCGAGGAAAACAGGGAACCCCATGCATTTCCGAAAAGAGGACACCCGTGGGAATCCGCAGAGGTATGATATGCCCAAATTGCCCCAGAATTTATTACCCAGACACCCCTGCAAAGTCCGAAATGTGGGGAAAAAAACGCTTTTTCCGCACATTTCGCTCGACGCACCCATCGAAACACGCCCCCCACAACACATGGCCTACCGTCACGCGTTCCCACAGGTGTCCCGATGAAAACGGTACCTCACATGTGTGGGTGCACCTACCTGGCCGCCAAGGGGAAAGCCTAAAACACAAGTAACCCCAAGTCTGTTTTCACACCGGAAATGTCACACTCTCACATCATACAGATATGGGCCTCGGGTGTCCAAGCCACCAAGGAAAACAGGGAACCCCATGCATTTCCGGAAAGAGGACACCCGTGGGAATCCGCAGAGGTATGATATGCCCAAATCGCCCCAGAATTTATTACCCAGACACCCCCGCAAAGTCCGAAATGTGGGAAAAAATACGCATTTTCCTCACATTTCGCTCGACTCACCCATCGAAACACGCCCCCAACAACACATGGCCTACCGTCCCGCGTTCCCACAGGTGTCCCGATGAAAACGGTACCTCACATGTGTGGGTGCACCTACCTGGCCGCCAAGGGGAAAGCCTAAAACACAAGTAACCCCAAGTCTGTTTTCAGAGGGAAAACTCAGACATTCTGCCGACCGGCACAAGGTACAGATATGGGCCTCGGGTGTCCAAGCCACCGAGGAAAACAGGGAACCCCATGCATTTCCGAAAAGAGGACACCCGTGGGAATCCGCAGAGGTATGATATGCCCAAATTGCCCCAGAATTTATTACCCAGACACCCCTGCAAAGTCCGAAATGTGGGGAAAAAAAACGCTTTTTCCGCACAATTCGCTCGACGCACCCATCGAAACACGCCCCCCACAACACATGGCCTACCGTCACGCGTTCCCACAGGTGTCCCGATGAAAACGGTACCTCACATGTGTGGGTGCACCTACCTGGCCGCCAAGGGGAAAGCCTAAAACACAAGTAACCCCAAGTCTGTTTTCACACCGGAAATGTCACACTCTCACATCATACAGATATGGGCCTCGGGTGTCCAAGCCACCAAGGAAAACAGGGAACCCCATGCATTTCCGGAAAGAGGACACCCGTGGGAATCCGCAGAGGTATGATATGCCCAAATCGCCCCAGAATTTATTACCCAGACACCCCCGCAAAGTCCGAAATGTGGGAAAAAATACGCATTTTCCTCACATTTCGCTCGACTCACCCATCGAAACACGCCCCCAACAACACATGGCCTACCGTCCCGCGTTCCCACAGGTGTCCCGATGAAAACGGTACCTCACATGTGTGGGTGCACCTACCTGGCCGCCAAGGGGAAAGCCTAAAACACAAGTAACCCCAAGTCTGTTTTCAGAGGGAAAACTCAGACATTCTGCCGACCGGCACAATGTACAGATATGGGCCTCGGGTGTCCAAGCCACCGAGGAAAACAGGGAACCCCATGCATTTCCGAAAAGAGGACACCCGTGGGAATCCGCAGAGGTATGATATGCCCAAATTGCCCCAGAATTTATTACCCAGACACCCCTGCAAAGTCTGAAATGTGGGGAAAAAAAACGCTTTTTCCGCACATTTCGCTCGACGCACCCATCGAAAAACGCCCCCAACAACACATGGCCTACCGTCACGCGTTCCCACAGGTGTCCCGATGAAAACGGTACCTCACATGTGTGGGTGCACCTACCTGGCCGCCAAGGGGAAAGCCTAAAACACAAGTAACCCCAAGTCTGTTTTCACACCGGAAATGTCACACTCTCACATCATACAGATATGGGCCTCGGGTGTCCAAGCCACCAAGGAAAACAGGGAACCCCATGCATTTCCGGAAAGAGGACACCCGTGGGAATCCGCAGAGGTATAATATGCCCAAATCGCCCCAGAATTTATTACCCAGACACCCCCGCAAAGTCCGAAATGTGGGAAAAAATACGCATTTTCCTCACATTTCGCTCGACTCACCCATCAAAACACGCCCCCAACAACACATGGCCTACCGTCCCGCGTTCCCACAGGTGTCCCGATGAAAACGGTACCTCACATGTGTGGGTGCACCTACCTGGCCGCCAAGGGGAAAGCCTAAAACACAAGTAACCCCAAGTCTGTTTTCAGAGGGAAAACTCAGACATTCTGCCGACCGGCGCAACTTACAGATATGGGCCTCGGGTGTCCAAGCCACCGAGGAAAACAGGGAACCCCATGCATTTTCGAAAAGAGGACACCCGTGGGAATCCGCAGAGGTGTGATTTGCGCCCATCGCCCCAGATTTTTTTACCCAGACAGCCCTGCAAAGTCGGAAATGTGGGGAAAAAAACGCTTTTTCCGCACATTTCGCTCGCCGCACCCATCGAAACGCGCCCCCCACAACACATGGCCTACCGTCCCGCGTTCCCACAGGTGTCCCGATGAAAACGGTACCTCACATGTGTGGGTGCACCTACCTGGCCGCCAAGGGGAAAGCCTAAAACACAAGTAACCCCAAGTCTGTTGTCAGAGGGAAATCTCCGACATTCTGCCGACCGGCGCAACTTACAGATATGGGCCTCGGGTGTCCAAGCCACCGAGGAAAACAGGGAACCCCATGCATTTTCGAAAAGAGGACACCCGTGGGAATCCGCAGAGGTGTGATTTGCGCCCATCGCCCCAGATTTTTTTACCCAGACAGCCCTGCAAAGTCGGAAATGTGGGGAAAAAAACGCTTTTCCCGCACATTTCGCTCGCCGCACCCATCGAAACACGCCCCCCACAACACATGGCCTACCGTCCCGCGTTCCCACAGGTGTCCCGATGAAAACGGTACCTCACATGTGTGGGTGCACCTACCTGGCCGCCAAGGGGAAAGCCTAAAACACAAGTAACCCCAAGTCTGTTGTCCATTCTGCCGACCGGCGCAACTTACAGATATGGGCCTCGGGTGTCCAAGCCACCGAGGAAAACAGGGAACCCCATGCATTTTCGAAAAGAGGACACCCGTGGGAATCCGCAGAGGTGTGATTTGCGCCCATCGCCCCAGATTTTTTTACCCAGACAGCCCTGCAAAGTCGGAAATGTGGGGAAAAAAACGCTTTTTCCGCACATTTCGCTCGCCGCACCCATCGAAACGCGCCCCCCACAACACATGGCCTACCGTCCCGCGTTCCCACAGGTGTCCCGATGAAAACGGTACCTCACATGTGTGGGTGCACCTACCTGGCCGCCAAGGGGAAAGCCTAAAACACAAGTAACCCCAAGTCTGTTGTCAGAGGGAAATCTCCGACATTCTGCCGACCGGCGCAACTTACAGATATGGGCCTCGGGTGTCCAAGCCACCGAGGAAAACAGGGAACCCCATGCATTTTCGAAAAGAGGACACCCGTGGGAATCCGCAGAGGTGTGATTTGCGCCCATCGCCCCAGATTTTTTTACCCAGACAGCCCTGCAAAGTCGGAAATGTGGGGAAAAAAACGCTTTTTCCGCACATTTCACTCGCCGCACCCATCGAAACACGCCCCCCACAACACGTGGCCTACCGTCCCGCGTTCCCACAGGTGTCCCGATGAAAACGGTACCTCACATGTGTGGGTGCACCTACCTGGCCGCCAAGGGGAAAGCCTAAAACACAAGTAACCCCAAGTCTGTTGTCCATTCTGCCGACCGGCGCAACTTACAGATATGGGCCTCGGGTGTCCAAGCCACCGAGGAAAACAGGGAACCCCATGCATTTTCGAAAAGAGGACACCCGTGGGAATCCGCACAGGTGTGATTTGCGCCCATCGCCCCAGATTTTTTTACCCAGACACCCCCGCAAAGGCCGGGGCACGCTTTGCGGGGGTGTCTGGGTAAAAAAATCTGGGGCGATGGGCGCAAATCACACCTGTGCGGATTCCCACGGGTGTCCTCTTTTCGAAAATGCATGGGGTTCCCTGTTTTCCTCGGTGGCTTGGACACCCGAGGCCCATATCTGTAAGTTGCGCCGGTCGGCAGAATGGACAACAGACTTGGGGTTACTTGTGTTTTAGGCTTTCCCCTTGGCGGCCAGGTAGGTGCACCCACACATGTGAGGTACCGTTTTCATCGGGACACCTGTGGGAACGCGGGACGGTAGGCCATGTGTTGTGGGGGGCGCGTTTCGATGGGTGCGGCGAGCGAAATGTGCGGAAAAAGCGTTTTTTTCCCCACATTTCCGACTTTGCAGGGCTGTCTGGGTAAAAAAATCTGGGGCGATGGGCGCAAATCACACCTCTGCGGATTCCCACGGGTGTCCTCTTTTCGAAAATGCATGGGGTTCCCTGTTTTCCTCGGTGGCTTGGACACCCGAGGCCCATATCTGTAAGTTGCGCCGGTCGGCAGAATGTCTGAGATTTCCCTCTGACAACAGACTTGGGGTTACTTGTGTTTTAGGCTTTCCCCTTGGCGGCCAGGTAGGTGCACCCACACATGTGAGGTACCGTTTTCATCGGGACACCTGTGGGAACGCTGGACGGTAGGCCATGTGTTGTGGGGGGCGCGTTTCGATGGGTGCGGCGAGCGAAATGTGCGGAAAATGCGGTTTTTTCCCCACATTTCCGACTTTGCAGGGCTGTCTGGGTAAAAAAATCTGGGGCGATGTGCGCAAATCAGACCTCTGTGCTTTCCCACGGGTGTCCTCTTTTGGGAAATGCATGGGGTTCCCTGTTTTCCTTGCTGGCTTCGACACCCTAGGCCCAAATCTGTAGGTTGCCCACATGAACAAATTGTGCTGTGGCGAAAGGCTTGGGGTTACCAGCGGGTTACCCTTTTCCTTTTGCGACCCCGGTAGGTGCACCCACACATGCGAGGTACCTTTTTCGTCGGAACACCTGTGGGAACACGAGAAGGTATGACATCTGCTGTTGGCGACGTGTTTCGGTGAGTGGACACAGGGAAATGTCTCTGAAATTGGCCGGAAATGAAGACAAATCTCAGACATTTCCCTCTGGCCACTCAACGAAACACACCGCCAACAACACGTGGCCTACCTTCCCGCATCGCCACACGTGTCCCAATGAGAGGCTGACCTCTTTGTGTGCAGGTGTGGTACCTGAGTGACAATGGGCACATCTTTAGTATAGTAACTTCGCTGTAGTGCGCTTAGGAAACAGTAAAGTACTGCCAGTAAGCCATTTCACATGCACCTTTCCTCACACTTCCCATACATAGCAGACGCAATGCAGTTAGACACGCAAGGTGGGATTTAGCACAAGGACCAACCTCCTTGTATTGCACAAGAAGGTTTGTCCTTGTGAGCAGTGATGCCACGTCAAGGCACCCACCGGATCACTGGCCATTCGTATCCCTTTCGTGTCTGCAGTCAGTTGGCATCCATTTCAGCAGTTGCACTTCTACGAAATCACTAGCACCAGAGCAAGTGTATCTACACATGAGCATATCTACACACTTATACCACATGGACATCTGTGTACAATGCAACTGTGTCTCTAGCAATATCTTAACTATCATTTGGCATCAATTTCATAGCAACTGTGTCTGCATGCAAACTTTATGTGCTGGCAATCACATGTGGACAGTGATAGCAAGTGCATACTGCCTGACTTCACTACCCTGCCCTACAGGCGCTATCTTCCACACCAGCTTTCAGTATGCCCATAGCAACTATGGCCAAACATTCTTATGTCCCACCGTACCCACACAAAACAGCCATCCTGCAAAATGACAATCATTTCGTCACTGCTGGAAAAGTCCATTCACAGAAATTGCAACTGCATGTTCTTTGTATCTTTACCTAATTCACACACCAATCATATCCAATGCATTCCTACAGATGACGTGTCACTTACACCACACATAACATTACTCGAGGTAAAACAATAAACAAGGCAGGATCTTACGAGGTACGCAAGACACCGCTGCCATATAGTTGGTGTCCAAGTACCACTTTCATGACACTTAGACCTCAAGGGTAGGAGCCAAAGTGGCGTGTAATATTTTGAAAAAACACCCCTTGAGTGGAGGGAACCTGAATGCCGTTCTGGTCTTCCACAACGCACGGCTTGAGTAGAGGGAGCGGGACTGGCCTTTCTTTGCTTGCCAAACCTTAAGTGGAAGGAGCCAGATTTGGGTTCCTGTCCAAAGTACGCCAGAAGCGGATGGGGTTTTCCAGACGTTTTTTTTTTGTAAGGCAATCCCGAACAGGAGCAAGCTGCACTCCCATAGGGGAGTGACCCACAGTGCTCCACCCTTCTTCTCCATGGCCCGCCTCAACTAGAGGCGGTGGAGTGGCATTCCTTTCCAAGATGCGCCTTCTTTGGACGTAACAAGCATTGCGTTACTTTGCAAGGCACACCACGCGCAGAGGGAGCTAGACTGCCTTTTCCTTAGGAGGCAGACCTGAAGGGAAAGGTACCGGGGGTGATGTCTCTTTCCCAGGCAGGCCTCAAGTGGAGGGGGCAGGACTAGCATTGCTTGCCAAAGCACGCCAAAGGGGAGTAAAGCAGAGTGCTGTCCCCACCTACTCCAAGGCACACCTCAAGTGGAGGGAGCTAGAGTGGCATTTCTTTCAAAGATGCGCCTGCTTTGGACGTAACAAGCATTGCGTTACTTTGCAAGGCACACCACGCGCAGAGGGAGCTAGACTGCCTTTTCCTTAGGAGGCAGACCTGAAGGGAAAGGTACCGGGGGTGATGTCTCTTTCCCAGGCAGGCCTCAAGTGGAGGGGGCAGGACTAGCATTGCTTGCCAAAGCACGCCAAAGGGGAGTAAAGCAGAGTGCTGTCCCCACCTACTCCAAGGCACACCTCAAGTGGAGGGAGCTAGAGTGGCATTTCTTTCAAAGATGCGCCTGCTTTGGACGTAACAAGCATTGCGTTACTTTGCAAGGCACACCACGCGCAGAGGGAGCTAGACTGCCTTTTCCTTAGGAGGCAGACCTGAAGGGAAAGGTACCGGGGGTGATGTCTCTTTCCCAGGCAGGCCTCAAGTGGAGGGGGCAGGACTAGCATTGCTTGCCAAAGCACGCCAAAGGGGAGTAAAGCAGAGTGCTGTCCCCACCTACTCCAAGGCACACCTCAAGTGGAGGGAGCTAGAGTGGCATTTCTTTCAAAGATGCGCCTGCTTTGGACGTAACAAGCATTGCGTTACTTTGCAAGGCACACCACGCGCAGAGGGAGCTAGACTGTCTTTTCCTTAGGAGGCAGACCTGAAGGGAAAGGTACCGGGGGTGATGTCTCTTTCCCAGGCAGGCCTCAAGTGGAGGGGGCAGGACAAGCATTGCTTGCCAAAGCACGCCAAAGGGGAGTAAAGCAGAGTGCTGTCCCCACCTACTCCAAGGCACACCTCAAGTGGAGGGAGCTAGAGTGGCATTTCTTTCAAAGATGCGCCTGCTTTGGACGTAACAAGCATTGCGTTACTTTGCAAGGCACACCACGCGCAGAGGGAGCTAGACTGCCTTTTCCTTAGGAGGCAGACCTGAAGGGAAAGGTACCGGGGGTGATGTCTCTTTCCCAGGCAGGCCTCAAGTGGAGGGGGCAGGACAAGCATTCCTTGCCAAAGCACGCCAAAGGGGAGTAAAGCAGAGTGCTGTCCCCACCTACTCCAAGGCACACCTCAAGTGGAGGGAGCTAGAGTGGCATTTCTTTCAAAGATGCGCCTGCTTTGGACGTAACAAGCATTGCGTTACTTTGCAAGGCACACCACGCGCAGAGGGAGCTAGACTGCCTTTTCCTTAGGAGGCAGACCTGAAGGGAAAGGTACCGGGGGTGATGTCTCTTTCCCAGGCAGGCCTCAAGTGGAGGGGGCAGGACTAGCATTGCTTGCCAAAGCACGCCAAAGGGGAGTAAAGCAGAGTGCTGTCCCCACCTACTCCAAGGCACACCTCAAGTGGAGGGAGCTAGAGTGGCATTTCTTTCAAAGATGCGCCTGCTTTGGACGTAACAAGCATTGCGTTACTTTGCAAGGCACACCACGCGCAGAGGGAGCTAGACTGCCTTTTCCTTAGGAGGCAGACCTGAAGGGAAAGGTACCGGGGGTGATGTCTCTTTCCCAGGCAGGCCTCAAGTGGAGGGGGCAGGACTAGCATTGCTTGCCAAAGCACGCCAAAGGGGAAAGACCCGCATGGCACAACTCAAGTACAGGGACTCATAATGTTACTATTTCGTAGGCACGCCTCCAATGGAAGGAGCCTGATTAGCGTTGCTTTGCAAGTCACGCTTTGAGCTGAGGGATCTAGACTGATGTACATTTTCTTGGCAGGCCTCAAGGGAAAGCTACGGCTGTGGTTGCCTTTCCAAGGCAGGCCTCGAGTGGAGGAAGCAGGACTAGCGATGCTCGTGAATGCACGCTAAATCAAGTGAAGTGAGTTGACATCCTGTTGCATTTTCATTGAAGGTACTCCTCCAGGGCAGGGTGCAAGAGTGCCATTCCTTTACAAGACATGCACGATTTCAGGGGCTAAGGGTCCCTTTCAAGGAATGATGGGCATTTTCGGAAATCAGTCGATCTCCCAATATTTTTCCTTTGTATGATACAAAAGGAAACAAGGCTGAAAGCAGAGGGCAGGCTGGGAAGGGCATTGGGGACAGTACACCCGAGTATCCTTCCTCTTTCCTTGTTTTGTACACACCTTACATTTTCGGTACGGTTGTGCCTTCGTGGCAGTGGGAGGAACATAATCACCAAAGTGTCGCTCTTGCAATCTGGCTACATCTTCGACCTCTGGAAAGGAGGGAATTTGTACATGAACATTAGCCAGAGATTGAACAATTTCTAATTCAAAATCCAAAAAGGAGAGCTTGTTTTGTGGAGTAGCTGCACGGTACACCACATAAGCATTGTACGTTGCCATATGCACAATGTGTGTGGCTAACTTTTTGTACCAGAAACGCGACTTGCGTTCAGCGTGGTATGACTCAAGCACTTGGTCATTTTTGTCTACTCCACCCATGTACTTGTTGTAATCCAGAATGCAATTGGGTTTCAACACTTGCTGAGTCTGCCTGCGCAGAGGGACAGCTGAAGTACTTTCATCATGAATAGTACTTAGCATGTACACATCCCTTTTGTCGCAGAATTTCACTGCTAACAATTCATCCTGCCGCAATGCCATACATTGTCCCTTAGCCAACTTCTTACACACAAGTTGTCTGGGGAAGCGTTTGCGGTTACTGCGGATTGTACCGCATGCGAGTGTGCCCACATTGAACAATTCCTTGAACAGTGGAATTCCGGTGTAGAAATTGTCTACATACAAATGATGTCCCTTGTGGAGCCATGGTGTGAGAAGATCCCAAACAATCTTCTCACTTGTCCCTAAATGGGCTGGGCAGCCCGGAGGGTTTAGGGTAGAGTCTTTACCGGTGTAGACTCTCATGCTGCTGACATACCCAGTGGTACTTTCACACAACATGTACATTTTAATCCCATATCGTGATCTCTTGCTAGGAATGTATTGCCTGAATACAAGGCGACCTTTGAACAACACCAACGATTCATCAATGGATATGTTCTGGCTAGGAACATACACCTCTGCAAATCGGTGAGTGAAATGGTCCAGAAATGGCTTAAGTTTGAACAGCCTATCAAAGTTTGGGTCCGTTTTGGGTAATGCTGCCGAGTTGTCATTGAAGTGCAACATACGGTGCAGTGCTTGAAAGCGATTTCTGCTCATTGTAGCTGAAAAAAACGGGCAATAAAGTGGTGCTACAGTAGTCCAGTACATTGCGACAGACGGCTTGTGTCCAATTCCCATGAGCAAAATGAGACCCCAAAACTGTCTCATTTCAACATCGTTTGTGGGTACCCATGCTTGTGCTCTGGAGTGGGGTTTCAGAGTGGGACCCCTAGACCTCATGAACTGTGCAGCGTATAAATTGGTTTGCTCAACCACGTCTGCAATGAACCCATCATCAACAAAAAGGTTGAAAAAATCAATAGGCTGAAACCCTTCTGTATTCACTGTGCACCCTGATATACCAGTGAAAGGGGGCACAACAGGCTGAGCCATTGCTGGAGGCACCCAGAGCGACTCTTGAGTCATGTCAGGAACTGCCACATTGCGTGGCAGTCTTGCACGTCCCCTCCCCCTTACAGGTCCCCTGCGTGTGGGAAGTGTGCGAAAAGGTGGACGCACTCTTCCTTCCTCTTCATCATCAGATGATGACGATGATGAGTGGGAGGAGGGACTTTCGTCAATGGCCATCTCACTTCCCCAATCACTTCCCTCCTGCCCCTCAGAAGCACTATCTGTTTCAGAATGCATGTACACATCTGTGCCTTGCTCTGAGCCAGATTCCATCACTACAGCTAATGCCTCCGCACCAGACATTGATCGCCGAGAAGCCATGAGTACCTTCGCTATGGAACCCTTCAATGCCCAAAGACCAGATGAAGACTGAAACAAGAAGTATGTGTGCTTCTGAAAGTATGGAACGTAGCACAGTAAGTGGTATTCAGTGCCACAAACCTACTCCACACAGGTACACCAAAAGGTCCAGACTTTGCTCACTAACAGTAGCAGCCCTCTGCAATATGACGTACTCCCTGCACGCTACAATAAACAGAGTAGTACTTTGCAAACACTCACGTGAAATGCTAAGGACCAGCTGACTGCTTTCCTACAAGTGTGTAGACAGCTACAACACACCTGCACCTAAAAGAAAGAGAACAAAAAATCTATGGCCAATGTACTATTCCGCTAAACTGTACAGAAATACAAGCGTGGGGACGAGGATTTCAGCCACACTACCTATTCAGAAACAGCCAACATGCTTTGCACCATGCCCTCCCCCATGGGATGCTTGTGGATGGGAAATCGAGGTGAGAAGGAACCATGCAACGTATTAGTGATTGGGTGAGTTGAAAAGCCATAGGCAATGAAGAAGCAGAGAGGGAAGATAAATACAGTACACGGCTGGCCCTTCCGGCCAACTGCTGGCACACTTTTGACAATAACACCTGCTCATTCATATAGGGGTGTCTATTGTAAGGGGAAAGCTCACATGGACAAAATTATTGCAAGGCCAAGCAAATTGATGTAGGCTGAAGCAAGTAGTGATGGGTACCAAAGAAATAAGTAGCAGAAACATACTAAATGCTTTGACATGCCATGAATGCAAACAATTGCTAGAAAGTGGAAGTCTCACTGCCAACATACTTACTACCACTTCTATTCACCTTTCAGATCTTCCAGTGTGTCCATCAGTCACTGGGCAAACTCCCCCTAAAATAGCGTCTGGGCAAAATCCATTATGTTTCCAATGAACAGCTCCATGCCTGTTTTGGAAAGGTGCACCCCATCTCTGTGAAACATCACAGCACCTTTGATATTGCCATGGTGAATGGTCCGTATTCTGGTGTTGCCCTCTGTCAGTTTAGTGAACTCGCCATTCATTTTCCACACCGAGCGGTTGATGGCCCTTCTATTCCCTTCAGTTCTCCAATCCATCCTGGGAATCATCTGGGACCAGGCCACCACAGTGTTTGGAAACCTCTCTGCAATCCATTCAAGGTCTGCCATGAGCTGCTCGCGTACCCCCTTCCGTCCCACAGACGCAAAATCATTTCCTCCCAGGTGAACCACTATAAGGTCAGGGGGGGGGGCCTTTCCTTTTTCTTGGGCAGCGACGATGGCTCCTCGGAGCTGGTGAAGGCGCATCCCCCCCACCCCAAACCAATGCACCGCAAGGCCATCCCTTCCAGACCCAGATGTAGGTGGCCCTCGGAAAAGTCGTGCAGCCCTTTGGATATAAGAGTGGCCGAAAATCCACACAACCCTCATCCTCACTAGGAAATGGAAACAGGAAAACCCCCATGATTATGGCTACACATACATTTTACCACATTACACAACATTTGCACCAACACATGACTCTTGTAACAATCCCAGACACACACTTCACCCATTCGGAAACCACCTCTCATTTGAGATAACAGTAGGTCGACACATAATTGCCACGTTATTTTCAGGGGAAGGAGGTGAAGAAGATAGTATGTCACCTTGTGCCAATAACACAGTTGTGCTGGCGCAATTGTAATCAGTAAAAGTTGTCTGCTCCTGTGGCCCACCGCCTGCCCAGCACGGTGGTAAGGTGACGTCCACATGCTACATCGTTACAATTTGGCAGGGTGACTAGTCTCACGGAGGATATGAAGTCCACAGGAAGTGTGCTTTGTACGCTCTGTGAATATAGGTACCCTGACAGAATGTGCCACATTTACCACAAATGGGTGCACCTTCAGACACTTTCAATGTGAGTGTTTCGGCCATAGCTCCAGGACCACTAGTGACCTTGGGGCCACTTCACTACCAAGGAAGGGAGGTGGACAAGGTCACACCCATCACCCACCACTACCCTACATAGCTTCCTGGTCAGCACTACAGCTTTCCTCTCCTGGAAGGGATTGGACCCTGCACACACTGCTGAATTTGGAGGCAAAATATCCACCTGGGGGACGGACGACCAAGGCCAATGACACCCCCCTCTCTAGCTACCTTGCGTTACAGTTTTTTCCCCCTGCAAAAGGATGGGGACCCTGACAGGGCACACTGCGACCACTGCTGAAATTGGACCACAGAAATGGTGAACTTTGCAGTGAAAGGAATGAGCTCTGTAACAAGTGTGCATAGCATGCTCAGAAAAAATGACCATCTATATAACTACTGGAAAAAAATGTTTAAAATTTGCTGCCAAACCTTTCCTTCTGCAAAGCAGCTGCCTTACTCAATGCAAGGCACACCCATCACTGGCCCCCGACCCTCCCCACTACCCTTTCCCACCCTTATCACTGACAATGCACCCACAATTCCTTCCACCACAGTAACCCTCCACCCCCACATTACCAAGTAATAAATGTTGTACTTACATAAGTCAGCAATAGCTTTTCAGTAGCCGAAACTGCAAAGGAAACATAAAAGATTAAAATTCAATGCTTTGCCTACCAATTACACATCCAAACTGTCTGGCAACTATCTGTACATTTTTCACTTCCTTCCACCACTTCCATGACACTTCTCAGTCATCTACCACTACGGAAGGCTAGACTGCAGACGGATTGGAAATGGAAATAAGACAAGTGGGCATATGGCATCCTGCAGAAAAAACATAAAAATAAATAAATCCCGGAAATCTGGCACCAACCCATCACTGTTTGGAAACATCTGTGCTATCCATTCCAGTTCCTCCATTAGCAGCTCATGTATCCCTTCCCCTCCCACAGACGCTAAATCTTTTCCTCCCAGGTGCACCACTGTAGGGTGTTGGGTTTGCATCTCCTTTTGCATGGACATCGCTGATGGCTCCTCTGAGCTGGTGAAAGCACTTCCCCCTAACCCCAAACCAATGTACCAGGAGGGCATCCCTTTGAGAGCCAGATGTGGTTGGCCCTCGGAAAATCGTGCAGCCCTTTGGGTGAAAGAGTAGGCAATTATCTACACAACCCTCATCGTCACTATGATATGGAAACAAGTGAACCCCCATGAATATGCCTATACATACAGTTTACCAACTAGCTGAATGATTGTGTGAACACATGGCTCTTGTAACACTCCCAGACACACACTTCACCTATTCGGACATGCACCTCTCATGTGAATTTACAGTAGGTCATTACGTAATTGGCACTTGTGTTTTAGGGGAAGGAGGTGAGGAAGACAGTATGTCACCTTGTGCCAATAACACAGTTCTGCTGGGGCAATTGTAATCAGTAAAGGTTGTCTGCTCCTGTGGCCCACCGCCTGCACTGCACGGTAGTAAAGTGACTTCCACATGCTACACCATTACACTTTGGCAGGGTGACTAGTCTGACAGAGGATATGACCTGTGCAGCAAGGGTGTTTTGTAACCTCTCCGAATATAGTTCCTCTGACAGAATGTGCCCCTTTCATTACACATGCATGCACATTTGGACTCTTTGATTGTGAGAAATTGGGGCGCAGCTCCTAAAGTACTGGTGAACTTGGGGCCATTCAACTACCAAGGCCGAGAGGCAGCCAAGGTCACACACATCAACCACCACCACACTACATCTCTGCCTGGCCAGCACTGCAGCTTTCCCCTCTAGGACGGGATGGGGACCGTGCCGGGGCACCCTGCACCCACTGCTGCTTTTGAGGGACAAAATATCCATCTGGGAGATGGACGCCCAAGGGCAATGACTTAATCCCCCACCCCTCCTGCCCCTCTAGCTACCCTGCGTTACAGGTTTTCCCCCTGCAAAAGGATGGGGAGCCAGGCGGGGCTCACTGGGACGACTGCTGGAAAAGGACCACAGAAATGGTGATCGTTGCAGTAAAAGTAGTGTTCTCTGTATCAAGTACGCGTACCATGCTCATAACAAAATGACCATCTGCATTACTACCGGCAACATTTTTGAAAAGGAGCTGCTACTTATGTTGCCCAGTTTTTCCTTCTGCAAAGCAGCCACCTTCCTCAATGCAAGGCACTCCCATCACTGGCCCCCGAACCGCCCTCCTACCCTTTCTCCCCCATACCACTGACACTGCAGCCACAGTTTCTTCCACCACAGTAACCCTCCACCCGCACATTACCAAGTAATATATGTGGTACTTACATAAGTCAGCATAAGCTTTTCTGTAGCCACAACTGCAACAGAAACATAAAAGATTTACATTCAGTGCTTTGCCTACCAATAACACATCCAAACTGTCTGGCATATATCTGTACATTTTTCAGCTCCTTCCACCACATACATGAAACTTCTCTGTCATCTACCTCCACAGAAGGCTGGACTGCACAGTGATAGCAAACTGGCCTAAGACCAATGGGTGTATGGCAACCCCCAGCACACAAAACAAACATTGCACAGATGGCTAATTGGCAAACTTCCCTCCCAGGGAAACAGCACTGTTCAGCTGCACTGGGGGGCGTTTTGTCCGCAACCTGGACAAGTGTGTTCCTGGCCACCCCAATACCTCCCCAGAGCACCCACTTCCTTCACAACAGAACACTACAGGCCCTGTTCACCCCCACCCCAATAGCAATGTGCCCTCCACCCACTATCAAATGTTGGAATAAGCAAAATTTCATACGTACATAACAAGGGAGAAGCTTGAACTGCTCAAGACCTGTAAAGGGAAGAACAAAACATATATTATCTGTGTCAGCCCACCCACATACCAGACCACCCATATTGGCCCCACTGTAGCATTGGCCTGTACGTTTTGGGCACCCCGGCGCCAGACTGGCACACCAATGTGCCCCTCTACGCAAAGGCAGGTATAGTAAACGAAGAACCCAATTCAAAATGGCAGGCTGCCCTTTTGTGAGGGCGGAGGGGCCCCCTACACCGCTGTGGAATTTTCTAACGTGAGGGGGGTTGCACCTCTCCACCACCACCCCAATTTGAGGGGCGGCCCATCTCATGTAGCCCTCCCAAGGGGCAGATAAGGGGGAAGGCTGTCCTGCACTCCTCCCTGGGCTCAGGCGTCCGTTCCTAGGAGCAGATATCTGGTCCCAGGGAGGGCTGCATGACATGGCACCCACTCCATTGTGGGCAGGGGGGGGGTTAACACCCCATTCAGCTTTCCCAACCCTTTGGGGTGCTCCACCGCCCCCCCTAAAAAACCTTCCAACAATTTCACTGTTTTCCTTTGGTAACCCAACTCCCCTTTGTGCACAGGGGCACATTGGTGTGCCAATCTGGCGCCGGAGTGCCCAAACACTACTGCCCCCTCTATTGGGGGTCCTGCCCCACCTTTTGGGGTGCCCCCCCCCGCCCCACCCCCAATGGCTGGGGGACACACCTCATGCAGGCCTCCCTGGGCCTCCTCCAAACGGCTGCGTGAGGTACACTCCACCTCCATTTGGGGTGAGGGGGGAGAGGGCCACCCCAAAAGGTGAGGCAGGACCCCCAATAGATGGGCCAGTAGGGTTTGGGCACCCTGGGGGCAGATAGCCACACTAATGGGCCCATCTGCAGCAAGCAAAGTTGGGTAAACAAAAAACAAAATGCAAATTCACAGGCTGCTTTTTAGGGGGGGCTGGGGGCCACCCTAAATTGGCAGCGCCTGATGTACCGCAACGGGGGGTGGCCCTCAACCCCCCCACCCCAAATGGAGGGCCCCACCTCATGCAACCCTCCCTGGGGGCAGATATCTGCTCCTAGGAAGGGGCATCTGACCCCAGGGAGGGATGCATGAGGTGGTGCCCCCCCTATCTGCCCCCAGGGAGGGTTGCATGAGGTGGGGCCCTCCATTTGGGGTGGGGGGGGGTTGAGGGTCACCCCCCGTTGCGGTACATCAGGCGCTGCCAATTTAGGGTGGCCCTCAGCCCCCCCTAAAAAGCAGCCTGTGATTTTGTATATTCTTTTTTGTTTACCCAACTTGGCTTGGTGCAGATGGGCCCATTAGTGTGGCTATCTGCCCCCAGGGTGCCCAAACCTTACTGCCCCATCTATTGGGGGTCCTGCCCCACCTTTTGGGGTGCCCCCCCCCGCCCCACCCCCAATGGCTGGGGGACACACCTCATGCAGGCCTCCCTGGGCCTCCTCCAAACGGCTGCGTGAGGTACACCCCACCTCCATTTGGGGTGAGGGGGGAGGGGGCCACCCCAAAAGGTGGGGCAGGACCCCCAATAGATGGGCCAGTAGGGTTTGGGCACCCTGGGGGCAGATAGCCACACTAATGGGCCCATCTGCAGCAAGCAAAGTTGGGTAAACAAAAAACAAAATGCTAAATCACAGGCTGCTTTTTAGGGGGGGCTGGGGGCCACCCTAAATTGGCAGCGCCTGATGTACCGCAACGGGGGGTGACCCTCAACCCCCCCCCACCCCAAATGGAGGGCCCCACCTCATGCAACCCTCCCTGGGGGCAGATATCTGCTCCTAGGAAGGGGCATCTGACCCCAGGGAGGGATGCATGAGGTGGTGCCCCCCCTATCTGCCCCCAGGGAGGGTTGCATGAGGTGGGGCCCTCCATTTGGGGTGGGGGGGGTTGAGGGCCACCCCCCGTTGCGGTACATCATGCGCTGCCAATTTAGGGTGGCCCTCAGCCCCCCCTAAAAAGCAGCCTGTGATTTTGTATATTTTTTTTTGTTTACCCAACTTGGCTTGGTGCAGATGGGCCCATTAGTGTGGCTATCTGCCCCCAGGGTGCCCAAACCTTACTGCCCCATCTATTGGGGGTCCTGCCCCAGCTTTTGGGGTGCCCCCCCCCACCCCACCCCCAATGGCTGGGGGACACACCTCATGCAGGCCTCCCTGGGCCTCCTCCAAACGGCTGCGTGAGGTACACCCCACCTCCATTTGGGGTGAGGGGGGAGAGGGCCACCCCAAAAGGTGGGGCTGGACCCCCAATAGATGGGGCAGTAGGGTTTGGGCACCCTGGGGGCAGATAGCCACACTAATGTGGCCATCTGCACCAAGCAAAGTTGGGTAAACAAAAAAAAAATTACAAAACCACAGGCTGCTTTTTAGGGGGGGCTGAGGGCCACCCTAAATTGGCAGCGCATGATGTACCGCAACGGGGGGTGGCCCTCAACCCCCCCCACCCCAAATGGAGGGCCCCACCTCATGCAACCCTCCCTGGGGGCAGATAGGGGGGGGCCCACCTCATGCATCCCTCCCTGGGGTCAGATGCCCCTTCCTAGGAGCAGATATCTGCCCCCAGGGAGGGTTGCATGAGGTGGGGCCCTCCATTTGGGGTGGGGGGGGGTTGAGGGCCACCCCCCGTTGCGGTACATCATGCGCTGCCAATTTAGGGTGCCCCTCAGCCCCCCCTAAAAAGCAGCCTGTGTTTTTGTATATTTTTTTTTGTTTACCCAACTTGGCTTGGTGCAGATGGGCCCATTAGTGTGGCTATCTGCCCCCAGGGTGCCCAAACCTTACTGCCCCATCTATTGGGGGTCCTGCCCCACCTTTTGGGGTGCCCTCCCCCGCCCCACCCCCAATGGCTGGGGGACACACCTCATGCAGGCCTCCCTGGGCCTCCTCCAAACGGCTGCGTGAGGTACACCCCACCTCCATTTGGGGTGAGGGGGGAGAGGGCCACCCCAAAAGGTGGGGCTGGACCCCCAATAGATGGGGCAGTAGGGTTTGGGCACCCTGGGGGCAGATAGCCACACTAATGTGGCCATCTGCACCAAGCAAAGTTGGGTAAACAAAAAAAAAATTACAAAACCACAGGCTGCTTTTTAGGGGGGGCTGAGGGCCACCCTAAATTGGCAGCGCATGATGTACCGCAACGGGGGGTGGCCCTCAACCCCCCCCCACCCCAAATGGAGGGCCCCACCTCATGCAACCCTCCCTGGGGGCAGATAGGGGGGGGGCCACCTCATGCATCCCTCCCTGGGGTCAGATGCCCCTTCCTAGGAGCAGATATCTGCCCCCAGGGAGGGTTGCATGAGGTGGGGCCCTCCATTTGGGGTGGGGGGGGGTTGAGGGCCACCCCCCGTTGCGGTACATCATACGCTGCCAATTTAGGGTGCCCCTCAGCCCCCCCTAAAAAGCAGCCTGTGTTTTTGTATATTTTTTTTTGTTTACCCAACTTGGCTTGGTGCAGATGGGCCCATTAGTGTGGCTATCTGCCCCCAGGGTGCCCAAACCTTACTGCCCCATCTATTGGGGGTCCTGCCCCAGCTTTTGGGGTGCCCCCCCCCCACCCCACCCCCAATGGCTGGGGGACACACCTCATGCAGGCCTCCCTGGGCCTCCTCCAAACGGCTGCGTGAGGTACACCCCACCTCCATTTGGGGTGAGGGGGGAGAGGGCCACCCCAAAAGGTGGGGCTGGACCCCCAATAGATGGGGCAGTAGGGTTTGGGCACCCTGGGGGCAGATAGCCACACTAATGTGGCCATCTGCACCAAGCAAAGTTGGGTAAACAAAAAAAAAATTACAAAACCACAGGCTGCTTTTTAGGGGGGGCTGAGGGGCACCCTAAATTGGCAGCGCATGATGTACCGCAACGGGGGGTGGCCCTCAACCCCCCCCCCACCCCAAATGGAGGGCCCCACCTCATGCAACCCTCCCTGGGGGCAGATAGGGGGGGGGCCACCTCATGCATCCCTCCCTGGGGTCAGATGCCCCTTCCTAGGAGCAGATATCTGCCCCCAGGGAGGGTTGCATGAGGTGGGGCCCTCCATTTGGGGTGGGGGGGGGTTGAGGGCCACCCCCCGTTGCGGTACATCATGCGCTGCCAATTTAGGGTGCCCCTCAGCCCCCCCTAAAAAGCAGCCTGTGTTTTTGTATATTTTTTTTTGTTTACCCAACTTGGCTTGGTGCAGATGGGCCCATTAGTGTGGCTATCTGCCCCCAGGGTGCCCAAACCTTACTGCCCCATCTATTGGGGGTCCTGCCCCAGCTTTTGGGGTGCCCCCCCCCACCCCACCCCCAATGGCTGGGGGACACACCTCATGCAGGCCTCCCTGGGCCTCCTCCAAACGGCTGCGTGAGGTACACCCCACCTCCATTTGGGGTGAGGGGGGAGAGGGCCACCCCAAAAGGTGGGGCTGGACCCCCAATAGATGGGGCAGTAGGGTTTGGGCACCCTGGGGGCAGATAGCCACACTAATGTGGCCATCTGCACCAAGCAAAGTTGGGTAAACAAAAAAAAAATTACAAAACCACAGGCTGCTTTTTAGGGGGGGCTGAGGGCCACCCTAAATTGGCAGCGCATGATGTACCGCAACGGGGGGTGGCCCTCAACCCCCCCCACCCCAAATGGAGGGCCCCACCTCATGCAACCCTCCCTGGGGGCAGATAGGGGGGGGGCCACCTCATGCATCCCTCCCTGGGGTCAGATGCCCCTTCCTAGGAGCAGATATCTGCCCCCAGGGAGGGTTGCATGAGGTGGGGCCCTCCATTTGGGGTGGGGGGGGGTTGAGGGCCACCCCCCGTTGCGGTACATCATGCGCTGCCAATTTAGGGTGCCCCTCAGCCCCCCCTAAAAAGCAGCCTGTGTTTTTGTATATTTTTTTTTGTTTACCCAACTTGGCTTGGTGCAGATGGGCCCATTAGTGTGGCTATCTGCCCCCAGGGTGCCCAAACCTTACTGCCCCATCTATTGGGGGTCCTGCCCCAGCTTTTGGGGTGCCCCCCCCCACCCCACCCCCAATGGCTGGGGGACACACCTCATGCAGGCCTCCCTGGGCCTCCTCCAAACGGCTGCGTGAGGTACACCCCACCTCCATTTGGGGTGAGGGGGGAGAGGGCCACCCCAAAAGGTGGGGCTGGACCCCCAATAGATGGGGCAGTAGGGTTTGGGCACCCTGGGGGCAGATAGCCACACTAATGTGGCCATCTGCACCAAGCAAAGTTGGGTAAACAAAAAAAAAATTACAAAACCACAGGCTGCTTTTTAGGGGGGGCTGAGGGCCACCCTAAATTGGCAGCGCATGATGTACCGCAACGGGGGGTGGCCCTCAACCCCCCCCACCCCAAATGGAGGGCCCCACCTCATGCAACCCTCCCTGGGGGCAGATAGGGGGGGGGCCACCTAATGCATCCCTCCCTGGGGTCAGATGCCCCTTCCTAGGAGCAGATATCTGCCCCCAGGGAGGGTTGCATGAGGTGGGGCCCTCCATTTGGGGTGGGGGGGGGTTGAGGGCCACCCCCCGTTGCGGTACATCATGCGCTGCCAATTTAGGGTGCCCCTCAGCCCCCCCTAAAAAGCAGCCTGTGTTTTTGTATATTTTTTTTTGTTTACCCAACTTGGCTTGGTGCAGATGGGCCCATTAGTGTGGCTATCTGCCCCCAGGGTGCCCAAACCTTACTGCCCCATCTATTGGGGGTCCTGCCCCAGCTTTTGGGGTGCCCCCCCCCACCCCACCCCCAATGGCTGGGGGACACACCTCATGCAGGCCTCCCTGGGCCTCCTCCAAACGGCTGCGTGAGGTACACCCCACCTCCATTTGGGGTGAGGGGGGAGAGGGCCACCCCAAAAGGTGGGGCTGGACCCCCAATAGATGGGGCAGTAGGGTTTGGGCACCCTGGGGGCAGATAGCCACACTAATGTGGCCATCTGCACCAAGCAAAGTTGGGTAAACAAAAAAAAAATTACAAAACCACAGGCTGCTTTTTAGGGGGGGCTGAGGGCCACCCTAAATTGGCAGCGCATGATGTACCGCAACGGGGGGTGGCCCTCAACCCCCCCCCACCCCAAATGGAGGGCCCCACCTCATGCAACCCTCCCTGGGGGCAGATAGGGGGGGCCCCACCTCATGCATCCCTCCCTGGGGTCAGATGGCCCTCCCTAGGAACAGATATCTGCCCCCAGGGAGGGTTACAAGGGGTGCCCCCTTTCTACTTTGGTTGGGGGGGCACCCGCCCCTATGGGGGGACACCCCCTCCCTTTCATTCAGTAAAAAATCCATGGTGGCTAGTGGCCCCCACCCCTTCCCCCAACCCTGTTTCCCATCATTTCATTTTTGTTTTTTATTTTACATTCCCTTGGGGCAGATGGTCAGCCATCTGCCCCAGGGTTCACATACACGTGCCCCCATGCTTTGGGGTCGGGAGGGGGGAGAGGGCTGCTTACTTGAAGCAGCCCCCTTCCCACCCCCCACCTCACAAAGAGATCCATGGTGGTCTAGTGGGTTGCTGGTCACGGATCGAGCGCTCTGCGCCGATCCGTGACCAGCAATGCCTCATATGTGGTGTCCTTGGAAAGGGGAGAAAGTCCCCTTTCCAGGGACACCACTTTCTGTTCAATCCCTGGTGGCCTAGTGGGCCCCAGGACCCCAAACCCCCTCCCACCTCCCCCCATCCCTCAGATTATTATTATTTTTTTTAGATATATTTCCCTGGGGGCAGATGGCCAGCCATCTGCCCCCAGGGTACATTTTCATGTGTCCCCATGCTTTGGGGGCCGGGGGGGGGGGGAGAGGGCTGCTTACCTGAAGCAGCCCCCCTCCCCCCCAACTCGCAAACAGATCCATGGTGGTTCAGTGGGTTGCTGGTCACGGATCGGCGCTCTGCGCTGATCCGTGACCAGCAATGCGGCATATGAGTGGTGTCCCTGGAAAGGGGAGAAAGTCCCCTTTCCAGGGACACCACTTTTAGGTCAATCGCTGGTGGCCCAGTGGGCCCCAGGGCCCAAAACCCCCTCCCACCTCCCTCCTTCCCTCGATTTTTTTTTTTTTTTTTTTTTTTCCCCCCCACCCCCGGGGGCAGTGATCATCTGCCCCCAGGGGTCCCTGGCGCTGTGGCCCCATGCTTTGGGGCCACGGGGGAAGGGGGCCGCTTACCTAGTAAGCAGCCCCCCCTCCCCCACGCGTCACAAAAGGATCTTCGTTTGATCCGTGACGTTGCTGCCCGCGGATCGAGGCGCCCTGCGCCCGATCCGCGGGCAGCAAAGTCACACAATGGGTACCGTTGGAAAGGGGAGAATCTCCCCTTTCCAACGGTACCCGCCTCGATCTCCGGCTTGAAATACAGCCGGAGATCGAGGCGGAACAAGAAGGGCACTCACCTTCTCTCTCCAACGCAGCAGCCGAAAATGGCTGCTGCGTTGGAAATACTTTCCGTTTCACGCCGACGTGCGTAACGCACGTCGGCGTGAAACTGAAGGAAATCCAACCCCCGGGCAGTGAGGGGGGACCTCCCCCTCGCATAGCCCGGGGGTTGGATTACAGTTTTGAGCGATCCCTGCTTTGCAGGGATCGCTCAAAACAAGGTGCCAAAAAGGACGAGCTATCTCGTCCTTGGCACTGCGTGTGCACTTCCAAGGACGAGATACCTCGTCCTTGGCACTTAAAGGGTTAAACGCTTGCGACTGTGTATTTGTATATATATTGTGTTGATATGGTATGTGTTGGTTTAATATTGTGATATTGTGATTTTCTCGCTACGGTCATTATTTTAAAGGCCTTAAAATAAATGTGTATCTATTTTTGATATAACAACTGTTTGGAGTAGTTTGTAAGCGCTCTTGCTTTGTGTGCTCATTGCGGGCTTTCAGTCACCCTCACCCCTCTTGAGACCTAGTCTTGACCGCCGCGATCGCTACCTTGATTGGTCTGGCTCGTCCAGAGGTTACCCTGTTCCAAGTAATTAGGTTGGCCTTCTGAACTTCTGCGCCACCAGGACAGAGTTCAGAAATCCGTCTTAACACATCTCATGCTGTAGGAAGGGTCTCAGGTTTGGAAAAGGAAGGAGTTGGATATCACATTTCATGTTAGAGGTAGGATCTCAGGTTTGGTATTAGAGGCATTGAGATATCACATCTCATGCTATCAGAAGGGTATCAGGATTGGAATGGGAAGGAGTTGGATATCACATCTAATGCTAAAGGGAGGGTCTCAGGTTTGGAATGGGAAGGATTTGGATATCACATCTCATGTTATAGGAAGGACCTTAGGTTTGGTATTAGAAGCATTGAGATATCACATCTCATGCTATAGGAAGGGTCTCGGGATTGGAATGGGAAGGAGTTGGATATCACATCTCATGTTATAGGAAGGATCTCAGGTTTGGTATTAGAAACATTGAGATATAACATCTCATGCTATAGGAAGGGTCTCAGGATTGGAATGGGAAGGAGTTGGATATCACATCTCATGCTATGGGAAGGGTCTCAGGTTTGGTATTAGAAGCATTGTGATATCACATCTCATGCTATAGGAAGGGTTTCAGGTTTGGTAGAAGCATTGAGATATCACATCTCATGCTATAGGAAGAGTCTCAGGTTTGGGAAGGGAAGGATTTGGATTTCACATCTCATGTTATAGGATGGTTCTCATGTTTGGTTTTTGAAGCATTGAGATATCACATCTCATGCTATCGGAAGGGTCTCAGGTTTGGAATGGGAAGGAGTTGGATATCACATCTCATGTTATAGGAAGGGTCTCAGGTTTGGAATGGGAAGGAGTTGGATATGACATCTCTTGTTATAGGGAGGGTCTCAGGATTTGAATGGTAAGGAGTTGGATATCACATCTCATGCTATAGGAAGGGTCTCAGGCTGGAATGGGAAGGAGTTGGATATCACATCTCATGTTATATACAGGAAGGGTCTCAGGATTGGAATGGGAAGGATTTGGATATCACATCTCTTGCTATAGGAAGGGTCTCAGGTTTTTTATTAGAAACATTGAGATATCACATCTCATGCTATAGGAAGGGTTTTAGGATTGGAATGGGAAGTATTTGGATATCACATCTCATGCTAAAGGAAGGGTCTCAGGTCTGGAATGGGAAGGAATTGGATATCACATCTCATGTTATAGGAAGGGTCTCAGGTTTTTTATTAGAAACATTGAGATATCACATCTCATGTTATAGGACGGTTCCCAGGTTTGGTATTAGAAGCATTGAGATATCACATCTCATGGTATAGGAAGGGTCTCAGGGTTGGAATGGGAAGGAGTTGGATATCACATCTCATCCAATAGGAAGGGTCTCAGGTTTGGAATGGGAAGGAATTGGATATCACATCTCATGTTATAGGAAGGATCTCAGGTTTGGTATTAGAAGCATTGAGATATCACATCTCATGCTATAGGAAGGGTATCAGGATTGGAATGTGAAGGATTTGGATATCACATCTCATGCTAAAGGAAGGGTCTCAGGTTTGGTAGAAGCATTGAGATATCACATCTCATGCTATAGGAAGGGTCTCAGGATTTGAATGGCAAGGAGTTGGATATCACATCTCATGCCATAGGAAGGGTCTCAGGTTTGGTATAAGCATTGAGATATCACATCTCTGCTATCGGAAGGTTCTCAGGATTGGATTGGGAAGGAGTTGGATATCCCTTCTCATGCTATAGGAAGTGTCTCAGGTTGGAATGGGAAGGAGTTGAATATCACATCTCATGTTATAGGAAGGGTCTCAGGATTGGAATGGGAAGGATTTGGATATCACATCTCTTGCTATAGGAAGGGTCTCAGGATTGGAATGGGAAGGATTTGGATATTTCCCATTCCAATCCTGAGACCCTTCCTATAACATGAGATGTGATATCCAACTCCTTCCCATTCCAACCTGAGACACTTCCTATAGCATGAGAAGGGATATCCAACTCCTTCCCAATCCAATCCTGAGACCCTTCCGATAGCAGAGATGTGATATCTCAATGCTTATACCAAACCTGAGACCCTTCCTATGGCATGAGATGTGATATCCAACTCCTTGCCATTCAAATCCTGAGACCCTTCCTATAGCATGAAAAGGGATATCCAACTCCTTCCCAATCCAATCCTGAGACCCTTCCGATAGCAGAGACGTGGAATCTCAATGCTTCTACCAAACCTGAGACCCTTCCTTTAGCATGAGATGTGATATCCAAATCCTTCACATTCCAATCCTGAGACCCTTCCTATAGCATGAGATGTGATATCTCAATACTTCTAATACCAAACCTGAGATCCATCCTATAACATGAGATGTGATATCCAACTCCTTCCCTTTCCAAACCTGAGAGCCGTTCTATAGCATGAGATGTGATATCCAGGTCCTTCCCATTCCAATCCTTAGACCCTTCCTACAGCATGCAATATGATATCTCAATGATTCTAATAACAAACCTGAGACCCGTCCTATAGCATGAGATATGATATCCAAGTCCTTCCCATTCCAATCCTGAGACCCTTCCTATAACATGAAATGTGATATCCAACTCCTTCCCATTCCAACCTGAGACCCTTCCTATAGCATGAGATGGGATATCCAACTTCTTCCAAATCCAATACTGATACCCTTCCGATAGCATGAGATGTGATATCCCAATGCTTCTACCAAACCTGAGACCCATACTATGGCATGAGATGTGATATCAAACTCCTTCCCATTCCAATCCTGAGACCCTTCCTATAGCTTGAGGTGTGATATCCAACTCCTTCCAATTCCAATTCTGAGACCCTTCTTATACCATGAGACTTGATATCTCAATGCTTCTAATATTAAACCTGAGACCCGTCCTATAACATGAGATGTGATATCCAAATCCTTCCCCTTCCAAACCTTAGACCCTTCCTTTATCATGAGATGTGATATCCAACTCCTTCCCATTCCAATCCTGAGACCCTTCCGATATCATGAGATTTGTTATCTCAATGCTTCTAATATCAAACTTGAGACCCTCCCTATAGCATGAGATGTGACATCCAAGTCCTTCCCATTCCAATCCTGAGACCCTTCCTATAGCATGAGATGTGATATTTCTATGCTTCTAATACCAAACCTGAGACCCTTCCTATAACATGAGATGGGATATCCAACTCCTTCCCATTCCAATCCTGAGACCTTTCCGATAGCAGAGATGTGATATCTCAATGCTTATACCAAACCTGAGAACCTTCCTATGGCCTGAGATGTCATTTACAACTCCTTCCCATTCCAATCCAACTCCTTCCCATTCCAATCCTGAGACCCTTCCTTTAGCATGAGATGTGATATCTCAATGCTTATACCAAATCTGAGACCCTTCCTATAGCATGAGATGTGATATCCAATTCCTTCCCATTCCAATCCTGAGACCCTTCCTATAGCATGAGATGTGATATCTCAATGCTTATACCAAACCTGAGAGCCTACCTATAACATGAGATGTGATATCCAAGTCCATCCCATTCCAATCCTTAGACCCTTCCTACAGCATGCGATGTGATATCTCAATGATTCTAATACCAAACCAGAGACTCTTCCTATAACATGAGATGGGATATCCAACTCCTTCCCATTCCAATCCTGAGCCGCTTCCGATAGCAGAGATGTGATATCTCAATGCTTATACCAAACCTGAGACCCTTCCTATAACATGAGATGTGATATCCAACTCCTTCCCGTTCCAAACCTGAGACACTAACTATAGCATATGTGATATCCAACTCCTTCCCATTCCAAACATGAGACCCTTCCTATAGCAAGAAAGTAATATCCAACTCCTACCCATTCCAATCCTGAGACCCTTCCTATAGCAAGAGATGTGATATCCAAATCCTTCCCATTCCAATCCTGAGACCCTTCCTATAACATGAGATGTGATATCCAACTCCTTCCCATTCCAATCCTGAGACACTTCCTATAGCATGAGATGTGATATCTCAATGCTTCTAATACCAAACCTGAGACTCTTCCTATAACATGAAATGGGATATCCAACTCCTTCCCATTCCAATCCTGAGACCCTTTTGATAGCAGAGATGTGATATCTCAATGTTTATACCAAACCTGAGACCCTTCCTACGGCATGAGATGTCATATTCAACTCCTTCCCATTCCAATCCTGAGACGCTTCCTATAGCATGAGATTTGATATCCAACTCCTTCCCATTCCAATCCTGAGACCCTTCCTATAGCATGAGATGTGATGTCTCAATGCTTCTAATACCAAACCTGAGATCCTTCCTATAACATGAGATGTGATATCCAACTCCTTCCATTCCAATCCTGAGACCCTTCCTATAGCATGAGATGTGATATCTCAATGCTTATACCAAACCTGAGACCCTTCCTATAGCATGAGATGTGATATCCAACTCCTTCCCATTCCAATCCTGAGACCCTTCCTATAGCATGAGATGTGATATCTCAATGCTTCTAATACCAAACCTGAGATCCTTCCTCTAACATGAAATGTGAGATCCAACTCCTTCCCTTTCCAAACCTAAGAGCCTATCTATAGCATGAGATGTGATATCCAAGTCCTTTACATTCCAACCCTTAGACCCTTCCTACAGCATGCAATATGATATCTCAATGATTCTAATAACAAACCTGAGACCCGTCCTATAACATGAGATGGGATATCCAACTCCTTCCCATTCCAATCCTGAGACACTTCCGATAGCAGAGATGTGATATCTCAATGTTTATACCAAACCTGAGACCCTTCCTATAACATGAGATGTGATATCCAACTCCTTCCCGTTCCAAACCTGACACCCTTCCTTTAGCATGAGATGTGATATCCAGCTCCTTCCCATTCCAATCCTGAGACACTTCCGATAGCATGAGATGTGATATCTCAATGCTTCTAATATCAAAACTGAGACCCTCCCTATAGCATGATATGTGATATCTAAGTCCTTCCCATTCCAATCCTGAGACCCTTCCTATAGCATGAGATGTGATATCTCAATGCTTCTACCAAACCTGAGACCCTTCCTTTAGCATGAGATGTGATATCCAACTCCTTCCCATTCCAATCCTGAAACCCTTCCTATAGCATGAGATGTGATATCTCAATACTTCTAATACCAAACCTGAGATCCTTCCGATAACATGAGATGTGATATCTCAATACTTCTAATACCAAACCTGAGATCCATCCTATAACATGAGATGTGATATCCAACTCCTTCCCTTTCCAAACCTGAGAGCCGTTCTATAGCATGAGATGTAATATCCAGGTCCTTCCCATTCCAATCCTTAACCCTTCCTACAGCATGCAATATGATATCTCAATGATTCTAATAACAAACCTGAGACCCGTCCTATAGCATGAGATATGATATCCAAGTCCTTCCCATTCCAATCCTGAGACCCTTCCTATAACATGAAATGTGATATCCAACTCCTTCCCATTCCAACCTGAGACCCTTCCTATAGCAAGAAAGTAATATCCAACTCCTACCCATTCCAATCCTGAGACCCTTCCTATAGCAAGAGATGTGATATCCAAATCCTTCCCATTCCAATCCTGAGACCCTTCCTATAACATGAGATGTGATATCCAACTCCTTCCCATTCCAACCTGAGACACTTCCTATAGCATGAGAAGGGATATCCAACTCCTTCCCAATCCAATCCTGAGACCCTTCCGATAGCAGAGATGTGATATCTCGATGCTTATACCAAACCTGAGTCCCTTCCTATGGCATGAGATGTGATATCCAACTCCTTGCCATTCAAATCCTGAGACCCTTCCTATAGCATGAGAAGGGATATCCAACTCCTTCCCAATCCAATCCTGAGACCCTTCCGATAGCAGCGACGTGATATCTCAATGCTCTACCAAACCTGAGACCCTTCCTTTAGCATGAGATGTGATATCCAAATCCTTCACATTCCAATCCTGAGACCCTTCCTATAGCATGAGATGTGATATCTCAATGCTTCTAATACCAAACCTGAGATCCTTCCTATAACATGAGATGTGATATCCAACTCCTTCCCATTCCAATTCTGAGACCCTTCTTATACCATGAGACTTGATATCTCAATGCTTCTAATATTAAACCTGAGACCCGTCCTATAACATGAGATGTGATATCCAAATCCTTCCCCTTCCAAACCTTAGACCCTTCCTTTATCATGAGATGTGATATCCAACTCCTTCCCATTCCAATCCTGAGACCCTTCCGATATCATGAGATTTGTTATCTCAATGCTTCTAATATCAAACTTGAGACCCTCCCTATAGCATGAGATGTGACATCCAAGTCCTTCCCATTCCAATCCTGAGACCCTTCCTATAGCATGAGATGTGATATCTCTATGCTTCTAATACCAAACCTGAGACCCTTCCTATAACATGAGATGGGATATCCAACTCCTTCCCATTCCAATCCTGAGACCTTTCCGATAGCAGAGATGTGATATCTCAATACTTATACCAAACCTGAGAACCTTCCTATGGCCTGAGATGTCATATACAACTCCTTCCCATTCCAATCCTGAGACCCTTCCTTTAGCATGAGATGTGATATCTCAATGCTTATACCAAATCTGAGACCCTTCCTATAGCATGAGATGTGATATCCAATTCCTTCCCATTCCAATCCTGAGACCCTTCCTATAGCATGAGATGTGATATCTCAATGCTTATACCAAACCTGAGAGCCTACCTATAACATGAGATGTGATATCCAAGTCTATCCCATTCCAATCCTTAGACCCTTCCTACAGCATGCGATGTGATATCTCAATAATTCTAATACCAAACCAGAGACTCTTCCTATAACATGAGATGGGATATCCAACTCCTTCCCATTCCAATCCTGAGCCGCTTCCGATAGCAGAGATGTGATATCTCAATGCTTATACCAAACCTGAGACCCTTCCTATAACATGAGATGTGATATCCAACTCCTTCCCGTTCCAAACCTGAGACACTAACTATAGCATATGTGATATCCAACTCCTTCCCATTCCAAACATGAGACCCTTCCTATAGCAAGAAAGTAATATCCAACTCCTACCCATTCCAATCCTGAGACCCTTCCTATAGCAAGAGATGTGATATCCAAATCCTTCCCATTCCAATCCTGAGACCCTTCCTATAACATGAGATGTGATATCCAACTCCTTCCCATTCCAACCTGAGACACTTCCTATAGCATGAGAAGGGATATCCAACTCCTTCCCAATCCAATCCTGAGACCCTTCCGATAGCAGAGATGTGATATCTCAATGCTTATACCAAACCTGAGACCCTTCCTATGGCATGAGATGTGATATCCAACTCCTTGCCATTCAAATCCTGAGACCCTTCCTATAGCATGAGAAGGGATATCCAACTCCTTCCCAATCCAATCCTGAGACCCTTCCGATAGCAGCGACGTGATATCTCAATGCTTCTACCAAACCTGAGACCCTTCCTTTAGCATGAGATGTGATATCCAAATCCTTCACATTCCAATCCTGAGACCCTTCCTATAGCATGAGATGTGATATCTCAATGCTTCTAATACCAAACCTGAGATCCTTCCTATAACATGAGATGTGATATCCAATTCCTTCCCATTCCAAACCTGAGACCCTTCCTATTGGATGAGATGTGATATCCAACTCCTTCCCATTCCAACCTTGAGACCCTTCCTATAGCATGAGATGTGATGTCTCAATGCTTCTAATACCAAACCTGAGATCCTTCCTATAACATGAGATGTGATATCCAACTCCTTCTATTCCAATCCTGAGACCCGTCCTATAGCATGAGATGTGATATCTCAAGGCTTATACCAAACCTGAGACCCTTCCTATAGCATGAGATGTGATATCCAACTGCTTCCCATTCCAATCCTGAGACCCTTCCTATAGCATGCAATATGATATCTCAATGATTCTAATAACAAACCTGAGACCCGTCCTATAGCATGAGATATGATATCCAAGTCCTTCGCATTCCAATCCTGAGACCCTTCCTATAACATGAAATGTGATATCCAACTCCTTCCCATTCCAACCTGAGACCATTCCTATAGCATGAGATGGGATATCCAACTTCTTCCAAATCCAATACTGATACCCTTCCGATAGCATGAGATGTGATATCCCAATGCTTCTACCAAACCTGAGACCCATACTATGGCATGAGATGTGATATCAAACTCCTTCCCATTCCAATCCTGAGACCCTTCCTATAGCTTGAGGTGTGATATCCAACTCCTTCCCATTCCAATTCTGAGACCCTTCTTATACCATGAGACTTGATATCTCAATGCTTCTAATATTAAACCTGAGACCCGTCCTATAACATGAGATGTGATATCCAAATCCTTCCCCTTCCAAACCTTAGACCCTTCCTTTATCATGAGATGTGATATCCAACTCCTTCCCATTCCAATCCTGAGACCCTTCCGATATCATGAGATTTGTTATCTCAATGCTTCTAATATCAAACTTGAGACCCTCCCTATAGCATGAGATGTGACATCCAAGTCCTTCCCATTCCAATCGTGAGACCCTTCCTATAGCATGAGATGTGATATCTCTATGCTTCTAATACCAAACCTGAGACCCTTAATATAACATGAGATGGGATATCCAACTCCTTCCCATTCCAATCCTGAGACCTTTCCGATAGCAGAGATGTGATATCTCAATGCTTATACCAAACCTGAGAACCTTCCTATGGCCTGAGATGTCATATACAACTCCTTCCCATTCCAATCCTGAGACCCTTCCTTTAGCATGAGATGTGATATCTCAATGCTTATACCAAATCTGAGACCCTTCCTATAGCATGAGATGTGATATCCAATTCCTTCCCATTCCAATCCTGAGACCCTTCCTATAGCATGAGATGTGATATCTCAATGCTTATACCAAACCTGAGAGCCTACCTATAACATGAGATGTGATATCCAAGTCTATCCCATTCCAATCCTTAGACCCTTCCTACAGCATGCGATGTGATATCTCAATAATTCTAATACCAAACCAGAGACTCTTCCTATAACATGAGATGGGATATCCAACTCCTTCCCATTCCAATCCTGAGCCGCTTCCGATAGCAGAGATGTGATATCTCAATGCTTATACCAAACCTGAGACCCTTCCTATAACATGAGATGTGATATCCAACTCCTTCCCGTTCCAAACCTGAGACACTAACTATAGCATATGTGATATCCAACTCCTTCCCATTCCAAACATGAGACCCTTCCTATAGCAAGAAAGTAATATCCAACTCCTACCCATTCCAATCCTGAGACCCTTCCTATAGCAAGAGATGTGATATCCAAATCCTTCCCATTCCAATCCTGAGACCCTTCCTATAACATGAGATGTGATATCCAACTCCTTCCCATTCCAACCTGAGACACTTCCTATAGCATGAGAAGGGATATCCAACTCCTTCCCAATCCAATCCTGAGACCCTTCCGATAGCAGAGATGTGATATCTCGATGCTTATACCAAACCTGAGTCCCTTCCTATGGCATGAGATGTGATATCCAACTCCTTGCCATTCAAATCCTGAGACCCTTCCTATAGCATGAGAAGGGATATCCAACTCCTTCCCAATCCAATCCTGAGACCCTTCCGATAGCAGCGACGTGATATCTCAATGCTCTACCAAACCTGAGACCCTTCCTTTAGCATGAGATGTGATATCCAAATCCTTCACATTCCAATCCTGAGACCCTTCCTATAGCATGAGATGTGATATCTCAATGCTTCTAATACCAAACCTGAGATCCTTCCTATAACATGAGATGTGATATCCAATTCCTTCCCATTCCAAACCTGAGACCCTTCCTATTGGATGAGATGTGATATCCAACTCCTTCCCATTCCAACCTTGAGACCCTTCCTATTGCATGAGATGTGATGTCTCAATGCTTCTAATACCAAACCTGAGATCCTTCCTATAACATGAGATGTGATATCCAACTCCTTCCATTCCAATCCTGAGACCCGTCCTATAGCATGAGATGTGATATCTCAAGGCTTATACCAAACCTGAGACCCTTCCTATAGCATGAGATGTGATATCCAACTGCTTCCCATTCCAATCCTGAGACCCTTCCTATAGCATGAGATGTGATATCTCAATGCTTCTAATACCAAACCTGAGATCCTTCCTCTAACATGAAATGTGATATCCAACTCCTTCCCTTTCCAAACCTAAGAGCCTATCTATAGCATGAGATGTGATATCCAAGTCCTTCACATTCCAACCCTTAGACCCTTCCTACAGCATGCAATATGATATCTCAATGATTCTAATAACAAACCTGAGACCCGTCCTATAACATGAGATGGGATATCCAACTCCTTCCCATTCCAATCCTGAGACACTTCCGATAGCAGAGATGTGATATCTCAATGCTTATACCAAACCTGAGACCCTTCCTATAACATGAGATGTGATATCCAAATCCTTCCCGTTCCAAACCTGAGACCCTTCCTTTAGCATGAGATGTGATATCCAGCTCCTTCCCATTCCAATCCTGAGACACTTCCGATAGCATGAGATGTGATATCTCAATGCTTCTAATATCAAAACTGAGACCCTCCCTATAGCATGATATGTGATATCTAAGTCCTTCCCATTCCAATCCTGAGACCCTCCCTATAGCATGAGATGTGATATCCAACTCCTTCCCATTCCAATCCTGAGACCCTTCCTATAGCATGAGATATGATATCTCAATACTTCTAATACCAAACGTGAGATCCTTCCGATAACATGAGATGTGATATCCAAATCCTTCCCCTTCCAAACCTGAGACCCTCCCTTTAGCATGAAATGTGATATCCAACTCCTTCCTATTCCAATCCTGAGACTCTTCTGATAGCATGAGATGTGATATCTCAATGCTTCTAATACCAAACCTGAGATCCTTCCGATAGCATGAGATGTGATATCTCAATGCTTCTAATACCAAACCTGAGATCCTTCCTATAACATGAGATGTGATATCCAAATCCTTCCCCTTCCAAACCTGAGACCCTCCCTTTAGCATGAGATGTGATATCTAACTCCTTCCCATTCCATTCCTGAGACCCTTCTGATAGCATGAGATGTGATATCTCAATGCCTCTAATACCAAACCTGAGATCCTACCTCTAACATGAAATGAGATATCCAACTCTTTCCCTTTCCAAACCTGAGAGCCTTCCTATAGCATGAGATGTGATATCCAAGTCCTTCCCATTCCAATACTGAGACCCTTCCTATAGCTTGAGATGTGATATCCAACTCCTTCCCATTCCAATTCTGAGACCCTTCCTATAGCATGAGATGTGATATCTCAATGCTTATACCAAACCTGAGAGCCTACCTATAACATGAGATGTGATATCCAAGTCCATCCCATTCCAATCCTTAGACCCTTCCTACAGCATGCGATGTGATATCTCAATGATTCTAATACCAAACCAGAGACTCTTCCTATAACATGAGATGGGATATCCAACTCCTTCCCATTCCAATTCTGAGACCCTTCCTATACTATGAGACTTGATATCTCAATGCTTCTAATACCAAACCTGAGACCCGTAATATAACATGAGATGTGATATCCAAATCCTTCCCCTTCCAAACCTTAGACCCTTCCTTTATCATGAGATGTGATATCCAACTCCTTCCCATTCCAATCCTGAGACCCTTCCAATATCATGAGATGTGATATCTCAAAGCTTCTAATATCAAACTTGAGACCCTCCCTATAGCATGAGATGTGATATCCAAGTCCTTCCCATTCCAATCCTGAGACCCTTCCTATAGCATGAGATGTGATATCTCAATGCTTCTAATACCAAACCTGAGACCCTTCCTATAACATGAGATGGGAATATCCAACTCCTTCCCATTCCAATCTTGAGACCCTTCCGATAGCAGAGATGTGATATCTCAATGCTTATACCAAACCTGAGATCCTTCCTATAACATGAGATGTGATATCCAACTCCTTCCCATTCCAATCCTGAGACACTTCCTATAGCATGAGATGTGATATCTCACTGCTTATACCAAACCTGAGACCCTTCCCATAGCAGGAGATGTGATATCCAACTCCTTCCCATTCCAATCCTCAGACCCTTCCTATAGCATGAGATGTGATATCTCAATGCTTCTAATGTCAAACTTGAGACCCTACCTATAGCATGAGATGTGATATCCAAGTCCTTCCCATTCCAATCCTGAGACACTTCCTATAGCATGAGATGTGATATCTCAATGCTTCTAATACCAAACTTGAGACTCTTCCTATAACATGAGATGGGATATGCAACTCCTTCCCATTCCAATCCTGAGACCCTTTTGATAGCAGAGATGTGATATCTCAATGTTTATACCAAACCTGAGACCCTTCCTACGGCATGAGATGTCATATTCAACTCCTTCCAATTCCAATCCTGAGACCCTTCCTATAGCATGAGATTTGATATCCAACTCCTTCCCATTCCAATCCTGAGACCCTTCCTATAGCATGAGATGTGATGTCTCAATGCTTCTAATACCAAACCTGAGATCCTTCCTATAACATGAGATCTGATATCCAACTCCTTCCATTCCAATCCTGAGACCCTTCCTATAGCATGAGATGTGATATCTCAATGCTTATACCAAACCTGAGACCCTTCCTATAGCATGAGATGTGATATCCAACTCCTTCCCATTCCAATCCTGAGACCCTTCCTATAGCATGAGATGTGATATCTCAATGCTTCTAATACCAAACCTGAGATCCTTCCTCTAACATGAAATGTGAGATCCAACTCCTTCCCTTTCCAAACCTAAGAGCCTATCTATAGCATGAGATGTGATATCCAAGTCCTTCACATTCCAACCCTTAGACCCTTCCTACAGCATGCAATATGATATCTCAATGATTCCAATAACAAACCTGAGACCCGTCCTATAACATGAGATGGGATATCCAACTCCTTCCCATTCCAATCCTGAGACACTTCCGATAGCAGAGATGTGATATCTCAATGTTTATACCAAACCTGAGACCCTTCCTATAACATGAGATGTGATATCCAACTCCTTCCCGTTCCAAACCTGAGACCCTTCCTTTAGCATGAGATGTGATATCCAGCTCCTTCCCATTCCAATCCTGAGACACTTCCGATAGCATGAGATGTGATATCTCAATGCTTCTAATATCAAAACTGAGACCCTCCCTATAGCATGATATGTGATATCTAAGTCCTTCCCATTCCAATCCTGAGACCCTTCCTATAGCATGAGATGTGATATCTCAATGCTTCTACCAAACCTGAGACCCTTCCTTTAGCATGAGATGTGATATCCAACTCCTTCCCATTCCAATCCTGAGACCCTTCCTATAGCATGAGATGTGATATCTCAATACTTCTAATACCAAACCTGAGATCCTTCCGATAACATGAGATGTGATATCTCAATACTTCTAATACCAAACCTGAGATCCATCCTATAACATGAGATGTGATATCCAACTCCTTCCCTTTCCAAACCTGAGAGCCGTTCTATAGCATGAGATGTGATAACCAGGTCCTTCCCATTCCAATCCTTAGACCCTTCCTACAGCATGCAATATGATATCTCAATGATTCTAATAACAAACCTGAGACCCGTCCTATAGCATGAGATATGATATCCAAGTCCTTCCCATTCCAATCCTGAGACCCTTCCTATAACACGAAATGTGATATCCAACTCCTTCCCATTCCAACCTGAGACCCTTCCTATAGCATGAGATGGGATATCCAACTTCTTCCAAATCCAATACTGATACCCTTCCGATAGCATGAGATGTGATATCCCAATGCTTCTACCAAACCTGAGACCCATACTATGGCATGAGATGTGATATCAAACTCCTTCCCATTCCAATCCTGAGACCCTTCCTATAGCTTGAGGTGTGATATCCAACTCCTTCCCATTCCAATTCTGAGACCCTTCTTATACCATGAGACTTGATATCTCAATGCTTCTAATATTAAACCTGAGACCCGTCCTATAACATGAGATGTGATATCCAAATCCTTCCCCTTCCAAACCTTAGACCCTTCCTTTATCATGAGATGTGATATCCAACTCCTTCCCATTCCAATCCTGAGACCCTTCCGATATCATGAGATTTGTTATCTCAATGCTTCTAATATCAAACTTGAGACCCTACCTATAGCATGAGATGTGACATCCAAGTCCTTCCCATTCCAATCCTGAGACCCTTCCTATAGCATGAGATGTGATATCTCTATGCTTCTAATACCAAACCTGAGACCCTTCCTATAACATGAGATGGGATATCCAACTCCTTCCCATTCCAATCCTGAGACCTTTCCGATAGCAGAGATGTGATATCTCAATGCTTATACCAAAACTGAGAACCTTCCTATGGCCTGAGATGTCATATACAACTCCTTCCCATTCCAATCCTGAGACCCTTCCTTTAGCATGAGATGTGATATCTCAATGCTTATACCAAATCTGAGACCCTTCCTATAGCATGAGATGTGATATCCAATTCCTTCCCATTCCAATCCTGTGACCCTTCCTATAGCATGAGATGTGATATCTCAATGCTTATAGCAAACCTGAGAGCCTACCTATAACATGAGATGTGATATCCAAGTCCATCCCATTCCAATCCTTAGACCCTTCCTACAGCATGCGATGTGATATCTCAATGATTCTAATACCAAACCAGAGACTCTTCCTATAACATGAGATGGGATATCCAACTCCTTCCCATTCCAATCCTGAGCCGCTTCCGATAGCAGAGATGTGATATCTCAATGCTTATACCAAACCTGAGACCCTTCCTATAACATGAGATGTGATATCCAACTCCTTCCCGTTCCAAACCTGAGACACTAACTATAGCATATGTGATATCCAACTCCTTCCCATTCCAAACATGAGACCCTTCCTATAGCAAGAAAGTAATATCCAACTCCTACCCATTCCAATCCTGAGACCCTTCCTATAGCAAGAGATGTGATATCCAAATCCTTCCCATTCCAATCCTGAGACCCTTCCTATAACATGAGATGTGATATCCAACTCCTTCCCATTCCAACCTGAGACACTTCCTATAGCATGAGAAGGGATATCCAACTCATTCCCAATCCAATCCTGAGACCCTTCCTATAGCAGAGATGTGATATCTCAATGCTTATACCAAACCTGAGACCCTTCCTATGGCATGAGATGTGATATCCAACTCCTTGCCATTCAAATCCTGAGACCCTTCCTATAGCATGAGAAGGGATATCCAACTCCTTCCCAATCCAATCCTGAGACCCTTCCGATAGCAGCGACGTGATATCTCAATGCTTCTACCAAACCTGAGACCCTTCCTTTAGCATGAGATGTGATATCCAAATCCTTCACATTCCAATCCTGAGACCCTTCCTATAGCATGAGATGTGATATCTCAATGCTTCTAATACCAAACCTGAGATCCTTCCTATAACATGAGATGTGATATCCAATTCCTTCCCATTCCAAACCTGAGACCCTTCCTATTGGATGAGATGTGATATCCAACTCCTTCCCATTCCAACCCTGAGACCCTTCCTATAGCATGAGATGTGATGTCTCAATGCTTCTAATACCAAACCTGAGATCCTTCCTATAACATGAGATGTGATATCCAACTCCTTCCATTCCAATCCTGAGACCCGACCTATAGCATGAGATGTGATATCTCAATGCTTATACCAAACCTGAGACCCTTCCTATAGCATGAGATGTGATATCCAACTGCTTCCCATTCCAATCCTGAGACCCTTCCTATAGCATGAGATGTGATATCTCAATGCTTCTAATACCAAACCTGAGATCCTTCCTCTAACATGAAATGTGATATCCAACTCCTTCCCTTTCCAAACCTAAGAGCCTATCTATAGCATGAGATGTGATATCCAAGTCCTTCACATTCCAACCCTTAGACCCTTCCTACAGCATGCAATATGATATCTCAATGATTCTAATAACAAACCTGAGACCCGTCCTATAACATGAGATGGGATATCCAACTCCTTCCCATTCCAATCCTGAGACACTTCCGATAGCAGAGATGTGATATCTCAATGCTTATACCAAACCTGAGACCCTTCCTATAACATGAGATGTGATATCCAAATCCTTCCCGTTCCAAACCTGAGACCCTTCCTTTAGCATGAGATGTGATATCCAGCTCCTTCCCATTCCAATCCTGAGACACTTCCGATAGCATGAGATGTGATATCTCAATGCTTCTAATATCAAAACTGAGACCCTCCCTATAGCATGATATGTGATATCTAAGTCCTTCCCATTCCAATCCTGAGACCCTCCCTATAGCATGAGATGTGATATCCAACTCCTTCCCATTCCAATCCTGAGAACCTTCCTATAGCATGAGATGTGATATCTCAATGCTTCTACCAAACCTGAGACCCTTCCTTTAGCATGAGATGTGATATCCAACTCCTTCCCATTCCAATCCTGAGACCCTTCCTATAGCATGAGATGTGATATCCAACTCCTTCCCATTCCAATCCTGAGACCCTTCCTATAGCATGAGATGTGATATCTCAATGCTTCTAATACCAAACCTGAGACCCTTCCTATAACATGAGATGGGAATATCCAACTCCTTCCCATTCCAATCTTGAGACCCTTCCGATAGCAGAGATGTGATATCTCAATGCTTATACCAAACCTGAGATCCTTCCTATAACATGAGATGTGATATCCAACTCCTTCCCATTCCAATCCTGAGACACTTCCTATAGCATGAGATGTGATATCTCACTGCTTATACCAAACCTGAGACCCTCCCTATAGCATGATATGTGATATCTAAGTCCTTCCCATTCCAATCCTGAGACCCTCCCTATAGCATGAGATGTGATATCCAACTCCTTCCCATTCCAATCCTGAGAACCTTCCTATAGCATGAGATGTGATATCTCAATGCTTCTACCAAACCTGAGACCCTTCCTTTAGCATGAGATGTGATATCCAACTCCTTCCCATTCCAATCCTGAGACCCTTCCTATAGCATGAGATGTGATATCCAACTCCTTCCCATTCCAATCCTGAGACCCTTCCTATAGCATGAGATGTGATATCTCAATGCTTCTAATACCAAACCTGAGACCCTTCCTATAACATGAGATGGGAATATCCAACTCCTTCCCATTCCAATCTTGAGACCCTTCCGATAGCAGAGATGTGATATCTCAATGCTTATACCAAACCTGAGATCCTTCCTATAACATGAGATGTGATATCCAACTCCTTCCCATTCCAATCCTGAGACACTTCCTATAGCATGAGATGTGATATCTCACTGCTTATACCAAACCTGAGACCCTTCCCATAGCAGGAGATGTGATATCCAACTCATTCCCATTCCAATCCTCAGACCCTTCCTATAGCATGAGATGTGATATCTCAATGCTTCTAATGTCAAACTTGAGACCCTACCTATAGCATGAGATGTGATATCCAAGTCCTTCCCATTCCAATCCTGAGACACTTCCTATAGCATGAGATGTGATATCTCAATGCTTCTAATACCAAACCTGAGACTCTTCCTAAAACATGAGATGGGATATCCAACTCCTTCCCATTCCAATCCTGAGACCCTTTTGATAGCAGACATGTGATATCTCAATGTTTATACCAAACCTGAGACCCTTCCTACGGCATGAGATGTCATATTCAACTCCTTCCCATTCCAATCCTGAGACCCTTCCTATAGCATGAGATTTGATATCCAACTCCTTCCCATTCCAATCCTGAGACCCTTCCTATAGCATGAGATGTGATGTCTCAATGCTTCTAATACCAAACCTGAGATCCTTCCTATAACATGAGATGTGATATCCAACTCCTTCCATTCCAATCCTGAGACCCTTCCTATAGCATGAGATGTGATATCTCATTGCTTATACCAAACCTGAGACCCTTCCTATAGCATGAGATGTGATATCCAACTCCTTCACATTCCAATCATGAGACCCTTCCTATAGCATGAGATGTGATATCTCAATGCTTCTAATACCAAACCTGAGATCCTTCCTCTAACATGAAATGTGAGATCCAACTCCTTCCCTTTCCAAACCTAAGATCCTATCTATAGCATGAGATGTGATATCCAAGTCCTTCACATTCCAACCCTTAGACCCTTCCTACAGCATGCAATATGATATCTCAATGATTCTAATAACAAACCTGAGACCCGTCCTATAACATGAGATGGGATATCCAACTCCTTCCCATTCCAATCCTGAGACACTTCCGATAGCAGAGATGTGATATCTCAATGTTTATACCAAACCTGAGACCCTTCCTATAACATGAGATGTGATATCCAACTCCTTCCCGTTCCAAACCTGAGACCCTTCCTTTAGCATGAGATGTGATATCCAGCTCCTTCCCATTCCAATCCTGAGACACTTCCGATAGCATGAGATGTGATATCTCAATGCTTCTAATATCAAAACTGAGACCCTCCCTATAGCATGATATGTGATATCTAAGTCCTTCCCATTCCAATCCTGAGACCCTTCCTATAGCATGAGATGTGATATCTCAATGCTTCTACCAAACCTGAGACCCTTCCTTTAGCATGAGATGTGATATCCAAATCCTTCACATTCCAATCCTGAGACCCTTCCTATAGCATGAGATGTGATATCTCAATGCTTCTAATACCAAACCTGAGATCCTTCCTATAACATGAGATGTGATATCCAATTCCTTCCCATTCCAAACCTGAGACCCTTCCTATTGGATGAGATGTGATATCCAACTCCTTCCCATTCCAACCCTGAGACCCTTCCTATAGCATGAGATGTGATGTCTCAATGCTTCTAATACCAAACCTGAGATCCTTCCTATAACATGAGATGTGATATCCAACTCCTTCCATTCCAATCCTGAGACCCGACCTATAGCATGAGATGTGATATCTCAATGCTTATACCAAACCTGAGACCCTTCCTATAGCATGAGATGTGATATCCAACTGCTTCCCATTCCAATCCTGAGACCCTTCCTATAGCATGAGATGTGATATCTCAATGCTTCTAATACCAAACCTGAGATCCTTCCTCTAACATGAAATGTGATATCCAACTCCTTCCCTTTCCAAACCTAAGAGCCTATCTATAGCATGAGATGTGATATCCAAGTCCTTCACATTCCAACCCTTAGACCCTTCCTACAGCATGCAATATGATATCTCAATGATTCTAATAACAAACCTGAGACCCGTCCTATAACATGAGATGGGATATCCAACTCCTTCCCATTCCAATCCTGAGACACTTCCGATAGCAGAGATGTGATATCTCAATGCTTATACCAAACCTGAGACCCTTCCTATAACATGAGATGTGATATCCAAATCCTTCCCGTTCCAAACCTGAGACCCTTCCTTTAGCATGAGATGTGATATCCAGCTCCTTCCCATTCCAATCCTGAGACACTTCCGATAGCATGAGATGTGATATCTCAATGCTTCTAATATCAAAACTGAGACCCTCCCTATAGCATGATATGTGATATCTAAGTCCTTCCCATTCCAATCCTGAGACCCTCCCTATAGCATGAGATGTGATATCCAACTCCTTCCCATTCCAATCCTGAGAACCTTCCTATAGCATGAGATGTGATATCTCAATGCTTCTACCAAACCTGAGACCCTTCCTTTAGCATGAGATGTGATATCCAACTCCTTCCCATTCCAATCCTGAGACCCTTCCTATAGCATGAGATGTGATATCCAACTCCTTCCCATTCCAATCCTGAGACCCTTCCTATAGCATGAGATGTGATATCTCAATGCTTCTAATACCAAACCTGAGACCCTTCCTATAACATGAGATGGGAATATCCAACTCCTTCCCATTCCAATCTTGAGACCCTTCCGATAGCAGAGATGTGATATCTCAATGCTTATACCAAACCTGAGATCCTTCCTATAACATGAGATGTGATATCCAACTCCTTCCCATTCCAATCCTGAGACACTTCCTATAGCATGAGATGTGATATCTCACTGCTTATACCAAACCTGAGACCCTTCCCATAGCAGGAGATGTGATATCCAACTCATTCCCATTCCAATCCTCAGACCCTTCCTATAGCATGAGATGTGATATCTCAATGCTTCTAATGTCAAACTTGAGACCCTACCTATAGCATGAGATGTGATATCCAAGTCCTTCCCATTCCAATCCTGAGACACTTCCTATAGCATGAGATGTGATATCTCAATGCTTCTAATACCAAACCTGAGACTCTTCCTAAAACATGAGATGGGATATCCAACTCCTTCCCATTCCAATCCTGAGACCCTTTTGATAGCAGACATGTGATATCTCAATGTTTATACCAAACCTGAGACCCTTCCTACGGCATGAGATGTCATATTCAACTCCTTCCCATTCCAATCCTGAGACCCTTCCTATAGCATGAGATTTGATATCCAACTCCTTCCCATTCCAATCCTGAGACCCTTCCTATAGCATGAGATGTGATGTCTCAATGCTTCTAATACCAAACCTGAGATCCTTCCTATAACATGAGATGTGATATCCAACTCCTTCCATTCCAATCCTGAGACCCTTCCTATAGCATGAGATGTGATATCTCAATGCTTATACCAAACCTGAGACCCTTCCTATAGCATGAGATGTGATATCCAACTCCTTCCCATTCCAATCATGAGACCCTTCCTATAGCATGAGATGTGATATCTCAATGCTTCTAATACCAAACCTGAGATCCTTCCTCTAACATGAAATGTGAGATCCAACTCCTTCCCTTTCCAAACCTAAGATCCTATCTATAGCATGAGATGTGATATCCAAGTCCTTCACATTCCAACCCTTAGACCCTTCCTACAGCATGCAATATGATATCTCAATGATTCTAATAACAAACCTGAGACCCGTCCTATAACATGAGATGGGATATCCAACTCCTTCCCATTCCAATCCTGAGACACTTCCGATAGCAGAGATGTGATATCTCAATGTTTATACCAAACCTGAGACCCTTCCTATAACATGAGATGTGATATCCAACTCCTTCCCGTTCCAAACCTGAGACCCTTCCTTTAGCATGAGATGTGATATCCAGCTCCTTCCCATTCCAATCCTGAGACACTTCCGATAGCATGAGATGTGATATCTCAATGCTTCTAATATCAAAACTGAGACCCTCCCTATAGCATGATATGTGATATCTAAGTCCTTCCCATTCCAATCCTGAGACCCTTCCTATAGCATGAGATGTGATATCTCAATGCTTCTACCAAACCTGAGACCCTTCCTTTAGCATGAGATGTAATATCCAACTCCTTCCCATTCCAATCCTGAGACCCTTCCTATAGCATGAGATGTGATATCTCAATACTTCTAATACCAAACCTGAGATCCATCCTATAACATGAGATGTGATATCCAACTCCTTCCCTTTCCAAACCTGAGAGCCGTTCTATAGCATGAGATGTGATATCCAGGTCCTTCCCATTCCAATCCTTAGACCCTTCCTACAGCATGCAATATGATATCTCAATGATTCTAATAACAAACCTGAGACCCGTCCTATAGCATGAGATATGATATCCAAGTCCTTCCCATTCCAATCCTGAGACCCTTCCTATAACATGAAATGTGATATCCAACTCCTTCCCATTCCAACCTGAGACCCTTCCTATAGCATGAGATGGGATATCCAACTTCTTCCAAATCCAATACTGATACCCTTCCGATAGCATGAGATGTGATATCCCAATGCTTCTACCAAACCTGAGACCCATACTATGGCATGAGATGTGATATCAAACTCCTTCCCATTCCAATCCTGAGACCCTTCCTATAGCTTGAGGTGTGATATCCAACTCCTTCCAATTCCAATTCTGAGACCCTTCTTATACCATGAGACTTGATATCTCAATGCTTCTAATATTAAACCTGAGACCCGTCCTATAACATGAGATGTGATATCCAAATCCTTCCCCTTCCAAACCTTAGACCCTTCCTTTATCATGAGATGTGATATCCAACTCCTTCCCATTCCAATCCTGAGACCCTTCCGATATCATGAGATTTGTTATCTCAATGCTTCTAATATCAAACTTGAGACCCTCCCTATAGCATGAGATGTGACATCCAAGTCCTTCCCATTCCAATCGTGAGACCCTTCCTATAGCATGAGATGTGATATCTCTATGCTTCTAATACCAAACCTGAGACCCTTAATATAACATGAGATGGGATATCCAACTCCTTCCCATTCCAATCCTGAGACCTTTCCGATAGCAGAGATGTGATATCTCAATGCTTATACCAAACCTGAGAACCTTCCTATGGCCTGAGATGTCATATACAACTCCTTCCCATTCCAATCCTGAGACCCTTCCTTTAGCATGAGATGTGATATCTCAATGCTTATACCAAATCTGAGACCCTTCCTATAGCATGAGATGTGATATCCAATTCCTTCCCATTCCAATCCTGAGACCCTTCCTATAGCATGAGATGTGATATCTCAATGCTTATACCAAACCTGAGAGCCTACCTATAACATGAGATGTGATATCCAAGTCTATACCATTCCAATCCTTAGACCCTTCCTACAGCATGCGATGTGATATCTCAATAATTCTAATACCAAACCAGAGACTCTTCCTATAACATGAGATGGGATATCCAACTCCTTCCCATTCCAATCCTGAGCCGCTTCCGATAGCAGAGATGTGATATCTCAATGCTTATACCAAACCTGAGACCCTTCCTATAACATGAGATGTGATATCCAACTCCTTCCCGTTCCAAACCTGAGACACTAACTATAGCATATGTGATATCCAACTCCTTCCCATTCCAAACATGAGACCCTTCCTATAGCAAGAAAGTAATATCCAACTCCTACCCATTCCAATCCTGAGACCCTTCCTATAGCAAGAGATGTGATATCCAAATCCTTCCCATTCCAATCCTGAGACCCTTCCTATAACATGAGATGTGATATCCAACTCCTTCCCATTCCAACCTGAGACCCTTCCGATAGCAGAGATGTGATATCTCGATGCTTATACCAAACCTGAGACCCTTCCTATAACATGAGATGTGATATCCAACTCCTTCCCGTTCCAAACCTGAGACACTAACTATAGCATATGTGATATCCAACTCCTTCCCATTCCAAACATGAGACCCTTCCTATAGCAAGAAAGTAATATCCAACTCCTACCCATTCCAATCCTGAGACCCTTCCTATAGCAAGAGATGTGATATCCAAATCCTTCCCATTCCAATCCTGAGACCCTTCCTATAACATGAGATGTGATATCCAACTCCTTCCCATTCCAACCTGAGACCCTTCCGATAGCAGAGATGTGATATCTCGATGCTTATACCAAACCTGAGTCCCTTCCTATGGCATGAGATGTGATATCCAACTCCTTGCCATTCAAATCCTGAGACCCTTCCTATAGCATGAGAAGGGATATCCAACTCCTTCCCAATCCAATCCTGAGACCCTTCCGATAGCAGCGACGTGATATCTCAATGCTCTACCAAACCTGAGACCCTTCCTTTAGCATGAGATGTGATATCCAAATCCTTCACATTCCAATCCTGAGACCCTTCCTATAGCATGAGATGTGATATCTCAATGCTTCTAATACCAAACCTGAGATCCTTCCTATAACATGAGATGTGATATCCAATTCCTTCCCATTCCAAACCTGAGACCCTTCCTATTGGATGAGATGTGATATCCAACTCCTTCCCATTCCAACCTTGAGACCCTTCCTATAGCATGAGATGTGATGTCTCAATGCTTCTAATACCAAACCTGAGATCCTTCCTATAACATGAGATGTGATATCCAACTCCTTCCATTCCAATCCTGAGACCCGTCCTATAGCATGAGATGTGATATCTCAAGGCTTATACCAAACCTGAGACCCTTCCTATAGCATGAGATGTGATATCCAACTGCTTCCCATTCCAATCCTGAGACCCTTCCTATAGCATGAGATGTGATATCTCAATGCTTCTAATACCAAACCTGAGATCCTTCCTCTAACATGAAATGTGATATCCAACTCCTTCCCTTTCCAAACCTAAGAGCCTATCTATAGCATGAGATGTGATATCCAAGTCCTTCACATTCCAACCCTTAGACCCTTCCTACAGCATGCAATATGATATCTCAATGATTCTAATAACAAACCTGAGACCCGTCCTATAACATGAGATGGGATATCCAACTCCTTCCCATTCCAATCCTGAGACACTTCCGATAGCAGAGATGTGATATCTCAATGCTTATACCAAACCTGAGACCCTTCCTATAACATGAGATGTGATATCCAAATCCTTCCCGTTCCAAACCTGAGACCCTTCCTTTAGCATGAGATGTGATATCCAGCTCCTTCCCATTCCAATCCTGAGACACTTCCGATAGCATGAGATGTGATATCTCAATGCTTCTAATATCAAAACTGAGACCCTCCCTATAGCATGATATGTGATATCTAAGTCCTTCCCATTCCAATCCTGAGACCCTCCCTATAGCATGAGATGTGATATCCAACTCCTTCCCATTCCAATCCTGAGACCCTTCCTATAGCATGAGATATGATATCTCAATACTTCTAATACCAAACGTGAGATCCTTCCGATAACATGAGATGTGATATCCAAATCCTTCCCCTTCCAAACCTGAGACCCTCCCTTTAGCATGAAATGTGATATCCAACTCCTTCCTATTCCAATCCTGAGACTCTTCTGATAGCATGAGATGTGATATCTCAATGCTTCTAATACCAAACCTGAGATCCTTCCGATAGCATGAGATGTGATATCTCAATGCTTCTAATACCAAACCTGAGATCCTTCCTATAACATGAGATGTGATATCCAAATCCTTCCCCTTCCAAACCTGAGACCCTCCCTTTAGCATGAGATGTGATATCTAACTCCTTCCCATTCCATTCCTGAGACCCTTCTGATAGCATGAGATGTGATATCTCAATGCCTCTAATACCAAACCTGAGATCCTACCTCTAACATGAAATGAGATATCCAACTCTTTCCCCTTCCAAACCTGAGAGCCTTCCTATAGCATGAGATGTGATATCCAAGTCCTTCCCATTCCAATACTGAGACCCTTCCTATAGCTTGAGATGTGATATCCAACTCCTTCCCATTCCAATTCTGAGACCCTTCCTATAGCATGAGATGTGATATCTCAATGCTTATACCAAACCTGAGAGCCTACCTATAACATGAGATGTGATATCCAAGTCCATCCCATTCCAATCCTTAGACCCTTCCTACAGCATGCGATGTGATATCTCAATGATTCTAATACCAAACCAGAGACTCTTCCTATAACATGAGATGGGATATCCAACTCCTTCCCATTCCAATTCTGAGACCCTTCCTATACTATGAGACTTGATATCTCAATGCTTCTAATACCAAACCTGAGACCCGTAATATAACATGAGATGTGATATCCAAATCCTTCCCCTTCCAAACCTTAGACCCTTCCTTTATCATGAGATGTGATATCCAACTCCTTCCCATTCCAATCCTGAGACCCTTCCAATATCATGAGATGTGATATCTCAAAGCTTCTAATATCAAACTTGAGACCCTCCCTATAGCATGAGATGTGATATCCAAGTCCTTCCCATTCCAATCCTGAGACCCTTCCTATAGCATGAGATGTGATATCTCAATGCTTCTAATACCAAACCTGAGACCCTTCCTATAACATGAGATGAGAATATCCAACTCCTTCCCATTCCAATCTTGAGACCCTTCCGATAGCAGAGATGTGATATCTCAATGCTTATACCAAACCTGAGATCCTTCCTATAACATGAGATGTGATATCCAACTCCTTCCCATTCCAATCCTGAGACACTTCCTATAGCATGAGATGTGATATCTCACTGCTTATACCAAACCTGAGACCCTTCCCATAGCAGGAGATGTGATATCCAACTCCTTCCCATTCCAATCCTCAGACCCTTCCTATAGCATGAGATGTGATATCTCAATGCTTCTAATGTCAAACTTGAGACCCTACCTATAGCATGAGATGTGATATCCAAGTCCTTCCCATTCCAATCCTGAGACACTTCCTATAGCATGAGATGTGATATCTCAATGCTTCTAATACCAAACTTGAGACTCTTCCTATAACATGAGATGGGATATCCAACTCCTTCCCATTCCAATCCTGAGACCCTTTTGATAGCAGAGATGTGATATCTCAATGTTTATACCAAACCTGAGACCCTTCCTACGGCATGAGATGTCATATTCAACTCCTTCCCATTCCAATCCTGAGACCCTTCCTATAGCATGAGATTTGATATCCAACTCCTTCCCATTCCAATCCTGAGACCCTTCCTATAGCATGAGATGTGATGTCTCAATGCTTCTAATACCAAACCTGAGATCCTTCCTATAACATGAGATCTGATATCCAACTCCTTCCATTCCAATCCTGAGACCCTTCCTATAGCATGAGATGTGATATCTCAATGCTTATACCAAACCTGAGACCCTTCCTATAGCATGAGATGTGATATCCAACTCCTTCCCATTCCAATCCTGAGACCCTTCCTATAGCATGAGATGTGATATCTCAATGCTTCTAATACCAAACCTGAGATCCTTCCTCTAACATGAAATGTGAGATCCAACTCCTTCCCTTTCCAAACCTAAGAGCCTATCTATAGCATGAGATGTGATATCCAAGTCCTTCACATTCCAACCCTTAGACCCTTCCTACAGCATGCAATATGATATCTCAATGATTCCAATAACAAACCTGAGACCCGTCCTATAACATGAGATGGGATATCCAACTCCTTCCCATTCCAATCCTGAGACACTTCCGATAGCAGAGATGTGATATCTCAATGTTTATACCAAACCTGAGACCCTTCCTATAACATGAGATGTGATATCCAACTCCTTCCCGTTCCAAACCTGAGACCCTTCCTTTAGCATGAGATGTGATATCCAGCTCCTTCCCATTCCAATCCTGAGACACTTCCGATAGCATGAGATGTGATATCTCAATGCTTCTAATATCAAAACTGAGACCCTCCCTATAGCATGATATGTGATATCTAAGTCCTTCCCATTCCAATCCTGAGACCCTTCCTATAGCATGAGATGTGATATCTCAATGCTTCTACCAAACCTGAGACCCTTCCTTTAGCATGAGATGTGATATCCAACTCCTTCCCATTCCAATCCTGAGACCCTTCCTATAGCATGAGATGTGATATCTCAATACTTCTAATACCAAACCTGAGATCCTTCCGATAACATGAGATGTGATATCTCAATACTTCTAATACCAAACCTGAGATCCATCCTATAACATGAGATGTGATATCCAACTCCTTCCCTTTCCAAACCTGAGAGCCGTTCTATAGCATGAGATGTGATAACCAGGTCCTTCCCATTCCAATCCTTAGACCCTTCCTACAGCATGCAATATGATATCTCAATGATTCTAATAACAAACCTGAGACCCGTCCTATAGCATGAGATATGATATCCAAGTCCTTCCCATTCCAATCCTGAGACCCTTCCTATAACACGAAATGTGATATCCAACTCCTTCCCATTCCAACCTGAGACCCTTCCTATAGCATGAGATGGGATATCCAACTTCTTCCAAATCCAATACTGATACCCTTCCGATAGCATGAGATGTGATATCCCAATGCTTCTACCAAACCTGAGACCCATACTATGGCATGAGATGTGATATCAAACTCCTTCCCATTCCAATCCTGAGACCCTTCCTATAGCTTGAGGTGTGATATCCAACTCCTTCCCATTCCAATTCTGAGACCCTTCTTATACCATGAGACTTGATATCTCAATGCTTCTAATATTAAACCTGAGACCCGTCCTATAACATGAGATGTGATATCCAAATCCTTCCCCTTCCAAACCTTAGACCCTTCCTTTATCATGAGATGTGATATCCAACTCCTTCCCATTCCAATCCTGAGACCCTTCCGATATCATGAGATTTGTTATCTCAATGCTTCTAATATCAAACTTGAGACCCTACCTATAGCATGAGATGTGACATCCAAGTCCTTCCCATTCCAATCCTGAGACCCTTCCTATAGCATGAGATGTGATATCTCTATGCTTCTAATACCAAACCTGAGACCCTTCCTATAACATGAGATGGGATATCCAACTCCTTCCCATTCCAATCCTGAGACCTTTCCGATAGCAGAGATGTGATATCTCAATGCTTATACCAAAACTGAGAACCTTCCTATGGCCTGAGATGTCATATACAACTCCTTCCCATTCCAATCCTGAGACCCTTCCTTTAGCATGAGATGTGATATCTCAATGCTTATACCAAATCTGAGACCCTTCCTATAGCATGAGATGTGATATCCAATTCCTTCCCATTCCAATCCTGTGACCCTTCCTATAGCATGAGATGTGATATCTCAATGCTTATAGCAAACCTGAGAGCCTACCTATAACATGAGATGTGATATCCAAGTCCATCCCATTCCAATCCTTAGACCCTTCCTACAGCATGCGATGTGATATCTCAATGATTCTAATACCAAACCAGAGACTCTTCCTATAACATGAGATGGGATATCCAACTCCTTCCCATTCCAATCCTGAGCCGCTTCCGATAGCAGAGATGTGATATCTCAATGCTTATACCAAACCTGAGACCCTTCCTATAACATGAGATGTGATATCCAACTCCTTCCCGTTCCAAACCTGAGACACTAACTATAGCATATGTGATATCCAACTCCTTCCCATTCCAAACATGAGACCCTTCCTATAGCAAGAAAGTAATATCCAACTCCTACCCATTCCAATCCTGAGACCCTTCCTATAGCAAGAGATGTGATATCCAAATCCTTCCCATTCCAATCCTGAGACCCTTCCTATAACATGAGATGTGATATCCAACTCCTTCCCATTCCAACCTGAGACACTTCCTATAGCATGAGAAGGGATATCCAACTCATTCCCAATCCAATCCTGAGACCCTTCCTATAGCAGAGATGTGATATCTCAATGCTTATACCAAACCTGAGACCCTTCCTATGGCATGAGATGTGATATCCAACTCCTTGCCATTCAAATCCTGAGACCCTTCCTATAGCATGAGAAGGGATATCCAACTCCTTCCCAATCCAATCCTGAGACCCTTCCGATAGCAGCGACGTGATATCTCAATGTTTCTACCAAACCTGAGACCCTTCCTTTAGCATGAGATGTGATATCCAAATCCTTCACATTCCAATCCTGAGACCCTTCCTATAGCATGAGATGTGATATCTCAATGCTTCTAATACCAAACCTGAGATCCTTCCTATAACATGAGATGTGATATCCAATTCCTTCCCATTCCAAACCTGAGACCCTTCCTATTGGATGAGATGTGATATCCAACTCCTTCCCATTCCAACCCTGAGACCCTTCCTATAGCATGAGATGTGATGTCTCAATGCTCCTAATACCAAACCTGAGATCCTTCCTATAACATGAGATGTGATATCCAACTCCTTCCATTCCAATCCTGAGACCCGACCTATAGCATGAGATGTGATATCTCAATGCTTATACCAAACCTGAGACCCTTCCTATAGCATGAGATGTGATATCCAACTGCTTCCCATTCCAATCCTGAGACCCTTCCTATAGCATGAGATGTGATATCTCAATGCTTCTAATACCAAACCTGAGATCCTTCCTCTAACATGAAATGTGATATCCAACTCCTTCCCTTTCCAAACCTAAGAGCCTATCTATAGCATGAGATGTGATATCCAAGTCCTTCACATTCCAACCCTTAGACCCTTCCTACAGCATGCAATATGATATCTCAATGATTCTAATAACAAACCTGAGACCCGTCCTATAACATGAGATGGGATATCCAACTCCTTCCCATTCCAATCCTGAGACACTTCCGATAGCAGAGATGTGATATCTCAATGCTTATACCAAACCTGAGACCCTTCCTATAACATGAGATGTGATATCCAAATCCTTCCCGTTCCAAACCTGAGACCCTTCCTTTAGCATGAGATGTGATATCCAGCTCCTTCCCATTCCAATCCTGAGACACTTCCGATAGCATGAGATGTGATATCTCAATGCTTCTAATATCAAAACTGAGACCCTCCCTATAGCATGATATGTGATATCTAAGTCCTTCCCATTCCAATCCTGAGACCCTCCCTATAGCATGAGATGTGATATCCAACTCCTTCCCATTCCAATCCTGAGAACCTTCCTATAGCATGAGATGTGATATCTCAATGCTTCTACCAAACCTGAGACCCTTCCTTTAGCATGAGATGTGATATCCAACTCCTTCCCATTCCAATCCTGAGACCCTTCCTATAGCATGAGATGTGATATCTCAATACTTCTAATACCAAACCTGAGATCCTTCCGATAACATGAGATGTGATATCTCAATACTTCTAATACCAAACCTGAGATCCATCCTATAACATGAGATGTGATATCCAACTCCTTCCCTTTCCAAACCTGAGAGCCGTTCTATAGCATGAGATGTGATAACCAGGTCCTTCCCATTCCAATCCTTAGACCCTTCCTACAGCATGCAATATGATATCTCAATGATTCTAATAACAAACCTGAGACCCGTCCTATAGCATGAGATATGATATCCAAGTCCTTCCCATTCCAATCCTGAGACCCTTCCTATAACACGAAATGTGATATCCAACTCCTTCCCATTCCAACCTGAGACCCTTCCTATAGCATGAGATGGGATATCCAACTTCTTCCAAATCCAATACTGATACCCTTCCGATAGCATGAGATGTGATATCCCAATGCTTCTACCAAACCTGAGACCCATACTATGGCATGAGATGTGATATCAAACTCCTTCCCATTCCAATCCTGAGACCCTTCCTATAGCTTGAGGTGTGATATCCAACTCCTTCCCATTCCAATTCTGAGACCCTTCTTATACCATGAGACTTGATATCTCAATGCTTCTAATATTAAACCTGAGACCCGTCCTATAACATGAGATGTGATATCCAAATCCTTCCCCTTCCAAACCTTAGACCCTTCCTTTATCATGAGATGTGATATCCAACTCCTTCCCATTCCAATCCTGAGACCCTTCCAATATCATGAGATTTGTTATCTCAATGCTTCTAATATCAAACTCGAGACCCTACCTATAGCATGAGATGTGACATCCAAGTCCTTCCCATTCCAATCCTGAGACCCTTCCTATAGCATGAGATGTGATATCTCTATGCTTCTAATACCAAACCTGAGACCCTTCCTATAACATGAGATGGGATATCCAACTCCTTCCCATTCCAATCCTGAGACCTTTCCGATAGCAGAGATGTGATATCTCAATGCTTATACCAAACCTGAGAACCTTCCTATGGCCTGAGATGTCATATACAACTCCTTCCCATTCCAATCCTGAGACCCTTCCTTTAGCATGAGATGTGATATCTCAATGCTTATACCAAATCTGAGACCCTTCCTATAGCATGAGATGTGATATCCAATTCCTTCCCATTCCAATCCTGTGACCCTTCCTATAGCATGAGATGTGATATCTCAATGCTTATAGCAAACCTGAGAGCCTACCTATAACATGAGATGTGATATCCAAGTCCATCCCATTCCAATCCTTAGACCCTTCCTACAGCATGCTATGTGATATCTCAATGATTCTAATACCAAACCAGAGACTCTTCCTATAACATGAGATGGGATATCCAACTCCTTCCCATTCCAATCCTGAGCCACTTCCGATAGCAGAGATGTGATATCTCAATGCTTATACCAAACCTGAGACCCTTCCTATAACATGAGATGTGATATCCAACTCCTTCCCGTTCCAAACCTGAGACACTAACTATAGCATATGTGATATCCAACTCCTTCCCATTCCAAACATGAGACCCTTCCTATAGCAAGAAAGTAATATCCAACTCCTACCCATTCCAATCCTGAGACCCTTCCTATAGCAAGAGATGTGATATCCAAATCCTTCCCATTCCAATCCTGAGACCCTTCCTATAACATGAGATGTGATATCCAACTCCTTCCCATTCCAACCTGAGACACTTCCTATAGCATGAGAAGGGATATCCAACTCCTTCCCAATCCAATCCTGAGACCCTTCCGATAGCAGAGATGTGATATCTCAATGCTTATACCAAACCTGAGACCCTTCCTATGGCATGAGATGTGATATCCAACTCCTTGCCATTCAAATCCTGAGACCCTTCCTATAGCATGAGAAGGGATATCCAACTCCTTCCCAATCCAATCCTGAGACCCTTCCGATAGCAGCGACGTGATATCTCAATGCTTCTACCAAACCTGAGACCCTTCCTTTAGCATGAGATGTGATATCCAAATCCTTCACATTCCAATCCTGAGACCCTTCCTATAGCATGAGATGTGATATCTCAATGCTTCTAATACCAAACCTGAGATCCTTCCTATAACATGAGATGTGATATCCAATTCCTTCCCATTCCAAACCTGAGACCCTTCCTATTGGATGAGATGTGATATCCAACTCCTTCCCATTCCAACCCTGAGACCCTTCCTATAGCATGAGATGTGATGTCTCAATGCTTCTAATAGCAAACCTGAGATCCTTCCTATAACATGAGATGTGATATCCAACTCCTTCACTTCCAATCCTGAGACCCGTCCTATAGCATGAGATGTGATATCTCAATGCTTATACCAAACCTGAGACCCTTCCTATAGCATGAGATGTGATATCCAACTGCTTCCCATTCCAATCCTGAGACCCTTCCTATAGCATGAGATGTGATATCTCAATGCTTCTAATACCAAACCTGAGATCCTTCCTCTAACATGAAATGTGATATCCAACTCCTTCCCTTTCCAAACCTAAGAGCCTATCTATAGCATGAGATGTGATATCCAAGTCCTTCACATTCCAACCCTTAGACCCTTCCTACAGCATGCAATATGATATCTCAATGATTCTAATAACAAACCTGAGACCCGTCCTATAACATGAGATGTGATATCCAAATCCTTCCCATTCCAATCCTGAGACACTTCCGATAGCAGAGATGTGATATCTCAATGCTTATACCAAACCTGAGACCCTTCCTATAACATGAGATGTGATATCCAAATCCTTCCCGTTCCAAACCTGAGACCCTTCCTTTAGCATGAGATGTGATATCCAGCTCCTTCCCATTCCAATCCTGAGACACTTCCGATAGCATGAGATGTGATATCTCAATGCTTCTAATATCAAAACTGAGACCCTCCCTATAGCATTATATGTGATATCTAAGTCCTTCCCATTCCAATCCTGAGACCCTCCCTATAGCATGAGATGTGATATCCAACTCCTTCCCATTCCAATCCTGAGACCCTTCCTATAGCATGAGATATGATATCTCAATACTTCTAATACCAAACGTGAGATCCTTCCGATAACATGAGATGTGATATCCAAATCCTTCCCCTTCCAAACCTGAGACCCTCCCTTTAGCATGAAATGTGATATCCAACTCCTTCCTATTCCAATCCTGAGACTCTTCTGATAGCATGAGATGTGATATCTCAATGCTTCTAATACCAAACCTGAGATCCTTCCGATAGCATGAGATGTGATATCTCAATGCTTCTAATACCAAACCTGAGATCCTTCCTATAACATGAGATGTGATATCCAAATCCTTCCCCTTCCAAACCTGAGACCCTCCCTTTAGCATGAGATGTGATATCTAACTCCTTCCCATTCCATTCCTGAGACCCTTCTGATAGCATGAGATGTGATATCTCAATGCCTCTAATACCAAACCTGAGATCCTACCTCTAACATGAAATGAGATATCCAACTATTTCCCCTTCCAAACCTGAGAGCCTTCCTATAGCATGAGATGTGATATCCAAGTCCTTCCCATTCCAATACTGAGACCCTTCCTATAGCTTGAGATGTGATATCCAACTCCTTCCCATTCCAATTCTGAGACCCTTCCTATAGCATGAGATGTGATATCTCAATGCTTATACCAAACCTGAGAGCCTACCTATAGCATGAGATGTGATATCCAAGTCCATCCCATTCCAATCCTTAGACCCTTCCTACAGCATGCGATGTGATATCTCAATGATTCTAATACCAAACCAGAGACTCTTCCTATAACATGAGATGGGATATCCAACTCCTTCCCATTCCAATTCTGAGACCCTTCCTATACTATGAGACTTGATATCTCAATGCTTCTAATACCAAACCTGAGACCCGTAATATAACATGAGATGTGATATCCAAATCCTTCCCCTTCCAAACCTTAGACCCTTCCTTTATCATGAGATGTGATATCCAACTCCTTCCCATTCCAATCCTGAGACCCTTCCGATATCATGAGATGTGATATCTCAAATCTTCTAATATCAAACTTGAGACCCTCCCTATAGCATGAGATGTGATATCCAAGTCCTTCCCATTCCAATCCTGAGACCCTTCCTATAACATGAGATGTGATATCTCAATGCTTCTAATACCAAACCTGAGACCCTTCCTATAACATGAGATGGGAATATCCAACTCCTTCCCATTCCAATCTTCAGACCCTTCCGATAGCAGAGATGTGATATCTCAATGCTTATACCACACCTGAGATCCTTCCTATAACATGAGATGTGATATCCAACTCCTTCCCATTCCAATCCTGAGACACTTCCTATAGCATGAGATGTGATATCTCACTGCTTATACCAAACCTGAGACCCTTCCCATAGCAGATGTGATATCCAACTCCTTCCCATTCCAATCCTCAGACCCTTCCTATAGCATGAGATGTGATATCTCAATGCTTCTAATGTCAAACTTGAGACCCTACCTATAGCAGGAGATGTGATATCCAAGTCCTTCCCATTCCAATCCTGAGACACTTCCTATAGCATGAGATGTGATATCTCAATGCTTCTAATACCAAACCTGAGACTCTTCCTATAACATGAGATGGGATATCCAACTCCTTCCAATTCCAATCCTGAGACCCTTTTGATAGCAGAGATGTGATATCTCAATGTTTATACCAAACCTGAGACCCTTCCTACGGCATGAGATGTCATATTCAACTCCTTCCCATTCCAATCCTGAGACCCTTCCTATAGCATGAGATTTGATATCCAACTCCTTCCCATTCCAATCCTGAGACCCTTCCTATAGCATGAGATGTGATGTCTCAATGCTTCTAATACCAAACCTGAGATCCTTCCTATAACATGAGATGTGATATCCAACTCCTTCCATTCCAATCCTGAGACCCTTCCTATAGCATGAGATGTGATATATCAATGCTTATACCAAACCTGAGACCCTTCCTATAGCATGAGATGTGATATCCAACCCCTTCCCATTCCAATCCTGAGACCCTTCCTATAGCCTGAGATGTGATATCCAATTCCTTCCCATTCCAATCCTGAGACCCTTCCTATAGCATGAGATGTGATATCTCAATGCTTATACCAAACCTGAGAGCCTACCTATAACATGAGATGTGATATCCAAGTCCATCCCATTCCAATCCTTAGACCCTTCCTACAGCATGCGATGTGATATCTCAATGATTCTAATACCAAACCAGAGACTCTTCCTATAACATGAGATGGGATATCCAACTCCTTCCCATTCCAATCCTGAGCCGCTACCGATAGCAGAGATGTGATATCTCAATGCTTATAACAAACCTGAGACCCTTCCTATAACATGAGATGTGATATCCAACTCCTTCCCGTTCCAAACCTGAGACACTAACTATAGCATATGTGATATCCAACTCCTTCCCATTCCAAACATGAGACCCTTCCTATAGCAAGAAAGTAATATCCAACTCCTACCCATTCCAATCCTGAGACCCTTCCTATAGCAAGAGATGTGATATCCAAATCCTTCCCATTCCAATCCTGAGACCCTTCCTATAACATGAGATGTGATATCCAACTCCTTCCCATTCCAACCTGAGACACTTCCGATAGCAGAGATGTGATATCTCAATGCTTATACCAAACCTGAGACCCTTCCTATGGCATGAGATGTGATATCCAACTCCTTGCCATTCAAATCCTGAGACCCTTCCTATAGCATGAGAAGGGATATCCAACTCCTTCCCAATCCAATCCTGAGACCCTTCCGATAGCAGCGACGTGATATCTCAATGCTTCTACCAAACCTGAGACCCTTCCTTTAGCATGAGATGTGATATCCAAATCCTTCACATTCCAATCCTGAGACCCTTCCTATAGCATGAGATGTGATATCTCAATGCTTCTAATACCAAACCTGAGATCCTTCCTATAACATGAGATGTGATATCCAATTCCTTCCCATTCCAAACCTGAGACCCTTCCTATTGGATGAGATGTGATATCCAACTCCTTCCCATTCCAACCCTTAGACCCTTCCTACAGCATGCAATATGATATCTCAATGATTCTAATAACAAACCTGAGACCCGTCCTATAACATGAGATGGGATATCCAACTCCTTCCCATTCCAATCCTGAGACACTTCCGATAGCAGAGATGTGATATCTCAATGCTTATACCAAACCTGAGACCCTTCCTATAACATGAGATGTGATATCCAAATCCTTCCCGTTCCAAACCTGAGACCCTTCCTTTAGCATGAGATGTGATATCCAGCTCCTTCCCATTCCAATCCTGAGACACTTCCGATAGCATGAGATGTGATATCTCAATGCTTCTAATATCAAAACTGAGACCCTCCCTATAGCATGATATGTGATATCTAAGTCCTTCCCATTCCAATCCTGAGACCCTCCCTATAGCATGAGATGTGATATCCAACTCCTTCCCATTCCAATCCTGAGACCCTTCCTATAGCATGAGATATGATATCTCAATACTTCTAATACCAAACGTGAGATCCTTCCGATAACATGAGATGTGATATCCAAATCCTTCCCCTTCCAAACCTGAGACCCTCCCTTTAGCATGAAATGTGATATCCAACTCCTTCCTATTCCAATCCTGAGACTCTTCTGATAGCATGAGATGTGATATCTCAATGCTTCTAATACCAAACCTGAGATCCTTCCGATAGCATGAGATGTGATATCTCAATGCTTCTAATACACAACCTGAGATCCTTCCTATAACATGAGATGTGATATCCAAATCCTTCCCCTTCCAAACCTGAGACCCTCCCTTTAGCATATGTGATATCTAACTCCTTCCCATTCCATTCCTGAGACCCTTCTGATAGCATGAGATGTGATATCTCAATGCCTCTAATACCAAACCTGAGATCCTACCTCTAACATGAAATGAGATATCCAACTCTTTCCCCTTCCAAACCTGAGAGCCTTCCTATAGCATGAGATGTGATATCCAAGTCCTTCCCATTCCAATACTGAGACCCTTCCTATAGCTTGAGATGTGATATCCAACTCCTTCCCATTCCAATTCTGAGACCCTTCCTATAGCATGAGATGTGATATCTCAATGCTTATACCAAACCTGAGAGCCTACCTATAGCATGAGATATGATATCCAAGTCCATCCCATTCCAATCCTTAGACCCTTCCTACAGCATGCGATGTGAATATCTCAATGATTCTAATACCAAACCAGAGACTCTTCCTATAACATGAGATGGGATATCCAACTCCTTCCCATTCCAATTCTGAGACCCTTCCTATACTATGAGACTTGATATCTCAATGCTTCTAATACCAAACCTGAGACCCGTAATATAACATGAGATGTGATATCCAAATCCTTCCCCTTCCAAACCTTAGACCCTTCCTTTATCATGAGATGTGATATCCAACTCCTTCCCATTCCAATCCTGAGACCCTTCCGATATCATGAGATGTGATATCTCAAAGCTTCTAATATCAAACTTGAGACCCTCCCTATAGCATGAGATGTGATATCCAAGTCCTTCCCATTCCAATCCTGAGACCCTTCCTATAGCATGAGATGTGATATCTCAATGCTTCTAATACCAAACCTGAGACCGTTCCTATAACATGAGATGGGAATATCCAACTCCTTCCCATTCCAATCTTCAGACCCTTCCGATAGCAGAGATGTGATATCTCAATGCTTATACCACACCTGAGATCCTTCCTATAACATGAGATGTGATATCCAACTCCTTCCCATTCCAATCCTGAGACACTTCCTATAGCATGAGATGTGATATCTCACTGCTTATACCAAACCTGAGACCCTTCCCATAGCAGATGTGATATCCAACTCCTTCCCATTCCAATCCTCAGACCCTTCCTATAGCATGAGATGTGATATCTCAATGCTTCTAATGTCAAACTTGAGACCCTACCTATAGCAGGAGATGTGATATCCAAGTCCTTCCCATTCCAATCCTGAGACACTTCCTATAGCATGAGATGTGATATCTCAATGCTTCTAATACCAAACCTGAGACTCTTCCTATAACATGAGATGGGATATCCAACTCCTTCCAATTCCAATCCTGAGACCCTTTTGATAGCAGAGATGTGATATCTCAATGTTTATACCAAACCTGAGACCCTTCCTACGGCATGAGATGTCATATTCAACTCCTTCCCATTCCAATCCTGAGACCCTTCCTATAGCATGAGATTTGATATCCAACTCCTTCCCATTCCAATCCTGAGACCCTTCCTATAGCATGAGATGTGATGTCTCAATGCTTCTAATACCAAACCTGAGATCCTTCCTATAACATGAGATGTGATATCCAACTCCTTCCATTCCAATCCTGAGACCCTTCCTATAGCATGAGATGTGATATATCAATGCTTATACCAAACCTGAGACCCTTCCTATAGCATGAGATGTGATATCCAACTCCTTCCCATTCCAATCCTGAGACCCTTCCTATAGCCTGAGATGTGATATCCAATTCCTTCCCATTCCAATCCTGAGACCCTTCCTATAGCATGAGATGTGATATCTCAATGCTTATACCAAACCTGAGAGCCTACCTATAACATGAGATGTGATATCCAAGTCCATCCCATTCCAATCCTTAGACCCTTCCTACAGCATGCGATGTGATATCTCAATGATTCTAATACCAAACCAGAGACTCTTCCTATAACATGAGATGGGATATCCAACTCCTTCCCATTCCAATCCTGAGCCGCTTCCGATAGCAGAGATGTGATATCTCAATGCTTATAACAAACCTGAGACCCTTCCTATAACATGAGATGTGATATCCAACTCCTTCCCGTTCCAAACCTGAGACACTAACTATAGCATATGTGATATCCAACTCCTTCCCATTCCAAACATGAGACCCTTCCTATAGCAAGAAAGTAATATCCAACTCCTACCCATTCCAATCCTGAGACCCTTCCTATAGCAAGAGATGTGATATCCAAATCCTTCCCATTCCAATCCTGAGACCCTTCCTATAACATGAGATGTGATATCCAACTCCTTCCCATTCCAACCTGAGACACTTCCTATAGCATGAGAAGGGATATCCAACTCCTTCCCAATCCAATCCTGAGACCCTTCCGATAGCAGAGATGTGATATCTCAATGCTTATACCAAACCTGAGACCCTTCCTATGGCATGAGATGTGATATCCAACTCCTTGCCATTCAAATCCTGAGACCCTTCCTATAGCATGAGAAGGGATATCCAACTCCTTCCCAATCCAATCCTGAGACCCTTCCGATAGCAGCGACGTGATATCTCAATGCTTCTACCAAACCTGAGACCCTTCCTTTAGCATGAGATGTGATATCCAAATCCTTCACATTCCAATCCTGAGACCCTTCCTATAGCATGAGATGTGATATCTCAATGCTTCTAATACCAAACCTGAGATCCTTCCTATAACATGAGATGTGATATCCAACTCCTTCCATTCCAATCCTGAGACCCGTCCTATAGCATGAGATGTGATATCTCAATGCTTATACCAAACCTGAGACCCTTCCTATAGCATGAGATGTGATATCCAACTGCTTCCCATTCCAATCCTGAGACCCTTCCTATAGCATGAGATGTGATATCTCAATGCTTCTAATACCAAACCTGAGATCCTTCCTCTAACATGAAATATGATATCCAACTCCTTCCCTTTCCAAACCTAAGAGCCTATCTATAGCATGAGATGTGATATCCAAGTCCTTCACATTCCAACCCTTAGACCCTTCCTACAGCATGCAATATGATATCTCAATGATTCTAATAACAAACCTGAGACCCGTCCTATAACATGAGATGGGATATCCAACTCCTTCCCATTCCAATCCTGAGACACTTCCGATAGCAGAGATGTGATATCTCAATGCTTATACCAAACCTGAGACCCTTCCTATAACATGAGATGTGATATCCAAATCCTTCTCGTTCCAAACCTGAGACCCTTCCTTTAGCATGAGATGTGATATCCAGCTCCTTCCCATTCCAATCCTGAGACACTTCCGATAGCATGAGATGTGATATCTCAATGCTTCTAATATCAAAACTGAGACCCTCCCTATAGCATGATATGTGATATCTAAGTCCTTCCCATTCCAATCCTGAGACCCTCCCTATATCATGAGATGTGATATCCAACTCCTTCCCATTCCAATCCTGAGACCCTTCCTATAGCATGAGATATGATATCTCAATACTTCTAATACCAAACGTGAGATCCTTCCGATAACATGAGATGTGATATCCAAATCCTTCCCCTTCCAAACCTGAGACCCTCCCTTTAGCATGAAATGTGATATCCAACTCCTTCCTATTCCAATCCTGAGACTCTTCTGATAGCATGAGATGTGATATCTCAATGCTTCTAATACCAAACCTGAGATCCTTCCGATAGCATGAGATGTGATATCTCAATGCTTCTAATACCAAACCTGAGATCCTTCCTATAACATGAGATGTGATATCCAAATCCTTCCCCTTCCAAACCTGAGACCCTCCCTTTAGCATGAGATGTGATATCTAACTCCTTCCCATTCCATTCCTGAGACCCTTCTGATAGCATGAGATGTGATATCTCAATGCCTCTAATACCAAACCTGAGATCCTACCTCTAACATGAAATGAGATATCCAACTCTTTCCCCTTCCAAACCTGAGAGCCTTCCTATAGCATGAGATGTGATATCCAAGTCCTTCCCATTCCAATACTGAGACCCTTCCTATAGCTTGAGATGTGATATCCAACTCCTTCCCATTCCAATTCTGAGACCCTTCCTATAGCATGAGATGTGATATCTCAATGCTTATACCAAACCTGAGAGCCTACCTATAGCATGAGATGTGATATCCAAGTCCATCCCATTCCAATCCTTAGACCCTTCCTACAGCATGCGATGTGAATATCTCAATGATTCTAATACCAAACCAGAGACTCTTCCTATAACATGAGATGGGATATCCAACTCCTTCCCATTCCAATTCTGAGACCCTTCATATACTATGAGACTTGATATCTCAATGCTTCTAATACCAAACCTGAGACCCGTAATATAACATGAGATGTGATATCCAAATCCTTCCCCTTCCAAACCTTAGACCCGTCCTTTATCATGAGATGTGATATCCAACTCCTTCCCATTCCAATCCTGAGACCCTTCGGATATCATGAGATGTGATATCTCAAAGCTTCTAATATCAAACTTGAGACCCTCCCTATAGCATGAGATGTGATATCCAAGTCCTTCCCATTCCAATCCTGAGACCCTTCCTATAGCATGAGATGTGATATCTCAATGCTTCTAATACCAAACCTGAGACCCTTCCTATAACATGAGATGGGAATATCCAACTCCTTCCCATTCCAATCTTGAGACCCTTCCGATAGCAGAGATGTGATATCTCAATGCTTATACCACACCTGAGATCCTTCCTATAACATGAGATGTGATATCCAACTCCTTCCCATTCCAATCCTGAGACACTTCCTATAGCATGAGATGTGATATCTCACTGCTTATACCAAACCTGAGACCCTTCCCATAGCAGGAGATGTGATATCCAACTCCTTCCCATTCCAATCCTCAGACCCTTCCTATACTATGAGACTTGATATCTCAATGCTTCTAATACCAAACCTGAGACCCGTAATATAGCATGAGATGTGATATCTCAATGCTTCTAATACCAAACCTGAGACTCTTCCTATAACATGAGATGGGATATCCAACTCCTCCCAATTCCAATCCTGAGACCCTTTTGATAGCAGAGATGTGATATCTCAATGTTTATACCAAACCTGAGACCCTTCCTACGGCATGAGATGTCATATTCAACTCCTTCCCATTCCAATCCTGAGACCCTTCCTATAGCATGAGATTTGATATCCAACTCCTTCCCATTCCAATCCTGAGACCCTTCCTATAGCATGAGATGTGATGTCTCAATGCTTCTAATACCAAACCTGAGATCCTTCCTATAACATGAGATGTGATATCCAACTCCTTCCATTCCAATCCTGAGACCCTTCCTATAGCATGAGATGTGATATCTCAATGCTTATACCAAACCTGAGACCCTTCCTATAGCATGAGATGTGATATCCAACTCCTTCCCATTCCAATCCTGAGACCCTTCCTATAGCCTGAGATGTGATATCCAATTCCTTCCCATTCCAATCCTGAGACCCTTCCTATAGCATGAGATGTGATATCTCAATGCTTATACCAAACCTGAGAGCCTACCTATAACATGAGATGTGATATCCAAGTCCATCCCATTCCAATCCTTAGACCCTTCCTACAGCATGCGATGTGATATCTCAATGATTCTAATACCAAACCAGAGACTCTTCCTATAACATGAGATGGGATATCCAACTCCTTCCCATTCCAATCCTGAGCCGCTTCTGATAGCAGAGATGTGATATCTCAATGCTTATACCAAACCTGAGACCCTTCCTATAACATGAGATGTGATATCCAACTCCTTCCCGTTCCAAACCTGAGACACTAACTATAGCATATGTGATATCCAACTCCTTCCCATTCCAAACATGAGACCCTTCCTATAGCAAGAAAATAATATCCAACTCCTACCCATTCCAATCCTGAGACCCTTCCTATAGCAAGAGATGTGATATCCAAATCCTTCCCATTCCAATCCTGAGACCCTTCCTATAACATGAGATGTGATATCCAACTCCTTCCCATTCCAACCTGAGACACTTCCTATAGCATGAGAAGGGATATCCAACTCCTTCCCAATCCAATCCTGAGACCCTTCCGATAGCAGAGATGTGATATCTCAATGCTTATACCAAACCTGAGACCCTTCCTATGGCATGAGATGTGATATCCAACTCCTTGCCATTCAAATCCTGAGACCCTTCCTATAGCATGAGAAGGGATATCCAACTCCTTCCCAATCCAATCCTGAGACCCTTCCGATAGCAGCGACGTGATATCTCAATGCTTCTACCAAACCTGAGACCCTTCCTTCAGCATGAGATGTGATATCCAAATCCTTCACATGCCAATCCTGAGACCCTTCCTATAGCATGAGATGTGATATCTCAATGCTTCTAATACCAAACCTGAGATCCTTCCTATAACATGAGATGTGATATCCAATTCCTTCCCATTCCAAACCTGAGACCCTTCCTATTGGATGAGATGTGATAACCAACTCCTTCCCATTCCAACCCTGAGACCCTTCCTATAGCATGAGATGTGATGTCTCAATGCTTCTAATACCAAACCTGAGATCCTTCCTATAACATGAGATGTTATATCCAACTCCTTCCATTTCAATCCTCAGACCCGTCCTATAGCATGAGATGTGATATCTCAATGCTTATACCAAACCTGAGACCCTTCCTATAGCATGAGATGTCATATCCAACTGCTTCCCATTCCAATCCTGAGACCCTTCCTATAGCATGAGATGTGATATCTCAATGCTTCTAATACCAAACCTGAGATCCTTCCTCTAACATGAAATGTGATATCCAACTCCTTCCCTTTCCAAACCTAAGAGCCTATCTATAGCATGAGATGTGATATCCAAGTCCTTCACATTCCAACCCTTAGACCCTTCCTACAGCATGCAATATGATATCTCAATGATTCTAATAACAAACCTGAGACCCGTCCTATAACATGAGATGGGATATCCAACTCCTTCCCATTCCAATCCTGAGACACTTCCGATAGCAGAGATGTGATATCTCAATGCTTATACCAAACCTGAGACCCTTCCTATAACATGAGATGTGATATCCAAATCCTTCTCGTTCCAAACCTTAGACCCTTCCTTTAGCATGAGATGTGATATCCAGCTCCTTCCCATTCCAATCCTGAGACACTTCCGATAGCATGAGATGTGATATCTCAATGCTTCTAATATCAAAACTGAGACCCTCCCTATAGCATGATATGTGATATCTAAGTCCTTCCCATTCCAATCCTGAGACCCTCCCTATAGCATGAGATGTGATATCCAACTCCTTCCCATTCCAATCCTGAGACCCTTCCTATAGCATGAGATATGATATCTCAATACTTCTAATACCAAACGTGAGATCCTTCCGATAACATGAGATGTGATATCCAAATCCTTCCCCTTCCAAACCTGAGACCCTCCCTTTAGCATGAAATGTGATATCCAACTCCTTCCTATTCCAATCCTGAGACTCTTCTGATAGCATGAGATGTGATATCTCAATGCTTCTAATACCAAACCTGAGATCCTTCCGATAGCATGAGATGTGATATCTCAATGCTTCTAATACCAAACCTGAGATCCTTCCTATAACATGAGATGTGATATCCAAATCCTTCCCCTTCCAAACCTGAGACCCTCCCTTTAGCATGAGATGTGATATCTAACTCCTTCCCATTCCATTCCTGAGACCCTTCTGATAGCATGAGATGTGATATCTCAATGCCTCTAATACCAAACCTGAGATCCTACCTCTAACATGAAATGAGATATCCAACTCTTTCCCCTTCCAAACCTGAGAGCCTTCCTATAGCATGAGATGTGATATCCAAGTCCTTCCCATTCCAATACTGAGACCCTTCCTATAGCTTGAGATGTGATATCCAACTCCTTCCCATTCCAATTCTGAGACCCTTCCTATAGCATGAGATGTGATATCTCAATGCTTATACCAAACCTGAGAGCCTACCTATAGCATGAGATGTGATATCCAAGTCCATCCCATTCCAATCCTTAGACCCTTCCTACAGCATGCGATGTGAATATCTCAATGATTCTAATACCAAACCAGAGACTCTTCCTATAACATGAGATGGGATATCCAACTCCTTCCCATTCCAATTCTGAGACCCTTCCTATACTATGAGACTTGATATCTCAATGCTTCTAATACCAAACCTGAGACCCGTAATATAACATGAGATGTGATATCCAAATCCTTCCCCTTCCAAACCTTAGACCCTTCCTTTATCATGAGATGTGATATCCAACTCCTTCCCATTCCAATCCTGAGACCCTTCCGATATCATGAGATGTGATATCTCAAAGCTTCTAATATCAAACTTGAGACCCTCCCTATAGCATGAGATGTGATATCCAAGTCCTTCCCATTCCAATCCTGAGACCCTTCCTATAGCATGAGATGTGATATCTCAATGCTTCTAATACCAAACCTGAGACCCTTCCTATAAAATGAGATGGGAATATCCAACTCCTTCCCATTCCATTCTTGAGACCCTTCCGATAGCAGAGATGTGATATCTCAATGCTTATACCACACCTGAGATCCTTCCTATAACATGAGATGTGATATCCAACTCCTTCCCATTCCAATCCTGAGACACTTCCTATAGCATGAGATGTGATATCTCACTGCTTATACCAAACCTGAGACCCTTCCCATAGCAGGAGATGTGATATCCAATTCCTTCCCATTCCAATCCTCAGACCCTTCCTATAGCATGAGATGTGATATCTCAATGCTTCTAATGTCAAACTTGAGACCCTACATATAGCATGAGATGGGATATCCAACTCCTTCCCATTCCAATCCTGAGACACTTCCGATAGCAGAGATGTGATATCTCAATGCTTATACCAAACCTGAGACCCTTCCTATAACATGAGATGTGATATCCAAATCCTTCTCGTTCCAAACCTTAGACCCTTCCTTTAGCATGAGATGTGATATCCAGCTCCTTCCCATTCCAATCCTGAGACACTTCCGATAGCATGAGATGTGATATCTCAATGCTTCTAATATCAAAACTGAGACCCTCCCTATAGCATGATATGTGATATCTAAGTCCTTCCCATTCCAATCCTGAGACCCTCCCTATAGCATGAGATGTGATATCCAACTCCTTCCCATTCCAATCCTGAGACCCTTCCTATAGCATGAGATATGATATCTCAATACTTCTAATACCAAACGTGAGATCCTTCCGATAACATGAGATGTGATATCCAAATCCTTCCCCTTCCAAACCTGAGACCCTCCCTTTAGCATGAAATGTGATATCCAACTCCTTCCTATTCCAATCCTGAGACTCTTCTGATAGCATGAGATGTGATATCTCAATGCTTCTAATACCAAACCTGAGATCCTTCCGATAGCATGAGATGTGATATCTCAATGCTTCTAATACCAAACCTGAGATCCTTCCTATAACATGAGATGTGATATCCAAATCCTTCCCCTTCCAAACCTGAGACCCTCCCTTTAGCATGAGATGTGATATCTAACTCCTTCCAATTCCATTCCTGAGACCCTTCTGATAGCATGAGATGTGATATCTCAATGCCTCTAATACCAAACCTGAGATCCTACCTCTAACATGAAATGAGATATCCAACTCTTTCCCCTTCCAAACCTGAGAGCCTTCCTATAGCATGAGATGTGATATCCAAGTCCTTCCCATTCCAATACTGAGACCCTTCCTATAGCTTGAGATGTGATATCCAACTCCTTCCCATTCCAATTCTGAGACCCTTCCTATAGCATGAGATGTGATATCTCAATGCTTATACCAAACCTGAGAGCCTACCTATAGCATGAGATGTGATATCCAAGTCCATCCCATTCCAATCCTTAGACCCTTCCTACAGCATGCGATGTGAATATCTCAATGATTCTAATACCAAACCAGAGACTCTTCCTATAACATGAGATGGGATATCCAACTCCTTCCCATTCCAATTCTGAGACCCTTCCTATACTATGAGACTTGATATCTCAATGCTTCTAATACCAAACCTGAGACCCGTAATATAACATGAGATGTGATATCCAAATCCTTCCCCTTCCAAACCTTAGACCCTTCCTTTATCATGAGATGTGATATCCAACTCCTTCCCATTCCAATCCTGAGACCCTTCCGATATCATGAGATGTGATATCTCAAAGCTTCTAATATCAAACTTGAGACCCTCCCTATAGCATGAGATGTGATATCCAAGTCCTTCCCATTCCAATCCTGAGACCCTTCCTATAGCATGAGATGTGATATCTCAATGCTTCTAATACCAAACCTGAGACCCTTCCTATAAAATGAGATGGGAATATCCAACTCCTTCCCATTCCATTCTTGAGACCCTTCCGATAGCAGAGATGTGATATCTCAATGCTTATACCACACCTGAGATCCTTCCTATAACATGAGATGTGATATCCAACTCCTTCCCATTCCAATCCTGAGACACTTCCTATAGCATGAGATGTGATATCTCACTGCTTATACCAAACCTGAGACCCTTCCCATAGCAGGAGATGTGATATCCAATTCCTTCCCATTCCAATCCTCAGACCCTTCCTATAGCATGAGATGTGATATCTCAATGCTTCTAATGTCAAACTTGAGACCCTACATATAGCATGAGATGTGATATCCAAGTCCTTCCCATTGCAATCCTGAGACACTTCCTATAGCATGAGATGTGATATCTCAATGCTTCTAATACCAAACCTGAGACTCTTCCTATAACATGAGATGGGATATCCAACTCCTTCCAATTCCAATCCTGAGACCCTTTTGATAGCAGAGATGTGATATCTCAATGTTTATACCAAACCTGAGACCCTTCCTACGGCATGAGATGTCATATTCAACTCCTTCCCATTCCAATCCTGAGACCCTTCCTATAGCATGAGATTTGATATCCAACTCCTTCCCATTCCAATCCTGAGACCCTTCCTATAGCATGAGATGTGATGTCTCAATGCTTCTAATACCAAACCTGAGATCCTTCCTATAACATGAGATGTGATATCCAACTCCTTCCATTCCAATCCTGAGATCCTTCCTATAGCATGAGATGTGATATATCAATGCTTATACCAAACCTGTGACCCTTCCTATAGCATGAGATGTGACATCCAACTCCTTCCCATTCCAATCCTGAGACCCTTCCTATAGCCTGAGATGTGATATCCAATTCCTTCCCATTCCAATCCTGAGACCCTTCCTATAGCATGAGATGTGATATCTCAATGCTTATACCAAACCTGAGAGCCTACCTATAACATGAGATGTGATATCCAAGTCCATCCCATTCCAATCCTTAGACCCTTCCTACAGCATGCGATGTGATATCTCAATGATTCTAATACCAAACCAGAGACTCTTCCTATAACATGAGATGGGATATCCAACTCCTTCCCATTCCAATCCTGAGCCGCTTCCGATAGCAGAGATGTGATATCTCAATGCTTATACCAAACCTGAGACCCTTCCTATAACATGAGATGTGATATCCAACTCCTTCCCGTTCCAAACCTGAGACACTAACTATAGCATATGTGATATCCAACTCCTTCCCATTCCAAACATGAGACCCTTCCTATAGCAAGAAAGTAATATCCAACTCCTACCCATTCCAATCCTGAGACCCTTCCTATAGCAAGAGATGTGATATCCAAATCCTTCCCATTCCAATCCTGAGACCCTTCCTATAACATGAGATGTGATATCCAACTTCTTCCCATTCCAACCTGAGACACTTCCTATAGCATGAGAAGGGATATCCAACTCCTTCCCAATCCAATCCTGAGACCCTTCCGATAGCAGAGATGTGATATCTCAATGCTTACACCAAACCTGAGACCCTTCCTATGGCATGAGATGTGATATCCAACTCCTTGCCATTCAAATCCTGAGACCCTTCCTATAGCATGAGAAGGGATATCCAACTCCTTCCCAATCCAATCCTGAGACCCTTCCGATAGCAGCGACGTGATATCTCAATGCTTCTACCAAACCTGAGACCCTTCCTATAACATGAGATGGGAATATCCAACTCCTTCCCATTCCAATCTTGAGACCCTTCCGATAGCAGAGATGTGATATCTCAATGCTTATACCACACCTGAGATCCTTCCTATAACATGAGATGTGATATCCAACTCCTTCCCATTCCAATCCTGAGACACTTCCTATAGCATGAGATGTGATATCTCACTGCTTATACCAAACCTGAGACCCTTCCCATAGCAGGAGATGTGATATCCAACTCCTTCCCATTCCAATCCTCAGACCCTTCCTATACTATGAGACTTGATATCTCAATGCTTCTAATACCAAACCTGAGACCCGTAATATAGCATGAGATGTGATATCTCAATGCTTCTAATACCAAACCTGAGACTCTTCCTATAACATGAGATGGGATATCCAACTCCTCCCAATTCCAATCCTGAGACCCTTTTGATAGCAGAGATGTGATATCTCAATGTTTATACCAAACCTGAGACCCTTCCTACGGCATGAGATGTCATATTCAACTCCTTCCCATTCCAATCCTGAGACCCTTCCTATAGCATGAGATTTGATATCCAACTCCTTCCCATTCCAATCCTGAGACCCTTCCTATAGCATGAGATGTGATGTCTCAATGCTTCTAATACCAAACCTGAGATCCTTCCTATAACATGAGATGTGATATCCAACTCCTTCCATTCCAATCCTGAGACCCTTCCTATAGCATGAGATGTGATATCTCAATGCTTATACCAAACCTGAGACCCTTCCTATAGCATGAGATGTGATATCCAACTCCTTCCCATTCCAATCCTGAGACCCTTCCTATAGCCTGAGATGTGATATCCAATTCCTTCCCATTCCAATCCTGAGACCCTTCCTATAGCATGAGATGTGATATCTCAATGCTTATACCAAACCTGAGAGCCTACCTATAACATGAGATGTGATATCCAAGTCCATCCCATTCCAATCCTTAGACCCTTCCTACAGCATGCGATGTGATATCTCAATGATTCTAATACCAAACCAGAGACTCTTCCTATAACATGAGATGGGATATCCAACTCCTTCCCATTCCAATCCTGAGCCGCTTCTGATAGCAGAGATGTGATATCTCAATGCTTATACCAAACCTGAGACCCTTCCTATAACATGAGATGTGATATCCAACTCCTTCCCGTTCCAAACCTGAGACACTAACTATAGCATATGTGATATCCAACTCCTTCCCATTCCAAACATGAGACCCTTCCTATAGCAAGAAAATAATATCCAACTCCTACCCATTCCAATCCTGAGACCCTTCCTATAGCAAGAGATGTGATATCCAAATCCTTCCCATTCCAATCCTGAGACCCTTCCTATAACATGAGATGTGATATCCAACTCCTTCCCATTCCAACCTGAGACACTTCCTATAGCATGAGAAGGGATATCCAACTCCTTCCCAATCCAATCCTGAGACCCTTCCGATAGCAGAGATGTGATATCTCAATGCTTATACCAAACCTGAGACCCTTCCTATGGCATGAGATGTGATATCCAACTCCTTGCCATTCAAATCCTGAGACCCTTCCTATAGCATGAGAAGGGATATCCAACTCCTTCCCAATCCAATCCTGAGACCCTTCCGATAGCAGCGACGTGATATCTCAATGCTTCTACCAAACCTGAGACCCTTCCTTCAGCATGAGATGTGATATCCAAATCCTTCACATGCCAATCCTGAGACCCTTCCTATAGCATGAGATGTGATATCTCAATGCTTCTAATACCAAACCTGAGATCCTTCCTATAACATGAGATGTGATATCCAATTCCTTCCCATTCCAAACCTGAGACCCTTCCTATTGGATGAGATGTGATAACCAACTCCTTCCCATTCCAACCCTGAGACCCTTCCTATAGCATGAGATGTGATGTCTCAATGCTTCTAATACCAAACCTGAGATCCTTCCTATAACATGAGATGTTATATCCAACTCCTTCCATTTCAATCCTCAGACCCGTCCTATAGCATGAGATGTGATATCTCAATGCTTATACCAAACCTGAGACCCTTCCTATAGCATGAGATGTCATATCCAACTGCTTCCCATTCCAATCCTGAGACCCTTCCTATAGCATGAGATGTGATATCTCAATGCTTCTAATACCAAACCTGAGATCCTTCCTCTAACATGAAATGTGATATCCAACTCCTTCCCTTTCCAAACCTAAGAGCCTATCTATAGCATGAGATGTGATATCCAAGTCCTTCACATTCCAACCCTTAGACCCTTCCTACAGCATGCAATATGATATCTCAATGATTCTAATAACAAACCTGAGACCCGTCCTATAACATGAGATGGGATATCCAACTCCTTCCCATTCCAATCCTGAGACACTTCCGATAGCAGAGATGTGATATCTCAATGCTTATACCAAACCTGAGACCCTTCCTATAACATGAGATGTGATATCCAAATCCTTCTCGTTCCAAACCTTAGACCCTTCCTTTAGCATGAGATGTGATATCCAGCTCCTTCCCATTCCAATCCTGAGACACTTCCGATAGCATGAGATGTGATATCTCAATGCTTCTAATATCAAAACTGAGACCCTCCCTATAGCATGATATGTGATATCTAAGTCCTTCCCATTCCAATCCTGAGACCCTCCCTATAGCATGAGATGTGATATCCAACTCCTTCCCATTCCAATCCTGAGACCCTTCCTATAGCATGAGATATGATATCTCAATACTTCTAATACCAAACGTGAGATCCTTCCGATAACATGAGATGTGATATCCAAATCCTTCCCCTTCCAAACCTGAGACCCTCCCTTTAGCATGAAATGTGATATCCAACTCCTTCCTATTCCAATCCTGAGACTCTTCTGATAGCATGAGATGTGATATCTCAATGCTTCTAATACCAAACCTGAGATCCTTCCGATAGCATGAGATGTGATATCTCAATGCTTCTAATACCAAACCTGAGATCCTTCCTATAACATGAGATGTGATATCCAAATCCTTCCCCTTCCAAACCTGAGACCCTCCCTTTAGCATGAGATGTGATATCTAACTCCTTCCCATTCCATTCCTGAGACCCTTCTGATAGCATGAGATGTGATATCTCAATGCCTCTAATACCAAACCTGAGATCCTACCTCTAACATGAAATGAGATATCCAACTCTTTCCCCTTCCAAACCTGAGAGCCTTCCTATAGCATGAGATGTGATATCCAAGTCCTTCCCATTCCAATACTGAGACCCTTCCTATAGCTTGAGATGTGATATCCAACTCCTTCCCATTCCAATTCTGAGACCCTTCCTATAGCATGAGATGTGATATCTCAATGCTTATACCAAACCTGAGAGCCTACCTATAGCATGAGATGTGATATCCAAGTCCATCCCATTCCAATCCTTAGACCCTTCCTACAGCATGCGATGTGAATATCTCAATGATTCTAATACCAAACCAGAGACTCTTCCTATAACATGAGATGGGATATCCAACTCCTTCCCATTCCAATTCTGAGACCCTTCCTATACTATGAGACTTGATATCTCAATGCTTCTAATACCAAACCTGAGACCCGTAATATAACATGAGATGTGATATCCAAATCCTTCCCCTTCCAAACCTTAGACCCTTCCTTTATCATGAGATGTGATATCCAACTCCTTCCCATTCCAATCCTGAGACCCTTCCGATATCATGAGATGTGATATCTCAAAGCTTCTAATATCAAACTTGAGACCCTCCCTATAGCATGAGATGTGATATCCAAGTCCTTCCCATTCCAATCCTGAGACCCTTCCTATAGCATGAGATGTGATATCTCAATGCTTCTAATACCAAACCTGAGACCCTTCCTATAAAATGAGATGGGAATATCCAACTCCTTCCCATTCCATTCTTGAGACCCTTCCGATAGCAGAGATGTGATATCTCAATGCTTATACCACACCTGAGATCCTTCCTATAACATGAGATGTGATATCCAACTCCTTCCCATTCCAATCCTGAGACACTTCCTATAGCATGAGATGTGATATCTCACTGCTTATACCAAACCTGAGACCCTTCCCATAGCAGGAGATGTGATATCCAATTCCTTCCCATTCCAATCCTCAGACCCTTCCTATAGCATGAGATGTGATATCTCAATGCTTCTAATGTCAAACTTGAGACCCTACATATAGCATGAGATGGGATATCCAACTCCTTCCCATTCCAATCCTGAGACACTTCCGATAGCAGAGATGTGATATCTCAATGCTTATACCAAACCTGAGACCCTTCCTATAACATGAGATGTGATATCCAAATCCTTCTCGTTCCAAACCTTAGACCCTTCCTTTAGCATGAGATGTGATATCCAGCTCCTTCCCATTCCAATCCTGAGACACTTCCGATAGCATGAGATGTGATATCTCAATGCTTCTAATATCAAAACTGAGACCCTCCCTATAGCATGATATGTGATATCTAAGTCCTTCCCATTCCAATCCTGAGACCCTCCCTATAGCATGAGATGTGATATCCAACTCCTTCCCATTCCAATCCTGAGACCCTTCCTATAGCATGAGATATGATATCTCAATACTTCTAATACCAAACGTGAGATCCTTCCGATAACATGAGATGTGATATCCAAATCCTTCCCCTTCCAAACCTGAGACCCTCCCTTTAGCATGAAATGTGATATCCAACTCCTTCCTATTCCAATCCTGAGACTCTTCTGATAGCATGAGATGTGATATCTCAATGCTTCTAATACCAAACCTGAGATCCTTCCGATAGCATGAGATGTGATATCTCAATGCTTCTAATACCAAACCTGAGATCCTTCCTATAACATGAGATGTGATATCCAAATCCTTCCCCTTCCAAACCTGAGACCCTCCCTTTAGCATGAGATGTGATATCTAACTCCTTCCCATTCCATTCCTGAGACCCTTCTGATAGCATGAGATGTGATATCTCAATGCCTCTAATACCAAACCTGAGATCCTACCTCTAACATGAAATGAGATATCCAACTCTTTCCCCTTCCAAACCTGAGAGCCTTCCTATAGCATGAGATGTGATATCCAAGTCCTTCCCATTCCAATACTGAGACCCTTCCTATAGCTTGAGATGTGATATCCAACTCCTTCCCATTCCAATTCTGAGACCCTTCCTATAGCATGAGATGTGATATCTCAATGCTTATACCAAACCTGAGAGCCTACCTATAGCATGAGATGTGATATCCAAGTCCATCCCATTCCAATCCTTAGACCCTTCCTACAGCATGCGATGTGAATATCTCAATGATTCTAATACCAAACCAGAGACTCTTCCTATAACATGAGATGGGATATCCAACTCCTTCCCATTCCAATTCTGAGACCCTTCCTATACTATGAGACTTGATATCTCAATGCTTCTAATACCAAACCTGAGACCCGTAATATAACATGAGATGTGATATCCAAATCCTTCCCCTTCCAAACCTTAGACCCTTCCTTTATCATGAGATGTGATATCCAACTCCTTCCCATTCCAATCCTGAGACCCTTCCGATATCATGAGATGTGATATCTCAAAGCTTCTAATATCAAACTTGAGACCCTCCCTATAGCATGAGATGTGATATCCAAGTCCTTCCCATTCCAATCCTGAGACCCTTCCTATAGCATGAGATGTGATATCTCAATGCTTCTAATACCAAACCTGAGACCCTTCCTATAAAATGAGATGGGAATATCCAACTCCTTCCCATTCCATTCTTGAGACCCTTCCGATAGCAGAGATGTGATATCTCAATGCTTATACCACACCTGAGATCCTTCCTATAACATGAGATGTGATATCCAACTCCTTCCCATTCCAATCCTGAGACACTTCCTATAGCATGAGATGTGATATCTCACTGCTTATACCAAACCTGAGACCCTTCCCATAGCAGGAGATGTGATATCCAATTCCTTCCCATTCCAATCCTCAGACCCTTCCTATAGCATGAGATGTGATATCTCAATGCTTCTAATGTCAAACTTGAGACCCTACATATAGCATGAGATGTGATATCCAAGTCCTTCCCATTGCAATCCTGAGACACTTCCTATAGCATGAGATGTGATATCTCAATGCTTCTAATACCAAACCTGAGACTCTTCCTATAACATGAGATGGGATATCCAACTCCTTCCAATTCCAATCCTGAGACCCTTTTGATAGCAGAGATGTGATATCTCAATGTTTATACCAAACCTGAGACCCTTCCTACGGCATGAGATGTCATATTCAACTCCTTCCCATTCCAATCCTGAGACCCTTCCTATAGCATGAGATTTGATATCCAACTCCTTCCCATTCCAATCCTGAGACCCTTCCTATAGCATGAGATGTGATGTCTCAATGCTTCTAATACCAAACCTGAGATCCTTCCTATAACATGAGATGTGATATCCAACTCCTTCCATTCCAATCCTGAGATCCTTCCTATAGCATGAGATGTGATATATCAATGCTTATACCAAACCTGTGACCCTTCCTATAGCATGAGATGTGACATCCAACTCCTTCCCATTCCAATCCTGAGACCCTTCCTATAGCCTGAGATGTGATATCCAATTCCTTCCCATTCCAATCCTGAGACCCTTCCTATAGCATGAGATGTGATATCTCAATGCTTATACCAAACCTGAGAGCCTACCTATAACATGAGATGTGATATCCAAGTCCATCCCATTCCAATCCTTAGACCCTTCCTACAGCATGCGATGTGATATCTCAATGATTCTAATACCAAACCAGAGACTCTTCCTATAACATGAGATGGGATATCCAACTCCTTCCCATTCCAATCCTGAGCCGCTTCCGATAGCAGAGATGTGATATCTCAATGCTTATACCAAACCTGAGACCCTTCCTATAACATGAGATGTGATATCCAACTCCTTCCCGTTCCAAACCTGAGACACTAACTATAGCATATGTGATATCCAACTCCTTCCCATTCCAAACATGAGACCCTTCCTATAGCAAGAAAGTAATATCCAACTCCTACCCATTCCAATCCTGAGACCCTTCCTATAGCAAGAGATGTGATATCCAAATCCTTCCCATTCCAATCCTGAGACCCTTCCTATAACATGAGATGTGATATCCAACTTCTTCCCATTCCAACCTGAGACACTTCCTATAGCATGAGAAGGGATATCCAACTCCTTCCCAATCCAATCCTGAGACCCTTCCGATAGCAGAGATGTGATATCTCAATGCTTATACCAAACCTGAGACCCTTCCTATGGCATGAGATGTGATATCCAACTCCTTGCCATTCAAATCCTGAGACCCTTCCTATAGCATGAGAAGGGATATCCAACTCCTTCCCAATCCAATCCTGAGACCCTTCCGATAGCAGCGACGTGATATCTCAATGCTTCTACCAAACCTGAGACCCTTCCTATAACATGAGATGGGAATATCCAACTCCTTCCCATTCCAATCTTGAGACCCTTCCGATAGCAGAGATGTGATATCTCAATGCTTATACCACACCTGAGATCCTTCCTATAACATGAGATGTGATATCCAACTCCTTCCCATTCCAATCCTGAGACACTTCCTATAGCATGAGATGTGATATCTCACTGCTTATACCAAACCTGAGACCCTTCCCATAGCAGGAGATGTGATATCCAACTCCTTCCCATTCCAATCCTCAGACCCTTCCTATACTATGAGACTTGATATCTCAATGCTTCTAATACCAAACCTGAGACCCGTAATATAGCATGAGATGTGATATCTCAATGCTTCTAATACCAAACCTGAGACTCTTCCTATAGCATGAGATGTGATATCCAACTCCTTCCCATTCCAATCCTGAGACCCTTCCTATAGCCTGAGATGTGATATCCAATTCCTTCCCATTCCAATCCTGAGACCCTTCCTATAGCATGAGATGTGATATCTCAATGCTTATACCAAACCTGAGAGCCTACCTATAACATGAGATGTGATATCCAAGTCCATCCCATTCCAATCCTTAGACCCTTCCTACAGCATGCGATGTGATATCTCAATGATTCTAATACCAAACCAGAGACTCTTCCTATAACATGAGATGGGATATCCAACTCCTTCCCATTCCAATCCTGAGCCGCTTCTGATAGCAGAGATGTGATATCTCAATGCTTATACCAAACCTGAGACCCTTCCTATAACATGAGATGTGATATCCAACTCCTTCCCGTTCCAAACCTGAGACACTAACTATAGCATATGTGATATCCAACTCCTTCCCATTCCAAACATGAGACCCTTCCTATAGCAAGAAAATAATATCCAACTCCTACCCATTCCAATCCTGAGACCCTTCCTATAGCAAGAGATGTGATATCCAAATCCTTCCCATTCCAATCCTGAGACCCTTCCTATAACATGAGATGTGATATCCAACTCCTTCCCATTCCAACCTGAGACACTTCCTATAGCATGAGAAGGGATATCCAACTCCTTCCCAATCCAATCCTGAGACCCTTCCGATAGCAGAGATGTGATATCTCAATGCTTATACCAAACCTGAGACCCTTCCTATGGCATGAGATGTGATATCCAACTCCTTGCCATTCAAATCCTGAGACCCTTCCTATAGCATGAGAAGGGATATCCAACTCCTTCCCAATCCAATCCTGAGACCCTTCCGATAGCAGCGACGTGATATCTCAATGCTTCTACCAAACCTGAGACCCTTCCTTCAGCATGAGATGTGATATCCAAATCCTTCACATGCCAATCCTGAGACCCTTCCTATAGCATGAGGTGTGATATCTCAATGCTTCTAATACCAAACCTGAGATCCTTCCTATAACATGAGATGTGATATCCAATTCCTTCCCATTCCAAACCTGAGACCCTTCCTATTGGATGAGATGTGATAACCAACTCCTTCACATTCCAACCCTGAGACCCTTCCTATAGCATGAGATGTGATGTCTCAATGCTTCTAATACCAAACCTGAGATCCTTCCTATAACATGAGATGTGATATCCAACTCCTTCCATTCCAATCCTGAGACCCGTCCTATAGCATGAGATGTGATATCTCAATGCTTATACCAAACCTGAGACCCTTCCTATAGCATGAGATGTCATATCCAACTGCTTCCCATTCCAATCCTGAGACCCTTCCTATAGCATGAGATGTGATATCTCAATGCTTCTAATACCAAACCTGAGATCCTTCCTCTAACATGAAATGTGATATCCAACTCCTTCCCTTTCCAAACCTAAGAGCCTATCTATAGCATGAGATGTGATATCCAAGTCCTTCACATTCCAACCCTTAGACCCTTCCTACAGCATGCAATATGATATCTCAATGATTCTAATAACAAACCTGAGACCCGTCCTATAACATGAGATGGGATATCCAACTCCTTCCCATTCCAATCCTGAGACACTTCCGATAGCAGAGATGTGATATCTCAATGCTTATACCAAACCTGAGACCCTTCCTATAACATGAGATGTGATATCCAAATCCTTCTCGTTCCAAACCTGAGACCCTTCCTTTAGCATGAGATGTGATATCCAGCTCCTTCCCATTCCAATCCTGAGACACTTCCGATAGCATGAGATGTGATATCTCAATGCTTCTAATATCAAAACTGAGACCCTCCCTATAGCATGATATGTGATATCTAAGTCCTTCCCATTCCAATCCTGAGACCCTCCCTATAGCATGAGATGTGATATCCAACTCCTTCCCATTCCAATCCTGAGACCCTTCCTATAGCATGAGATATGATATCTCAATACTTCTAATACCAAACGTGAGATCCTTCCGATAACATGAGATGTGATATCCAAATCCTTCCCCTTCCAAACCTGAGACCCTCCCTTTAGCATGAAATGTGATATCCAACTCCTTCCTATTCCAATCCTGAGACTCTTCTGATAGCATGAGATGTGATATCTCAATGCTTCTAATACCAAACCTGAGATCCTTCCGATAGCATGAGATGTGATATCTCAATGCTTCTAATACCAAACCTGAGATCCTTCCTATAACATGAGATGTGATATCCAAATCCTTCCCCTTCCAAACCTGAGACCCTCCCTTTAGCATGAGATGTGATATCTAACTCCTTCCCATTCCATTCCTGAGACCCTTCTGATAGCATGAGATGTGATATCTCAATGCCTCTAATACCAAACCTGAGATCCTACCTCTAACATGAAATGAGATATCCAACTCTTTCCCCTTCCAAACCTGAGAGCCTTCCTATAGCATGAGATGTGATATCCAAGTCCTTCCCATTCCAATACTGAGACCCTTCCTATAGCTTGAGATGTGATATCCAACTCCTTCCCATTCCAATTCTGAGACCCTTCCTATAGCATGAGATGTGATATCTCAATGCTTATACCAAACCTGAGAGCCTACCTATAGCATGAGATGTGATATCCAAGTCCATCCCATTCCAATCCTTAGACCCTTCCTACAGCATGCGATGTGAATATCTCAATGATTCTAATACCAAACCAGAGACTCTTCCTATAACATGAGATGGGATATCCAACTCCTTCCCATTCCAATTCTGAGACCCTTCCTATACTATGAGACTTGATATCTCAATGCTTCTAATACCAAACCTGAGACCCGTAATATAACATGAGATGTGATATCCAAATCCTTCCCCTTCCAAACCTTAGACCCTTCCTTTATCATGAGATGTGATATCCAACTCCTTCCCATTCCAATCCTGAGACCCTTCCGATATCATGAGATGTGATATCTCAAAGCTTCTAATATCAAACTTGAGACCCTCCCTATAGCATGAGATGTGATATCCAAGTCCTTCCCATTCCAATCCTGAGACCCTTCCTATAGCATGAGATGTGATATCTCAATGCTTCTAATACCAAACCTGAGACCCTTCCTATAACATGAGATGGGAATATCCAACTCCTTCCCATTCCATTCTTGAGACCCTTCCGATAGCAGAGATGTGATATCTCAATGCTTATACCACACCTGAGATCCTTCCTATAACATGAGATGTGATATCCAACTCCTTCCCAATCCAATCCTGAGACACTTCCTATAGCATGAGATGTGATATCTCACTGCTTATACCAAACCTGAGACCCTTCCCATAGCAGGAGATGTGATATCCAACTCCTTCCCATTCCAATCCTCAGACCCTTCCTATAGCATGAGATGTGATATCTCAATGCTTCTAATGTCAAACTTGAGACCCTACATATAGCATGAGATGTGATATCCAAGTCCTTCCCATTGCAATCCTGAGACACTTCCTATAGCATGAGATGTGATATCTCAATGCTTCTAATACCAAACCTGAGACTCTTCCTATAACATGAGATGGGATATCCAACTCCTTCCAATTCCAATCCTGAGACCCTTTTGATAGCAGAGATGTGATATCTCAATGTTTATACCAAACCTGAGACCCTTCCTACGGCATGAGATGTCATATTCAACTCCTTCCCATTCCAATCCTGAGACCCTTCCTATAGCATGAGATTTGATATCCAACTCCTTCCCATTCCAATCCTGAGACCCTTCCTATAGCATGAGATGTGATGTCTCAATGCTTCTAATACCAAACCTGAGATCCTTCCTATAACATGAGATGTGATATCCAACTCCTTCCATTCCAATCCTGAGATCCTTCCTATAGCATGAGATGTGATATATCAATGCTTATACCAAACCTGAGACCCTTCCTATAGCATGAGATGTGATATCCAACTCCTTCCCATTCCAATCCTGAGACCCTTCCTATAGCCTGAGATGTGATATCCAATTCCTTCCCATTCCAATCCTGAGACCCTTCCTATAGCATGAGATGTGATATCTCAATGCTTATACCAAACCTGAGAGCCTACCTATAACATGAGATGTGATATCCAAGTCCATCCCATTCCAATCCTTAGACCCTTCCTACAGCATGCGATGTGATATCTCAATGATTCTAATACCAAACCAGAGACTCTTCCTAAACATGAGATGGGATATCCAACTCCTTCCCATTCCAATCCTGAGCCGCTTCCGATAGCAGAGATGTGATATCTCAATGCTTATACCAAACCTGAGACCCTTCCTATAACATGAGATGTGATATCCAACTCCTTCCCATTCCAATCCTGAGCCGCTTCCGATAGCAGAGATGTGATATCTCAATGCTTATACCAAACCTGAGACCCTTCCTATAACATGAGATGTGATATCCAACTCCTTCCCGTTCCAAACCTGAGACACTAACTATAGCATATGTGATATCCAACTCCTTCCCATTCCAAACATGAGACCCTTCCTATAGCAAGAAAGTAATATCCAACTCCTACCCATTCCAATCCTGAGACCCTTCCTATAGCAAGAGATGTGATATCCAAATCCTTCCCATTCCAATCCTGAGACCCTTCCTATAACATGAGATGTGATATCCAACTTCTTCCCATTCCAACCTGAGACACTTCCTATAGCATGAGAAGGGATATCCAACTCCTTCCCAATCCAATCCTGAGACCCTTCCGATAGCAGAGATGTGATATCTCAATGCTTATACCAAACCTGAGACCCTTCCTATGGCATGAGATGTGATATCCAACTCCTTGCCATTCAAATCCTGAGACCCTTCCTATAGCATGAGAAGGGATATCCAACTCCTTCCCAATCCAATCCTGAGACCCTTCCGATAGCAGCGACGTGATATCTCAATGCTTCTACCAAACCTGAGACCCTTCCTTTAGCATGAGATGTGATATCCAAATCCTTCACATTCCAATCCTGAGACCCTTCCTATAGCATGAGATGTGATATCTCAATGCTTCTAATACCAAACCTGAGATCCTTCCTATAACATGAGATGTGATATCCAATTCCTTCCCATTCCAAACCTGAGACCCTTCCTATTGGATGAGATGTGATATCCAACTCCTTCCCATTCCAACCCTGAGACCCTTCCTATAGCATGAGATGTGATGTCTCAATGCTTCTAATACCAAACCTGAGATCCTTCCTATAACATGAGATGTGATATCCAACTCCTTCCATTCCAATCCTGAGACCCGTCCTATAGCATGAGATGTGATATCTCAATGCTTATACCAAACCTGAGACCCTTCCTATAGCATGAGATGTGATATCCAACTGCTTCCCATTCCAATCCTGAGACCCTTCCTATAGCATGAGATGTGATATCTCACTGCTTCTAATACCAAACCTGAGATCCTTCCTCTAACATGAAATGTGATATCCAACTCCTTCCCTTTCCAAACCTAAGAGCCTATCTATAGCATGAGATGTGATATCCAAGTCCTTCACATTCCAACCCTTAGACCCTTCCTACAGCATGCAATATGATATCTCAATGATTCTAATAACAAACCTGAGACCCGTCCTATAACATGAGATGGGATATCCAACTCCTTCCCATTCCAATCCTGAGACACTTCCGATAGCAGAGATGTGATATCTCAATGCTTATACCAAACCTGAGACCCTTCCTATAACATGAGATGTGATATCCAAATCCTTCTCGTTCCAAACCTGAGACCCTTCCTTTAGCATGAGATGTGATATCCAGCTCCTTCCCATTCCAATCCTGAGACACTTCCGATAGCATGAGATGTGATATCTCAATGCTTCTAATATCAAAACTGAGACCCTCCCTATAGCATGATATGTGATATCTAAGTCCTTCCCATTCCAATCCTGAGACCCTCCCTATATCATGAGATGTGATATCCAACTCCTTCCCATTCCAATCCTGAGACCCTTCCTATAGCATGAGATATGATATCTCAATACTTCTAATACCAAACGTGAGATCCTTCCGATAACATGAGATTTGATATCCAAATCCTTCCCCTTCCAAACCTGAGACCCTCCCTTTAGCATGAAATGTGATATCCAACTCCTTCCTATTCCAATCCTGAGACTCTTCTGATAGCATGAGATGTGATATCTCAATGCTTCTAATACCAAACCTGAGATCCTTCCGATAGCATGAGATGTGATATCTCAATGCTTCTAATACCAAACCTGAGATCCTTCCTATAACATGAGATGTGATATCCAAATCCTTCCCCTTCCAAACCTGAGACCCTCCCTTTAGCATGAGATGTGATATCTAACTCCTTCCCATTCCATTCCTGAGACCCTTCTGATAGCATGAGATGTGATATCTCAATGCCTCTAATACCAAACCTGAGATCCTACCTCTAACATGAAATGAGATATCCAACTCTTTCCCCTTCCAAACCTGAGAGCCTTCCTATAGCATGAGATGTGATATCCAAGTCCTTCCCATTCCAATACTGAGACCCTTCCTATAGCTTGAGATGTGATATCCAACTCCTTCCCATTCCAATTCTGAGACTCTTCCTATAGCATGAGATGTGATATCTCAATGCTTATACCAAACCTGAGAGCCTACCTATAGCATGAGATGTGATATCCAAGTCCATCCCATTCCAATCCTTAGACCCTTCCTACAGCATGCGAAGTGAATATCTCAATGATTCTAATACCAAACCAGAGACTCTTCCTATAACATGAGATGGGATATCCAACTCCTTCCCATTCCAATTCTGAGACCCTTCCTATACTATGAGACTTGATATCTCAATGCTTCTAATACCAAACCTGAGACCCGTAATATAACATGAGATGTGATATCCAAATCCTTCCCCTTCCAAACCTTAGACCCGTCCTTTATCATGAGATGTGATATCCAACTCCTTCCCATTCCAATCCTGAGACCCTTCCGATATCATGAGATGTGATATCTCAAAGCTTCTAATATCAAACTTGAGACCCTCCCTATAGCATGAGATGTGATATCCAAGTCCTTCCCATTCCAATCCTGAGACCCTTCCTATAGCATGAGATGTGATATCTCAATGCTTCTAATACCAAACCTGAGACCCTTCCTATAACATGAGATGGGAATATCCAACTCCTTCCCATTCCAATCTTGAGACCCTTCCGATAGCAGAGATGTGATATCTCAATGCTTATACCACACCTGAGATCCTTCCTATAACATGAGATGTGATATCCAACTCCTTCCCATTCCAATCCTGAGACACTTCCTATAGCATGAGATGTGATATCTCACTGCTTATACCAAACCTGAGACCCTTCCCATAGCAGGAGATGTGATATCCAACTCCTTCCCATTCCAATCCTCAGACCCTTCCTATAGCATGAGATGTGATATCTCAATGCTTCTAATGTCAAACTTGAGACCCTACCTATAGCATGAGATGTGATATCCAAGTCCTTCCCATTCCAATCCTGAGACACTTCCTATAGCATGAGATGTGATATCTCAATGCTTCTAATACCAAACCTGAGACTCTTCCTATAACATGAGATGGGATATCCAACTCCTTCCAATTCCAATCCTGAGACCCTTTTGATAGCAGAGATGTGATATCTCAATGTTTATACCAAACCTGAGACCCTTCCTACGGCATGAGATGTCATATTCAACTCCTTCCCATTCCAATCCTGAGACCCTTCCTATAGCATGAGATTTGATATCCAACTCCTTCCCATTCCAATCCTGAGACCCTTCCTATAGCATGAGATGTGATGTCTCAATGCTTCTAATACCAAACCTGAGATCCTTCCTATAACATGAGATGTGATATCCAACTCCTTCCATTCCAATCCTGAGACCCTTCCTATAGCATGAGATGTGATATCTCAATGCTTATACCAAACCTGAGACCCTTCCTATAGCATGAGATGTGATATCCAACTCCTTCCCATTCCAATCCTGAGACCCTTCCTATAGCCTGAGATGTGATATCCAATTTCTTCCCATTCCAATCCTGAGACCCTTCCTATAGCATGAGATGTGATATCTCAATGCTTATACCAAACCTGAGAGCCTACCTATAACATGAGATGTGATATCCAAGTCCATCCCATTCCAATCCTGAGACCCTTCCTATAGCATGAGATGTGATGTCTCAATGATTCTAATACCAGACCAGAGACTCTTCCTATAACATGAGATGGGATATCCAACTCCTTCCCATTCCAATCCTGAGCCGCTTCCGATAGCAGAGATGTGATATCTCAATGCTTATACCAAACCTGAGACCCTTCCTATAACATGAGATGTGATATCCAACTCCTTCCCGTTCCAAACCTGAGACACTAACTATAGCATATGTGATATCCAACTCCTTCCCATTCCAAACATGAGACCCTTCCTATAGCAAGAAAGTAATATCCAACTCCTACCCATTCCAATCCTGAGACCCTTCCTATAGCAAGAGATGTGATATCCAAATCCTTCCCATTCCAATCCTGAGACCCTTCCTATAACATGAGATGTGATATCCAACTCCTTCCCATTCCAACCTGAGACACTTCCTATAGCATGAGAAGGGATATCCAACTCCTTCCCAATCCAATCCTGAGACCCTTCCGATAGCAGAGATGTGATATCTCAATGCTTATACCAAACCTGAGACCCTTCCTATGGCATGAGATGTGATATCCAACTCCTTGCCATTCAAATCCTGAGACCCTTCCTATAGCATGAGAAGGGATATCCAACTCCTTCCCAATCCAATCCTGAGACCCTTCCGATAGCAGCGACGTGATATCTCAATGCTTCTACCAAACCTGAGACCCTTCCTTTAGCATGAGATGTGATATCCAAATCCTTCACATTCCAATCCTGAGACCCTTCCTATAGCATGAGATGTGATATCTCAATGCTTCTAATACCAAACCTGAGATCCTTCCTATAACATGAGATGTGATATCCAATTCCTTCCCATTCCAAACCTGAGACCCTTCCTATTGGATGAGATGTGATATCCAACTCCTTCCTATTCCAACCCTGACACCCTTCCTATAGCATGAGATGTGATGTCTCAATGCTTCTAATACCAAACCTGAGATCCTTCCTATAACATGAGATGTGATATCCAACTCCTTCCATTCCAATCCTGAGACCCGTCCTATAGCATGAGATGTGATATCTCAATGCTTATACCAAACCTGAGACCCTTCCTATAGCATGAGATGTCATATCCAACTGCTTCCCATTCCAATCCTGAGACCCTTCCTATAGCATGAGATGTGATATCTCAATGCTTCTAATACCAAACCTGAGATCCTTCCTCTAACATGAAATGTGATATCCAACTCCTTCCCTTTCCAAACCTAAGAGCCTATCTATAGCATGAGATGTGATATCCAAGTCCTTCACATTCCAACCCTTAGACCCTTCCTACAGCATGCAATATGATATCTCAATGATTCTAATAACAAACCTGAGACCCGTCCTATAACATGAGATGGGATATCCAACTCCTTCCCATTCCAATCCTGAGACACTTCCGATAGCAGAGATGTGATATCTCAATGCTTATACCAAACCTGAGACCCTTCCTATAACATGAGATGTGATATCCAAATCCTTCTCGTTCCAAACCTGAGACCCTTCCTTTAGCATGAGATGTGATATCCAGCTCCTTCCCATTCCAATCCTGAGACACTTCCGATAGCATGAGATGTGATATCTCAATGCTTCTAATATCAAAACTGAGACCCTCCCTATAGCATGATATGTGATATCTAAGTCCTTCCCATTCCAATCCTGAGACCCTCCCTATAGCATGAGATGTGATATCCAACTCCTTCCCATTCCAATCCTGAGACCCTTCCTATAGCATGAGATATGATATCTCAAAACTTCTAATACCAAACGTGAGATCCTTCCGATAACATGAGATGTGATATCCAAATCCTTCCCCTTCCAAACCTGAGACCCTCCCTTTAGCATGAAATGTGATATCCAACTCCTTCCTATTCCAATCCTGAGACTCTTCTGATAGCATGAGATGTGATATCTCAATGCTTCTAATACCAAACCTGAGATCCTTCCGATAGCATGAGATGTGATATCTCAATGCTTCTAATACCAAACCTGAGATCCTTCCTATAACATGAGATGTGATATCCAAATCCTTCCCCTTCCAAACCTGAGACCCTCCCTTTAGCATGAGATGTGATATCTAACTCCTTCCCATTCCATTCCTGAGACCCTTCTGATAGCATGAGATGTGATATCTCAATGCCTCTAATACCAAACCTGAGATCCTACCTCTAACATGAAATGAGATATCCAACTCTTTCCCCTTCCAAACCTGAGAGCCTTCCTATAGCATGAGATGTGATATCCAAGTCCTTCCCATTCCAATACTGAGACCCTTCCTATAGCTTGAGATGTGATATCCAACTCCTTCCCATTCCAATTCTGAGACCCTTCCTATAGCATGAGATGTGATATCTCAATGCTTATACCAAACCTGAGAGCCTACCTATAGCATGAGATGTGATATCCAAGTCCATCCCATTCCAATCCTTAGACCCTTCCTACAGCATGCGATGTGAATATCTCAATGATTCTAATACCAAACCAGAGACTCTTCCTATAACATGAGATGGGATATCCAACTCCTTCCCATTCCAATTCTGAGACCCTTCCTATACTATGAGACTTGATATCTCAATGCTTCTAATACCAAACCTGAGACCCGTAATATAACATGAGATGTGATATCCAAATCCTTCCCCTTCCAAACCTTAGACCCTTCCTTTATCATGAGATGTGATATCCAACTCCTTCCCATTCCAATCCTGAGACCCTTCCGATATCATGAGATGTGATATCTCAAAGCTTCTAATATCAAACTTGAGACCCTCCCTATAGCATGAGATGTGATATCCAAGTCCTTCCCATTCCAATCCTGAGACCCTTCCTATAGCATGAGATGTGATATCTCAATGCTTCTAATACCAAACCTGAGACCGTTCCTATAACATGAGATGGGAATATCCAACTCCTTCCCATTCCAATCTTGAGACCCTTCCGATAGCAGAGATGTGATATATCAATGCTTATACCACACCTGAGATCCTTCCTATAACATGAGATGTGATATCCAACTCCTTCCCATTCCAATCCTGAGACACTTCCTATAGCATGAGATGTGATATCTCACTGCTTATACCAAACCTGAGACCCTTCCAATAGCAGGAGATGTGATATCCAACTCCTTCCCATTCCAATCCTCAGACCCTTCCTATAGCATGAGATGTGATATCTCAATGCTTCTAATGTCAAACTTGAGACCCTACCTATAGCATGAGATGTGATATCCAAGTCCTTCCCATTCCAATCCTGAGACACTTCCTATAACATGAAATGTGATATCCAACTCCTTCCCATTCCAACCTGAGACCCTTCCTATAGCATGAGATGGGATATCCAACTTCTTCCAAATCCAATACTGATACCCTTCCGATAGCATGAGATGTGATATCCCAATGCTTCTACCAAACCTGAGACCCATACTATGGCATGAGATGTGATATCAAACTCCTTCCCATTCCAATCCTGAGACCCTCCCTATAGCATGAGATGTGATATCTCACTGCTTATACCAAACCTGAGACCCTTCCCATAGCATGAGATGTGATATCCAACTCCTTCCCATTCCAATCCTCAGACCCTTCCTATAGCATGAGATGTGATATCTCAATGCTTCTAATGTCAAACTTGAGACCCTACCTATAGCATGAGATGTGATATCCAAGTCCTTCCCATTCCAATCCTGAGACACTTCCTATAGCATGAGATGTGATATCTCAATGCTTCTAATACCAAACCTGAGACTCTTCCTATAACATGAGATGGGATGTCCAACTCCTTCCAATTCCAATCCTGAGACCCTTTTGATAGCAGAGATGTGATATCTCAATGTTTATACCAAACCTGAGACCCTTCCTACGGCATGAGATGTCATATTCAACTCCTTCCCATTCCAATCCTGAGACCCTTCCTATAGCATGAGATTTGATATCCAACTCCTTCCCATTCCAATCCTGAGACCCTTCCTATAGCATGAGATGTGATGTCTCAATGCTTCTAATACCAAACCTGAGATCCTTCCTATAACATGAGATGTGATATCCAACTCCTTCCATTCCAATCCTGAGACCCTTCCTATAGCATGAGATGTGATATCTCAATGCTTATACCAAACCTGAGACCCATCCTATAGCATGAGATGTGATATCCAACTCCTTCCCATTCCAATCCTGAGACCCTTCCTATAGCCTGAGATGTGATATCCAATTCCTTCCCATTCCAATCCTGAGACCCTTCCTATAGCATGAGATGTGATATCTCAATGCTTATACCAAACCTGAGAGCCTACCTATAATATGAGATGTGATATCCAAGTCCATCCCATTCCAATCCTTAGACCCTTCCTACAGCATGCGATGTGATATCTCAATGATTCTAATACCAAACCAGAGACTCTTACTATAACATGAGATGGGATATCCAACTCCGTCCCATTCCAATCCTGAGCCGCTTCCGATAGCAGAGATGTGATATCTCAATGCTTATACCAAACCTGAGACCCTTCCTATAACATGAGATGTGATATCCAACTCCTTCCCGTTCCAAACCTGAGACACTAACTATAGCATATGTGATATCCAACTCCTTCCCATTCCAAACATGAGACCCTTCCTATAGCAAGAAAGTAATATCCAACTCCTACCCATTCCAATCCTGAGACCCTTCCTATAGCAAGAGATGTGATATCCAAATCCTTCCCATTCCAATCCTGAGACCCTTCCTATAACATGAGATGTGATATCCAACTCCTTCCCATTCCAACCTGAGACACTTCCTATAGCATGAGAAGGGATATCCAACTCCTTCCCAATCCAATCCTGAGACCCTTCCGATAGCAGAGATGTGATATCTCAATGCTTATACCAAACCTGAGACCCTTCCTATGGCATGAGATGTGATATCCAACTCCTTGCCATTCAAATCCTGAGACCTTTCCTATAGCATGAGAAGGGATATCCAACTCCTTCCCAATCCAATCCTGAGACCCTTCCGATAGCAGCGACGTGATATCTCAATGCTTCTACCAAACCTGAGACCCTTCCTTTAGCATGAGATGTGATATCCAAATCCTTCACATTCCAATCCTGAGACCCTTCCTATAGCATGAGATGTGATATCTCAATGCTTCTAATACCAAACCTGATATCCTTCCTATAACATGAGATGTGATATCCAATTCCTTCCCATTCCAAACCTGAGACCCTTCCTATTGGATGAGATGTGATATCCAACTCCTTCCTATTCCAACCCTGACACCCTTCCTATAGCATGAGATGTGATGTCTCAATGCTTCTAATACCAAACCTGAGATCCTTCCTATAACATGAGATGTGATATCCAACTCCTTCCATTCCAATCCTGAGACCCGTCCTATAGCATGAGATGTGATATCTCAATGCTTATACCAAACCTGAGACCCTTCCTATAGCATATGTCATATCCAACTGCTTCCCATTCCAATCCTGAGACCCTTCCTATAGCATAAGATGTGATATCTCAATGCTTCTAATACCAAACCTGAGATCCTTCCTCTAACATGAAATGTGATATCCAACTCCTTCCCTTTCCAAACCTAAGAGCCTATCTATAGCATGAGATGTGATATCCAAGTCCTTCACATTCCAACCCTTAGACCCTTCCTACAGCATGCAATATGATATCTCAATGATTCTAATAACAAACCTGAGACCCGTCCTATAACATGAGATGGGATATCCAACTCCTTCCCATTCCAATCCTGAGACACTTCCGATAGCAGAGATGTGATATCTCAATGCTTATACCAAACCTGAGACCCTTCCTATAACATGAGATGTGATATCCAAATCCTTCTCGTTCCAAACCTGAGACCCTTCCTTTAGCATGAGATGTGATATCCAGCTCCTTCCCATTCCAATCCTGAGACACTTCCGATAGCATGAGATGTGATATCTCAATGCTTCTAATATCAAAACTGAGACCCTCCCTATAGCATGATATGTGATATCTAAGTCCTTCCCATTCCAATCCTGAGACCCTCCCTATAGCAGGAGATGTGATATCCAACTCCTTCCCATTCCAATCCTGAGACCCTTCCTATAGCATGAGATATGATATCTCAATACTTCTAATACCAAACGTGAGATCCTTCCGATAACATGAGATGTGATATCCAAATCCTTCCCCTTCCAAACCTGAGACCCTCCCTTTAGCATGAAATGTGATATCCAACTCCTTCCTATTCCAATCCTGAGACTCTTCTGATAGCATGAGATGTGATCTCTCAATGCTTCTAATACCAAACCTGAGATCCTTCCGATAGCATGAGATGTGATATCTCAATGCTTCTAATACCAAACCTGAGATCCTTCCTATAACATGAGATGTGATATCCAAATCCTTCCCCTTCCAAACCTGAGACCCCCCCTTTAGCATGAGATGTGATATCTAACTCCTTCCCATTCCATTCCTGAGACCCTTCTGATAGCATGAGATGTGATATCTCAATGCCTCTAATACCAAACCTGAGATCCTACCTCTAACATGAAATGAGATATCCAACGCTTTCCCCTTCCAAACCTGAGAGCCTTCCTATAGCATGAGATGTGATATCCAAGTCCTTCCCATTCCAATACTGAGACCCTTCCTATAGCTTGAGATGTGATATCCAACTCCTTCCCATTCCAATTCTGAGACCCTTCCTATAGCATGAGATGTGATATCTCAATGCTTATACCAAACCTGAGAGCCTACCTATAGCATGAGATGTGATATCCAAGTCCATCCCATTCCAACCCTTAGACCCTTCCTACAGCATGCAATATGATATCTCAATGATTCTAATAACAAACCTGAGACCCGTCCTATAACATGAGATGGGATATCCAACTCCTTCCCATTCCAATCCTGAGACACTTCCTATAGCATAAGATGTGATATCTCAATGCTTCTAATACCAAACCTGAGATCCTTCCTCTAACATGAAATGTGATATCCAACTCCTTCCCTTTCCAAACCTAAGAGCCTATCTATAGCATGAGATGTGATATCCAAGTCCTTCACATTCCAACCCTTAGACCCTTCCTACAGCATGCAATATGATATCTCAATGATTCTAATAACAAACCTGAGACCCGTCCTATAACATGAGATGGGATATCCAACTCCTTCCCATTCCAATCCTGAGACACTTCCGATAGCAGAGATGTGATATCTCAATGCTTATACCAAACCTGAGACCCTTCCTATAACATGAGATGTGATATCCAAATCCTTCTCGTTCCAAACCTGAGACCCTTCCTTTAGCATGAGATGTGATATCCAGCTCCTTCCCATTCCAATCCTGAGACACTTCCGATAGCATGAGATGTGATATCTCAATGCTTCTAATATCAAAACTGAGACCCTCCCTATAGCATGATATGTGATATCTAAGTCCTTCCCATTCCAATCCTGAGACCCTCCCTATAGCATGAGATGTGATATCCAACTCCTTCCCATTCCAATCCTGAGACCCTTCCTATAGCATGAGATATGATATCTCAATACTTCTAATACCAAACGTGAGATCCTTCCGATAACATGAGATGTGATATCCAAATCCTTCCCCTTCCAAACCTGAGACCCTCCCTTTAGCATGAAATGTGATATCCAACTCCTTCCTATTCCAATCCTGAGACTCTTCTGATAGCATGAGATGTGATATCTCAATGCTTCTAATACCAAACCTGAGATCCTTCCGATAGCATGAGATGTGATATCTCAATGCTTCTAATACCAAACCTGAGATCCTTCCTATAACATGAGATGTGATATCCAAATCCTTCCCCTTCCAAACCTGAGACCCCCCCTTTAGCATGAGATGTGATATCTAAATCCTTCCCATTCCATTCCTGAGACCCTTCTGATAGCATGAGATGTGATATCTCAATGCCTCTAATACCAAACCTGAGATCCTACCTCTAACATGAAATGAGATATCCAACGCTTTCCCCTTCCAAACCTGAGAGCCTTCCTATAGCATGAGATGTGATATCCAAGTCCTTCCCATTCCAATACTGAGACCCTTCCTATAGCTTGAGATGTGATATCCAACTCCTTCCCATTCCAATTCTGAGACCCTTCCTATAGCATGAGATGTGATATCTCAATGCTTATACCAAACCTGAGAGCCTACCTATAGCATGAGATGTGATATCCAAGTCCATCCCATTCCAATCCTTAGACCCTTCCTACAGCATGCGATGTGAATATCTCAATGATTCTAATACCAAACCAGAGACTCTTCCTATAACATGAGATGGGATATCCAACTCCTTCCCATTCCAATCCTGAGACCCTTCCGATATCATGAGATGTGATATCTCAAAGCTTCTAATATCAAACTTGAGACCCTCCCTATAGCATGAGATGTGATATCCAAGTCCTTCCCATTCCAATCCTGAGACCCTTCCTATAGCATGAGATGTGATATCTCAATGCTTCTAATACCAAACCTGAGACCCTTCCTATAACATGAGATGGGAATATCCAACTCCTTCCCATTCCAATCTTGAGACCCTTCCGATAGCAGAGATGTGATATCTCAATGCTTATACCACACCTGAGATCCTTCCTATAACATGAGATGTGATATCCAACTCCTTCCCATTCCAATCCTGAGACACTTCCTATAGCATGAGATGTGATATCTCACTGCTTATACCAAACCTGAGACCCTTCCCATAGCAGGAGATGTGATATCCAACTCCTTCCCATTCCAATCCTCAGACCCTTCCTATAGCATGAGATGTGATATCTCAATGCTTCTAATGTCAAACTTGAGACCCTACCTATAGCATGAGATGTGATATCCAAGTCCTTCCCATTCCAATCCTGAGACACTTCCTATAGCATGAGATGTGATGTCTCAATGCTTCTAATACCAAACCTGAGATCCTTCCTATAACATGAGATCTGATATCCAACACCTTCCATTCCAATCCTGAGACCCTTCCTATAGCATGAGATGTGATATCTCAATGCTTATACCAAACCTGAGACCCTTCCGATAGCATGAGATGTGATATCCAACTCCTTCCCATTCCAATCCTGAGACCCTTCCTATAGCATGAGATGTGATATCTCAATGCCTCTAATACCAAACCTGAGATCCTTCCTCTAACATGAAATGTGATATCCAACTCCTTCACTTTCCAAACCTGAGAGCCTATCTATAGCATGAGATGTGATATCCAAGTCCTTCCCATTCCAATCCTTAGACCCTTCCTACAGCATGCAATATGATATCTCAATGATTCTAATAAAAAACCTGAGACCCGTCCTATAACATGAGATGGGATATCCAACTCCGTCCCATTCCAATCCTGAGACACGTCCGATAGCAGAGATGTGATATCTCAATGTTTATACCAAACCTGAGACCCTTCCTATAACATGAGATGTGATATCCAACTCCTTCCCGTTCCAAACCTGAGACCCTTCCTTTAGCATGAGATGTGATATCCAGCTCCTTCCCATTCCAATCCTGAGACACTTCTGATAGCATAAGATGTGATATCTCAATGCTTCTAATATCAAAACTGAGACCCTCCCTATAGCATATGTGATATCTAAGTCCTTCCCATTCCAATCCTGAGACCCTTCCTATAGCATGAGATGTGATATCTCAATGCTTCTACCAAACCTGAGACCCTTCCTTTAGCATGAGATGTGATATCCAACTCCTTCCCATTCCAATCCTGAGACCCTTCCTATAGCATAAGATATGATATCTCAATGCTTCTATACCAAACCTGAGATCCTTCTGATAGCATGAGATGTGATATCTCAATGCTTCTAATACCAAACCTGAGATCCTACCTCTAACATGAAATGTGATATCCAACTCTTTCCCCTTGCAAACCTGAGAGCCTTCCTATAGCATGAGATGTGATATCCAAGTCCTTCCCATTCCAATCCTGAGACCCTTCCTATAACATGAGATGTGATATCCAACTCCTTCCCATTCCAACCTGAGACCCTTCCTATAGCATGAGATGGGATATCCAACTCCTTCCAAATCCAATCCCGATACCCTTCCGATACCATGAGACTTGATATCTCAATGCTTCTAATACCAAACCTGAGACCCGTCCTATAACATGAGATGTGATATCCAAATCCTTCCCCTTCCAAACCTTAGACCCTTCCTTTATCATGAGATGTGATATCCAACTCCTTCCCATTCCAATCTTGAGACCCTTCCGATATCATGAAATGTGATATCTCAATGCTTCTATCAAACTTGAGACCCTCCCTATAGCATGAGATGTGATATCCAAGTCCTTCCCATTCCAATCCTGAGACCCTTCCTATAGCATGAGATGTGATATCTCAATGCTTCTAATACCAAACCTGAGACCCTTCCTATAACATGAGATGGGAATATCCAACTCCTTCCCATTCCAATCTTGAGACCCTTCCGATAGCAGAGATGTGATATATCAATGCTTATACCACACCTGAGATCCTTCCTATAACATGAGATGAGATATCCAACTCCTTCCCATTCCAATCCTGAGACACTTCCTATAGCATGAGATGTGATATCTCACTGCTTATACCAAACCTGAGACCCTTCCCATAGCAGGAGATGTGATATCCAACTCCTTCCCATTCCAATCCTCAGACCCTTCCTATAGCATGAGATGTGATATCTCAATGCTTCTAATGTCAAACTTGAGACCCTACCTATAGCATGAGATGTGATATCCAAGTCCTTCCCATTCCAATCCTGAGACACTTCCTATAACATGAAATGTGATATCCAACTCCTTCCCATTCCAACCTGAGACCCTTCCTATAGCATGAGATGGGATATCCAACTTCTTCCAAATCCAATACTGATACCCTTCCGATAGCATGAGATGTGATATCCCAATGCTTCTACCAAACCTGAGACCCATACTATGGCATGAGATGTGATATCAAACTCCTTCCCATTCCAATCCTGAGACCCTCCCTATAGCATGAGATGTGATATCTCACTGCTTATACCAAACCTGAGACCCTTCCCTTAGCATGAGATGTGATATCCAACTCCTTCCCATTCCAATCCTCAGACCCTTCCTATAGCATGAGATGTGATATCTCAATGCTTCTAATGTCAAACTTGAGACCCTACCTATAGCATGAGATGTGATATCCAAGTCCTTCCCATTCCAATCCTGAGACACTTCCTATAGCATGAGATGTGATATCTCAATGCTTCTAATACCAAACCTGAGACTCTTCCTATAACATGAGATGGGATATCCAACTCCTTCCAATTCCAATCCTGAGACCCTTTTGATAGCAGAGATGTGATATCTCAATGTTTATACCAAAAATGAGACCCTTCCTACGGCATGAGATGTCATATTCAACTCCTTCCCATCCAATCCTGAGACCCTTCCTATAGCATGAGATTTGATATCCAACTCCTTCCCATTCCAATCCTGAGACCCTTCCTATAGCATGAGATGTGATGTCTCAATGCTTCTAATACCAAACCTGAGATCCTTCCTATAACATGAGATGTGATATCCAACTCCTTCCATTCCAATCCTGAGACCCTTCCTATAGCATGAGATGTGATATCTCAATGCTTATACCAAACCTGAGACCCTTCCTATAGCATGAGATGTGATATCCAACTCCTTCCCATTCCAATCCTGAGACCCTTCCTATAGCCTGAGATGTGATATCCAATTCCTTCCCATTCCAATCCTGAGACCCTTCCTATAGCATGAGATGTGATATCTCAATGCTTATACCAAACCTGAGAGCGTACCTATAATATGAGATGTGATATCCAAGTCCATCCCATTCCAATCCTTAGACCCTTCTTACAGCATGCGATGTGATATCTCAATGATTCTAATACCAAACCAGAGACTCTTCCTATAACATGAGATGGGATATCCAACTCCTTCCCATTCCAATCCTGAGCCGCTTCCGATAGCAGAGATGTGATATCTCAATGCTTATACCAAACCTGAGACCCTTCCTATAACATGAGATGTGATATCCAACTCCTTCCCGTTCCAAACCTGAGACACTAACTATAGCATATGTGATATCCAACTCCTTCCCATTCCAAACATGAGACCCTTCCTATAGCAAGAAAGTAATATCCAACTCCTACCCATTCCAATCCTGAGACCCTTCCTATAGCAAGAGATGTGATATCCAAATCCTTCCCATTCCAATCCTGAGACCCTCCCTATAGCATGATATGTGATATCTAAGTCCTTCCCATTCCAATCCTGAGACCCTCCCTATAGCATGAGAAGGGATATCCAACTCCTTCCCAATCCAATCCTGAGACCCTTCCGATAGCAGAGATGTGATATCTCAATGCTTATACCAAACCTGAGACCCTTCCTATGGCATGAGATGTGATATCCAACTCCTTGCCATTCAAATCCTGAGACCCTTCCTATAGCATGAGAAGGGATATCCAACTCCTTCCCAATCCAATCCTGAGACCCTTCCGATAGCAGCGACGTGATATCTCAATGCTTCTACCAAACCTGAGACCCTTCCTTTAGCATGAGATGTGATATCCAATTCCTTCACATTCCAATCCTGAGACCCTTCCTATAGCATGAGATGTGATATCTCAATGCTTCTAATACCAAACCTGAGATCCTTCCTATAACATGAGATGTGATATCCAATTCCTTCCCATTCCAAACCTGAGACCCTTCCTATTGGATGAGATGTGATATCCAACTCCTTCCCATTCCAACCCTGAGACCCTTCCTATAGCATGAGATGTGATGTCTCAATGCTTCTAATACCAAACCTGAGATCCTTCCTATAACATGAGATGTGGTATCCAACTCCTTCCATTCCAATCCTGAGACCCGTCCTATAGCATGAGATGTGATATCTCAATGCTTATACCAAACCTGAGACCCTTCCTATAGCATATGTCATATCCAACTGCTTCCCATTCCAATCCTCAGACCCTTCCTATAGCATAAGATGTGATATCTCAATGCTTCTAATACCAAACCTGAGATCCTTCCTCTAACATGAAATGTGATATCCAACTCCTTCCCTTTCCAAACCTAAGAGCCTATCTATAGCATGAGATGTGATATCCAAGTCCTTCACATTCCAACCCTTAGACCCTTCCTACAGCATGCAATATGATATCTCAATGATTCTAATAACAAACCTGAGACCCGTCCTATAACATGAGATGGGATATCCAACTCCTTCCCATTCCAATCCTGAGACACTTCCGATAGCAGAGATGTGATATCTCAATGCTTATACCAAACCTGAGACCCTTCCTATAACATGAGATGTGATATGCAAATCCTTCTCGTTCCAAACCTGAGACCCTTCCTTTAGCATGAGATGTGATATCCAGCTCCTTCCCATTCCAATCCTGAGACACTTCCGACAGCATGAGATGTGATATCTCAATGCTTCTAATATCAAAACTGAGACCCTCCCTATAGCATGATATGTGATATCTAAGTCCTTCCCATTCCAATCCTGAGACCCTCCCTATAGCATGAGATGTGATATCCAACTCCTTCCCATTCCAATCCTGAGACCCTTCCTATAGCATGATATGATATCTCAATACTTCTAATACCAAACGTGAGATCCTTCCGATAACATGAGATGTGATATCCAAATCCTTCCCCTTCCAAACCTGAGACCCTCCCTTTAGCATGAAATGTGATATCCAACTCCTTCCTATTCCAATCCTGAGACTCTTCTGATAGCATGAGATGTGATATCTCAATGCTTCTAATACCAAACCTGAGATCCTTCCGATAGCATGAGATGTGATATCTCAATGCTTCTAATACCAAACCTGAGATCCTTCCTATAACATGAGATGTGATATCCAAATCCTTCCCCTTCCAAACCTGAGACCCCCCCTTTAGCATGAGATGTGATATCTAACTCCTTCCCATTCCATTCCTGAGACCCTTCTGATAGCATGAGATGTGATATCTCAATGCCTCTAATACCAAACCTGAGATCCTACCTCTAACATGAAATGAGATATCCAACTCTTTCCCCTTCCAAACCTGAGAGCCTTCCTATAGCATGAGATGTGATATCCAAGTCCTTCCCATTCCAATACTGAGACCCTTCCTATATCTTGAGATGTGATATCCAACTCCTTCCCATTCCAATTCTGAGACCCTTCCTATAGCATGAGATGTGATATCTCAATGCTTATACCAAACCTGAGAGCCTGAGATGTGATATCCAAGTCCATCCCATTCCAATCCTTAGACCCTTCCTACAGCATGCGATGTGAATATCTCAATGATTCTAATACCAAACCAGAGACTCTTCCTATAACATGAGATGGGATATCCAACTCCTTCCCATTCCAATTATGAGACCCTTCCTATACTATGAGACTTGATATCTCAATGCTTCTAATACCAAACCTGAGACCCGTAATATAACATGAGATGTGATATCCAAATCCTTCCCCTTCCAAACCTGAGACCCCCCCTTTAGCATGAGATGTGATATCTAACTCCTTCCCATTCCATTCCTGAGACCCTTCTGATAGCATGCATAGCATAGCATCCAATTCCTTCCCATTCCAAACCTGAGACCCTTCCTATTGGATGAGATGTGATATCCAACTCCTTCCCATTCCAACCCTGAGACCCTTCCTATAGCATGAGATGTGATGTCTCAATGCTTCTAATACCAAACCTGAGATCCTTCCTATAACATGAGATGTGGTATCCAACTCCTTCCATTCCAATCCTGAGACCCGTCCTATAGCATGAGATGTGATATCTCAATGCTTATACCAAACCTGAGACCCTTCCTATAGCATATGTCATATCCAACTGCTTCCCATTCCAATCCTGAGACCCTTCCTATAACATAAGATGTGATATCTCAATGCTTCTAATACCAAACCTGAGATCCTTCCTCTAACATGAAATGTGATATCCAACTCCTTCCCTTTCCAAACCTAAGAGCCTATCTATAGCATGAGATGTGATATCCAAGTCCTTCACATTCCAACCCTTAGACCCTTCCTACAGCATGCAATATGATATCTCAATGATTCTAATAACAAACCTGAGACCCGTCCTATAACATGAGATGGGATATCCAACTCCTTCCCATTCCAATCCTGAGACACTTCCGATAGCAGAGATGTGATATCTCAATGCTTATACCAAACCTGAGACCCTTCCTATAACATGAGATGTGATATGCAAATCCTTCTCGTTCCAAACCTGAGACCCTTCCTTTAGCATGAGATGTGATATCCAGCTCCTTCCCATTCCAATCCTGAGACACTTCCGATAGCATGAGATGTGATATCTCAATGCTTCTAATATCAAAACTGAGACCCTCCCTATAGCATGATATGTGATATCTAAGTCCTTCCCATTCCAATCCTGAGACCCTCCCTATAGCATGAGAAGGGATATCCAACTCCTTCCCAATCCAATCCTGAGACCCTTCCGATAGCAGAGATGTGATAGCTCAATGCTTATACCAAACCTGAGACCCTTCCTATGGCATGAGATGTGATATCCAACTCCTTGCCATTCAAATCCTGAGACCCTTCCTATAGCATGAGAAGGGATATCCAACTCCTTCCCAATCCAATCCTGAGACCCTTCCGATAGCAGCGACGTGATATCTCAATGCTTCTACCAAACCTGAGACCCTTCCTTTAGCATGAGATGTGATATCCAATTCCTTCACATTCCAATCCTGAGACCCTTCCTATAGCATGAGATGTGATATCTCAATGCTTCTAATACCAAACCTGAGATCCTTCCTATAACATGAGATGTGATATCCAATTCCTTCCCATTCCAAACCTGAGACCCTTCCTATTGGATGAGATGTGATATCCAACTCCTTCCCATTCCAATCCTGAGACCCTTCCTATAGCATGATATGATATCTCAATACTTCTAATACCAAACGTGAGATCCTTCCGATAACATGAGATGTGATATCCAAATCCTTCCCCTTCCAAACCTGAGACCCTCCCTTTAGCATGAAATGTGATATCCAACTCCTTCCTATTCCAATCCTGAGACTCTTCTGATAGCATGAGATGTGATATCTCAATGCTTCTAATACCAAACCTGAGATCCTTCTGATAGCATGAGATGTGATATCTCAATGCCTCTAATACCAAACCTGAGATCCTACCTCTAACATGAAATGAGATATCCAACTCTTTCCCCTTCCAAACCTGAGAGCCTTCCTATAGCATGAGATGTGATATCCAAGTCCTTCCCATTCCAATACTGAGACCCTTCCTATATCTTGAGATGTGATATCCAACTCCTTCCCATTCCAATTCTGAGACCCTTCCTATAGCATGAGATGTGATATCTCAATGCTTATACCAAACCTGAGAGCCTACCTATAGCATGAGATGTGATATCCAAGTCCATCCCATTCCAATCCTTAGACCCTTCCTACAGCTTGCGATGTGAATATCTCAATGATTCTAATACCAAACCAGAGACTCTTCCTATAACATGAGATGGGATATCCAACTCCTTCCCATTCCAATTATGAGACCCTTCCTATACTATGAGACTTGATATCTCAATGCTTCTAATACCAAACCTGAGACCCGTAATATAACATGAGATGTGATATCCAAATCCTTCGCCTTCCAAACCTGAGACCCTTCCTTTATCATGAGATGTGATATCCAACTCCTTCCCATTCCAATCCTGAGACCCTTCCGATATCATGAGATGTGATATCTCAAAGCTTCTAATATCAAACTTGAGACCCTCCCTATAGCATGAGATGTGATATCCAAGTCCTTCCCATTCCAATCCTGAGACCCTTCCTATAGCAGGAGATGTGATATCTCAATGCTTCTAATACCAAACCTGAGACCCTTCCTATAACATGAGATGGGAATATCCAACTCCTTCCCATTCCAATCTTGAGACCCTTCCGATAGCAGAGATGTGATATCTCAATGCTTATACCACACCTGAGATCCTTCCTATAACATGAGATGTGATATCCAACTCCTTCCCATTCCAATCCTGAGACACTTCCTATAGCATGAGATGTGATATCTCACTGCTTATACCAAACCTTAGACCCTTCCCATAGCAGGAGATGTGATATCCAACTCCTTCCCATTCCAATCCTCAGACCCTTCCTATAGCATGAGATGTGATATCTCAATGCTTCTAATGTCAAACTTGAGACCCTACCTATAGCATGAGATGTGATATCCAAGTCCTTCCCATTCCAATCCTGAGACACTTCCTATAGCATGAGATGTGATATCTCAATGCTTCTAATACCAAACCTGAGACTCTTCCTATAACATGAGATGGGATATCCAACTCCTTCCCATTCCAATCCTGAGACCCTTCCTATAGCATGAGATGTGATGTCTCAATGCTTCTAATACCAAACCTGAGATCCTTCCTATAACATGAGATGTGATATCCAACTCCTTCCATTCCAATCCTGAGACCCTTCCTATAGCATGAGATGTGATATCTCAATGCTTATACCAAACCTAAGACCCTTCCTATAGCATGAGATGTGATATCCAACACCTTCCCATTCCAATCCTGAGACCCTTCCTATAGCATGAGATGTGATATCTCAATGCCTCTAATACCAAACCTGAGATCCTTCCTCTAACATGAAATGTGATATCCAACTCCTTCACTTTCCAAACCTGAGAGCCTATCTATAGCATGAGATGTGATATCCAAGTCCTTCCCATTCCAATCCTTAGACCCTTCCTACAGCATGCAATATATCTCAATGATTCTAATAAAAAACCTGAGACCCGTCCTATAACATGAGATGGGATATCCAACTCCTTCCCATTCCAATCCTGAGACACGTCCGATAGCAGAGATGTGATATCTCAATGTTTATACATAACATGAGATGTGATATCCAACTCCTTCCCGTTCCAAACCTGAGACCCTTCCTTTAGCATGAGATGTGATATCCAGCTCCTTCCCATTCCATTCCTGAGACACTTCTGATAGCATAAGATGTGATATCTCAATGCTTCTAATATCAAAACTGAGACCCTCCCTATAGCATATGATATCTAAGTCCTTCCCATTCCAATCCTAAGACCCTTCCTATAGCATGAGATGTGATATCTCAATACTTCTAATACCAAACCTGAGATCCTTCCGATAACATGAGATGTGATATCTCAATACTTCTAATACCAAACCTGAGATCCATCCTATAACATGAGATGTGATATCCAAATCCTTCCCCTTCCAAACCTGAGACCCTCCCTTTAGCATGAGATGTGATATCCAACTCCTTCCCATTCCAATCCTGAGACCCTTCCTATAACATGAGATGTGATATCCAACTCCTTCCCATTCCAACCTGAGACCCTTCCTATGGCATGAGATGGGATATCCAACTCCTTCCAAATCCAATCCCGATACCCTTCCGATAGCATGAGATGTGATATCCCAATGCTTCTACCAAACCTGAGACCCATATTATGGCATGAGATGTGATATCAAACTCCTTCCCATTCTAATCCTGAGACCCTTCCTATACCATGAGACTTGATATCTCAATGCTTCTAATACCAAACCTGAGACCCGTCCTATAACATGAGATGTGATATCCAAATCCTTCCCCTTCCAAACCTTAGACCCTTCCTTTATCATGAGATGTGATATCCAACTCCTTCCCATTCCAATCTTGAGACCCTTCCGATATCATGAAATGTGATATCTCAATGCTTCTATCAAACTTGAGACCCTCCCTATAGCATGAGATGTGATATCCAACTCCTTCCCATTCCAATCCTGAGACCCTTCCTATAGCATGAGATGTGATATCCAACTCCATCCCATTCCAATCCTGAGACCCTTCTGATAGCATAAGATATGATATCTCAATGCTTCTATACCAAACCTGAGATCCTTCTGATAGCATGAGATGTGATATCTCAATGCTTCTAATACCAAACCTGAGATCCTACCTCTAACATGAAATGTGATATCCAACTCTTTCCCCTTGCAAACCTGAGAGCCTTCCTATAGCATGAGATGTGATATCCAAGTCCTTCCCATTCCAATCCCGAGACCCTTCCTATAACATGAGATGTGATATCCAACTCCTTCCCATTCCAACCTGAGACCCTTCCTATAGCATGAGATGGGATATCCAACTCCTTCCAAATCCAATCCCGATACCCTTCCGATAGCATGAGATGTGATATCCCAATGCTTCTACCAAACCTGAGACCCATATTATGGCATGAGATGTGATATCAAACTCCTTCCCATTCTAATCCTGAGACCCTTCCTATACCATGAGACTTGATATCTCAATGCTTCTAATACCAAACCTGAGACCCGTCCTATAACATGAGATGTGATATCCAAATCCTTCCCCTTCCAAACCTTAGACCCTTCCTTTATCATGAGATGTGATATCCAACTCCTTCCCATTCCAATCTTGAGACCCTTCCGATATCATGAAATGTGATATCCCAATGCTTCTAATACCAAACCTGAGACCCTTCCTATAACATGAGATGGGAATATCCAACTCCTTCCCATTCCAATCCTTAGACCCTTCCTACAGCATGCAATATGATATCTCAATGATTTTAATAAAAAACCTGAGACCCGTCCTATAACATGAGATGGGATATCCAACTCCTTTCCATCCATTCCAATCCTGAGACACTTCCGATGGTAGAGATGTGATATCCCAATGTTTATACCAAACCTGAGACCCTTCCTATAACATGAGATGTGATATCCAACTCCTTCCCATTCCAATCCTGAGACCCTTCCTATAGCATGAGATGTGATATCCAACTCCATCCCATTCCAATCCTGAGACCCTTCCTATAGCATGAGATGTGATGTCTCAATGCTTCTAATACCAAACCTGAGATCCTTCCTTTAACATGAGATGTGATATCCAACTCCTTCCATTCCAATCCTTAGACCCTTCCTACAGCATGCAATATGATATCTCAATGATTTTAATAAAAAACCTGAGACCCGTCCTATAACATGAGATGGGATATCCAACTCCTTCCCGTTCCAAACCTGAGACCCTTCCTTTAGCATGAAATGTGATATCCAGCTCCTTCCCATTCCAATCCTGAGACACTTCCGATAGCAGAGATGTGATATCTCGATGTTTATACCAAACCCGAGACCCTTCCTATAACATGAGATGTGATATCCAACTTCTTCCCGTTCCAAACCTGAGACCCTTCCTTTAGCATGAGATGTGATATCTCAAGGCTTCTAATATCAAAACTGAGACCCTCTCTATAGCATGATATGTGATATCTAAGTCCTTCCCATTCCAATCCTGAGACCCTATAGCATGAGATGTGATATCTCAATGCTTATCCTTGATTCCTGTAGTAAATTGATTTCCTTTGCAGGCCGACTCCTGTCACGAATGCCTTGTCTGCATGCATTCTCCCCTGGCCATTCGCTCACCGTGGCTATTTGCCTACCCCCTTCCTCTCTCAGTGGATGGACTTCTCCATCCTTGCCTCCTACCACTCAACTCCGCCTACTTGGAGAATTCAACATGAACCTGTATGCTTCCTGACCTGGACTTTTACGAGATCTGCAACTCTTCATGTCGCTGGCCCTACACACTGCAGGGAATACTCGGGATTTTCTGATCTCAGACCTCCCCCTCTGTAACCCTCTCAACAATCCTCTCCCGTGGTGATCAAGTTCTCATCTCCAAAGAAGGCTAACTGCCAGCTATTCCTCCTCAGAGGAGTTCTCCCTTTCTGTCCCTGCTCCCTGCACAGTTTCGCGTTGCAAACACTCGCTTTCCTGCTCTCTGGTTTAGACGCTTTTCCTTCTCAGAGGCCTTCTTCCTTTCTGCCCTTTTCGCGTTGCAAGTACTCGCTTCCCAGCTCTCTGGTTTAGACGCGTGTTCCCTGCCTTCTCTCCTCTTCCCGCTGCCTTCAAATCAAAAAATGAGCTCCAAAAGATACACAGTGCTCAGAATGCTCTATAACACCCATTATTCAACATATAGCCGTAATCCGATAGACGTATTGAAACGTGCTGTAAACTAGCAAAAACAGCTAGAACATGTACTTTCCTCGCGTTTTTGTAAATGCTAATTCTGATGGGTTCCCATGTATGTACTGTCCGTGCGTTTGTTGTCGAATCATGATGTTTTTAACCACTGTTCTCCCATACAAGGGGGGGGGGGGTCAACGTCTACTGCTGTTCACAGGCTGAATGTATACGGCTGAAATCTTCAAGGCATTATAAGCTTTCCTGACTGTTTTGGAACGTGTATTTGCCATCTGTTAATGCAGTCGCCCTGTGTTCATCGTCCCTTCTACTTCACAGGCTGCACTCCCCTGGTGATCACATTCTCCTCTCCAGAGCAGGCTGACTACCAGCTGCTCCTCCTAATAGGCGTTCATCCTTTCTGTCCCTGCTCCTGCACCGTTCCGCGTTGCATGTACTCGCTTCCCAGCTCTCTGGTTTAGATGCGTGTTCCCTGCCTTCTCTCCTCTTCCTACAGCCTTCCAATGAGCTCCACAAGATAGTGTTCAGAATGCTTTATAACCCCATTATTCAACATATAGCTGTAACCCGCTAGACGTATTGAAACGTGCTAAAAACGAGCAGAAACAGCTCGAAAATGTACTTTTCTCGCGTTTTGGTAAATGCGAATTCTGGTGGATTCCCATTTTGTACTCTGTTCGTGCGTTTGTTCAGTCGAATCCTGGTCTTTTGAACCACTCTGCTCCCATACAAAGGAGGGTCAAAATGTGTTGTTCACAGGCTGAATTTATACTGCTGAAATGCTCGCTTCCCTGCTCTCTGGTTTAGATGCGTGTTCCTGCCTTCTCTCCTCTTCCTACAGCCTTCCAATGAGCTCCACTAGATAGTGTTCAGAATGCTTTATAACCCCATTATTCAACATATAGCTGTAACCCGTTAGACGTATTGAAACGTGCTAAAAACTAAAAAATAGCTAGAAAATGTACTTCCCTCGCGTTTTTGTAAAGGCGAATTCTGGTGGGTTCCCATGTTGTATGTACTGTGTCCGTGCCTTTGTGTCGAATCCTGAAGTTTTTAACCACTGTTCTCCCATACTACGGAGGGGGGGTCAACATCTGCTGTTCACAGGCTGAATGTATACGGCTGAAATCTTCAAGGCATTATCAGCTTTCCTGACTGTTTTGGAACGTGTATTTGCCATCTGTTAATGCAGTCGCCCTTTGTTCATCGTTCCTTCTAGTTTACAGGCTGCACTCCCCTAGTGATCACATTCTTCTCTCCTTTGCAGGCTATAGGTGTTCATCCTTTCTGTCCCTGCTCCCTGCACCGTTTCGCGTTGCATGTACTCGCGTCCCAGCTCTCTGGTTGAGATGCGTGTTCCCTGCCTTCTCTCCTCTTGCTACAGCCTTCCAATTTGCTCCACAAGATAGTGTTCAGAATGCTTTATAACACCCATTATTCAACATATAGCTGTAACCCGCTAGACGTATTGAAACGTGCTAAAAACTGGCAAAAACAGCTAGAAAATGTACTTCCCTCGCGTTTTGGTAAATGCAGGGTACACGCGTCTAAACCAGAGAGCAGGGAAGCGAGCATTTCAGCAGTATATATTCAGCCTGTGAACAACACATTTTGACCCTCCTTTGTATGGGAGAAGAGTGGTTCAAAAGACCAGGATTCGACTGAACAAACGCACGAACAGAGTACAAAATGGGAATCCACCAGAATTCGCATTTACCAAAACGCGAGAAAAGTACATTTTCGAGCTGTTTCTGCTCGTTTTTAGCACGTTTCAATACGTCTAGCGGGTTACAGCTATATGTTGAATAATGGGGTTATAAAGCATTCTGAACACTATCTTGTGGAGCTCATTGGAAGGCTGTAGGAAGAGGAGAGAAGGCAGGGAACACGCATCTAAACCAGAGAGCTGGGAAGCGAGTACATGTAACGCGGAACGGTGCAGGGAGCAGGGACAGAAAGGATGAACGCCTATGAGGAGGAGCAGCTGGTAGTCAGCCTGCTCTGGAGAGGAGAATGTGATCACCAGGGGAGTGCAGCCTGAGAAGTAGAAGGGACGATGAACACAGGGCGACTGCATTAACAGATGGCAAATACACGTTCCAAAACAGTCAGGAAAGCTGATAATGCCTTGAAGATTTCAGCCGTACGTATACATTCAGCCTGTGAACAGCAGTAGACGTTGACCCCCCCCCCCCCCCCCTTGTATGGGAGAAAAGTGGTTAAAAACATCAGGATTCGACAACAAACGCACGGACAGTACATACATGGGAACCCATCAGAATTAGCATTTACAAAAACGCGAGGAAAGTACATTTTCTAGCTGTTTTTGCTCGTTTACAGCACGTTTCAATACGTCTAGCGGATTACGGCGATATGTTGAATAATGGGTATTATAGAGCATTCTGAGCACTGTGTATCTTTTGGAGCTCATTTTTTGATTTGAAGGCAGCGGGAAGAGGAGAGAAGGCAGGGAACACGCGTCTAAACCAGAGAGCTGGGAAGCGAGTACTTGCAACGCGAAAAGGGCAGAAAGGAAGAAGGCCTCTGAGAAGGAAAAGCGTCTAAACCAGAGAGCAGGAAAGCGAGTGTTTGCAACGCGAAACTGTGCAGGGAGCAGGGACAGAAAGGGAGAACTCCTCTGAGGAGGAATAGCTGGCAGTTAGCCTTCTTTGGAGATGAGAACTTGATCACCACGGGAGAGGATTGTTTAGAGGGTTACAGAGGGGGAGGTCTGAGATCAGAAAATCCCGAGTATTCCCTCCAGTGTGTAGGGCCAGCGACATGAAGAGTTGCAGATCTCGTAAAAGTCCAGGTCAGGAAGCATACAGGTTCATGTTGAATTCTCCAAGTAGGCGGAGTTGAGTGGTAGGAGGCAAGGATGGAGAAGTCCATCCACTGAGAGAGGAAGGGGGTAGGCAAATAGCCACGGTGAGCGAATGGCCAGGGGAGAATGCATGCAGACAAGGCATTCGTGACAGGAGTCGGCCTGCAAAGGAAATCAATTTACTACAGGAATCAAGGATAAGCATTGAGATATCACATCTCATGCTATAGGGTCTCAGGATTGGAATGGGAAGGACTTAGATATCACATATCATGCTATAGAGAGGGTCTCAGTTTTGATATTAGAAGCCTTGAGATATCACATCTCATGCTATCGGAAGTGTCTCAGGATTGGAATGGGAAGGAGCTGGATATCACAACTCATGCTAAAGGAAGGGTCTCAGGTTTGGAACGGGAAGGAGTTGGATATCACATCTCATGTTATAGGAAGGGTCTCGGGTTTGGTATAAACATTGAGATATCACATCTCTGCTATCGGAAGTGTCTCAGGATTGGAATGGGAAGGAGTTGGATATCCCATCTCATGTTATAGGACGGGTCTCAGGTTTTTTATTAAAATCATTGAGATATCATATTGCATGCTGTAGGAAGGGTCTAAGGATTGGAATGGAAGGAGTTGGATATCACATCTCATGTTAAAGGAAGGATCTCAGGTTTGGTATTAGAAGCATTGAGACATCACATCTCATGCTATAGGAAGGGTCTCAGGTTGGAATGGGATGGAGTTGGATATCACATCTCATGCTATAGGAAGGGTCTCAGGATTGGAATGGGAAGGAGTTGGATATCACATCTCATGTTATAGGAACGGTCTCAGGTTTGGTATAAACATTGGGATATCACATCTCTACCATCGGAAGTGTCTCAGGATTGGAATGGGAAGGAGTTGGATATCCCATCTCATGTTATAGGACGGGTCTCAGGTTTTTTATTAAAATCATTGAGATATCATATTGCATGCTGTAGGAAGGGTCTAAGGATTGGAATGGGAAGGAGTTGGATATTCCCATCTCATGTTATAGGAAGGGTCTCAGGTTTGGTATTAGAAGCATTGAGATATCACATCTCATGCTATAGGAAGGGTCTCAGGATTGGAATGGGAAGGACTTGGATATCACATCTCATGCTATAGGGAGGGTCTCAAGTTTGATAGAAGCATTGAGATATCACATTTCATGATATCGGAAGGGTCTCAAGATTGGAATGGGAAGGAGTTGGATATCACATCTCATGATAAAGGAAGGGTCTAAGGTTTGGAAGGGGAAGGATTTGGATATCACATCTCATGTTATAGGACGGGTCTCAGGTTTGGTATTAGAAGCATTGAGATATCAAGTCTCATGGTATAGGAAGGGTCTCAGGATTAGAATGGGAAGGAGTTTGATATCACATCTCATGCCATAATATGGGTCTCAGGTTTGGTAGAAGCATTGGGATATCACATCTCATGCTATCGGAAGGGTATCGGGATTGGATTTGGAAGGAGTTGGATATCCCATCTCATGCTATAGGAAGGGTCTCAGGATTGGAATGGGAAGGATTTGGATATCACATCTCATGCTATAGGAAGGCTCTCAGGTTTGCATGGGGAAAGAGTTGGATATCACATTTCATGTTAGAGGTAGGATCTCAGGTTTGGTATTAGAAGCATTGAGATATCACATCTCATGCTATCAGAAGGATCTCAGGTTTGGTATAGAAGCATTGAGATATCATATCTTATGCTATCAGAAGGGTCTCAGGATTGGAATGGGAAGGAGTTGGATATCACATCTCATGCTAAAGGGAGGGTCTCAGGTTTGGAAGGGGAAGGATTTGGATATCACATCTCATGTTATAGGATGGATCTCAGGTTTGGTATTAGAAGTATTGAGATATCACATCTCATGTTATCGGAAGGATCTCAGGTTTGGTATTAGAAGTATTGAGATATCACATCTCATGCTATAGGAAGGGTCTCAGGTTTGGAATGGGAAGGAGTTGGATATCACATCTCATGCTAAAGGAAGGGTCTCAGGTTTGTTAGAAGCATGGAGATATCACATCTCATGCTATAGGAAGGGTCTCAGGATTGGAATGGGAAGGACTTAGATATCACATATGCTATAGGGAGGGTCTCAGTTTTGATATTAGAAGCATTGAGATATCACATCTTATGTTATCAGAAGTGTCTCAGGATTGGAATGGGAAGGAGCTGGATATCACATCTCATGCTAAAGGAAGGGTCTCAGGTTTGGAACGGGAAGGAGTTGGATATCACATCTCATGTTTATAGGAAGGGTCTCAGGTTTGGTATAAACATTGAGATATCACATCTCTGCTATCGGACGTGTCTCAGGATTGGAATGGGAAGGAGTTGGATATCCCATCTCATGTTATAGGACGGGTCTCAGGTTTTTTATTAGAATCATTGAGATATCATATTGCATGCTGTAGGAAGGGTCTAAGGATTGGAATGGGAAGGACTTGGATATCACATCTCATGCTATAGATAGGCTCTCAGGTTTGGAAAGTGAAGGAGTTGGATATCACATTTCATGTTAGAGGAAGGATCGCAGGTTTGGTATTAGAGGCATTGAGATATCACATCTCATGCTATAGGAAGGGTCTCAGGATTGGAATGGGAAGGAGTTGGATATCAAATCTCATGCTATAGGAAGGGTCTCAGTTTTGGTATAAGCATTGAGATATCACATCTCATGCTATAGGAAGGGGCTCAGGATTGGAATGGAAGGAGTTGGATATCACATCTCATGTTATAGGAAGGATCTCAGGTTTGGTATTAGAAGCATTGAGACATCACATCTCATGCTATAGGAAGGGTCTCAGGATTGGAATGGGAAGGAGTTGAATATGACATCTCATGCCGTAGGAAGGGTCTCAGGTTTGGTATAAACATTGAGATATCACATCTCTGCTATCAAAAGGGTCTCAGGATTGGAATTGGAAGGAGTTGGATATCCCATCTCATGTTATAGGAAGAGTCTCAGGTTTGGTATTAGAAGCATTGAGATATCACATCTCATGCTATAGGAAGTGTCTCAGGATTGGAATGGGAAGGACTTGGATATCACATCTCATGCTATAGGTAGGGTCTCAAGTTTGACATTAGAAGCATTGAGATATCACATCTCATGCTATAGGAAGGGTCTGAGGATTGGAATGGGAAGGAGTTGGATATCACATCTCCTGCTATGGGAAGGGTCTCAGGTTTGGTATAAGCAGTGAGATATCACATCTCATGCTATAGGAAGTGTCTCAGGATTGGAATGGGAAGGAGTTGGATATCACATCTCATGTTATAGGAAGGATCTCAGGTGTGGTATAAGCATTGAGATATCACATCTCTGCTATCGGAAGGGTCTCAAGATTGGAATGGGAAGGAGTTGGATATTCCCATCTCATGTTATAGGAAGGGTCTCAGGTTTGGTATTAGAAGCATTGAGATATCACATCTCATGCTATAGGAAGGGTCTCAGGATTGGAATGGGAAGGACTTGGATATCACATCTCATGCTATAGGGAGGGTCTCAAGTTTGATATTAGAAGCTTTGAGATATCACATCTCATGATATCGGAAGGGTCTCAGGATTGGAATGGGAAGGAGTTGGATATCACATCTCATGATAAAGGAAGGGTCTAAGGTTTGGAAGGGGAAGGATTTGGATATCACATCTCATGTTATATTACGGGTCTCAGGTTTGGTATTAGAAGCATTGAGATATCAAGTCTCATAGTATAGGAAGGGTCTCATAATTGGAATGGGAAGGAGTTGGATATCCCATCTCATGTTATAGGAAGAGTCTCTGGTATTAGAATCATTGAGATATTCACATCGCATGCTGTAGGAAGGGTCTAAGGATTGGAATGGGATGGACTTGGATATCACATCTCATGCTATAGGTAGGCTCTCAGGTTTGGTATAAGCATTGAGATATCACATCTCATGCTATAGGAAGGGTCTCAGAATTGGAATGGGAAGGAGTTGGATATCACATCTCAAGCTATAGGACGGGTCTCAGTATTGGAATGGGAAGGACTTGGATATCACATCTCATGCTATAGGAAGGCTCTCAGGTTTGGAAGGGGAAAGAGTTGGATATCTCATTTCATGTTAGAGGTAGGATCTCAGGTTTGGTATTAGAGGCATTGAGATATCACATCTCATGCTATCAGAAGGGTCTCAGGAATGGAAGGGGAAGGAGTTAGATATCACATCTCATGCTAAAGGGGGGGTCTCAGGTTTGGAAGGGGAAGGATTTGGATATCACATCTCATGTTATAGGAAGGATCTCAGGTTTGGTATTAGAAGCATTGAGATATCACATCTCATGCTATCGGAAGGATCTCAGGTTTGGTATTAGAAGCATTGAGATATCACATCTCATGCTATCAGAAGAGTCTCAGGATTGGAATAGGAAGGAGTTGGATATCACATTTCATGCTAAAGGGAGGGTCTCAGGTTTGGAAGGGGAAGGATTTGGATATCACATCTCGTTATCGGAAGGATCTCACGTTTGGTATTAGAAGTATTGAGATATCATATCTCATGCTATAGGAAGGGTCTCAGGATTGGAATGGGAAGGAGTTGGATATCACATCTCATGCTATAGGGAGGGTCTCAGGATTGGAATGGGAAGGACTTAGATATCACATATCATGCTATAGGGAGGGTCTCAGTTTTGATATTAGAAGCATTGAGATATCACATCTCATGCTATCGGAAGTGTCTCAGGATTGGAATGGGAAGGAGCTGGATATCACATCTCATGCTAAAGGAAGGGTCTCAGGTTTGGAACGAGAAGGATTTGGATATCACATCTCATGTTATAGGAAGGGTCTCAGGTTTGGTATAAGCATTGAGATATCACATCTCTGCTATCGGAAGTGTCTCAGGATTGGAATGGGAAGGAGTTGGATATCCCATCTCATGTTATAGGACGGGTCTCAGGTTTGTTATTAGAATCATTGAGATATCATATTGCATGCTGTAGGAAGGGTCTAAGGGTTGGAATGTGAAGGACTTGGATATCACATCTCATGCTATAGATAGGCTCTTAGGTTTGGAAAGGGAAGGAGTTGGATATCACATTTCATGTTAGAGGAAGGATCTCAGGTTTGGTATTAGAAGCATTGAGATATCACATCTTATGCTATAGGAAGGGTCTCAGGGTTGGAATGGGAAGCAGTTGGATATGACATATGCTATAGGAAGGGTCTCAGGTTTGGTATAAGCATTGAGATATCACATCTCATGCTATAGGATGGGTCTCAGGATTGGAATGGAAGGAGTTGGATATCACATCTCTTGTTATAGGAAGGATCTCAGGTTTGGTATTAGAAGCATTGAGACATCACATCTCATGCTATAGGAAGGGTCTCAGGGTTGGAATGGGAAGGAGTTGGATATCACATCTCATCCAATAGGAAGGGTCTCAGGTTTGGAATGGGAAGGAATTGGATATCACATCTCATGTTATAGGAAGGATCTCAGGTTTGGTATTAGAAGCATTGAGATATCACATCTCATGCTATAGGAAGGGTCTCAGGATTGGAATGTGAAGGATTTGGATATCACATCTCATGCTAAAGGAAGGGTCTCAGGTTTGGTAGAAGCATTGAGATATCACGTCGCTGCTATCGGAAGGGTCTCAGGAATGGATTGGGAAGGAGTTGGATATCCCTTCTCATGCTATAGGAAGGGTCTCAGGATTTGAATGGCAAGGAGTTGGATATCACATCTCATGCCATAGGAAGGGTCTCAGGTTTGGTATAAGCATTGAGATATCACATCTCTGCTATCGGAAGGGTCTCAGGATTGGATTGGGAAGGAGTTGGATATCCCTTCTCATGCTATAGGAAGTGTCTCAGGTTGGAATGGGAAGGAGTTGGATATCACATCTCATGTTATAGGAAGGGTCTCAGGATTGCAATGGGAAGGATTTGGATATCACATCTCTTGCTATAGGAAGGGTCTCAGGATTGGAATGGGTAGGAGTTGGATATTACTTTCTTGCTATAGGAAGGGTCTCATGTTTGGAATGGGAAGGAGTTGGATATCACATATGCTATAGTTAGTGTCTCAGGTTTGGAACGGGAAGGAGTTGGATATCACATCTCATGTTATAGGAAGGGTCTCAGGTTTGGTATAAGCATTGAGATATCACATCTCTGCTATCGGAAGCGGCTCAGGATTGGAATGGGAAGGAGTTGGATATCCCATCTCATGTTATAGGAAGAGTCTCTGGTTTGGTATTAGAATCATTGAGATATCACATCGCATGCTGTAGGAAGGGTCTAAGGATTGGAATGGGATGGACTTGGATATCACATCTCATATTATAGGTAGGCTCTCAGGTTTGGTATAAGCATTGAGATATCACATCTCATGCTATAGGAAGGGTCTCAGGATTGGAATGGGAAGGAATTGGATATCACATCTCAGGCTATAGGAAGGGTCTCAGGATTGGAATGGGAAGGAGTTGGATATCACATCTCATGCTATAGGAAGGATCTCAGGTTTGGTATTAGAAGCATTGAGACATCACATCTCATGCTATAGGAAGGGTCTCAGGATTGGAATGGGAAGGAGTTGGATATCAAATCTCATGCTATAGGAAGGGTCTCAGGATTGGAATGGGAAGGAGTTGAATATGACATCTCATGCCGTAGGAAGGGTCTCAGGTTTGGTATAAACATTGAGATATCACATCTCTGCTATCAAAAGGGTCTCAGGATTGGAATTGGAAGGAGTTGGATATCCCATCTCATGTTATAGGAAGAGTCTCAGGTTTGGTATTAGAAGCATTGAGATATCACATCTCATGCTATAGGAAGTGTCACAGGATTGGAATGGGAAGGACTTGGATATCACATCTCATGCTATAGGTAGGGTCTCAAGTTTGACATTAGAAGCATTGAGATATCACATCTCATGCTATAGGAAGGGTCTGAGGATTGGAATGGGAAGGAGTTGGATATCACATCTCATGCTATGGGAAGGGTCTCAGGTTAGGTATAAGCATTGAGATATCACATCTCATGCTATAGGGAGGGTCTCAGGATTGGAATGGGAAGGAGTTTGATATCACATCTCATGCCATAGTATGGGTCTCAGGTTTGGTAGAAGCATTGGGATATCACATCTCATGCTATCGGAAGGGTATCAGTATTGGATTTGGAAGAAGTTGGATATCCCATCTCATGCTATAGGAAGGGTCTCAGGTTGGAATGGGAAGGAGTTGGATATCACATTTCATGTTATAGGAAGTGTCTCAGGATTGGAATGGGAAGGACTTGGATATCACATCTCAGGCTATAGGTAAGGTCTCAAGTTTGACATTAGAAGCATTGAGATATCACATCTCATGCTATAGGAAGGGTCTGAGGATTGGAATGGGAAGGAGTTGGATATCACATCTCCTGCTATGGGAAGGGTCTCAGGTTTGGTATAAGCAGTGATATATCACATCTCATGCTATAGGAAGTGTCTCAGGATTGGAATGGGAAGGAGTTGGATATCACATCTCATGTTATAGGAAGGATCTCAGGTGTGGTATAAGCATTGATATATCACAACTCTGCTATCGGAAGGTTCTCAAGATTGGAATGGGAAGGAGTTGGATATTCGCATCTCATGTTATAGGAAGGGTCTCAGGTTTGGTATTAGAAGCATTGAGATATCACATCTCATGCTATAGGAAGGGTCTCAGGATTGGAATGGGAAGGACTTGGATATCACATCTCATGCTATAGGGAGGGTCTCAAGTTTGATAGAAGCATTGAGATATCACATTTCATGATATCGGAAGGGTCTCAAGATTGGAATGGGAAGGAGTTGGATATCACATCTCATGATAAAGGAAGGGTCTAAGGTTTGGAAGGGGAAGGATTTGGATATCACATCTCATGTTATAGGACGGGTCTCAGGTTTGGTATTAGAAGCATTGAGATATCAAGTCTCATGGTATAGGAAGGGTCTCAGGATTAGAATGGGAAGGAGTTTGATATCACATCTCATGCCATAATATGGGTCTCAGGTTTGGTAGAAGCATTGGGATATCACATCTCATGCTATCGGAAGGGTATCGGGATTGGATTTGGAAGGAGTTGGATATCCCATCTCATGCTATAGGAAGGGTCTCAGGTTGGAATGGGAAGGAGTTGGATATCACAAGTCATGTTATAGGAAGGGTCTCAGGATTGGAATGGGAAGGACTTGGATATCACATCTCATGCTATAGGAAGGCTCTCAGTTTTGCAAGGGGAAAGAGTTGGATATCACATTTCATGTTAGAGGTAGGATCTCAGGTTTGGTATTAGAAGCATTGAGATATCACATCTCATGCTATCAGAAGGATCTCAGGTTTGGTATAGAAGCATTGAGATATCATATCTTATGCTATCAGAAGGGTCTCAGGATTGGAATGGGAAGGAGTTGGATATCACATCTCATGCTAAAGGGAGGGTCTCAGGTTTGGAAGGGGAAGGATTTGGATATCACATCTCATGTTATAGGATGGATCTCAGGTTTGGTATTAGAAGTATTGAGATATCACATCTCATGTTATCGGAAGGATCTCAGGTTTGGTATTAGAAGTATTGAGATATCACATCTCATGCTATAGGAAGGGTCTCAGGATTGGAATGGGAAGGAGTTGGATATCACATCTCATGCTAAAGGAAGGGTCTCAGGTTTGGTAGAAGCATTGAGATATCACATCTCATGCTATAGGAAGGGTCTCAGGATTGGAATGGGAAGGACTTAGATATCACATATGCTATAGGGAGGGTCTCAGTTTTGATATTAGAAGCATTGAGATATCACATCTTATGCTATCAGAAGTGTCTCAGGATTGGAATGGGAAGGAGCTGGATATCACATCTCATGCTAAAGGAAGGGTCTCAGGTTTGGAACGGGAAGGAGTTGGATATCACATCTCATGTTATAGGAAGGGTCTCAGGTTTGGTATAAACATTGAGATATCACATCTCTGCTATCCGACGTGTCTCAGGATTGGAATGGGAAGGAGTTGGATATCCCATCTCATGTTATAGGACGGGTCTCAGGTTTTTTATTAGAATCATTGAGATATCATATTGCATGCTGTAGGAAGGGTCTAAGGATTGGAATGGGAAGGACTTGGATATCACATCTCATGCTATAGATAGGCTCTCAGGTTTGGAAAGTGAAGGAATTGGATATCACATTTCATGTTAGAGGAAGGATCTCAGGTTTGGTATTAGAGGCATTGAGATATCACATCTCATGCTATAGGAAGGGTCTCAGGATTGGAATGGGAAGGAGTTGGATATCACATCTCATGCTATAGGAAGGGTCTCAGGTTTGGTATAAGCATTGAGATATCACATCTCATGCTATAGGAAGGGTCTCAGGATTGGAATGGAAGGAGTTGGATATCACATCTCATGTTATAGGAAGGATCTCAGGTTTGGTATTAGAAGCATTGAGACATCACATCTCATGCTATAGGAAGGGTCTCAGGATTGGAATGGAAAGGAGTTGAATATGACATCTCATGCCGTAGGAAGGGTCTCAGGTTTGGTATAAACATTGAGATATCACATCTCTGCTATCAAAAGGGTCTCAGGATTGGAATTGGAAGGAGTTGGATATCCCATCTCATGTTATAGGAAGAGTCTCAGGTTTGGTATTAGAAGCATTGAGATATCACATCTCATGCTATAGGAAGTGTCTCAGGATTGGAATGGGAAGGACTTGGATATCACATCTCATGCTATAGGTAGGGTCTCAAGTTTGACATTAGAAGCATTGAGATATCACATCTCATGCTATAGGAAGGGTCTGAGGATTGGAATGGGAAGGAGTTGGATATCACATCTCCTGCTATGGGAAGGGTCTCAGGTTTGGTATAAGCAGTGAGATATCACATCTCATGCTATAGGAAGTGTCTCAGGATTGGAATGGGAAGGAGTTGGATATCACATCTCATGTTATAGGAAGGATCTCAGGTGTGGTATAAGCATTGAGATATCACATCTCTGCTATCGGAAGGGTCTCAAGATTGGAATGGGAAGGAGTTGGATATTCCCATCTCATGTTATAGGAAGGGTCTCAGGTTTGGTATTAGAAGCATTGAGATATCACATCTCATGCTATAGGAAGGGTCTCAGGATTGGAATGGGAAGGACTTGGATATCACATCTCATGCTATAGGGAGGGTCTCAAGTTTGATATTAGAAGCTTTGAGATATCACATCTCATGATATCGGAAGGGTCTCAGGATTGGAATGGGAAGGAGTTGGATATCACATCTCATGATAAAGGAAGGGTCTAAGGTTTGGAAGGGGAAGGATTTGGATATCACATCTCATGTTATATTACGGGCCTCAGGTTTGGTATTAGAAGCATTGAGATATCAAGTCTCATAGTATAGGAAGGGTCTCATAATTGGAATGGGAAGGAGTTGGATATCCCATCTCATGTTATAGGAAGAGTCTCTGGTTTGGTATTAGAATCATTGAGATATTCACATCGCATGCTGTAGGAAGGGTCTAAGGATTGGAATGGGATGGACTTGGATATCACATCTCATGCTATAGGTAGGCTCTCAGGTTTGGTATAAGCATTGAGATATCACATCTCATGCTATAGGAAGGGTCTCAGAATTGGAATGGGAAGGAGTTGGATATCACATCTCAAGCTATAGGAAGGGTCTCAGTATTGGAATGGGAAGGACTTGGATATCACATCTCATGCTATAGGAAGGCTCTCAGGTTTGGAAGGGGAAAGAGTTGGATATCTCATTTCATGTTAGAGGTAGGATCTCAGGTTTGGTATTAGAGGCATTGAGATATCACATCTCATGCTATCAGAAGGGTCTCAGGAATGGAATGGGAAGGAGTTAGATATCACATCTCATGCTAAAGGGGGTGTCTCAGGTTTGGAAGGGGAAGGATTTGGATATCACATCTCATGTTATAGGAAGGATCTCAGGTTTGGTATTAGAAGCATTGAGATATCACATCTCATGCTATCGGAAGGATCTCAGGTTTGGTATTAGAAGCATTGAGATATCACATCTCATGCTATCAGAAGAGTCTCAGGATTGGAATAGGAAGGAGTTGGATATCACATTTCATGCTAAAGGGAGGGTCTCAGGTTTGGAAGGGGAAGGATTTGGATATCACATCTCATGTTATCGGAAGGATCTCACGTTTGGTATTAGAAGTATTGAGATATCATATCTCATGCTATAGGAAGGGTCTCAGGATTGGAATGGGAAGGAGTTGGATATCACATCTCATGCTATAGGGAGGGTCTCAGGATTGGAATGGGAAGGACTTAGATATCACATATCATGCTATAGGGAGGGTCTCAGTTTTGATATTAGAAGCATTGAGATATCACATCTCATGCTATCGGAAGTGTCTCAGGATTGGAATGGGAAGGAGCTGGATATCACATCTCATGCTAAAGGAAGGGACTCAGGTTTGGAACGAGAAGGATTTGGATATCACATCTCCTGTTATAGGAAGGGTCTCAGGTTTGGTATAAGCATTGAGATATCACATCTCTGCTATCGGAAGTGTCTCAGGATTGGAATGGGAAGGAGTTGGATATCCCATCTCATGTTATAGGACGGGTCTCAGGTTTGTTATTAGAATCATTGAGATATCATATTGCATGCTGTAGGAAGGGTCTAAGGGTTGGAATGTGAAGGACTTGGATATCACATCTCATGCTATAGATAGGCTCTTAGGTTTGGAAAGGGAAGGAGTTGGATATCACATTTCATGTTAGAGGAAGGATCTCAGGTTTGGTATTAGAAGCATTGAGATATCACATCTTATGCTATAGGAAGGGTCTCAGGATTGGAATGGGAAGCAGTTGGATATGACATATGCTATAGGAAGGGTCTCAGGTTTGGTATAAGCATTGAGATATCACATCTCATGCTATAGGACGGGTCTCAGGATTGGAATGGAAGGAGTTGGATATCACATCTCATGTTATAGGAAGGATCTCAGGTTTGGTATTAGAAGCATTGAGACATCACATCTCATGCTATAGGAAGGGTCTCAGGGTTGGAATGGGAAGAAGTTGGATATCACATCTCATCCAATAGGAAGGGTCTCAGGTTTGGAATGGGAAGGAATTGGATATCACATCTCATGTTATAGGAAGGATCTCAGGTTTGGTATTAGAAGCATTGAGATATCACATCTCATGCTATAGGAAGGGTCTCAGGATTGGAATGTGAAGGATTTGGATATCACATCTCATGCTAAAGGAAGGGTCTCAGGTTTGGTAGAAGCATTGAGATATCACGTCGCTGCTATCGGAAGGGTCTCAGGATTGGATTGGGAAGGAGTTGGATATCCCTTCTCATGCTATAGGAAGGGTCTCAGGATTTGAATGGCAAGGAGTTGGATATCACATCTCATGCCATAGGAAGGGTCTCAGGTTTGGTATAAGCATTGAGATATCACATCTCTGCTATCGGAAGGGTCTCAGGATTGGATTGGGAAGGAGTTGGATATCCCTTCTCATGCTATAGGAAGTGTCTCAGGTTGGAATGGGAAGGAGTTGGATATCACATCTCATGTTATAGGAAGGGTCTCAGGATTGGAATGGGAAGGATTTGGATATCACATCTCTTGCTATAGGAAGGGTCTCAGGATTGGAATGGGTAGGAGTTGGATATTACTTTCTTGCTATAGGAAGGGTCTCATGTTTGGAATGGGAAGGAGTTGGATATCACATATGCTATAGTTAGTGTCTCAGGTTTGGAACGGGAAGGAGTTGGATATCACATCTCATGTTATAGGAAGGGTCTCAGGTTTGGTATAAGCATTGAGATATCACATCTCTGCTATCGGAAGCGGCTCAGGATTGGAATGGGAAGGAGTTGGATATCCCATATCATGTTATAGGAAGAGTCTCTGGTTTGGTATTAGAATCATTGAGATATCACATCGCATGCTGTAGGAAGGGTCTAAGGATTGGAATGGGATGGACTTGGATATCACATCTCATATTATAGGTAGGCTCTCAGGTTTGGTATAAGCATTGAGATATCACATCTCATGCTATAGGAAGGGTCTCAGGATTGGAATGGGAAGGAATTGGATATCACATCTCAGGCTATAGGAAGGGTCTCAGGATTGGAATGGGAAGGAGTTGGATATCACATCTCATGCTATAGGAAGGGTCTCAGGTTTGGTATAAGCATTGAGATATCACATCTCATGCTATAGAAAGGGTCTCAGGATTGGAATGGAAGGAGTTGGATATCACATCTCATGTTATAGGAAAGATCTCCGGTTTGGTATTAGAAGCATTGAGACATCACATCTCATGCTATAGGAAGGGTCTCAGGATTGGAATGGGAAGCAGTTGGATATGACATATGCTATAGGAAGGGTCTCAGGTTTGGTATAAGCATTGAGATATCACATCTCATGCTATAGGACGGGTCTCAGGATTGGAATGGAAGGAGTTGGATATCACATCTCATGTTATAGGAAGGATCTCAGGTTTGGTATTAGAAGCATTGAGACATCACATCTCATGCTATAGGAAGGGTCTCAGGGTTGGAATGGGAAGAAGTTGGATATCACATCTCATCCAATAGGAAGGGTCTCAGGTTTGGAATGGGAAGGAATTGGATATCACATCTCATGTTATAGGAAGGATCTCAGGTTTGGTATTAGAAGCATTGAGATATCACATCTCATGCTATAGGAAGGGTCTCAGGATTGGAATGTGAAGGATTTGGATATCACATCTCATGCTAAAGGAAGGGTCTCAGGTTTGGTAGAAGCATTGAGATATCACGTCGCTGCTATCGGAAGGGTCTCAGGATTGGATTGGGAAGGAGTTGGATATCCCTTCTCATGCTATAGGAAGGGTCTCAGGATTTGAATGGCAAGGAGTTGGATATCACATCTCATGCCATAGGAAGGGTCTCAGGTTTGGTATAAGCATTGAGATATCACATCTCTGCTATCGGAAGGGTCTCAGGATTGGATTGGGAAGGAGTTGGATATCCCTTCTCATGCTATAGGAAGTGTCTCAGGTTGGAATGGGAAGGAGTTGGATATCACATCTCATGTTATAGGAAGGGTCTCAGGATTGGAATGGGAAGGATTTGGATATCACATCTCTTGCTATAGGAAGGGTCTCAGGATTGGAATGGGTAGGAGTTGGATATTACTTTCTTGCTATAGGAAGGGTCTCATGTTTGGAATGGGAAGGAGTTGGATATCACATATGCTATAGTTAGTGTCTCAGGTTTGGAACGGGAAGGAGTTGGATATCACATCTCATGTTATAGGAAGGGTCTCAGGTTTGGTATAAGCATTGAGATATCACATCTCTGCTATCGGAAGCGGCTCAGGATTGGAATGGGAAGGAGTTGGATATCCCATATCATGTTATAGGAAGAGTCTCTGGTTTGGTATTAGAATCATTGAGATATCACATCGCATGCTGTAGGAAGGGTCTAAGGATTGGAATGGGATGGACTTGGATATCACATCTCATATTATAGGTAGGCTCTCAGGTTTGGTATAAGCATTGAGATATCACATCTCATGCTATAGGAAGGGTCTCAGGATTGGAATGGGAAGGAATTGGATATCACATCTCAGGCTATAGGAAGGGTCTCAGGATTGGAATGGGAAGGAGTTGGATATCACATCTCATGCTATAGGAAGGGTCTCAGGTTTGGTATAAGCATTGAGATATCACATCTCATGCTATAGAAAGGGTCTCAGGATTGGAATGGAAGGAGTTGGATATCACATCTCATGTTATAGGAAGGATCTCAGGTTTGGTATTAGAAGCATTGAGACATCACATCTCATGCTATAGGAAGGGTCTCAGGATTGGAATGGGAAGGAGTTGGATATCAAATCTCATGCTATAGGAAGGGTCTCAGGATTGGAATGGGAAGGAGTTGAATATGACATCTCATGCCGTAGGAAGGGTCTCAGGTTTGGTATAAACATTGAGATATCACATCTCTGCTATCAAAAGGGTCTCAGGATTGGAATTGGAAGGAGTTGGATATCCCATCTCATGTTATAGGAAGAGTCTCAGGTTTGGTATTAGAAGCATTGAGATATCACATCTCATGCTATAGGAAGTGTCTCAGGATTGGAATGGGAAGGACTTGGATATCACATCTCATGCTATAGGTAGGGTCTCAAGTTTGACATTAGAAGCATTGAGATATCACATCTCATGCTATAGGAAGGGTCTGAGGATTGGAATGGGAAGGAGTTGGATATCACATCTCATGCTATGGGAAGGGTCTCAGGTTTGGTATAAGCAGTGAGATATCACATCTCATGCTATAGGGAGGGTCTCAGGATTGGAATGGGAAGGAGTTTGATATCACATTTCATGCCATAGTATGGGTCTCAGGTTTGGTAGAAGCATTGGGATATCACATCTCATGCTATCGGAAGGGTATCAGTATTGGATTTGGAAGAAGTTGGATATCCCATCTCATGCTATAGGAAGGGTCTCAGGTTGGAATGGGAAGGAGTTGGATATCACATTTCATGTTATAGGAAGTGTCTCAGGATTGGAATGGGAAGGACTTGGATATCACATCTCATGCTATAGGTAGGGTCTCAAGTTTGACATTAGAAGCATTGAGATATCACATCTCATGCTATAGGAAGGGTCTGAGGATTGGAATGGGAAGGAGTTGGATATCACATCTCCTGCTATGGGAAGGGTCTCAGGTTTGGTATAAGCAGTGAGATATCACATCTCATGCTATAGGAAGTGTCTCAGGATTGGAATGGGAAGGAGTTGGATATCACATCTCATGTTATAGGAAGGATCTCAGGTGTGGTATAAGCATTGATATATCACATCTCTGCTATCGGAAGGGTCTCAAGATTGGAATGGGAAGGAGTTGGATATTCCCATCTCATGTTATAGGAAGGGTCTCAGGTTTGGTATTAGAAGCATTGAGATATCACATCTCATGCTATAGGAAGGGTCTCAGGATTGGAATGGGAAGGACTTGGATATCACATCTCATGCTATAGGGAGGGTCTCAAGTTTGATATTAGAAGCTTTGAGATATCACATCTCATGATATCGGAAGGGTCTCAGGATTGGAATGGGAAGGAGTTGGATATCACATCTCATGATAAAGGAAGGGTCTAAGGTTTGGAAGGGGAAGGATTTGGATATCACATCTCATGTTATATTACGGGTCTCAGGTTTGGTATTAGAAGCATTGAGATATCAAGTCTCATAGTATAGGAAGGGTCTCAGAATTGGAATGGGAAGGAGTTGGATATCCCATCTCATGTTATAGGAAGAGTCTCTGGTTTGGTATTAGAATCATTGAGATATTCACATCGCATGCTGTAGGAAGGGTCTAAGGATTGGAATGGGATGGACTTGGATATCACATCTCATGCTATAGGTAGGCTCTCAGGTTTGGTATAAGCATTGAGATATCACATCTCATGCTATAGGAAGGGTCTCAGAATTGGAATGGGAAGGAGTTGGATATCACATCTCAAGCTATAGGAAGGGTCTCAGTATTGGAATGGGAAGGACTTGGATATCACATCTCATGCTATAGGAAGGCTCTCAGGTTTGGAAGGGGAAAGAGTTGGATATCTCATTTCATGTTAGAGGTAGGATCTCAGGTTTGGTATTAGAGGCATTGAGATATCACATCTCATGCTATCAGAAGGGTCTCAGGAATGGAATGGGAAGGAGTTAGATATCACATCTCATGCTAAAGGGAGGGTCTCAGGTTTGGAAGGGGAAGGATTTGGATATCACATCTCATGTTATAGGAAGGATCTCAGGTTTGGTATTAGAAGCATTGAGATATCACATCTCATGCTATCGGAAGGATCTCAGGTTTGGTATTAGAAGCATTGAGATATCACATCTCATGCTATCAGAAGAGTCTCAGGATTGGAATAGGAAGGAGTTGGATATCACATTTCATGCTAAAGGGAGGGTCTCAGGTTTGGAAGGGGAAGGATTTGGATATCACATCTCATGTTATCGGAAGGATCTCACGTTTGGTATTAGAAGTATTGAGATATCATATCTCATGCTATAGGAAGGGTCTCAGGATTGGAATGGGAAGGAGTTGGATATCACATCTCATGCTATAGGGAGGGTCTCAGGATTGGAATGGGAAGGACTTAGATATCACATATCATGCTATAGGGAGGGTCTCAGTTTTGATATTAGAAGCATTGAGATATCACATCTCATGCTATCGGAAGTGTCTCAGGATTGGAATGGGAAGGAGCTGGATATCACATCTCATGCTAAAGGAAGGGTCTCAGGTTTGGAACGAGAAGGATTTGGATATCACATCTCATGTTACAGGAAGGGTCTCAGGTTTGGTATAAGCATTGAGATATCACATCTCTGCTATCGGAAGTGTCTCAGGATTGGAATGGGAAGGAGTTGGATATCCCATCTCATGTTATAGGACGGGTCTCAGGTTTGTTATTAGAATCATTGAGATATCATATTGCATGCTGTAGGAAGGGTCTAAGGGTTGGAATGTGAAGGACTTGGATATCACATCTCATGATATAGATAGGCTCTTAGGTTTGGAAAGGGAAGGAGTTGGATATCACATTTCATGTTAGAGGAAGGATCTCAGGTTTGGTATTAGAAGCATTGAGATATCACATCTCATGCTATAGGAAGGGTCTCAGGATTGGAATAGGAAGCAGTTGGATATGACATCTCATGCTATAGGAAGGGTCTCAGGTTTGGTATAAGCATTGAGATATCACATCTCATGCTATAGGACGGGTCTCAGGATTGGAATGGAAGGAGTTGGATATCACATCTCATGTTATAGGAAGGATCTCAGGTTTGGTATTAGAAGCATTGAGACATCACATCTCATGCTATAGGAAGGGTGTCAGGGTTAGAATAGGAAGGAGTTGGATATCACATCTCATCCAATAGGAAGGGTCTCAGGTTTGGAATGGGAAGGAATTGGATATCACATCTCATGTTATAGGAAGGATCTCAGGTTTGGTATTAGAAGCATTGAGATATCACATCTCATGCTATAGGAAGGGTCTCAGGATTGGAATGTGAAGGATTTGGATATCACATCTCATGCTAAAGGAAGGGTCTCAGGTTTGGTAGAAGCATTGAGATATCACGTCGCTGCTATCGGAAGGGTCTCAGGATTGGATTGGGAAGGAGTTGGATATCCCTTCTCATGCTATAGGAAGGGTCTCAGGATTTGAATGGCAAGGAGTTGGATATCACATCTCATGCCATAGGAAGGGTCTCAGGTTTGGTATAAGCATTGAGATATCACATCTCTGCTATCGGAAGGGTCTCAGGATTGGATTGGGAAGGAGTTGGATATCCCTTCTCATGCTATAGGAAGTGTCTCAGGTTGGAATGGGAAGGAGTTGGATATCACATCTCATGTTATAGGAAGGGTCTCAGGATTGGAATGGGAAGGATTTGGATATCACATCTCTTGCTATAGGAAGGGTCTCAGGATTGGAATGGGTAGGAGTTGGATATTACTTTCTTGCTATAGGAAGGGTCTCATGTTTGGAATGGGAAGGAGTTGGATATCACATATGCTATAGTTAGTGTCTCAGGTTTGGAACGGGAAGGAGTTGGATATCACATCTCATGTTATAGGAAGGGTCTCAGGTTTGGTATAAGCATTGAGATATCACATCTCTGCTATCGGAAGCGGCTCAGGATTGGAATGGGAAGGAGTTGGATATCCCATCTCATGTTATAGGAAGAGTCTCTGGTTTGGTATTAGAATCATTGAGATATCACATCGCATGCTGTAGGAAGGGTCTAAGGATTGGAATGGGATGGACTTGGATATCACATCTCATGTTATAGGTAGGCTCTCAGGTTTGGTATAAGCATTGAGATATCACATCTCATGCTATAGGAAGGGTCTCAGGATTGGAATGGGAAGGAATTGGATATCACATCTCAGGCTATAGGAAGGGTCTCAGGATTGGAATGGGAAGGAGTTGGATATCACATCTCATGCTATAGGAAGGGTCTCAGGTTTGGTATAAGCATTGAGATATCACATCTCATGCTATAGGAAGGGTCTCAGGATTGGAATGGAAGGAGTTGGATATCACATCTCATGTTATAGGAAGGATCTCAGGTTTGGTATTAGAAGCATTGAGACATCACATCTCATGCTATAGGAAGGGTCTCAGGATTGGAATGGGAAGGAGTTGGATATCAAATCTCATGCTATAGGAAGGGTCTCAGGATTGGAATGGGAAGGAGTTGAATATGACATCTCATGCCGTAGGAAGGGTCTCAGGTTTGGTATAAACATTGAGATATCACATCTCTGCTATCAAAAGGGTCTCAGGATTGGAATTGGAAGGAGTTGGATATCCCATCTCATGTTATAGGAAGAGTCTCAGGTTTGGTATTAGAAGCATTGAGATATCACATCTCATGCTATAGGAAGTGTCTCAGGATTGGAATGGGAAGGACTTGGATATCACATCTCATGCTATAGGTAGGGTCTCAAGTTTGACATTAGAAGCATTGAGATATCACATCTCATGCTATAGGAAGGGTCTGAGGATTGGAATGGGAAGGAGTTGGATATCACATCTCCTGCTATGGGAAGGGTCTCAGGTTTGGTATAAGCAGTGAGATATCACATCTCTGCTATCGGAAGGGTCTCAAGATTGGAATGGGAAGGAGTTGGATATTCCCATCTCATGTTATAGGAAGGGTCTCAGGTTTGGTATTAGAAGCATTGAGATATCACATCTCATGCTATAGGAAGGGTCTCAGGATTGGAATGGGAAGGACTTGGATATCACATCTCATGCTATAGGGAGGGTCGCAAGTTTGATATTAGAAGCTTTGAGATATCACATCTCATGATATCGGAAGGGTCTCAGGATTGGAATGGGAAGGAGTTGGATATCACATCTCATGATAAAGGACGGGTCTAAGGTTTGGAAGGGGAAGGATTTGGATATCACATCTCATGTTATATTACGGGTCTCAGGTTTGGTATTAGAAGCATTGAGATATCAAGTCTCATAGTATAGGAAGGGTCTCAGAATTGGAATGGGAAGGAGTTGGATATCCCATCTCATGTTATAGGAAGAGTCTCTGGTTTGGTATTAGAATCATTGAGATATTCACATCGAATGCTGTAGGAAGGGTCTAAGGATTGGAATGGGATGGACTTGGATATCACATCTCATGCTATAGGTAGGCTCTCAGGTTTGGTATAAGCATTGAGATATCACATCTCATGCTATAGGAAGGGTCTCAGAATTGGAATGGGAAGGAGTTGGATATCACATCTCAAGCTATAGGAAGGGTCTCAGTATTGGAATGGGAAGGACTTGGATATCACATCTCATGCTAAAGGGAGGGTCTCAGGTTTGGAAGGGGAAGGATTTGGATATCACATCTCATGTTATAGGAAGGATCTCAGGTTTGGTATTAGAAGCATTGAGATATCACATCTCATGCTATCGGAAGGATCTCAGGTTTGGTATTAGAAGCATTGAGATATCACATCTCATGCTATCAGAAGAGTCTCAGGATTGGAATAGGAAGGAGTTGGATATCACATTTCATGCTAAAGGGAGGGTCTCAGGTTTGGAAGGGGAAGGATTTGGATATCACATCTCATGTTATCGGAAGGATCTCACGTTTGGTATTAGAAGTATTGAGATATCATATCTCATGCTATAGGAAGGGTCTCAGGATTGGAATGGGAAGGAGTTGGATATCACATCTCATGATATAGGGAGGGTCTCAGGATTGGAATGGGAAGGACTTAGATATCACATATCATGCTATAGGGAGGGTCTCAGTTTTGATATTAGAAGCATTGAGATATCACATCTCATGCTATCGGAAGTGTCTCAGGATTGGAATGGGAAGGAGCTGGATATCACATCTCATGCTAAAGGAAGGGTCTCAGGTTTGGAACGAGAAGGATTTGGATATCACATCTCATGTTATAGGAAGGGTCTCAGGTTTGGTATAAGCATTGAGATATCACATCTCTGCTATCGGAAGTGTCTCAGGATTGGAATGGGAAGGAGTTGGATATCCCATCTCATGTTATAGGACGGGTCTCAGGTTTGTTATTAGAATCATTGAGATATCATATTGCATGCTGTAGGAAGGGTCTAAGGGTTGGAATGTGAAGGACTTGGATATCACATCTCATGCTATAGATAGGCTCTTAGGTTTGGAAAGGGAAGGAGTTGGATATCACATTTCATGTTAGAGGAAGGATCTCAGGTTTGGTATTAGAAGCATTGAGATATCACATCTCATGCTATAGGAAGGGTCTCAGGATTGGAATGGGAAGCAGTTGGATATCACATCTCATGCTATAGGAAGGGTCTCAGGTTTGGTATAAGCATTGAGATATCACATCTCATGCTATAGGACGGGTCTCAGGATTGGAATGGAAGGAGTTGGATATCACATCTCATCCAATAGGAAGGGTCTCAGGTTTGGAATGGGAAGGAATTGGATATCACATCTCATGTTATAGGAAGGATCTCAGGTTTGGTATTAGAAGCATTGAGATATCACATCTCATGCTATAGGAAGGGTCTCAGGATTGGAATGTGAAGGATTTGGATATCACATCTCATGCTAAAGGAAGGGTCTCAGGTTTGGTAGAAGCATTGAGATATCACGTCGCTGCTATCGGAAGGGTCTCAGGATTGGATTGGGAAGGAGTTGGATATCCCTTCTCATGCTATAGGAAGGGTCTCAGGATTTGAATGGCAAGGAGTTGGATATCACATCTCATGCCATAGGAAGGGTCTCAGGTTTGGATTGGGAAGGAGCTGGATATCCCTTCTCATGCTATAGGAAGTGTCTCAGGTTGGAATGGGAAGAAGTTGGATATCACATCTCATGTTATAGGAAGGGTCTCAGGATTGGAATGGGAAGGATTTGGATATCACATCTCTTGCTATAGGAAGGGTCTCAGGATTGGAATGGGTAGGAGTTGGATATTACTTTCTTGCTATAGGAAGGGTCTCATGTTTGGAATGGGAAGGAGTTGGATATCACATATGCTATAGTTAGTGTCTCAGGTTTGGAACGGGAAGGAGTTGGATATCACATCTCATGTTATAGGAAGGGTCTCAGGTTTGGTATAAGCATTGAGATATCACATCTCTGCTATCGGAAGCGGCTCAGGATTGGAATGGGAAGGAGTTGGATATCCCATCTCATGTTATAGGAAGAGTCTCTGGATTGGTATTAGAATCATTGAGATATCACATCGCATGCTGTAGGAAGGGTCTAAGGATTGGAATGGGATGGACTTGGATATCACATCTCAGGCTATAGGAAGGGTCTCAGGATTGGAATTGGAAGGAGTTGGATATCACATCTCATGCTATAGGAAGGGTCTCAGGTTTGGTATAAGCATTGATATATCACATTTCATGCTATAGGAAGGATCTCAGGATTGGAATGGAAGGAGTTGGATATCACATCTCATGTTATAGGAAGGATCTCAGGTTTGGTATTAGAAGCATTGAGATATCACATCTCATGCTATAGGAAGGGTCTCAGGATTGGAATGGGAAGGAATTGGATATCACATCTCAGGCTATAGGAAGGGTCTCAGGATTGGAATTGGAAGGAGTTGGATATCACATCTCATGCTATAGGAAGGGTCTCAGGTTTGGTATAAGCATTGATATATCACATTTCATGCTATAGGAAGGATCTCAGGATTGGAATGGAAGGAGTTGGATATCACATCTCATGTTATAGGAAGGATCTCAGGTTTGGTATTAGAAGCATTGAGACATCACATCTCATGCTATAGGAAGGGTCTCAGGATTGGAATGGGAAGGAGTTGGATATCAAATCTCATGCTATAGGAAGGGTCTCAGGATTGGAATGGGAAGGAGTTGAATATGACATCTCATGCCGTAGGAAGGGTCTCAGGTTTGGTATAAACATTGAGATATCACATCTCTGCTATCAAAAGGGTCTCAGGATTGGAATTGGAAGGAGTTGGATATCCCATCTCATGTTATAGGAAGAGTCTCAGGTTTGGTATTAGAAGCATTGAGATATCACATCTCATGCTATAGGAAGTGTCTCAGGATTGGAATGGGAAGGACTTGGATATCACATCTCATGCTATATGTAGGGTCTCAAGTTTGACATTAGAAGCATTGAGATATCACATCTCATGCTATAGGAAGGGTCTGAGGATTGGAATGGGAAGGAGTTGGATATCACATCTCCTGCTATGGGAAGGGTCTCAGGTTTGGTATAAGCAGTGAGATATCACATCTCATGCTATAGGAAGTGTCTCAGGATTGGAATGGGAAGGAGTTGGATATCACATCTCATGTTATAGGAAGGATCTCAGGTGTGGTATAAGCATTGAGATATCACATCTCTGCTATCGGAAGGGTCTCAAGATTGGAATGGGAAGGAGTTGGATATTCCCATCTCATGTTATAGGAAGGGTCTCAGGTTTGGTATTAGAAGCATTGAGATATCACATCTCATGCTATAGGAAGGGTCTCAGGATTGGAATGGGAAGGACTTGGATATCACATCTCATGCTATAGGGAGGGTCTCAAGTTTGATATTAGAAGCTTTGAGATATCACATCTCATGATATCGGAAGGGTCTCAGGATTGGAATGGGAAGGAGTTGGATATCACATCTCATGATAAAGGAAGGGTCTAAGGTTTGGAAGGGGAAGGATTTGGATATCACATCTCATGTTATATTACGGGTCTCAGGTTTGGTATTAGAAGCATTTATATCAAGTCTCATAGTATAGGAAGGGTCTCAGAATTGGAATGGGAAGGAGTTGGATATCCCATCTCATGTTATAGGAAGAGTCTCTGGTTTGGTATTAGAATCATTGAGATATTCACATCGCGTGCTGTAGGAAGGGTCTAAGGATTGGAATGGGATGGACTTGGATATCACATCTCATGCTATAGGTAGGCTCTCAGGTTTGGTATAAGCATTGAGATATCACATCTCATGCTATGGGAAGGGTCTCAGAATTGGAATGGGAAGGAGTTGGATATCACATCTCAAGCTATAGGAAGGGTCTCAGTATTGGAATGGGAAGGACTTGGATATCACATCTCATGCTATAGGAAGGCTCTCAGGTTTGGAAGGGGAAAGAGTTGGATATCTCATTTCATGTTAGAGGTAGGATCTCAGGTTTGGTATTAGAGGCATTGAGATATCACATCTCATGCTATCAGAAGGGTCTCAGGAATGGAATGGGAAGGAGTTAGATATCACATCCCATGCTAAAGGGAGGGTCTCAGGTTTGGAAGGGGAAGGATTTGGATATCACATCTCATGTTATAGGAAGGATCTCAGGTTTGGTATTAGAAGCATTGAGATATCACATCTCATGCTATCGGAAGGATCTCAGGTTTGGTATTAGAAGCATTGAGATATCACATCTCATGCTATCAGAAGAGTCTCAGGATTGGAATAGGAAGGAGTTGGATATCACATTTCATGCTAAAGGGAGGGTCTCAGGTTTGGAAGGGGAAGGATTTGGATATCACATCTCATGTTATCGGAAGGATCTCACGTTTGGTATTAGAAGTATTGAGATATCACATCTCATGCTATCAGAAGAGTCTCAGGATTGGAATAGGAAGGAGTTGGATATCACATTTCATGCTAAAGGGAGGGTCTCAGGATTGGAATGGGAAGGACTTAGATATCACATATCATGCTATAGGGAGGGTCTCAGTTTTGATATTAGAAGCATTGAGATATCACATCTCATGCTATCGGAAGTGTCTCAGGATTGGAATGGGAAGGAGCTGGATATCACATCTCATGCTAAAGGAAGGGTCTCAGGTTTGGAACGAGAAGGATTTGGATATCACATCTCATGTTATAGGAAGGGTCTCAGGTTTGGTATAAGCATTGAGATATCACATCTCTGCTATCGGAAGTGTCTCAGGATTGGAATGGGAAGGAGTTGGATATCCCATCTCATGTTATAGGACGGGTCTCAGGTTTGTTATTAGAATCATTGAGATATCATATTGCATGCTGTAGGAAGGGTCTAAGGGTTGGAATGTGAAGGACTTGGATATCACATCTCATGCTATAGATAGGCTCTTAGGTTTGGAAAGGGAAGGAGTTGGATATCACATTTCATGTTAGAGGAAGGATCTCAGGTTTGGTATTAGAAGCATTGAGATATCACATCTCATGCTATAGGAAGGGTCTCAGGATTGGAATGGGAAGCAGTTGGATATCACATCTCATGCTATAGGAAGGGTCTCAGGTTTGGTATAAGCATTGAGATATCACATCTCATGCTATAGGACGGGTCTCAGGATTGGAATGGAAGGAGTTGGATATCACATCTCATGTTATAGGAAGGATCTCAGGTTTGGTATTAGAAGCATTGAGATATCACATCTCATGCTATAGGAAGGGTCTCAGGATTGGAATGTGAAGGATTTGGATATCACATCTCATGCTAAAGGAAGGGTCTCAGGTTTGGTAGAAGCATTGAGATATCACGTCGCTGCTATCGGAAGGGTCTCAGGATTGGATTGGGAAGGAGTTGGATATCCCTTCTCATGCTATAGGAAGGGTCTCAGGATTTGAATGGCAAGGAGTTGGATATCACATCTCATGCCATAGGAAGGGTCTCAGGTTTGGTATAAGCATTGAGATATCACATCTCTGCTATTGGAAGGGTCTCAGGATTGGATTGGGAAGGAGTTGGATATCCCTTCTCATGCTATAGGAAGTGTCTCAGGTTGGAATGGGAAGGAGTTGGATATCACATCTCATGTTATAGGAAGGGTCTCAGGATTGGAATGGGAAGGATTTGGATATCACATCTCTTGCTATAGGAAGGGTCTCAGGATTGGAATGGGTAGGAGTTGGATATTATTTTCTTGCTATAGGAAGGGTCTCATGTTTGGAATGGGAAGGAGTTGGATATCACATATGCTATAGTTAGTGTCTCAGGTTTGGAACGGGAAGGAGTTGGATATCACATCTCATGTTATAGGAAGGGTCTCAGGTTTGGTATAAGCATTGAGATATCACATCTCTGCTATCAGAAGCGGCTCAGGATTGGAATGGGAAGGAGTTGGATATCCCATCTCATGTTATAGGAAGAGTCTCTGGTTTGGTATTAGAATCATTGAGATATCACATCGCATGCTGTAGGAAGGGTCTAAGGATTGGAATGGGATGGACTTGGATATCACATCTCATGTTATAGGTAGGCTCTCAGGTTTGGTATAAGCATTGAGATATCACATCTCATGCTATAGGAAGGGTCTCAGGATTGGAATGGGAAGGAATTGGATATCACATCTCAGGCTATAGGAAGGGTCTCAGGATTGGAATGGGAAGGAGTTGGATATCACATCTCATGCTATAGGAAGGGTCTCAGGTTTGGTATAAGCATTGAGATATCACATCTCATGCTATAGGAAGGGTCTCAGGATTGGAATGGAAGGAGTTGGATATCACATCTCATGTTATAGGAAGGATCTCAGGTTTGGTATTAGAAGCATTGAGACATCACATCTCATGCTATAGGAAGGGTCTCAGGATTGGAATGGGAAGGAGTTGGATATCAAATCTTATGCTATAGGAAGGGTCTCAGGATTGGAATGGGAAGGAGTTGAATATGACATCTCATGCCGTAGGAAGGGTCTCAGGTTTGGTATAAACATTGAGATATCACATCTCTGCTATCAAAAGGGTCTCAGGATTGGAATTGGAAGGAGTTGGATATCCCATCTCATGTTATAGGAAGAGTCTCAGGTTTGGTATTAGAAGCATTGAGATATCACATCTCATGCTATAGGAAGTGTCTCAGGATTGGAATGGGAAGGACTTGGATATCACATCTCATCCTATAGGTAGGGTCTCAAGTTTGACATTAGAAGCATTGAGATATCACATCTCATGCTATAGGAAGGGTCTGAGGATTGGAATGGGAAGGAGTTGGATATCACATCTCCTGCTATGGGAAGGGTCTCAGGTTTGGTATAAGCAGTGAGATATCACATCTCATGCTATAGGAAGTGTCTCAGGATTGGAATGGGAAGGAGTTGGATATCACATCTCATGTTATAGGAAGGATCTCAGGTGTGGTATAAGCATTGAGATATCACATCTCTGCTATCGGAAGGGTCTCAAGATTGGAATGGGAAGGAGTTGGATATTCCCATCTCATGTTATAGGAAGGGTCTCAGGTTTGGTATTAGAAGCATTGAGATATCACATCTCATGCTATAGGAAGGGTCTCAGGATTGGAATGGGAAGGACTTGGTTATCACATCTCATGCTCTAGGGAGGGTCTCAAGTTTGATATTAGAAGCTTTGAGATATCACATCTCATGATATCGGAAGGGTCTCAGGATTGGAATGGGAAGGAGTTGGATATCACATCTCATGATAAAGGACGGGTCTAAGGTTTGGAAGGGGAAGGATTTGGATATCACATCTCATGTTATATTACGGGTCTCAGGTTTGGTATTAGAAGCATTGAGATATCAAGTCTCATAGTATAGGAAGGGTCTCAGAATTGGAATGGGAAGGAGTTGGATATCCCATCTCATGTTATAGGAAGAGTCTCTGGTTTGGTATTAGAATCATTGAGATATTCACATCGCATGCTGTAGGAAGGGTCTCAGAATTGGAATGGGAAGGAGTTGGATATCACATCTCAAGCTATAGGAAGGGTCTCAGTATTGGAATGGGAAGAACTTGGATATCACATCTCATGCTATAGGAAGGCTCTCAGGTTTGGAAGGGGAAAGAGTTGGATATCTCATTTCATGTTAGAGGTAGGATCTCAGGTTTGGTATTAGAGGCATTGAGATATCACATCTCATGCTATCAGAAGGGTCTCAGGAATGGAATGGGAAGGAGTTAGATATCACATCTCATGCTAAAGGGAGGGTCTCAGGTTTGGAAGGGGAAGGATTTGGATATCACATCTCATGTTATAGGAAGGATCTCAGGTTTGGTATTAGAAGCATTGAGATATCACATCTCATGCTATCGGAAGGATCTCAGGTTTGGTATTAGAAGCATTGAGATATCACATCTCATGCTATCAGAAGAGTCTCAGGATTGGAATAGGAAGGAGTTGGATATCACATTTCATGCTAAAGGGAGGGTCTCAGGTTTGGAAGGGGAAGGATTTGGATATCACATCTCATGTTATCGGAAGGATCTCACGTTTGGTATTAGAAGTATTGAGATATCATATCTCATGCTATAGGAAGGGTCTCAGGATTGGAATGGGAAGGAGTTGGATATCACATCTCATGATATAGGGAGTGTCTCAGGATTGGAATGGGAAGGACTTAGATATCACATATCATGCTATAGCGAGGGTCTCAGTTTTGATATTAGAAGCATTGAGATATCACATCTCATGCTATCGGAAGTGTCTCAGGATTGGAATGGGAAGGAGCTGGATATCACATCTCATGCTAAAGGAAGGGTCTCAGGTTTGGAACGAGAAGGATTTGGATATCACATCTCATGTTATAGGAAGGGTCTCAGGTTTGGTATAAGCATTGAGATATCACATCTCTGCTATCGGAAGTGTCTCAGGATTGGAATGGGAAGGAGTTGGATATCCCATCTCATGTTATAGGACGGGTCTCAGGTTTGTTATTAGAATCATTGAGATATCATATTGCATGCTGTAGGAAGGGTCTAAGGGTTGGAATGTGAAGGACTTGGATATCACATCTCATGCTATAGATAGGCTCTTAGGTTTGGAAAGGGAAGGAGTTGGATATCATATTTCATGTTAGAGGAAGGATCTCAGGTTTGGTATTAGAAGCATTGAGATATCACATCTCATGCTATAGGAAGGGTCTCAGGATTGGAATGGGAAGCAGTTGGATATCACATCTCATGCTATAGGAAGGGTCTCAGGTTTGGTATAAGCATTGAGATATCACATCTCATGCTATAGGACGGGTCTCAGGATTGGAATGGAAGGAGTTGGATATCACATCTCATGTTATAGGAAGGATCTCAGGTTTGGTATTAGAAGCATTGAGACATCACATCTCATGCTATAGGAAGGGTCTCAGGGTTGGAATGGGAAGGAGTTGGATATCACATCTCATCCAATAGGAAGGGTCTCAGGTTTGGAATGGGAAGGAATTGGATATCACATCTCATGTTATAGGAAGGATCTCAGGTTTGGTATTAGAAGCATTGAGATATCACATCTCATGCTATAGGAAGGGTCTCAGGATTGGAATGTGAAGGATTTGGATATCACATCTCATGCTAAAGGAAGGGTCTCAGGTTTGGTAGAAGCATTGAGATATCACGTCGCTGCTATCGGAAGGTCTCAGGATTGGATTGGGAAGGAGTTGGATATCCCTTCTCATGCTATAGGAAGGGTCTCAGGATTTGAATGGCAAGGAGTTGGATATCACATCTCATGCCATAGGAAGGGTCTCAGGTTTGGTATAAGCATTGAGATATCACATCTCTGCTATCGGAAGGGTCTCAGGATTGGATTGGGAAGGAGTTGGATATCCCTTCTCATGCTATAGGAAGTGTCTCAGGTTGGAATGGGAAGGAGTTGGATATCACATCTCATGTTATAGGAAGGGTCTCAGGATTGGAATGGGAAGGATTTGGATATCACATCTCTTGCTATAGGAAGGGTCTCAGGATTGGAATGGGTAGGAGTTGGATATTACTTTCTTGCTATAGGAAGGGTCTCATGTTTGGAATGGGAAGGAGTTGGATATCACATATGCTATAGTTAGTGTCTCAGGTTTGGAACGGGAAGGAGTTGGATATCACATCTCATGTTATAGGAAGGGTTTCAGGTTTGGTATAAGCATTGAGATATCACATCTCTGCTATCGGAAGCGGCTCAGGATTGGAATGGGAAGGAGTTGGATATCCCATCTCATGTTATAGGAAGAGTCTCTGGTTTGGTATTAGAATCATTGAGATATCACATCGCATGCTGTAGGAAGGGTCTAAGGATTGGAATGGGATGGACTTGGATATCACATCTCATGTTATAGGTAGGCTCTCAGGTTTGGTATAAGCATTGAGATATCACATCTCATGCTATAGGAAGGGTGTCAGGATTGGAATGGGAAGGAATTGGATATCACATCTCAGGCTATAGGAAGGGTCTCAGGATTGGAATGGGAAGGAGTTGGATATCACATCTCATGCTATAGGAAGGGTCTCAGGTTTGGTATAAGCATTGATATATCACATCTCATGCTATAGGAAGGGTCTCAGGATTGGAATGGAAGGAGTTGGATATCACATCTCATGTTATAGGAAGGATCTCAGGTTTGGTATTAGAAGCATTGAGACATCACATCTCATGCTATAGGAAGGGTCTCAGGATTGGAATGGGAAGGAGTTGGATATCAAATCTCATGCTATAGGAAGGGTCTCAGGATTGGAATGGGTAGGAGTTGAATATGACATCTCATGCCGTAGGAAGGGTCTCAGGTTTGCTATAAACATTGAGATATCACATCTCTGCTATCAAAAGGGTCTCAGGATTGGAATTGGAAGGAGTTGGATATCCCATCTCATGTTATAGGAAGAGTCTCAGGTTTGGTATTAGAAGCATTGAGATATCACATCTCATGCTATAGGAAGTGTCTCAGGATTGGAATGGGAAGGACTTGGATATCACATCTCCTGCTATAGGTAGGGTCTCAAATTTGACATTAGAAGCATTGAGATATCACATCTCATGCTATAGGAAGGGTCTGAGGATTGGAATGGGAAGGAGTTGGATATCACATCTGCTATGGGAAGGGTCTCAGGTATGGTATAAGCAGTGAGATATCACATCTCATGCTATAGGAAGTGTCTCAGGATTGGAATGGGAAGGAGTTGGATATCACATCTCATGTTATAGGAAGGATCTCAGGTGTGGTATAAGCATTGAGATATCACATCTTTGCTATCGGAAGGGTCTGAAGATTGGAATGGGAAGGAGTTGGATATTCCCATCTCATGTTATAGGAAGGGTCTCAGGTTTGGTATTAGAAGCATTGAGATATCACATCTCATTCTATAGGAAGGGTCTCAGGATTGGAATGGGAAGGACTTGGATATCACATCTCATGCTATAGGGAGGGTCTCAAGTTTGATATTAGAAGCTTTGAGATATCACATCTCATGATATCGGAAGGGTCTCAGGATTGGAATGGGAAGGAGTAGGATATCACATCTCATGATAAAGGAAGGGTCTAAGGTTTGGAAGGGGAAGGATTTGGATATCACATCTCATGTTATATTACGGGTCTCAGGTTTGGTATTAGAAGCATTGAGATATCAAGTCTCATAGTATAGGAAGGGTCTCAGAATTGGAATGGGAAGGAGTTGGATATCCCATCTCATGTTATAGGAAGAGTTTCTGGTTTGGTATTAGAATCATTGAGATATCACATCACATGCTGTAGGAAGGGTCTAAGGATTGGAATGGGATGGACTTGGATATCACATCTCATGCTATAGGTAGGCTCTCAGGTTTGGTATAAGCATTGAGATATCACATCTCATGCTATAGGAAGGGTCTCAGAATTGGAATGGGAAGGAGTTGGATATCACATCTCAAGCTATAGGAAGGGTCTCAGTATTGGAATGGGAAGGACTTGGATATCACATCTCATGCTATAGGAAGGCTCTCAGGTTTGGAAGGGGAAAGAGTTGGATATCTCATTTCATGTTAGAGGTAGGATCTCAGGTTTGGTATTAGAGGCATTGAGATATCACATCTCATGCTATCAGAAGGGTCTCAGGAATGGAATGGGAAGGAGTTAGATATCACATCTCATGCTAAAGGGAGGGTCTCAGGTTTGGAAGGGGAAGGATTTGGATATCACATCTCATGTTATAGGAAGGATCTCAGGTTTGGTATTAGAAGCATTGAGATATCACATCTCATGCTATCGGAAGGATCTCAGGTTTGGTATTAGAAGCATTGAGATATCACATCTCATGCTATCAGAAGAGTCTCAGGATTGGAATAGGAAGGAGTTGGATATCACATTTCATGCTAAAGGGAGGGTCTCAGGTTTGGAAGGGGAAGGATTTGGATATCACATCTCATGTTATCGGAAGGATCTCACGTTTGGTATTAGAAGTATTGAGATATCATATCTCATGCTATAGGAAGGGTCTCAGGATTGGAAAGGGAAGGAGTTGGATATCACATCTCATGCTATAGGGAGGGTCTCAGGATTGGAATGGGAAGAACTTAGATATCACATATCATGCTATAGGGAGGGTCTCAGTTTTGATATTAGAAGCATTGAGATATCACATCTCATGCTATCGGAAGTGTCTCAGGATTGGAATGGGAAGGAGCTGGATATCACATCTCATGCTAAAGGAAGGGTCTCAGGTTTGGAACGAGAAGGATTTGGATATCACATCTCATGTTATAGGAAGGGTCTCAGGTTTGGTATAAGCATTGAGATATCACATCTCTGCTATCGGAAGTGTCTCAGGATTGGAATGGGAAGGAGTTGGATATCCCATCTCATGTTATAGGACGGGTCTCAAGTTTGTTATTAGAATCATTGAGATATCATATTGCATGCTGTAGGAAGGGTCTAAGGGTTGGAATGTGAAGGACTTGGATATCACATCTCATGCTATAGATAGGCTCTTAGGTTTGGAAAGGGAAGGAGTTGGATATCACATTTCATGTTAGAGGAAGGATCTCAGGTTTGGTATTAGAAGCATTGAGATATCACATCTCATGCTATAGGAAGGGTCTCAGGATTGGAATGGGAAGCAGTTGGATATCACATCTCATGCTATAGGAAGGGTCTCAGGTTTGGTATAAGCATTGAGATATCACATCTCATGCTATAGGACGGGTCTCAGGATTGGAATGGAAGGAGTTGGATATCACATCTCATGTTATAGGAAGGATCTCAGGTTTGGTATTAGAAGCATTGAGACATCACATCTCATGCTATAGGAAGGGTCTCAGGGTTGGAATGGGAAGGAGTTGGATATCACATCTCATCCAATAGGAAGGGTCTCAGGTTTGGAATGGGAAGGAATTGGATATCACATCTCATGTTATAGGAAGGATCTCAGGTTTGGTATTAGAAGCATTGAGATATCACATCTCATGCTATAGGAAGGGTCTCAGGATTGGAATGTGAAGGATTTGGATATCACATCTCATGCTAAAGGAAGGGTCTCAGGTTTGGTAGAAGCATTGAGATATCACGTCGCTGCTATCGGAAGGGTCTCAGGATTGGATTGGGAAGGAGTTGGATATCCCTTCTCATGCTATAGGAAGGGTCTCAGGATTTGAATGGCAAGGAGTTGGATATCACATCTCATGCCATAGGAAGGGTCTCAGGTTTGGTATAAGCATTGAGATATCACATCTCTGCTATCGGAAGGGTCTCAGGATTGGATTGGGAAGGAGTTGAATATCCCTTCTCATGCTATAAGAAGTGTCTCAGGTTGGAATGGGAAGGAGTTGGATATCACATCTCATGTTATAGGAAGGGTCTCAGGATTGGAATGGGAAGGATTTGGATATCACATCTCTTGCTATAGGAAGGGTCTCAGGATTGGAATGGGTAGGAGTTGGATATTACTTTCTTGCTATAGGAAGGGTCTCATGTTTGGAATGGGAAGGAGTTGGATATCACATATGCTATAGTTAGTGTCTCAGGTTTGGTACGGGAAGGAGTTGGATATCACATCTCATGTTATAGGAAGGGTCTCAGGTTTGGTATAAGCATTGAGATATCACATCTCTGCTATCGGAAGCAGCTCAGGATTGGAATGGGAAGGAGTTGGATATCCCATCTCATGTTATAGGAAGAGTCTCTGGTTTGGTATTAGAATCATTGAGATATCACATAGCATGCTGTAGGAAGGGTCTAAGGATTGGAATGGGATGGACTTGGATATCACATCTCATGTTATAGGTAGGCTCTCAGGTTTGCTATAAGCATTGAGATATCACATCTCATGCTATAGGAAGGGTCACAGGATTGGAATGGGAAGGAATTGGATATCACATCTCATGCTATAGGAAGGGTCTCAGATTTGGTATAAGCATTGAGATATCACATCTCATGCTAAAGGAAGGGTCTCAGGATTGGAATGGGAAGGAGTTGTATATGACATCTCAGGCCATAGGAAGGTTCTCAGGTTTGGTATAAGCATTGAGATATCACATCTCTGCTATCGGAAAGGTCTCAGGATTGGAATGGGAAGGAGTTGGATATCCCATCTCATGTTATAGGAAGGGTCTCAGGTTTGGTATTAGAAGCATAGAGATATCACATCTCATGCTATAGGAAGGGTCTCAGGATTGGAATGGGAAGGACTTGGATGTCACATCTCATGCTATAGGTAGGGTCTCAAGTTTGATATTAGAAGCATTGAGATAACAAATCTCATGATATCGGAAGGGTTTCAGGATTGGAATGGGAAGGAGTTGGATATCACATCTCATGATAAAGGAAGGGTCTAAGGTTTGGAAGGGGAAGGATTTGGATATCACATCTCATGTTATAGGACGGGTCTCAGGTTTAATATTAGAAGCATTGAGATATCAAGTCTCATGGTATAAGAAGGGTCTCAGAATTGGAATGGGAAGGAGTTGTATATCACACCTCAAGCTATAGGAAGGGTCTCAGGATTGGAATGGGAAGGAGTTTGATATCACATCTCATGCCATAGTATGGGTCTCAGGTTTGGTAGAAGCATTGGGATATCACATCTCATGCTATCGGAAGGGTATCAGTATTGGATTTGGAAGAAGTTGGATATCCCATCTCATGCTATAGGAAGGGTCTCAGGTTGGAATGGGAAGGAGTTGGATATCACATTTCGTGTTATAGGAAGGGTCTCAGGATTGGAATGGGAAGGACTTGGATATCATATCTCATGCTATAGGACGGGTCTCAGGTTTGTTATTAGAATCATTGAGATATCATATTGCATGCTGTAGGAAGGGTCTAAGGATTGGAATGGGAAGGACCTGGTTATCACATCTCATGCTATAGAACGGCTCTCAGGTTTGGAAAGGGAAGGAGTTGGATATCACATCTCATGTTATAGGATGGATCTCAGGTTTGGTATTAGAAGTATTGAGATATCACATCTCATGTTATCGGAAGGATCTCAGGTTTGGTATTAGAAGTATTGAGATATCACATCTCATGCTATAGGAAGGGTCTCAGGATTGGAATGGGAAGGAGTTGGATATCACATCTCATGCTAAAGGAAGGGTCTCAGGTTTGGTAGAAGCATTGAGATATCACATCTCATGCTATCGGAAGTGTCTCAGGATTGGAATGGGAAGGAGCTGGATATCACATCTCATGCTAAAGGAAGGGTCTCAGGTTTGGAATGGGAAGGAGTTGGATATCACATCTCATGTTATAGGAAGGGTCTCAGGTTTGGTATAAACATTGAGATATCACATCTCTGCTATCGGAAGTGTCTCAGGATTGGAATGGGAAGGAGTTGGATATCCCATCTCATGTTATAGGACGGGTCTCAGGTTTGTTATTGGAATCATTGAGATATCATATTGCATGCTGTAGGAAGGGTCTAAGGGTTGGAATGTGAAGGACTTGGATATCACATCTCATGCTATAGATAGGCTCTTAGGTTTGGAAAGGGAAGGAGTTGGATCTCACATTTCATGTTAGAGGAAGGATCTCAGGTTTGGTATTAGAAGCATTGAGATATCACATCTCATGCTATAGGAAGGGTCTCAGGATTGGAATGGGAAGGAGTTGGATATCACATCTCATGCTATAGGAACGGTCTCAGGTTTGGTATAAGCATTGAGATATCACATCTCATGCTATAGGAAGGGTCTCAGGATTGGAATGGAAGGAGTTGGATATCAGATCTCATGTTATAGGAAGGATCTCAGGTTTGGTATTAGAAGCATTGAGACATCACATCTCATGCTATAGGAAGGGTCTCAGGATTGGAATGGGAAGGAGTTGGATATCAAATCTCATGCTATAGGAAGGGTCTCAGGATTGGAATGGGAAGGAGTTGAATATGACATCTCATGCCGTAGGAAGGGTCTCAGGTTTGGTATAAACATTGAGATATCACATCTCTGCTATCAAAAGGGTCTCAGGATTGGAATGGGAAGGAGTTGGATATCCCATCTCATGTTATAGGAAGAGTCTCAAGTTTGGTATTAGAAGCATTGAGATATCACATCTCATGCTATAGGAAGTGTCTCAGGATTGGAATGGGAAGGACTTGGATATCACATCTCATGCTATGGGAAGGGTCTCAGGTTTGGTATAAGCAGTGAGATATCACATCTCATGCTATAGGAAGTGTCTCAGGATTGGAATGGGAAGGAGTTGGATATCACATCTCATGTTATAGGAAGGATCTCAGGTTTGGTATAAGCATTGAGATATCACATCTCTGCTATCGGAAGGGTCCCAAGATTGGAATGGGAAGGAGTTGGATATTCCCATCTCATGTTATAGGAAGGGTCTCAGGTTTGGTATTAGAAGCATTGAGATATCACATCTCATGCTATAGGAAGGGTCTCAGGATTGGAATGGGAAGGACTTGGATATCACATCTCATGCTATAGGGAGGGTCTCAAGTTTGATATTAGAAGCTTTGAGATATCACATCTCATGATATCGGAAGGGTCTCAGGATTGGAATGGGAAGGAGTTGGATATCACATCTCATGATAAAGGAAGGGTCTAAGGTTTGGAAGGGGAAGGATTTGGATATCACATCTCATGTTATATTACGGGTCTCAGGTTTGGTATTAGAAGCATTGAGATATCAAGTCTCATAGTATAGGAAGGGTCTCAGAATTGGAATGGGAAGGAGTTGGATATCCCATCTCATGTTATAGGAAGAGTCTCTGGTCTGGTATTAGAATCATTGAGATATCACATCGCATGCTGTAGGAAGGGTCTAAGGATTGGAATAGGATGGACTTGGATATCACATCTCATGTTATAGGTTGGCTCTCAGGTTTGGTATAAGCATTGAGATATCACATCTCATGCTATAGGAAGGGTCTCAGAATTGGAATGGGAAGGAGTTGGATATCACATCTCAAGCTATAGGAAGGGTCTCAGTATTGGAATGGGAAGGACTTGGATATCACATCTCATGCTATAGGAAGGCTCTCAGGTTTGGAAGGGGAAAGAGTTGGATATCTCATTTCATGTTAGAGGTAGGATCTCAGGTTTGGTATTAGAGGCATTGAGATATCACATCTCATGCTATCAGAAGGGTCTCAGGAATGGAATGGGAAGGAGTTAGATATCACATCTCATGCTAAAGGGAGGGTCTCAGGTTTGGAAGGGGAAGGATTTGGATATCACATCTCATGTTATAGGAAGGATCTCAGGTTTGGTATTAGAAGCATTGAGATATCACATCTCATGCTATCGGAAGGATCTCAGGTTTGGTATTAGAAGCATTGAGATATCACATCTCATGCTATCAGAAGAGTCTCAGGATTGGAATAGGAAGGAGTTGGATATCACATTTTATGCTAAAGGGAGGGTCTCAGGTTTGGAAGGGCAAGGATTTGGATATCACATCTCATGTTATCGGAAGGATCTCACGTTTGGTATTAGAAGTATTGAGATATCATATCTCATGCTATAGGAAGAGTCTCAGGATTGGAATGGGAAGGAGTTGGATATCACATCTCATGCTATAGGGAGGGTCTCAGGATTGGAATGGGAAGGACTTAGATATCACATATCATGCTATAGGGAGGGTCTCAGTTTTGATATTAGAAGCATTGAGATATCACATCTCATGCTATCGGAAGTGTCTCAGGATTGGAATGGGAAGGAGCTGGATATCACATCTCATGCTAAAGGAAGGGTCTCAGGTTTGGAACGGGAAGGATTTGGATATCACATCTCATGTTATAGGAAGGGTCTCAGGTTTGGTATAAGCATTGAGATATCACATCTCTGCTATCGGAAGTGTCTCAGGATTGGAATGGGAAGGAGTTGGATATCCCATCTCATGTTATAGGACAGGTCTCAGGTTTGTTATTAGAATCATTGAGATATCATATTGCATGCTGTAGGAAGGGTCTAAGGGTTGGAATGTGAAGGACTTGGATATCACATCTCATGCTATAGATAGGCTCTTAGGTTTGGAAAGGGAAGGAGTTGGATATCACATTTCATGTTAGAGGAAGGATCTCAGGTTTGGTATTAGAAGCATTGAGATATCACATCTCATGCTATAGGAAGGGTCTCAGGATTGGAATGGGAAGCAGTTGGATATCACATCTCATGCTATAGGAAGGGTCTCAGGTTTGGTATAAGCCTTGAGATATCACATCTCATGCTATAGGACGGGTCTCAGGATTGGAATGGAAGGAGTTGGATATCACATCTCATGTTATAGGAAGGATCTCAGGTTTGGTATTAGAAGCATTGAGACATCACATCTCATGCTATAGGAAGGGTCTCAAGGTTGGAATGGGAAGGCGTTGGATATCACATCTCATCCAATAGGAAGGGTCTCAGGTTTGGAATGGGAAGGAATTGGATATCACATCTCATGTTATAGGAAGGATCTCAGGTTTGGTATTAGAAGCATTGAGATATCACATCTCATGCTATAGGAAGGGTCTCAGGATTGGAATGTGAAGGATTTGGATATCACATCTCATGCTAAAGGAAGGGTCTCAGGTTTGGTAGAAGCATTGAGATATCACGTCGCTGCTATCGGAAGGGTCTCAGGATTGGATTGGGAAGGAGTTGGATATCCCTTCTCATGCTATAGGAAGTGTCTCAGGTTTGGTAGAAGCATTGAGATATCACGTCGCTGCTATCGGAAGGGTCTCAGGTTGGAATGGGAAGGAGTTGGATATCACATTTCACGTTATAGGAAGGGTCTCAGGATTGGAATGGGAAGGACTTGGATATCATATCTCATGCTATAGGACGGGTCTCAGGTTTGTTATTAGAATCATTGAGATATCATATTGCATGCTGTAGGAAGGGTTAAGGATTGGAATGGGAAGGACCTGGATATCACATCTCATGCTATAGGAAGGGTCTCAGGATTGGAATGGGAAGGACTTAGATATCACATATCATGCTATAGGGAGGGTCTCAGTTTTGATATTAGAAGCATTGAGATATCACATCTCATGCTATCGGAAGTGTGTCAGGATTGGAATGGGAAGGAGCTGGATATCACATCTCATGCTAAAGGAAGGGTGTCAGGTTTGGAACGGGAAGGAGTTGGATATCACATCTCATGTTATAGGAAGGGTCTCAGGTTTGGTATAAACATTGAGATATCACATCTCTGCTATCGGAAGTGTCTCAGGATTGGAATGGGAAGGAGTTGGATATCCCATCTCATGTTATAGGACGGGTCTCAGGTTTGTTATTAGAATCATTGAGATATCATATTGCATGCTGTAGGAAGGGTCTAAGGGTTGGAATGTGAAGGACTTGGATATCACATCTCATGCTATAGATAGGCTCTTAGGTTTGGAAAGGGAAGGAGTTGGATCTCACATTTCATGTTAGAGGAAGGATCTCAGGTTTGGTATTAGAAGCATTGAGATATCACATCTCATGCTATAGGAAGGGTCTCAGGATTGGAATGGGAAGGAGTTGGATATCACATCTCATGCTATAGGAAGGGTCTCAGGTTTGGTATAAGCATTGAGATATCACATCTCATGCTATAGGAAGGGTCTCAGGATTGGAATGGAAGGAGTTGGATATCACATCTCATGTTATAGGAAGGATCTCAGGTTTGGTATTAGAAGCATTGAGACATCACATCTCATGCTATAGGAAGGGTCTCAGGATTGGAATGGGAAGGAGTTGGATATGACATCTCATGCCATAGGAAGGGTCTCAGGTTTGGTATAAACATTGAGATATCACATCTCTGCTATCAAAAGGGTCTCAGGATTGGAATGGGAAGGAGTTGGATACCCCATCTCATGTTATAGGAAGAGTCTCAGGTTTGGTATTAGAAGCATTGAGATATCACATCTCATGCTATAGGAAGTGTCTCAGGATTGGAATGGGAAGGAGTTGGATATCACATCTCATGTTATAGGAAGGGTCTCAGGATTGGAATGGGAAGGATTTGGATATCACATCTCTTGCTATAGGAAGGGTCTCAGGATTGGAATGGGTAGGAGTTGGATATTACTTTCTTGCTATAGGAAGGGTCTCATGTTTGGAATGGGAAGGAGTTGGATATCACATATGCTATAGTTAGTGTCTCAGGTTTGGAACGGGAAGGAGTTGGATATCACATCTCATGTTATAGGAAGGGTCTCAGGTTTGGTATAAGCATTGAGATATCACATCTCTGCTATCGGAAGCGGCTCAGGATTGGAATGGGAAGGAGTTGGATATCCCATCTCATGTTATAGGAAGAGTCTCTGGTTTGGTATTAGAATCATTGAGATATCACATCGCATGCTGTAGGAAGGGTCTAAGGATTGGAATGGGATGGACTTGGATATCACATCTCATGTTATAGGTAGGCTCTCAGGTTTGGTATAAGCATTGAGATATCACATCTCATGCTAAAGGAAGGGTCTCAGGATTGGAATGGGAAGGAGTTGTATATGACATCTCAGGCCATAGGAAGGTTCTCAGGTTTGGTATAAGCATTGAGATATCACATCTCTGCTATCGGAAAGGTCTCAGGATTGGAATGGGAAGGAGTTGGATATCCCATCTCATGTTATAGGAAGGGTCTCAGGTTTGGTATTAGAAGCATAGAAATATCACATCTCATGCTATAGGAAGGGTCTCAGGAATGGAATGGGAAGGACTTGGATGTCACATCTCATGCTATAGGGAGGGTATCAAGTTTGATATTAGAAGCATTGAGATAACAAATCTCATGATATCGGAAGGGTCTCAGGATTGGAATGGGAAGGAATTGGATATCACATCTCATGCTATAGGAAGGGTCTCAGATTTGGTATAAGCATTGAGATATCACATCTCATGCTAAAGGAAGGGTCTCAGGATTGGAATGGGAAGGAGTTGTATATGACATCTCAGGCCATAGGAAGGTTCTCAGGTTTGGTATAAGCATTGAGATATCACATCTCTGCTATCGGAAAGGTCTCAGGATTGGAATGGGAAGGAGTTGGATATCCCATCTCATGTTATAGGAAGGGTCTCAGGTTTGGTATTAGAAGCATAGAAATATCACATCTCATGCTATAGGAAGGGTCTCAGGATTGGAATGGGAAGGACTTGGATGTCACATCTCATGCTATAGGGAGGGTCTCAAGTTTGATATTAGAAGCATTGAGATAACAAATCTCATGATATCGGAAGGGTCTCAGGATTGGAATGGGAAGGAGTTGGATATCACATCTCATGATAAAGGAAGGGTCTAATGTTTGGAAGGGGAAGGATTTGGATATCACATCTCATGTTATAGGACGGGTCTCAGGTTTAATATTAGAAGCATTGAGATATCAAGTCTCATGGTATAAGAAGGGTCTCAGAATTGGAATGGGAAGGAGTTGGATATCACACCTCAAGCTATAGGAAGGGTCTCAGGATTGGAATGGGAAGGAGTTTGATATCACATCTCATGCCATAGTATGGGTCTCAGGTTTGGTAGAAGCATTGGGATATCACATCTCATGCTATCGGAAGGGTATCAGTATTGGATTTGGAAGAAGTTGGATATCCCATCTCATGCTATAGGAAGGGTCTCAGGTTGGAATGGGAAGGAGTTGGATATCACATTTCATGTTATAGGAAGGGTCTCAGGATTGGAATGGGAAGGACTTGGATATCATATCTCATGCTATAGGACGGGTCTCAGGTTTGTTATTAGAATCATTGAGATATCATATTGCATGCTGTAGGAAGGGTCTAAGGATTGGAATGGGAAGGACCTGGATATCACATCTCATGCTATAGAACGGCTCTCAGGTTTGGAAAGGGAAGGAGTTGGATATCACATCTCATGTTATAGGATGGATCTCAGGTTTGGTATTAGAAGTATTGAGATATCACATCTCATGCTATAGGAAGGGTCTCAGGATTGGAATGGGAAGGAGTTGGATATTACATCTCATGCTAAAGGAAGGGTCTCAGGTTTGGTAGAAGCATTGAGATATCACATCTCATGCTATCGGAAGTGTCTCAGGATTGGAATGGGAAGGAGCTGGATATCACATCTCATGCTAAAGGAAGGGTCTCAGGTTTGGAACGGGAAGGAGTTGGATATCACATCTCATGTTATAGGAAGGGTCTCAGGTTTGGTATAAACATTGAGATATCACATCTCTGCTATCGGAAGTGTCTCAGGATTGGAATGGGAAGGAGTTGGATATCCCATCTCATGTTATAGGAAGGGTCTCAGGTTTGTTATTAGAATCATTGAGATATCATATTGCATGCTGTAGGAAGGGTCTAAGGGTTGGAATACGAAGGACTTGGATATCACATCTCATGCTATAGATAGGCTCTTAGGTTTGGAAAGGGAAGGAGTTGGATCTCACATTTCATGTTAGAGGAAGGATCTCAGGTTTGGTATTAGAAGCATTGAGATATCACATCTCATGCTATAGGAAGGGTCTCATGATTGGAATGGGAAGGAGTTGGATATCACATCTCATGCTATAGGAAGGGTCTCAGGTTTGGTATAAGCATTGAGATATCACATCTCATGCTATAGGAAGGGTCTCAGGATTGGAATGGAAGGAGTTGGATATCACATCTCATGTTATAGGAAGGATCTCAGGTTTGGTATTAGAAGCATTGAGACATCACATCTCATGCTATAGGAAGGGTCTCAGGATTGGAATGGGAAGGAGTTGGATATCAAATCTCATGCTATAGGAAGGGTCTCAGGATTGGAATGGGAAGGAGTTGAATATGACATCTCATGCCGTAGGAAGGGTCTCAGGTTTGGTATAAACATTGAGATATCACATCTCTGCTATCAAAAGGGTCTCAGGATTGGAATGGGAAGGAGTTGGATATCCCATCTCATGTTATAGGAAGAGTCTCAGGTTTGGTATTAGAAGCATTGAGATATCACATCTCATGCTATAGGAAGTGTCTCAGGATTGGAATGGGAAGGACTTGGATATCACATCTCATGCTATAGGTAGGGTCTCAAGTTTGACATTAGAAGCATTGAGATATCACATCTCATGCTATAGGAAGTGTCTCAGGATTGGAATGGGAAGGAGTTGGATATCACATCTCATGTTATAGGAAGGATCTCAGGTTTGGTATAAGCATTGAGATATCACATCTCTGCTATCGGAAGGGTCTCAAGATTGGAATGGGAAGGAGTTGGATATTCCCATCTCATGTTATAGGAAGGGTCTCAGGTTTGGTATTAGAAGCATTGAGATATCACATCTCATGCTATAGGAAGGGTCTCAGGATTGGAATGGGAAGGACTTGGATATCACATCTCATGCTATAGGGAGGGTCTCAAGTTTGATATTAGAAGCTTTGAGATATCACATCTCATGATATCGGAAGGGTCTCAGGATTGGAATGGGAATGAGTTGGATATCACATCTCATGATAAAGGAAGGGTCTAAGGTTTGGAAGGGGAAGGATTTGGATATCACATCTCATGTTATATTACGGGTCTCAGGTTTGGTATTAGAAGCATTGAGATATCAAGTCTCATAGTATAGGAAGGGTCTCAGAATTGGAATGGGAAGGAGTTGGATATCCCATCTCATGTTATAGGAAGAGTCTCTGGTTTGGTATTAGAATCATTGAGATATCACATCGCATGCTGTAGGAAGGGTCTAAGGATTGGAATGGGATGGACTTGGATATCACATCTCATGTTATAGGTAGGCTCTCAGGTTTGGTATAAGCATTGAGATATCACATCTCATGCTATAGGAAGGGTCTCAGAATTGGAATGGGAAGGAGTTGGATATCACATCTCAAGCTATAGGAAGGGTCTCAGTATTGAAATGGGAAGGACTTGGATATCACATCTCATGCTATAGGAAGGCTCTCAGGTTTGGAAGGGGAAAGAGTTGGATATCTCATTTCATGTTAGAGGTAGGATCTCAGGTTTGGTATTAGAGGCATTGAGATATCACATCTCATGCTATCAGAAGGGTCTCAGGAATGGAATGGGAAGGAGTTAGATATCACATCTCATGCTTGTTAAGACGGATTTCTGAACTCTGTCCTGGTGGCGCAGAGGTTCAGAAGGCCAACCTAATTACTTGGAACAGGGTAACCTCTGGACAAGCCAGACCAATCAAGGTAGCGATCGCGGCGGTCAAGACTAGGTCTCAAGAGGGGTGAGGGTGACTGAAAGCCCGCAATGAGCACACAAAGCAAGAGCGCTTACAAACTACTCCAAACAGTTGTTTATATCAAAAATAGATACACATTTATTATAAGGCCTTGAAACTAATAACTACAGTAAAAGCAGCAATATACAACGATATTAAACCAACACATACACTATCCACCCAATATATATACAGAATACACAGTTTCACAGCATTAGCAGCACGAAATATGTTATCCACCTGCAGGGGAAGGAAAACAGGCAGTGCGAACCAATGCGTGTGATATGTCCGCCTTCTGAGGCCCCTAACTAGATGGTAGTCCAATCCCTACGAAGAGTGGAGCCTAGCGCTCAAAAGTACCTGCACACGCCGGTGCCAATGGGCAGAAGGTGAAGCTCTTCGGAGGACGTTGAACAGCTCTGTAGGGAGCTCTAATGAAGGAGAACACGGTCCGCGACTCTAGCGCAGCCTCCACTGTGAGGCAGAAGCAGGGCGCGAGTACGGACAAGGGGTGCTGTATTTACAGCGGGGAAAAGCAAGGGGCACTGCAGGAGGGCGACCAGATCCTAGCTAATCTACTCACCGGTCCCCGAAGCAAGCAGGCCCGAGCTTCTCCTCGATAGATACAGCTTCTGGCAGGTTCTGAAGAGCAGGGAACGTCTCGTCGTCGTGCAGAGTAAAAAGACGTCCCGATCGAAGAAACAAGCACAGTTTTGTCGCCACAGCAGGGCAACGGAACGGCCGGGTGTATTCAAGCCAAACGAGCACTGCTCACCTCTAGCTTAGGACTGCTAAGCAAACGAAGCGTGTGAGCATGCCCCGGACTCGGAATACCACCCAACCTGTCGGCGATTACAGAGCAGGCCTCCTTAGTAAGCTGGTCAGTCAACTGGATGGCCCAGAGACACTTCCGAAGGCTTACAGCAGGAGTTGATGAAGGTGCCGGGAATAGCTGGTCCTGCTATTCCAATAGGTCGAAGCGCCAGTACAGGCCTTCTTGTTCGATCTTAGGTGGAAAGGGCTTCACCGGACGACAGCAATGAGGAGCAGAAGTTCTTCAGGGGGTCACCAGCGATTCCTCGGTCCAGCCTCGTGTTCGCAGGATACTTGGCTCCTGTATCCCTGGGTTCGTAAGAACTCAGGAGATCGACATGGTAGTGGTGTTTCCAGCTCCCTCTTATCCACGGTTCCCTTCGCGCCAAAACGGAGGGGAGCCAATGGGAGATCCGCTCATCAACACACATACCATACGTGGACCAATCACGGACCACAGTGGTCCCAGGCATTCACACCACCCTAGACTCTCTGGCACCCAGGATGTGTATTGGGACCAGACAGCCCAGCCCACATCCTGGGGGCACTCAAACGACATGTAGAAGCCCGCGAAAGCAACCGTGTTTCGCGGGAAACTACATGCCCAAATAAGGAAGGCCCCGGGTCGCCTGACCCGGGGGAAGGTAAAGGGAGCAAGACGGACAGTGGACGAGACAAAGGAGCCTCGTGGTCCGGCCATTTTGTGTAGCCGGGCCACCCTTTTGTGTTCGCGGCAAAAACGTGCTCAGAACGGCAAAAGGAGCTCAAAATAAACCAAATGATCGCTGCCACCAGCCCAGTCCCTGAATGACTTGCACCGATCCAAAAACCATCCTATAAGAGTGTCTAGGGTCTGTAGAAGGCTAGAGACCCAAGAGAGCTGTAACTTAGCTTACAGTGCCCTCTTGTGTCGTGTTGCACTAAAATGGCGACACGATAAAAGAAACTACGGGAAACAGCGTTCCCCGGTACTGACTGTCTTAAGGGCATGTCAGTTTCCCCGTAAGAAAGGAGCGAAAGCCCAGAGGAGTACAGCAGAAGGCTGCACTTCTCTGGCAAAGTCAAGAAAACAGGTTGAAAACAATAGCAAAAAGTTTAGGGGTTGCCACATGGAAGGAAAGTTCCCTACAATAACGAAATCTTTCCTAACACTCGCCCCTCCCAGACTATGGACAGGGGGAACTAATCCACCCCTGGATGAGTCTCTTGTTCAGGTCGGTAAAACATTCTGGACAACCCATCAGCATTGCTATGTTGGACACCTGGCCTATGCTCAATAGTGAAGTCGAAGCCTTGTAGACTTATGGACCACCTAAGCAACTTTGGATTCTCCCCCTTCATGTTCATTAGCCACTTTAACGGCTTATGGTCAGTCTGCACAGTGAAGTGGGTCCCATAGAGGTAGGGCCTCAGCTTCCTTAGGGCCCACACAACAGAGAAACATTCTTTCTCTACCGTGGACCATCTGAGCTCTCTGTCCTTAAGCTGGCGACTAATAAAACCGATAGGGTGTTCCTTACCCTTCTCATCTACTTGTGATAGTACAGCTCCTATCCCAGTGTCAGAGGCATCCGTCTGCACGATAAAAGGTCTTTGATAATCAGGGGCCCTGAGCACAGGGGCCTGGCACAAGGAGTCTTTCAAGCCATTGAAGGCCTTCTCACACTCGTCAGTCCAAGTTACCTTCTTGGGTTTCTTCGGAGTTGTGAGGGCAGTCAGAGGAGCAGCTATGGTGCCATAGTCTGCCATAAAATTGCGGTAATAACCCGTGAGTCCTAAGAAGGCTCTCACTTGGGTTTGTGTAGTGGGGGTAGGCCAGTCTTGTACTGCTTGTACTTTACTGGGGAGAGGCTGTATCCTTCCTCCACCTACTTCATGCCCAAGGTAAACCACTGAGCCTTGTCCAATCTGGCATTTACTCGCCTTTATGGTCAAGTGGGCTTTCTGAAGAGCCTGGAGCACAATCCCGAGGTGTTTCACATGGTCTTCCCAGGTGGCACTGAAAACTGCTATATCGTCCAGATATGCAAGACAGAATTCGTCCAACCCATTCAACACATGATTCACAAGCCTCTGGAAAGTGGCAGGTGCATTCTTCAATCCGAACGGCATTACCCGGAATTGGTAAAGCCCGTCGGGAGTTGAAAATGCTGTCTTCTCCTTGGCATGTTCTGCTAAAGCTATTTGCCAATAGCCCGCAGTCAGGTCAAACGTGCTGAGGTACTTGGAGGCACCCAAGGTATCCACCAGCTCGTCAGTTCGAGGCAAGGGGTGAGCGTCTGTCTTGGTGACAGCATTCAGAGCCCTGTAATCCACGCAGAACCTCAATTCAGAAGTGCCTGCTTTTGGAACCAGAACCACAGGACTGGACCAAGGACTACTAGAGGGTTCAATCACCCCAAGGTCTAACATCTTGTTGACCTCGGTCTTAATATAAGACCGTACTTTATCCGACATCCTGTATCCCCTACTTTTGGTAGGTACACTGTCTCCTGTGTCAATGTTATGCTTGCACCAAGGTGTCAAACCAGGCGACTGTGAAAACAGGGGGGAAAACTGCCTAAGCAAACTTTTCACCTCAGCCTGCTGATCAGAAGTCAGGTGAGAGGCCACTCGGACACCCTCAACGGAGCTATCTGAAGGACCGCTTTGGAACAGGTCGGGAAGAGGTTCTGACTCCTCTTCCTCAACGTCTGACGCCAGTAGCAGTGCTGCGATTTCGACTCTTGGGACGAAAGCCTTCAGCCTATTTACGTGGAACACTTTTGGAGCCTGTCCAGGCCTTCCAAGGTCCACTAAATAGTTCACCTCACCCAGGGGCTCCACCACTGTGTAAGGGCCTGACCATTTGTCCTGTAAAGCGCGAGGCCTTATAGGGTTCATGATCAGGACTTGCTGACCAGGGGTAAAGTGAATTAAGGAAGCTTTCTGGTCGTACCAATGTTTCACCAGCGCTTGTCCGGCCTTCAACTTTTCACTAGCCAAGCCCATCAGGAGTACCATCCGTTTTCTGAGCCCTAGCACATAGTCAACTACATTGGTAGTAACAGGGGGAGTGGGCATCTCCCATCCCTCTTTGACGATGGCTAAGGGTCCCCGTACGGGATGACCGAACAGAAGTTCGAAGGGGCTGAAGCCAACACCCTCCTGTGGTACCTCTCTGTAGGCAAACAACAAGCATGGTAAAAGAAGGTCCCATTTCCTCCTCTGGGGCTCCTCCAGAGCCCCAATCATGCTCTTTAGCGTTCTGTTGAAACGCTCCACCAGACCATTGGTCTGGGGGTGGTATGCAGAAGAGAACTTGTAGGTGACCCCACATTCTTTCCACATAGCCTGCATATACTTCGACATAAAGTTGCTGCCACGATCTGACACAACTTCTTTAGGGAAGCCAACCCTAGTAAATATGCCGAGTAACGCTTTTGCAACTGACTTGGCAGTTACAGTCTTTAATGGGATGGCCTCAGGATACCTGGTTGCATGGTCGACCAGCACCAGGATAAACCTATTGCCTGAGGATGTTTGCGGGTCAAGGGGACCAACGATGTCGATCCCTACCCTTTCAAATGGTACCCCCACAACTGGGAGCGGTACCAACGGAGCTTGGATTGTCGCGCCAACCTTACCAGACAACTGGCAGGAGGCACAACTCCTGCAGTGACTTTCTACTTGCACCCCCATCTTGGGCCAGTAGAAGTGCATAGATAACCTTTGCTTGGTCCTCTTCATTCCAAGGTGACCAGCAAGGGGAACTTCATGCGCCAACTGCAGGAGGAAGGGTCTAACAGAAAGGGGAACCACCAACCTCCTATGGTCTCCTTCTGTAGACTCTGTGGGCTCACTGTACAGGAGTCCACCTTCCCAATAAATCCGATGCTTCCCAGGAGGTTCACCCTCAAGCTGGGAGCAGGCCTGTCTCCTTAGGCCTTCCAGAGATGGGCACTCACGTTGGCCCTTACTGAAGTCGTCCCTATCAGGACCTCCTTCAACTAACAAGTCTTTTAGTTCAGGATGGTCGTTGGGGTCGAACACTTCAGGCATCGCCACCTCCTCGTCAGGCTCGGGCGATTGACCAACTCCCTCCACCGCAGTGGTAGGCGAGTTCGGGGGAATATTCTCTTTCCCCCGTCGGGACTTGTTGACTCCTTTCGCCTTGGGTTTCCCCTTCGGCTGGGGCGGCGTATTGGACTTGGCCAATGCTGCCCGTGCTTGAGACCGTGTGTAGGGTCTTTCGGCAGTGTCTCCTACGAGCCCTAGAGCTCTGAGATCATTGCCCAACAAGACCTTTCCCGGGACGTTTCTCTGAATGCTCACTGGAATCCTAACTGCTGTACCATTTAAAGTTAGATTAACAGGGATCACGGGAAACATATGGAGGGGGCCGTCAGCCAACTTAGTGGGCATCAGAGTAGCTCTGGCAACTTCCTCTGAGTCTACCAAGGTAGAATCCACTACAGTTCGACTGCACCCACTATCCCTAAGAGCTGGAGTATCCACTCCATTGATCAGCACACTGTCTTTAAAGTAGTGCTTGGTATTATCCGGAATCCTAGCATACGCCTCTGCGACTTTAGGCTCCCAGGAACCCAGGGACACTAAAACTACCTCAGCCTCTATTCCGCTGGGAAATGAGTCTGAGGAGAAGGATGCTCCTGTAATCTCTTCTTCCTCGTAGGAGGAGAAGGCCAGATTAGCGGAGTGGACCCCCAAAGGTCTAACCTTACAACGGGGATCCCCCTTCACATGGTCAGTTGCTCCACAAGAAAAACAAGCCCCATTGGGTCTGTTTACGTAGGGAGGCTTATTATAACCAGAGTTCTGTTTCGGAGGCGAACCTCCACTACCCTGTGAGTTCTCGGATGGCTTACCCTTATTTTTCTTTTTGTGGCCCTTATGGGAAGAAGATTTAGCAGATTCCCCACCCTCCACATCTTTGGACTTTTTCCCTTCCTCCTGCTTACCAGGATGAGTTTTGTCCTTATGGGACACTCGATGTGACACCCATAAATCTGCTGCAATGGCCAGCTTCTTAGGATCTATCTCCTTCGAATCGGCCAAATGCTGCTTAAGCTCCGGGGAAGAAGAAGCAAAAATGTGTTCCAGCATGACCAGATTGATCATGCCTTCGAAGGTAGAAACCTTATAACCTTCAACCCAGCCAGTCAAGTTTTTCAGGGACTCAGCTACATACGACACCCAAGTACCACCTTCCTTTTTCTTATACTCTCTAAACCTTTTCAAATATTGGGTCGGAGTCTTCCCAAACTTTAAAATGAGAGTCTGCTTCAACATTGCAAAATCAGCGCGCTCAGCCTTCGACATTTCCATAATGGCACTGCAACCAGAATGGGGCAGTCTGCTGAGTAACCATGCAATCTTATCCGCATTATCAACCTCTTGAACCTCGCATGCATACTCAAACGCATTTAACCAGTCCATAATGTCATTTCGTTCCTCATACACACTGAGCAGATCTTTTGGAAACCGTGGATGAGAGGAAGCCCCAGAACCATGTCCAGGACCCTTGGACCCATTTGCGAACTGAAGCTTGGCCAGTTCCAACTGGTGATCCCTGTCTTTTTGTTTTTCTGCCTGGTCGATTTTCAGTTTGGCTATGCTGAATTCAAGCTCCTGCTGCCTAAACCGCAGCTCTTGCTTCTTGAATTCAAGCATAGCCTCCCCATCAACACTGGCAGAGGAAACGTTAGACATTACATCCTCCCTGTCCTCGTGGTCGTGATGGATCAGTGCAGCGGCAGAACCGTCGGTTCTGCCAGTGAGAGCAGCCCCACCACCTTCTGCACTGTCCTCGGAAGTTATAGCGTCAAGCTGCGCTTCTTGCCACGCCACGATTCTCTGGATCATTTCCAATTTAGTGCCTTGAGAGGAAACCCCTCTCTCCGCACACATCTTCTTCAATGTTTCAGATTTCGAAGCATTTAAGGTTAATAAAGTATTCGTTTCCATACTGTCGATAGGACTATGGCCTTTTTAACGTTATATTCAATACTTTACTGCGTGTCCTGGTTGGAATAACCTGAAAACGCCTTAGCTCGTGCGCAACACTGGATACCTTCAGTCGTATCCCACCGCTGTACACCAATTTGTTAAGACGGATTTCTGAACTCTGTCCTGGTGGCGCAGAGGTTCAGAAGGCCAACCTAATTACTTGGAACAGGGTAACCTCTGGACAAGCCAGACCAATCAAGGTAGCGATCGCGGCGGTCAAGACTAGGTCTCAAGAGGGGTGAGGGTGACTGAAAGCCCGCAATGAGCACACAAAGCAAGAGCGCTTACAAACTACTCCAAACAGTTGTTTATATCAAAAATAGATACACATTTATTATAAGGCCTTGAAACTAATAACTACAGTAAAAGCAGCAATATACAACGATATTAAACCAACACATACACTATCCACCCAATATATATACAGAATACACAGTTTCACAGCATTAGCAGCACGAAATATGTTATCCACCTGCAGGGGAAGGAAAACAGGCAGTGCGAACCAATGCGTGTGATATGTCCGCCTTCTGAGGCCCCTAACTAGATGGTAGTCCAATCCCTACGAAGAGTGGAGCCTAGCGCTCAAAAGTACCTGCACACGCCGGTGCCAATGGGCAGAAGGTGAAGCTCTTCGGAGGACGTTGAACAGCTCTGTAGGGAGCTCTAATGAAGGAGAACACGGTCCGCGACTCTAGCGCAGCCTCCACTGTGAGGCAGAAGCAGGGCGCGAGTACGGACAAGGGGTGCTGTATTTACAGCGGGGAAAAGCAAGGGGCACTGCAGGAGGGCGACCAGATCCTAGCTAATCTACTCACCGGTCCCCGAAGCAAGCAGGCCCGAGCTTCTCCTCGATAGATACAGCTTCTGGCAGGTTCTGAAGAGCAGGGAACGTCTCGTCGTCGTGCAGAGTAAAAAGACGTCCCGATCGAAGAAACAAGCACAGTTTTGTCGCCACAGCAGGGCAACGGAACGGCCGGGTGTATTCAAGCCAAACGAGCACTGCTCACCTCTAGCTTAGGACTGCTAAGCAAACGAAGCGTGTGAGCATGCCCCGGACTCGGAATACCACCCAACCTGTCGGCGATTACAGAGCAGGCCTCCTTAGTAAGCTGGTCAGTCAACTGGATGGCCCAGAGACACTTCCGAAGGCTTACAGCAGGAGTTGATGAAGGTGCCGGGAATAGCTGGTCCTGCTATTCCAATAGGTCGAAGCGCCAGTACAGGCCTTCTTGTTCGATCTTAGGTGGAAAGGGCTTCACCGGACGACAGCAATGAGGAGCAGAAGTTCTTCAGGGGGTCACCAGCGATTCCTCGGTCCAGCCTCGTGTTCGCAGGATACTTGGCTCCTGTATCCCTGGGTTCGTAAGAACTCAGGAGATCGACATGGTAGTGGTGTTTCCAGCTCCCTCTTATCCACGGTTCCCTTCGCGCCAAAACGGAGGGGAGCCAATGGGAGATCCGCTCATCAACACACATACCATACGTGGACCAATCACGGACCACAGTGGTCCCAGGCATTCACACCACCCTAGACTCTCTGGCACCCAGGATGTGTATTGGGACCAGACAGCCCAGCCCACATCCTGGGGGCACTCAAACGACATGTAGAAGCCCGCGAAAGCAACCGTGTTTCGCGGGAAACTACATGCCCAAATAAGGAAGGCCCCGGGTCGCCTGACCCGGGGGAAGGTAAAGGGAGCAAGACGGACAGTGGACGAGACAAAGGAGCCTCGTGGTCCGGCCATTTTGTGTAGCCGGGCCACCCTTTTGTGTTCGCGGCAAAAACGTGCTCAGAACGGCAAAAGGAGCTCAAAATAAACCAAATGATCGCTGCCACCAGCCCAGTCCCTGAATGACTTGCACCGATCCAAAAACCATCCTATAAGAGTGTCTAGGGTCTGTAGAAGGCTAGAGACCCAAGAGAGCTGTAACTTAGCTTACAGTGCCCTCTTGTGTCGTGTTGCACTAAAATGGCGACACGATAAAAGAAACTACGGGAAACAGCGTTCCCCGGTACTGACTGTCTTAAGGGCATGTCAGTTTCCCCGTAAGAAAGGAGCGAAAGCCCAGAGGAGTACAGCAGAAGGCTGCACTTCTCTGGCAAAGTCAAGAAAACAGGTTGAAAACAATAGCAAAAAGTTTAGGGGTTGCCACATGGAAGGAAAGTTCCCTACAATAACGAAATCTTTCCTAACAATGCTAAAGGGAGGGTCTCAGGTTTGGAAGGGGAAGGATTTGGATATCACATCTCATGTTATAGGAAGGATCTCAGGTTTGGTATTAGAAGCATTGAGATATCACATCTCATGCTATAGGAAGGGTCTCATGATTGAAATGGGAAGGAGTTGGATATCACATCTCATGCTATAGGAAGGGTCTCAGGTTTGGTATAAGCATTGAGATATCACATCTCATGCTATAGGAAGGGTCTCAGGATTGGAATGGAAGGAGTTGGATATCACATCTCATGTTATAGGAAGGATCTCAGGTTTGGTATTAGAAGCATTGAGACATCACATCTCATGCTACAGGAAGGGTCTCAGGATTGGAATGGGAAGGAGTTGGATATCAAATCTCATGCTATAGGAAGGGTCTCAGGATTGGAATGGGAAGGAGTTGAATATGACATCTCATGCCGTAGGAAGGGTCTCAGGTTTGGTATAAACATTGAGATATCACATCTCTGCTATCAAAAGGGTCTCAGGATTGGAATGGGAAGGAGTTGGATATCCCATCTCATGTTATAGGAAGAGTCTCAGGTTTGGTATTAGAAGCATTGAGATATCACATCTCATGCTATAGGAAGTGTCTCAGGATTGGAATGGGAAGGACTTGGATATCACATCTCATGCTATAGGTAGGGTCTCAAGTTTGACATTAGAAGCATTGAGATATCACATCTCATGCTATAGGAAGGGTCTGAGGATTGGAATGGGAAGGAGTTGGATATCACATCTCCTGCTATGGGAAGGGTCTCAGGTTTGGTATAAGCAGTGAGATATCACATCTCATGCTATAGGAAGTGTCTCAGGATTGGAATGGGAAGGAGTTGGATATCACATCTCATGTTATAGGAAGGATCTCAGGTTTGGTATAAGCATTGAGATATCACATCTCTGCTATCGGAAGGGTCTCAAGATTGGAATGGGAAGGAGTTGGATATTCCCATCTCATGTTATAGGAAGGGTCTCAGGTTTGGTATTAGAAGCATTGAGATATCACATCTCATGCTATAGGAAGGGTCTCAGGATTGGAATGGGAAGGACTTGGATATCACATCTCATGCTATAGGGAGGGTCTCAAGTTTGATATTAGAAGCTTTGAGATATCACATCTCATGATATCGGAAGGGTCTCAGGATTGGAATGGGAATGAGTTGGATATCACATCTCATGATAAAGGAAGGGTCTAAGGTTTGGAAGGGGAAGGATTTGGATATCACATCTCATGTTATATTACGGGTCTCAGGTTTGGTATTAGAAGCATTGAGATATCAAGTCTCATAGTATAGGAAGGGTCTCAGAATTGGAATGGGAAGGAGTTGGATATCCCATCTCATGTTATAGGAAGAGTCTCTGGTTTGGTATTAGAATCATTGAGATATCACATCGCATGCTGTAGGGAGGGTCTAAGGATTGGAATGCGATGGACTTGGATATCACATCTCAAGCTATAGGAAGGGTCTCAGTATTGAAATGGGAAGGACTTGGATATCACATCTCATGCTATAGGAAGGCTCTCAGGTTTGGAAGGGGAAAGAGTTGGATATCTCATTTCATGTTAGAGGTAGGATCTCAGGTTTGGTATTAGAGGCATTGAGATATCACATCTCATGCTATCAGAAGGGTCTCAGGAATGGAAGGGGAAGGATTTGGATATCACATCTCATGTTATAGGAAGGATCTCAGGTTTGGTATTAGAAGCATTGAGATATCACATCTCATGCTATCGGAAGGATCTCAGGTTTGGTATTAGAAGCATTGAGATATCACATCTCATGCTATCAGAAGAGTCTCAGGATTGGAATAGGAAGGAGTTGGATATCACATTTCATGCTAAAGGGAGGGTCTCAGGTTTGGAAGGGGAGGATTTGGATATCACATCTCATGTTATAGGAAGGATCTCACGTTTGGTATTAGAAGCATTGAGATATCAAATCTCATGCTATAGGAAGGGTCTCAGGATTGGAATGTGAAGGATTTGGATATCACATCTCATGCTAAAGGAAGGGTCTCAGGTTTGGTAGAAGCATTGAGATTTCACGTCTCTGCTATCGGAAGGGTCTCAGGATCGGATTGGGAAGGAGTTGGATATCCCTTTTCATGCTATAGGAAGGGTCTCAGGATTTGAATGGCAAGGAGTTGGATATCACATCTCATGCCATAGGAAGGGTCTCAGGTTTGGTATAAGCATTGAGATATCACATCTCTGCTATCGGAAGGGTCTCAGGATTGGATTGGGAAGGAGTTGGATATCCCTTCTCATGCTATAGGAAGTGTCTCAGGTTGGAATGGGAAGGAGTTGGATATCACATCTCATGTTATAGGAAGGGTCTCAGGATTGGAATGGGAAATATCCAAATCCTTCCCATTCCAATCCTGAGACCCTTCCTATAGCAAGAGATGTGATATCCAAATCCTTCCCATTCCAATCCTGAGACCCTTCCTATAACATGAGATGTGATATTCAACTCCTTCCCATTCCAACCTGAGACACTTCCTATAGCATGAGAAGGGATATCCAACTCCTTCCCAATCCAATCCTGAGAACCTTCCGGTAGCAGAGATGTGATATCTCAATGCTTATACCAAACCTGAGACCCTTCCTACAGCATGAGATGTGTTAAGACGGATTTCTGAACTCTGTCCTGGTGGCGCAGAAGTTCAGAAGGCCAACCTAATTACTTGGAACAGGGTAACCTCTGGACGAGCCAGACCAATCAAGGTAGCGATCGCGGCGGTCAAGACTAGGTCTCAAGAGGGGTGAGGGTGACTGAAAGCCCGCAATGAGCACACAAAGCAAGAGCGCTTACAAACTACTCCAAACAGTTGTTATATCAAAAATAGATACACATTTATTTTAAGGCCTTCCTATAACATGAGATGGGAATATCCAACTCCTTCCCATTCCAATCTTGAGACCCTTCCGATAGCAGAGATGTGATATCTCAATGCTTATACCAAACCTGAGATCCTTCCTATAACATGAGATGTGATATCCAACTCCTTCCATTCCAATCCTGAGACCCTTCCTATAGCATGAGATGTGATATCTCAATGCTTATACCAAACCTGAGACCCTTCCCATAGCAGGAGATGTGATATCCAACTCCTTCCCATTCCAATCCTCAGACCCTTCCTATAGCATGAGATGTGATATCTCAATGCTTCTAATGTCAAACCTGAGACCCTACCTATAGCATGAGATGTGATATCCAAGTCCTTCCCATTCCAATCCTGAGACACTTCCTATAGCATGAGATGTGATATCTAACTCCTTCCCATTCCATTCCTGAGACCCTTCTGATAGCATGAGATGTGATATCTCAATGCCTCTAATACCAAACCTGAGATCCTACCTCTAACATGAAATGAGATATCCAACTCTTTCCCCTTCCAAACCTGAGAGCCTTCCTATAGCATGAGATGTGATATCCAAGTCCTTCCCATTTCAATATTGAGACCCTTCCTATAGCTTGAGATGTGATATCCAACTCCTTCCCATTCCAATTCTGAGACCCTTCCTATAGCATGAGATGTGATATCTCAATGCTTATACCAAACCTGAGAGCCTACCTATAACATGAGATGTGATATCCAAGTCCATCCCATTCCAATCCTTAGACCCTTCCTACAGCATGCGATGTGATATCTCAATGATTCTAATACCAAGCCAGAGACTCTTCCTATAACATGAGATGGGATATCCAACTCCTTCCCATTCCAATTCTGAGACCCTTCCTATACTATGAGACTTGATATCTCAATGCTTCTAATACCAAACCTGAGACCCGTAATATAACATGAGATGTGATATCCAAATCCTTCCCCTTCCAAACCTTAGACCCTTCCTTTATCATGAGATGTGATATCCAACTCATTCCCATTCCAATCCTGAGACCCTTCCGATATCATGAGATGTGATATCTCAAAGCTTCTAATATCAAACTTGAGACCCTCCCTATAGCATGAGATGTGATATCCAAGTCCTTCCCATTCCAATCCTGAGACCCTTCCTATAGCATGAGATGTGATATCTCAATGCTTCTAATACCAAACCTGAGACCCTTCCTATAACATGAGATGGGAATATCCAACTCCTTCCCATTCCAATCTTGAGACCCTTCCGATAGCAGAGATGTGATATCTCAATGCTTATACCAAACCTGAGATCCTTCCTATAACATGAGATGTGATATCCAACTCCTTCCCATTCCAATCCTGAGACACTTCCTATAGCATGAGATGTGATATCTCAATGCTTCTAATGTCAAACTTGAGACCCTACCTATAGCATGAGATGTGATATCCAAGTCCTTCCCATTCCAATCCTGAGACACTTCCTATAGCATGAGATGTGATATCTCAATGCTTCTAATACCAAACCTGAGACTCTTCCTATAACATGAGATGGGATATCCAACTCCTTCCCATTCCAATCCTGAGACCCTTTTGATAGCAGAGATGTGATATCTCAATGTTTATACCAAACCTGAGACCCTTCCTACGGCATGAGATGTCATATTCAACTCCTTCCCATTCCAATCCTGAGACCCTTCCTATAGCATGAGATTTGATATCCAACTCCTTCCCATTCCAATCCTGAGACCCTTCCTATAGCATGAGATGTGATGTCTCAATGCTTCTAATACCAAACCTGAGATCCTTCCTATAACATGAGATGTGATATCCAACTCCTTCCATTCCAATCCTGAGACCCTTCCTATAGCATGAGATGTGATATCTCAATGCTTATACCAAACCTGAGACCCTTCCTATAGCATGAGATGTGATATCCAACTCCTTCCCATTCCAATCATGAGACCCTTCCTATAGCATGAGATGTGATATCTCAATGCTTCTAATACCAAACCTGAGATCCTTCCTCTAACATGAAATGTGAGATCCAACTCCTTCCCTTTCCAAACCTAAGAGCCTATCTATAGCATGAGATGTGATATCCAAGTCCTTCGTATTCCAACCCTTAGACCCTTCCTACAGCATGCAATATGATATCTCAATGATTCTAATAACAAACCTGAGACCCTTCCTATAACATGAGATGGGATATCCAACTCCTTCCCATTCCAATCCTGAGACACTTCCGATAGCAGAGATGTGATATCTCAATGTTTATACCAAACCTGAGACCCTTCCTATAACATGAGATGTGATATCCAACTCCTTCCCGTTCCAAACCTGAGACCCTTCCTTTAGCATGAGATGTGATATCCAGCTCCTTCCCATTCCAATCCTGAGACACTTCCGATAGCATGAGATGTGATATCTCAATGCTTCTACCAAACCTGAGACCCTTCCTTTAGCATGAGATGTAATATCCAACTCCTTCCCATTCCAATCCTGAGACCCTTCCTATAGCATGAGATGTGATATCTCAATACTTCTAATACCAAACCTGAGATCCATCCTATAACATGAGATGTGATATCCAACTCCTTCCCTTTCCAAACCTGAGAGCCGTTCTATAGCATGAGATGTGATATCCAGGTCCTTCCCATTCCAATCCTTAGACCCTTCCTACAGCATGCAATATGATATCTCAATGATTCTAATAACAAACCTGAGACCCGTCCTATAGCATGAGATATGATATCCAAGTCCTTCCCATTCCAATCCTGAGACCCTTCCTATAACATGAAATGTGATATCCAACTCCTTCCCATTCCAACCTGAGACCCTTCCTATAGCATGAGATGGGATATCCAACTTCTTCCAAATCCAATACTGATACCCTTCCGATAGCATGAGATGTGATATCCCAATGCTTCTACCAAACCTGAGACCCATACTATGGCATGAGATGTGATATCAAACTCCTTCCCATTCCAATCCTGAGACCCTTCCTATAGCTTGAGGTGTGATATCCAACTCCTTCCCATTCCAATTCTGAGACCCTTCTTATACCATGAGACTTGATATCTCAATGCTTCTAATATTAAACCTGAGACCCGTCCTATAACATGAGATGTGATATCCAAATCCTTCCCCTTCCAAACATTAGACCCTTCCTTTATCATGAGATGTGATATCCAACTCCTTCCCATTCCAATCCTGAGACCCTTCCGATATCATGAGATTTGTTATCTCAATGCTTCTAATATCAAACTTGAGACCCTCCCTATAGCATGAGATGTGACATCCAAGTCCTTCCCATTCCAATCCTGAGACCCTTCCTATAGCATGAGATGTGATATTTCTATGCTTCTAATACCAAACCTGAGACCCTTCCTATAACATGAGATGGGATATCCAACTCCTTCCCATTCCAATCCTGAGACCTTTCCGATAGCAGAGATGTGATATCTCAATGCTTATACCAAACCTGAGAACCTTCCTATGGCCTGAGATGTCATATACAACTCCTTCCCATTCCAATCCTGAGACCCTTCCTTTAGCATGAGATGTGATATCTCAATGCTTATACCAAATCTGAGACCCTTCCTATAGCATGAGATGTGATATCCAATTCCTTCCCATTCCAATCCTGAGACCCTTCCGATATCATGAGATTTGTTATCTCAATGCTTCTAATATCAAACTTGATACCCTCCCTATAGCATGAGATGTGACATCCAAGTCCTTCCCATTCCAATCCTGAGACCCTTCCTATAGCATGAGATGTGATATTTCTATGCTTCTAATACCAAACCTGAGACCCTTCCTATAACATGAGATGGGATATCCAACTCCTTCCCATTCCAATCCTGAGACCTTTCCGATAGCAGAGATGTGATATCTCAATGCTTATACCAAACCTGAGAACCTTCCTATGGCCTGAGATGTCATATACAACTCCTTCCCATTCCAATCCTGAGACCCTTCCTTTAGCATGAGATGTGATATCTCAATGCTTATACCAAACCTGAGAGCCTACCTATAACATGAGATGTGATATCCAAGTCCATCCCATTCCAATCCTTAGACCCTTCCTACAGCATGCGATGTGATATCTCAATGATTCTAATACCAAACCAGAGACTCTTCCTATAACATGAGATGGGATATCCAACTCCTTCCCATTCCAATCCTGAGCCGCTTCCGATAGCAGAGATGTGATATCTCAATGCTTATACCAAACCTGAGACCCTTCCTATAACATGAGATGTGATATCCAACTCCTTCCCGTTCCAAACCTGAGACACTAACTATAGCATATGTGATATCCAACTCCTTCCCATTCCAAACATGAGACCCTTCCTATAGCAAGAAAGTAATATCCAACTCCTACCCATTCCAATCCTGAGACCCTTCCTATAGCAAGAGATGTGATATCCAAATCCTTCCCATTCCAATCCTGAGACCCTTCCTATAACATGAGATGTGATATCCAACTCCTTCCCATTCCAATCCTGAGACACTTCCTATAGCATGAGATGTGATATCTCAATGCTTCTAATACCAAACCTGAGACTCTTCCTATAACATGAGATGGGGTATCCAACTCCTTCCCATTCCAATCCTGAGACCCTTTTGATAGCAGAGATGTGATATCTCAATGTTTATACCAAACCTGAGACCCTTCCTATGGCATGAGATGTCATATCCAACTCCTTCCCATTCCAATCCTGAGACCCTTCCTATAGCATGAGATGTGATGTCTCAATGCTTCTAATACCAAACCTGAGATCCTTCCTATAACATGAGATGTGATATCCAACTCCTTCCATTCCAATCCTGAGACCCTTCCTATAGCATGAGATGTGATATCTCAATGCTTATACCAAACCTGAGACCCTTCCTATAGCATGAGATGTGATATCCAACTCCTTCCCATTCCAATCCTGAGACCCTTCCTATAGCATGAGATGTGATATCTCAATGCTTCTAATACCAAACCTGAGATCCTTCCTCTAACATGAAATGTGAGATCCAACTCCTTCCCTTTCCAAACCTAAGAGCCTATCTATAGCATGAGATGTGATATCCAAGTCCTTCACATTCCAACCCTTAGACCCTTCCTACAGCATGCAATATGATATCTCAATGATTCTAATAACAAACCTGAGACCCGTCCTATAACATGAGATGGGATATCCAACTCCTTCCCATTCCAATCCTGAGACACTTCCGATAGCAGAGATGTGATATCTCAATGTTTATACCAAACCTGAGACCCTTCCTATAACATGAGATGTGATATCCAACTCCTTCCCGTTCCAAACCTGACACCCTTCCTTTAGCATGAGATGTGATATCCAGCTCCTTCCCATTCCAATCCTGACACACTTCCGATAGCATGAGATGTGATATCTCAATGCTTCTAATATCAAAACTGAGACCCTCCCTATAGCATGATATGTGATATCTAAGTCCTTCCCATTCCAATCCTGAGACCCTTCCTATAGCATGAGATGTGATATCTCAATGCTTCTACCAAACCTGAGACCCTTCCTTTAGCATGAGATGTGATATCCAACTCCTTCCCATTCCAATCCTGAAACCCTTCCTATAGCATGAGATGTGATATCTCAATACTTCTAATACCAAACCTGACACACTTCCGATAGCATGAGATGTGATATCTCAATGCTTCTAATATCAAAACTGAGACCCTCCCTATAGCATGATATGTGATATCTAAGTCCTTCCCATTCCAAACCTGAGAGCCGTTCTATAGCATGAGATGTGATATCCAGGTCCTTCCCATTCCAATCCTTAACCCTTCCTACAGCATGCAATATGATATCTCAATGATTCTAATAACAAACCTGAGACCCGTCCTATAGCATGAGATATGATATCCAAGTCCTTCCCATTCCAATCCTGAGACCCTTCCTATAACATGAAATGTGATATCCAACTCCTTCCCATTCCAACCTGAGACCCTTCCTATAGCATGAGATGGGATATCCAACTTCTTCCAAATCCAATACTGATACCCTTCCGATAGCATGAGATGTGATATCCCAATGCTTCTACCAAACCTGAGACCCATACTATGGCATGAGATGTGATATCAAACTCCTTCCCATTCCAATCCTGAGACCCTTCATATAGCTTGAGGTGTGATATCCAACTCCTTCCCATTCCAATTCTGAGACCCTTCTTATACCATGAGACTTGATATCTCAATGCTTCTAATATTAAACCTGAGACCCGTCCTATAACGTGAGATGTGATATCCAAATCCTTCCCCTTCCAAACCTTAGACCCTTCCTTTATCATGAGATGTGATATCCAACTCCTTCCCATTCCAATCCTGAGACCCTTCCGATATCATGAGATTTGTTATCTCAATGCTTCTAATATCAAACTTGAGACCCTCCCTATAGCATGAGATGTGACATCCAAGTCCTTCCCATTCCAATCCTGAGACCCTTCCTATAGCATGAGATGTGATATCTCTATCCTTCTAATACCAAACCTGAGACCCTTCCTATAACATGAGATGGGATATCCAACTCCTTCCCATTCCAATCCTGAGACCTTTCCGATAGCAGAGATTATACCAAACCTGAGAGCCTACCTATAACATGAGATGTGATATCCAAGTCTATCCCATTCCAATCCTTAGACCCTTCCTACAGCATGCGATGTGATATCTCAATAATTCTAATACCAAACCAGAGACTCTTCCTATAACATGAGATGGGATATCCAACTCCTTCCCATTCCAATCCTGAGCCGCTTCCGATAGCAGAGATGTGATATCTCAATGCTTATACCAAACCTGAGACCCTTCCTATAACATGAGATGTGATATCCAACTCCTTCCCGTTCCAAACCTGAGACACTAACTATAGCATATGTGATATCTAACTCCTTCCCATTCCAAACATGAGACCCTTCCTATAGCAAGAAAGTAATATCCAACTCCTACCCATTCCAATCCTGAGACCCTTCTTATAGCAAGAGATGTGATATCCAAATCCTTCCCATTCCAATCCTGAGACCCTTCCTATAACATGAGATGTGATATCCAACTCCTTCCCATTCCAACCTGAGACACTTCCTATAGCATGAGAAGGGATATCCAACTCCTTCCCAATCCAATCCTGAGACCCTTCCGATAGCAGAGATGTGATATCTCAATGCTTATACCAAACCTGAGACCCTTCCTATGGCATGAGATGTGATATCCAACTCCTTGCCATTCAAATCCTGAGACCCTTCCTATAGCATGAGAAGGGATATCCAACTCCTTCCCAATCCAATCCTGAGACCCTTCCGATAGCAGCGACGTTATATCTCAATGCTTCTACCAAACCTGAGACCCTTCCTTTAGCATGAGATGTGATATCCAAATCCTTCACATTCCAATCCTGAGACCCTTCCTATAGCATGAGATGTGATATCTCAATGCTTCTAATACCAAACCTGAGATCCTTCCTATAACATGAGATGTGATATCCAATTCCTTCCCATTCCAAACCTGAGACCCTTCCTATTGGATGAGATGTGATATCCAACTCCTTCCCATTCCAACCTTGAGACCCTTCCTATAGCATGAGATGTGATGTCTCAATGCTTCTAATACCAAACCTGAGATCCTTCCTATAACATGAGATGTGATATCCAACTCCTTCTATTCCAATCCTGAGACCCGTCCTATAGCATGAGATGTGATATCTCAAGGCTTATACCAAACCTGAGACCCTTCCTATAGCATGAGATGTGATATCCAACTGCTTCCCATTCCAATCCTGAGACCCTTCCTATAGCATGCAATATGATATCTCAATGATTCTAATAACAAACCTGAGACCCGTCCTATAGCATGAGATATGATATCCAAGTCCTTCGCATTCCAATCCTGAGACCCTTCCTATAACATGAAATGTGATATCCAACTCCTTCCCATTCCAACCTGAGACCATTCCTATAGCATGAGATGGGATATCCAACTTCTTCCAAATCCAATACTGATACCCTTCCGATAGCATGAGATGTGATATCCCAATGCTTCTACCAAACCTGAGACCCATACTATGGCATGAGATGTGATATCAAACTCCTTCCCATTCCAATCCTGAGACCCTTCCTATAGCTTGAGGTGTGATATCCAACTCCTTCCCATTCCAATTCTGAGACCCTTCTTATACCATGAGACTTGATATCTCAATGCTTCTAATATTAAACCTGAGACCCGTCCTATAACATGAGATGTGATATCCAAATCCTTCCCCTTCCAAACCTTAGACCCTTCCTTTATCATGAGATGTGATATCCAACTCCTTCCCATTCCAATCCTGAGACCCTTCCGATATCATGAGATTTGTTATCTCAATGCTTCTAATATCAAACTTGAGACCCTCCCTATAACATGAGATGTGACATCCAAGTCCTTCCCATTCCAATCCTGAGACCCTTCCTATAGCATGAGATGTGATATCTCTATGCTTCTAATACCAAACCTGAGACCCTTCCTATAACATGAGATGGGATATCCAACTCCTTCCCATTCCAATCCTGAGACCTTTCCGATAGCAGAGATGTGATATCTCAATGCTTATACCAAACCTGAGAACCTTCCTATGGCCTGAGATGTCATATACAACTCCTTCCCATTCCAATCCTGAGACCCTTCCTTTAGCATGAGATGTGATATCTCAATGCTTATACCAAATCTGAGACCCTTCCTATAGCATGAGATGTGATATCCAATTCCTTCCCATTCCAATCCTGAGACCCTTCCTATAGCATGAGATGTGATATCTCAATGCTTATACCAAACCTGAGAGCCTACCTATAACATGAGATGTGATATCCAAGTCTATCCCATTCCAATCCTTAGACCCTTCCTACAGCATGCGATGTGATATCTCAATAATTCTAATACCAAACCAGAGACTCTTCCTATAACATGAGATGGGATATCCAACTCCTTACCATTCCAATCCTGAGCCGCTTCCGATAGCAGAGATGTGATATCTCAATGCTTATACCAAACCTGAGACCCTTCCTATAACATGAGATGTGATATCCAACTCCTTCCCGTTCCAAACCTGAGACACTAACTATAGCATATGTGATATCCAACTCCTTCCCATTCCAAACATGAGACCCTTCCTATAGCAAGAAAGTAATATCCAACTCCTACCCATTCCAATCCTGAGACCCTTCCTATAGCAAGAGATGTGATATCCAAATCCTTCCCATTCCAATCCTGAGACCCTTCCTATAACATGAGATGTGATATCCAACTCCTTCCCATTCCAACCTGAGACACTTCCTATAGCATGAGAAGGGATATCCAACTCCTTCCCAATCCAATCCTGAGACCCTTCCGATAGCAGCGACGTGATATCTCAATGCTTCTACCAAACCTGAGACCCTTCCTTTAGCATGAGATGTGATATCCAAATCCTTCACATTCCAATCCTGAGACCCTTCCTATAGCATGAGATGTGATATCTCAATGCTTCTAATACCAAACCTGAGATCCTTCCTATAACATGAGATGTGATATCCAATTCCTTCCCATTCCAAACCTGAGACCCTTCCTATTGGATGAGATGTGATATCCAACGCCTTCCCATTCCAACCTTGAGACCCTTCCTATAGCATGAGATGTGATGTCTCAATGCTTCTAATACCAAACCTGAGATCCTTCCTATAACATGAGATGTGATATCCAACTCCTTCCATTCCAATCCTGAGACCCGTCCTATAGCATGAGATGTGATATCTCAAGGCTTATACCAAACCTGAGACCCTTCCTATAGCATGAGATGTGATATCCAACTGCTTCCCATTCCAATCCTGAGACCCTTCCTATAGCATGAGATGTGATATCTCAATGCTTCTAATACCAAACCTGAGATCCTTCCTCTAACATGAAATGTGATATCCAACTCCTTCCCTTTCCAAACCTAAGAGCCTATCTATAGCATGAGATGTGATATCCAAGTCCTTCACATTCCAACCCTTAGACCCTTCCTACAGCATGCAATATGATATCTCAATGATTCTAATAACAAACCTGAGACCCGTCCTATAACATGAGATGGGATATCCAACTCCTTCCCATTCCAATCCTGAGACACTTCCGATAGCAGAGATGTGATATCTCAATGCTTATACCAAACCTGAGACCCTTCCTATAACATGAGATGTGATATCCAAATCCTTCCCGTTCCAAACCTGAGACCCTTCCTTTAGCATGAGATGTGATATCCAGCTCCTTCCCATTCCAATCCTGAGACACTTCCGATAGCATGAGATGTGATATCTCAATGCTTCTAATATCAAAACTGAGACCCTCCCTATAGCATGATATGTGATATCTAAGTCCTTCCCATTCCAATCCTGAGACCCTCCCTATAGCATGAGATGTGATATCCAACTCCTTCCCATTCCAATCCTGAGACTCTTCCTATAGCATGAGATATGATATCTCAATACTTCTAATACCAAACGTGAGATCCTTCCGATAACATGAGATGTGATATCCAAATCCTTGCCCTTCCAAACCTGAGACCCTCCCTTTAGCATAAAATGTGATATCCAACTCCTTCCTATTCCAATCCTGAGACTCTTCTGATAGCATGAGATGTGATATCTCAATGCTTCTAATACCAAACCTGAGATCCTTCCGATAGCATGAGATGTGATATCTCAATGCTTCTAATACCAAACCTGAGATCCTTCCTATAACATGAGATGTGATATCCAAATCCTTCCCCTTCCAAACCTGAGACCCTCCCTTTAGCATGAGATGTGATATCTAACTCCTTCCCATTCCATTCCTGAGACCCTTCTGATAGCATGAGATGTGATATCTCAATGCCTCTAATACCAAACCTGAGATCCTACCTCTAACATGAAATGAGATATCCAACTCTTTCCCCTTCCAAACCTGAGAGCCTTCCTATAGCATGAGATGTGATATCCAAGTCCTTCCCATTCCAATACTGAGACCCTTCCTATAGCTTGAGATGTGATATCCAACTCCTTCCCATTCCAATTCTGAGACCCTTCCTATAGCATGAGATGTGATATCTCAATGCTTATACCAAACCTGAGAGCCTACCTATAACATGAGATGTGATATCCAAGTCCATCCCATTCCAATCCTTAGACCCTTCCTACAGCATGCGATGTGATATCTCAATGATTCTAATACCAGACCAGAGACTCTTCCTATAACATGAGATGGGATATCCAACTCCTTCCCATTCCAATTCTGAGACCCTTCCTATACTATGAGACTTGATATCTCAATGCTTCTAATACCAAACCTGAGACCCGTAATATAACATGAGATGTGATATCCAAATCCTTCCCCTTCCAAACCTTAGACCCTTCCTTTATCATGAGATGTGATATCCAACTCCTTCCCATTCCAATCCTGAGACCCTTCCGATATCATGAGATGTGATATCTCAAAGCTTCTAATATCAAACTTGAGACCCTCCCTATAGCATGAGATGTGATATCCAAGTCCTTCCCATTCCAATCCTGAGACCCTTCCTATAGCATGAGATGTGATATCTCAATGCTTCTAATACCAAACCTGAGACCCTTCCTATAACATGAGATGGGAATATCCAACTCCTTCCCATTCCAATCTTGGGACCCTTCCGATAGCAGAGATGTGATATCTCAATGCTTATACCAAACCTGAGATCCTTCCTATAACATGAGATGTGATATCCAACTCCTTCCCATTCCAATCCTGAGACACTTCCTATAGCATGAGATGTGATATCTCACTGCTTATACCAAACCTGAGACCCTTCCCATAGCATGAGATGTGATATCCAAGTCCTTCCCATTCCAATCCTGAGACACTTCCTATAGCATGAGATGTGATATCTCAATGCTTCTAATACCAAACTTGAGACTCTTCCTATAACATGAGATGGGATATCCAACTCCTTCCCATTCCAATCCTGAGACCCTTTTGATAGCAGAGATGTGATATCTCAATGTTTATACCAAACCTGAGACCCTTCCTACGGCATGAGATGTCATATTCAACTCCTTCCCATTCCAATCCTGAGACCCTTCCTATAGCATGAGATTTGATATCCAACTCCTTCCCATTCCAATCCTGAGACCCTTCCTATAGCATGAGATGTGATGTCTCAATGCTTCTAATACCAAACCTGAGATCCTTCCTATAACATGAGATCTGATATCCAACTCCTTCCATTCCAATCCTGAGACCCTTCCTATAGCATGAGATGTGATATCTCAATGCTTATACCAAACCTGAGACCGTTCCTATAGCATGAGATGTGATATCCAACTCCTTCCCATTCCAATCCTGAGACCCTTCCTATAGCATGAGATGTGATATCTCAATGCTTCTAATACCAAACCTGAGATCCTTCCTCTAACATGAAATGTGAGATCCAACTCCTTCCCTTTCCAAACCTAAGAGCCTATCTATAGCATGAGATGTGATATCCAAGTCCTTCACATTCCAACCCTTAGACCCTTCCTACAGCATGCAATATGATATCTCAATGATTCCAATAACAAACCTGAGACCCGTCCTATAACATGAGATGGGATATCCAACTCCTTCCCATTCCAATCCTGAGACACTTCCGATAGCAGAGATGTGATATCTCAATGTTTATACCAAACCTGAGACCCTTCCTATAACATGAGATGTGATATCCAACTCCTTCCCATTCCAAACCTGAGACCCTTCCTTTAGCATGAGATGTGATATCCAGCTCCTTCCCATTCCAATCCTGAGACACTTCCGATAGCATGAGATGTGATATCTCAATGCTTCTACCAAACCTGAGACCCTTCCTTTAGCATGAGATGTGATATCCAACTCCTTCCCATTCCAATCCTGAGACCCTTCCTATAGCATGAGATGTGATATCTCAATACTTCTAATACCAAACCTGAGATCCTTCCGATAACATGAGATGTGATATCTCAATACTTCTAATACCAAACCTGAGATCCATCCTATAACATGAGATGTGATATCCAACTCCTTCCCTTTCCAAACCTGAGAGCCGTTCTATAGCATGAGATGTGATAACCAGGTCCTTCCCATTCCAATCCTTAGACCCTTCCTACAGCATGCAATATGATATCTCAATGATTCTAATAACAAACCTGAGACCCGTCCTATAGCATGAGATATGATATCCAAGTCCTTCCCATTCCAATCCTGAGACCCTTCCTATAACACGAAATGTGATATCCAACTCCTTCCCATTCCAACCTGAGACCCTTCCTATAGCATGAGATGGGATATCCAACTTCTTCCAAATCCAATACTGATACCCTTCCGATAGCATGAGATGTGATATCCCAATGCTTCTACCAAACCTGAGACCCATACTATGGCATGAGATGTGATATCAAACTCCTTCCCATTCCAATCCTGAGACCCTTCCTATAGCTTGAGGTGTGATATACAACTCCTTCCCATTCCAATTCTGAGACCCTTCTTATACCATGAGACTTGATATCTCAATGCTTCTAATATTAAACCTGAGACCCGTCCTATAACATGAGATGTGATATCCAAATCCTTCCCCTTCCAAACCTTAGACCCTTCCTTTATCATGAGATGTGATATCCAACTCCTTCCCATTCCAATCCTGAAACCCTTCCGATATCATGAGATTTGTTATCTCAATGCTTCTAATATCAAACTTGAGACCCTACCTATAGCATGAGATGTGACATCCAAGTCCTTCCCATTCCAATCCTGAGACCCTTCCTATAGCATGAGATGTGATATCTCTATGCTTCTAATACCAAACCTGAGACCCTTCCTATAACATGAGATGGGATATCCAACTCCTTCCCATTCCAATCCTGAGACCTTTCCGATAGCAGAGATGTGATATCTCAATGCTTATACCAAACCTGAGAACCTTCCTATGGCCTGAGATGTCATATACAACTCCTTCCCATTCCAATCCTGAGACCCTTCCTTTAGCATGAGATGTGATATCTCAATGCTTATACCAAATCTGAGACCCTTCCTATAGCATGAGATGTGATATCCAATTCCTTCCCATTCCAATCCTGTGACCCTTCCTATAGCATGAGATGTGATATCTCAATGCTTATAGCAAACCTGAGAGCCTACCTATAACATGAGATGTGATATCCAAGTCCATCCCATTCCAATCCTTAGACCCTTCCTACAGCATGCTATGTGATATCTCAATGATTCTAATACCAAACCAGAGACTCTTCCTATAACATGAGATGGGATATCCAACTCCTTCCCATTCCAATCCTGAGCTGCTTCCGATAGCAGAGATGTGATATCTCAATGCTTATACCAAACCTGAGACCCTTCCTATAACATGAGATGTGATATCCAACTCCTTCCCGTACCAAACCTGAGACACTAACTATAGCATATGTGATATCCAACTCCTTCCCATTCCAAACATGAGACCCTTCCTATAGCAAGAAAGTAATATCCAACTCCTACCCATTCCAATCCTGAGACCCTTCCTATAGCAAGAGATGTGATATCCAAATCCTTCCCATTCCAATCCTGAGACCCTTCCTATAACATGAGATGTGATATCCAACTCCTTCCCATTCCAACCTGAGACACTTCCTATAGCATGAGAAGGGATATTCAACTCCTTCCCAATCCAATCCTGAGACCCTTCCGATAGCAGAGATGTGATATCTCAATGCTTATACCAAACCTGAGACCCTTCCTATGGCATGAGATGTGATATCCAACTCCTTGCCATTCAAATCCTGAGACCCTTCCTATAGCATGAGAAGGGATATCCAACTCCTTCCCAATCCAATCCTGAGACCCTTCCGATAGCAGCGACGTGATATCTCAATGCTTCTACCAAACCTGAGACCCTTCCTTTAGCATGAGATGTGATATCCAAATCCTTCACATTCCAATCCTGAGACCCTTCCTATAGCATGAGATGTGATATCTCAATGCTTCTAATACCAAACCTGAGATCCTTCCTATAACATGAGATGTGATATCCAATTCCTTCCCATTCCAAACCTGAGACCCTTCCTATTGGATGAGATGTGATATCCAACTCCTTCCCATTCCAACCCTGAGACCCTTCCTATAGCATGAGATGTGATGTCTCAATGCTTCTAATACCAAACCTGAGATCCTTCCTATAACATGAGATGTGATATCCAACTCCTTCCATTCCAATCCTGAGACCCGTCCTATAGCATGAGATGTGATATCTCAATGCTTATACCAAACCTGAGACCCTTCCTATAGCATGAGATGTGATATCCAACTGCTTCCCATTCCAATCCTGAGACCCTTCCTATAGCATGAGATGTGATATCTCAATGCTTCTAATACCAAACCTGAGATCCTTCCTCTAACATGAAATGTGATATCCAACTCCTTCCCTTTCCAAACCTAAGAGCCTATCTATAGCATGAGATGTGATATCCAAGTCCTTCACATTCCAACCCTTAGACCCTTCCTACAGCATGCAATATGATATCTCAATGATTCTAATAACAAACTTGAGACCCGTCCTATAACATGAGATGGGATATCCAACTCCTTCCCATTCCAATCCTGAGACACTTCCGATAGCAGAGATGTGATATCTCAATGCTTATACCAAACCTGAGACCCTTCCTATAACATGAGATGTGATATCCAAATCCTTCTCGTTCCAAACCTGAGACCCTTCCTTTAGCATGAGATGTGATATCCAGCTCCTTCCCATTCCAATCCTGAGACACTTCCGATAGCATGAGATGTGATATCTCAATGCTTCTAATATCAAAACTGAGACCCTCCCTATAGCATGATATGTGATATCTAAGTTCTTCCCATTCCAATCCTGAGACCCTCCCTATAGCATGAGATGTGATATCCAACTCCTTCCCTTTCCAATCCTGAGACCCTTCCTATAGCATGAGATATGATATCTCAATACTTCTAATACCAAACGTGAGATCCTTCCGATAACATGAGATGTGATATCCAAATCCTTCCCCTTCCAAACCTGAGACCATCCCTTTAGCATGAAATGTGATATCCAACTCCTTCCTATTCCAATCCTGAGACTCTTCTGATAGCATGAGATGTGATATCTCAATGCTTCTAATACCAAACCTGAGATCCTTCCGATAGCATGAGATGTGATATCTCAATGCTTCTAATACCAAACCTGAGATCCTTCCTATAACATGAGATGTGATATCCAAATCCTTCCCCTTCCAAACCTGAGACCCTCCCTTTAGCATGAGATGTGATATCTAACTCCTTCCCATTCCATTCCTGAGACCCTTCTGATAGCATGAGATGTGATATCTCAATGCCTCTAATACCAAACCTGAGATCCTACCTCTAACATGAAATGAGATATCCAACTCTTTCCCCTTCCAAACCTGAGAGCCTTCCTATAGCATGAGATGTGATATCCAAGTCCTTCCCATTCCAATACTGAGACCCTTCCTATAGCTTGAGATGTGATATCCAACTCCTTCCCATTCCAATTCTGAGACCCTTCCTATAGCATGAGATGTGATATCTCAATGCTTATACCAAACCTGAGAGCCTACCTATAGCATGAGATGTGATATCCAAGTCCATCCCATTCCAATCCTTAGACCCTTCCTACAGCATGTGATGTGATATCTCAATGATTCTAATACCAAACCAGAAACTCTTCCTATAACATGAGATGGGATATCCAACTCCTTCCCATTCCAATTCTGAGACCCTTCCTATACTATGAGACTTGATATCTCAATGCTTCTAATACCAAACCTGAGACCCGTAATATAACATGAGATGTGATATCCAAATCCTTCCCCTTCCAAACCTTAGACCCTTCCTTTATCATGAGATGTGATATCCAACTCCTTCCCATTCCAATCCTGAGACCCTTCCGATATCATGAGATGTGATATCTCAAAGCTTCTAATATCAAACTTGAGACCCTCCCTATAGCATGAGATGTGATATCCAAGTCCTTCCCATTCCAATCCTGAGACCCTTCCTATAGAATGAGATGTGATATCTCAATGCTTCTAATACCAAACCTGAGACCCTTCCTATAACATGAGATGGGAATATCCAACTCCTTCCCATTCCAATCTTCAGACCCTTCCGATAGCAAAGATGTGATATCTCAATGCTTATACCACACCTGAGATCCTTCCTATAACATGAGATGTGATATCCAACTCCTTCCCATTCCAATCCTGAGACACTTCCTATAGCATGAGATGTGATATCTCACTGCTTATACCATACCTGAGACCCTTCCCATAGCAGATGTGATATCCAACTCCTTCCCATTCCAATCCTCAGACCCTTCCTATAGCATGAGATGTGATATCTCAATGCTTCTAATGTCAAATTTGAGACCCTACCTATAGCAGGAGATGTGATATCCAAGTCCTTCCCATTCCAATCCTGAGACACTTCCTATAGCATGAGATGTGATATCTCAATGCTTCTAATACCAAACCTGAGACTCTTCCTATAACATGAGATGGGATATCCAACTCCTTCCAATTCCAATCCTGAGACCCTTTTGATAGCAGAGATGTGATATCTCAATGTTTATAGCAAACCTGAGACCCTTCCTACGGCATGAGATGTCATATTCAACTCCTACCCATTCCAATCCTGAGACCCTTCCTATAGCATGAGATTTGATATCCAACTCCTTCCCATTCCAATCCTGAGACCCTTCCTATAGCATGAGATGTGATGTCTCAATGCTTCTAATACCAAACCTGAGATCCTTCCTATAACATGAGATGTGATATCCAACTCCTTCCATTCCAATCCTGAGACCCTTCCTATAGCATGAGATGTGATATATCAATGCTTATACCAAACCTGAGACCCTTCCTATAGCATGAGATGTGATATCCAACTCCTTCCCATTCCAATCCTGAGACCCTTCCTATAGCCTGAGATGTGATATCCAATTCCTTCCCATTCCAATCCTGACACCCTTCCTATAGCATGAGATGTGATATCTCAATGCTTATACCAAACCTGAGAGCCTACCTATAACATGAGATGTGATATCCAAGTCCATCCCATTCCAATCCTTAGACCCTTCCTACAGCATGCGATGTGATATCTCAATGATTCTAATACCAAACCAGAGACTCTTCCTATAACATGAGATGGGATATCCAACTCCTTCCCATTCCAATCCTGAGCCGCTTCCGATAGCAGAGATGTGATATCTCAATGCTTATACCAAACCTGAAACCCTTCCTATAACATGAGATGTGATATCCAACTCCTTCCCGTTCCAAACCTGAGACACTAACTATAGCATATGTGATATCCAACTCCTTCCCATTCCAAACATGAGACCCTTCCTATAGCAAGAAAGTAATATCCAACTCCTACCCATTCCAATCCTGAGACCCTTCCTATAGCAAGAGATGTGATATCCAAATCCTTCCCATTCCAATCCTGAGACCCTTCCTATAACATGAGATGTGATATCCAACTCCTTCCCATTCCAACCTGAGACACTTCCTATAGCATGAGAAGGGATATCCAACTCCTTCCCAATCCAATCCTGAGACCCTTCCGATAGCAGAGATGTGATATCTCAATGCTTATACCAAACCTGAGACCCTTCCTATGGCATGAGATGTGATATCCAACTCCTTGCCATTCAAATCCTGAGACCCTTCCTATAGCATGAGAAGGGATATCCAACTCCTTCCCAATCCAATCCTGAGACCTTCCGATAGCAGCGACGTGATATCTCAATGCTTCTACCAAACCTGAGACCCTTCCTTTAGCATGAGATGTGATATCCAAATCCTTCACATTCCAATCCTGAGACCCTTCCTATAGCATGAGATGTGATATCTCAATGCTTCTAATACCAAACCTGAGATCCTTCCTATAACATGAGATGTGATATCCAATTCCTTCCCATTCCAAACCTGAGACCCTTCCTATTGGATGAGATGTGATATCCAACTCCTTCCCATTCCAACCCTGAGACCCTTCCTATAGCATGAGATGTGATGTCTCAATGCTTCTAATACCAAACCTGAGATCCTTCCTATAACATGAGATGTGATATCCAACTCCTTCCATTCCAATCCTGAGACCCGTCCTATAGCATGAGATGTGATATCTCAATGCTTATACCAAACCTGAGACCCTTCCTATAGCATGAGATGTGATATCCAACTGCTTCCCATTCCAATCCTGAGACCCTTCCTATAGCATGAGATGTGATATCTCAATGCTTCTAATACCAAACCTGAGATCCTTCCTCTAACATGAAATATGATATCCAACTCCTTCCCTTTCCAAACCTAAGAGCCTATCTATAGCATGAGATGTGATATCCAAGTCCTTCACATTCCAACCCTTAGACCCTTCCTACAGCATGCAATATGATATCTCAATGATTCTAATAACAAACCTGAGACCCGTCCTATAACATGAGATGGGATATCCAACTCCTTCCCATTCCAATCCTGAGACACTTCCGATAGCAGAGATGTGATATCTCAATGCTTATACCAAACCTGAGACCCTTCCTATAACATGAGATGTGATATCCAAATCCTTCTCGTTCCAAACCTGAGACCCTTCCTTTAGCATGAGATGTGATATCCAGCTCCTTCCCATTCCAATCCTGAGACACTTCCGATAGCATGAGATGTGATATCTCAATGCTTCTAATATCAAAACTGAGACCCTCGCTATAGCATGATATGTGATATCTAAGTCCTTCCCATTCCAATCCTGAGACACTCCCTATATCATGAGATGTGATATCCAACTCCTTCCCATTCCAATCCTGAGACCCTTCCTATAGCATGAGATATGATATCTCAATACTTCTAATACCAAACGTGAGATCCTTCCGATAACATGAGATGTGATATCCAAATCCTTCCCCTTCCAAACCTGAGACCCTCCCTTTAGCATGAAATGTGATATCCAACTCCTTCCTATTCCAATCCTGAGACTCTTCTGATAGCATGAGATGTGATATCTCAATGCTTCTAATACCAAACCTGAGATCCTTCCGATAGCATGAGATGTGATATCTCAATGCTTCTAATACCAAACCTGAGATCCTTCCTATAACATGAGATGTGATATCCAAATCCTTCCCCTTCCAAACCTGAGACCCTCCCTTTAGCATGAGATGTGATATCTAACTCCTTCCCATTCCATTCCTGAGACCCTTCTGATAGCATGAGATGTGATATCTCAATGCCTCTAATACCAAACCTGAGATCCTACCTCTAACATGAAATGAGATATCCAACTCTTTCCCCTTCCAAACCTGAGAGCCTTCCTATAGCATGAGATGTGATATCCAAGTTCTTCCCATTCCAATACTGAGACCCTTCCTATAGCTTGAGATGTGATATCCAACTCCTTCCCATTCCAATTCTGAGACCCTTCCTACAGCATGCGATGTGAATATCTCAATGATTCTAATACCAAACCAGAGACTCTTCCTATAACATGAGATGGGATATCCAACTCCTTCCCATTCCAATTCTGAGACCCTTCCTATACTATGAGACTTGATATCTCAATGCTTCTAATACCAAACCTGAGACCCGTAATATAACATGAGATGTGATATCCAAATCCTTCCCCTTCCAAACCTTAGACCCGTCCTTTATCATGAGATGTGATATCCAACTCCTTCCCATTCCAATCCTGAGACCCTTCCGATATCATGAGATGTGATATCTCAAAGCTTCTAATATCAAACTTGAGACCCTCCCTATAGCATGAGATGTGATAACCAAGTCCTTCCCATTCCAATCCTGAGACCCTTCCTATAGCATGAGATGTGATATCTCAATGCTTCTAATACCAAACCTGAGACCCTTCCTATAACATGAGATGGGAATATCCAACTCCTTCCCATTCCAATCTTGAGACCCTTCCGATAGCAGAGATGTGATATCTCAATGCTTATACCACACCTGAGATCCTTCCTATAACATGAGATGTGATATCCAACTCCTTCCCATTCCAATCCTGAGACACTTCCTATAGCATGAGATGTGATATCTCACTGCTTATACCAAACCTGAGACCCTTCCCATAGCAGGAGATGTGATATCCAACTCCTTCCCATTCCAATCCTCAGACCCTTCCTATAGCATGAGATGTGATATCTCAATGCTTCTAATGTCAAACTTGAGACCCTACCTATAGGATGAGATGTGATATCCAAGTCCTTCCCATTCCAATCCTGAGACACTTCCTATAGCATGAGATGTGATATCTCAATGCTTCTAATACCAAACCTGAGACTCTTCCTATAACATGAGATGGGATATCCAACTCCTTCCAATTCCAATCCTGAGACCCTTTTGATAGCAGAGATGTGATATCTCAATGTTTATACCAAACCTGAGACCCTTCCTACGGCATGAGATGTCATATTCAACTCCTTCCCATTCCAATCCTGAGACCCTTCCTATAGCATAAGATTTGATATCCAACTCCTTCCCATTCCAATCCTGAGACCCTTCCTATAGCATGAGATGTGATGTCTCAATGCTTCTAATACCAAACCTGAGATCCTTCCTATAACATGAGATGTGATATCCAACTCCTTCCATTCCAATCCTGAGACCCTTCCTATAGCATGAGATGTGATATCTCAATGCTTATACCAAACCTGAGACCCTTCCTATAGCATGAGATGTGATATCCAACTCCTTCCCATTCCAATCCTGAGACCCTTCCTATAGCCTGAGATGTGATATCCAATTCCTTCCCATTCCAATCCTGAGACCCTTCCTATAGCATGAGATGTGATATCTCAATGCTTATACCAAACCTGAGAGCCTACCTATAACATGAGATGTGATATCCAAGTCCATCCCATTCCAATCCTTAGACCCTTCCTACAGCATGCGATGTGATATCTCAATGATTCTAATACCAAACCAGAGACTCTTCCTATAACATGAGATGGGATATCCAACTCCTTCCCATTCCAATCCTGAGCCGCTTCTGATAGCAGAGATGTGATATCTCAATGCTTATACCAAACCTGAGACCCTTCCTATAACATGAGATGTGATATCCAACTCCTTCCCGTTCCAAACCTGAGACACTAACTATAGCATATGTGATATCCAACTCCTTCCCATTCCAAACATGAGACCCTTCCTATAGCAAGAAAATAATATCCAACTCCTACCCATTCCAATCCTGAGACCCTTCCTATAGCAAGAGATGTGATATCCAAATCCTTCCCATTCCAATCCTGAGACCCTTCCTATAACATGAGATGTGATATCCAACTCCTTCCCATTCCAACCTGAGACACTTCCTATAGCATGAGAAGGGATATCCAACTCCTTCCCAATCCAATCCTGAGACCCTTCCGATAGCAGAGATGTGATATCTCAATGCTTATACCAAACCTGAGACCCTTCCTATGGCATGAGATGTGATATCCAACTCCTTGCCATTCAAATCCTGAGACCCTTCCTATAGCATGAGAAGGGATATCCAACTCCTTCCCAATCCAATCCTGAGACCCTTCCGATAGCAGCGACGTGATATCTCAATGCTTCTACCAAACCTGAGACCCTTCCTTTAGCATGAGATGTGATATCCAAATCCTTCACATTCCAATCCTGAGACCCTTCCTATAGCATGAGATGTGATATCTCAATGCTTCTAATACCAAACCTGAGATCCTTCCTATAACATGAGATGTGATATCCAACTCCTTCCATTCCAATCCTGAGACCCGTCCTATAGCATGAGATGTGATATCTCAATGCTTATACCAAACCTGAGACCCTTCCTATAGCATGAGATGTGATATCCAACTGCTTCCCATTCCAATCCTGAGACCCTTCCTATAGCATGAGATGTGATATCTCAATGCTTCTAATACCAAACCTGAGATCCTTCCTCTAACATGAAATGTGATATCCAACTCCTTCCCTTTCCAAACCTAAGAGCCTATCTATAGCATGAGATGTGATATCCAAGTCCTTCACATTCCAACCCTTAGACCCTTCCTACAGCATGCAATATGATATCTCAATGATTCTAATAACAAACCTGAGACCCGTCCTATAACATGAGATGGGATATCCAACTCCTTCCCATTCCAATCCTGAGACACTTCCGATAGCAGAGATGTGATATCTCAATGCTTATACCAAACCTGAGACCCTTCCTATAACATGAGATGTGATATCCAAATCCTTCTCGTTCCAAACCTGAGACCCTTCCTTTAGCATGAGATGTGATATCCAGCTCCTTCCCATTCCAATCCTGAGACACTTCCGATAGCATGAGATGTGATATCTCAATGCTTCTAATATCAAAACTGAGACCCTCCCTATAGCATGATATGTGATATCTAAGTCCTTCCCATTCCAATCCTGAGACCCTCCCTTTAGCATGAAATGTGATATCCAACTCCTTCCTATTCCAATCCTGAGACTCTTCTGATAGCATGAGATGTGATATCTCAATACTTCTAATACCAAACGTGAGATCCTTCCGATAACATGAGATGTGATATCCAAATCCTTCCCCTTCCAAACCTGAGACCCTCCCTTTAGCATGAAATGTGATATCCAACTCCTTCCTATTCCAATCCTGAGACTCTTCTGATAGCATGAGATGTGATATCTCAATGCTTCTAATACCAAACCTGAGATCCTTCCGATAGCATGAGATGTGATATCTCAATGCTTCTAATACCAAACCTGAGATCCTTCCTATAACATGAGATGTGATATCCAAATCCTTCCCCTTCCAAACCTGAGACCCTCCCTTTAGCATGGGATGTGATATCTAACTCCTTCCCATTCCATTCCTGAGACCCTTCTGATAGCATGAGATGTGATATCTCAATGCCTCTAATACCAAACCTGAGATCCTACCTCTAACATGAAATGAGATATCCAACTCTTTCCCCTTCCAAACCTGAGAGCCTTCCTATAGCATGAGATGTGATATCCAAGTCCTTCCCATTCCAATACTGAGACCCTTCCTATAGCTTGAGATGTGATATCCAACTCCTTCCCATTCCAATTCTGAGACCCTTCCCATAGCATGAGATGTGATATCTCAATGCTTATACCAAACCTGAGAGCCTACCTATAGCATGAGATGTGATATCCAAGTCCATCCCATTCCAATCCTTAGACCCTTCCTACAGCACGCGATGTGAATATCTCAATGATTCTAATACCAAACCAGAGACTCTTCCTATAACATGAGATGGGATATCCAACTCCTTCCCATTCCAATTCTGAGACCCTTCCTATACTATGAGACTTGATATCTCAATGCTTCTAATACCAAACCTGAGACCCGTAATATAACATGAGATGTGATATCCAAATCCTTCCCCTTCCAAACCTTAGACCCTTCCTTTATCATGAGATGTGATATCCAACTCCTTCCCATTCCAATCCTGAGACCCTTCCGATATCATGAGATGTGATATCTCAAAGCTTCTAATATCAAACTTGAGACCCTCCCTATAGCATGAGATGTGATATCCAAGTCCTTCCCATTCCAATCCTGAGACCCTTCCTATAGCATGAGATGTGATATCTCAATGCTTCTAATACCAAACCTGAGACCCTTCCTATAACATGAGATGGGAATATCCAACTCCTTCCCATTCCAATCTTGAGACCCTTCCGATAGCAGAGATGTGATATCTCAATGCTTATACCACACCTGAGATCCTTCCTATAACATGAGATGTGATATCCAACTCCTTCCCATTCCAATCCTGAGACACTTCCTATAGCATGAGATGTGATATCTCACTGCTTATACCAAACCTGAGACCCTTCCCATAGCAGGAGATGTGATATCCAACTCCTTCCCATTCCAATCCTCAGACCCTTCCTATAGCATGAGATGTGATATCTCAATGCTTCTAATGTCAAACTTGAGACCCTACATATAGCATGAGATGTGATATCCAAGTCCTTCCCATTCCAATCCTGAGACACTTCCTATAGCATGAGATGTGATATCTCAATGCTTCTAATACCAAACCTGAGACTCTTCCTATAACATGAGATGGGATATCCAACTCCTTCCAATTCCAATCCTGAGACCCTTTTGATAGCAGAGATGTGATATCTCAATGTTTATACCAAACCTGAGACCCTTCCTACGGCATGAGATGTCATATTCAACTCCTTCCCATTCCAATCCTGAGACCCTTCCTATAGCATGAGATTTGATATCCAACTCCTTCCCATTCCAATCCTGAGACCCTTCCTATAGCATGAGATGTGATGTCTCAATGCTTCTAATACCAAACCTGAGATCCTTCCTATAACATGAGATGTGATATCCAACTCCTTCCATTCCAATCCTGAGATCCTTCCTATAGCATGAAATGTGATATATCAATGCTTATACCAAACCTGAGACCCTTCCTATAGCATGAGATGTGATATCCAACTCCTTCCAATTCCAATCCTGAGACCCTTCCTATAGCCTGAGATGTGATATCCAATTCCTTCCCATTCCAATCCTGAGACCCTTCCTATAGCATGAGATGTGATATCTCAATGCTTCTAATACCAAACCTGAGATCCTTCCTATAACATGAGATGTGATATCCAACTCCTTCCATTCCAATCCTGAGATCCTTCCTATAGCATGAAATGTGATATATCAATGCTTATACCAAACCTGAGACCCTTCCTATAGCATGAGATGTGATATCCAACTCCTTCCAATTCCAATCCTGAGACCCTTCCTATAGCCTGAGATGTGATATCCAAGTCCATCCCATTCCAATCCTTAGACCCTTCCTACAGCATGCGATGTGATATCTCAATGATTCTAATACCAATCCAGAGACTCTTCCTATAACATGAGATGGGATATCCAACTCCTTCCCATTCCAATCCTGAGCCGCTTCCGATAGCAGAGATGTGATATCTCAATGCTTATACCAAACCTGAGACCCTTCCTATAACATGAGATGTGATATCCAACTCCTTCCCGTTCCAAACCTGAGACACTAACTATAGCATATGTGATATCCAACTCCTTCCCATTCCAAACATGAGACCCTTCCTATAGCAAGAAAGTAATATCCAACTCCTACCCATTCCAATCCTGAGACCCTTCCTATAGCAAGAGATGTGATATCCAAATCCTTCCCATTCCAATCCTGAGACCCTTCCTATAACATGAGATGTGATATCCAACTTCTTCCCATTCCAACCTGAGACACTTCCTATAGCATGAGAAGGGATATCCAGCTCCTTCCCAATCCAAACCTGAGACCCTTCCTATGGCATGAGATGTGATATCCAACTCCTTGCCATTCAAATCCTGAGACCCTTCCTATAGCATGAGAAGGGATATCCAACTCCTTCCCAATCCAATCCTGAGACCCTTCCGATAGCAGCGACGTGATATCTCAATGCTTCTACCAAACCTGAGACCCTTCCTTTAGCATGAGATGTGATATCCAAATCCTTCACATTCCAATCCTGAGACCCTTCCTATAGCATGAGATGTGATATCTCAATGCTTCTAATACCAAACCTGAGATCCTTCCTATAACATGAGATGTGATATCCAATTCCTTCCCATTCCAAACCTGAGACCCTTCCTATTGGATGAGATGTGATATCCAACTCCTTCCATTCCAATCCTGAGACCCGTCCTATAGCATGAGATGTGATATCTCAATGCTTATACCAAACCTGAGACCCTTCCTATAGCATGAGATGTGATATCCAACTGCTTCCCATTCCAATCCTGAGACCCTTCCTATAGCATGAGATGTGATATCTCAATGCTTCTAATACCAAACCTGAGATCCTTCCTCTAACATGAAATGTGATATCCAACTCCTTCCCTTTCCAAACCTAAGAGCCTATCTATAGCATGAGATGTGATATCCAAGTCCTTCACATTCCAACCCTTAGACCCTTCCTACAGCATGCAATATGATATCTCAATGATTCTAATAACAAACCTGAGACCCGTCCTATAACATGAGATGGGATATCCAACTCCTTCCCATTCCAATCCTGAGACACTTCCGATAGCAGAGATGTGATATCTCAATGCTTATACCAAACCTGAGACCCTTCCTATAACATGAGATGTGATATCCAAATCCTTCTCGTTCCAAACCTGAGACCCTTCCTTTAGCATGAGATGTGATATCCAGCTCCTTCCCATTCCAATCCTGAGACACTTCCGATAGCATGAGATGTGATATCTCAATGCTTCTAATATCAAAACTGAGACCCTCCCTATAGCATGATATGTGATATCTAAGTCCTTCCCATTCCAATCCTGAGACCCTCCCTATATCATGAGATGTGATATCCAACTCCTTCCCATTCCAATCCTGAGACCCTTCCTATAGCATGAGATATGATATCTCAATACTTCTAATACCAAACGTGAGATCCTTCCGATAACATGAGATGTGATATCCAAATCCTTCCCCTTCCAAACCTGAGACCCTCCCTTTAGCATGAAATGTGATATCCAACTCCTTCCTATTCCAATCCTGAGACTCTTCTGATAGCATGAGATGTGATATCTCAATGCTTCTAATACCAAACCTGAGATCCTTCCGATAGCATGAGATGTGATATCTCAATGCTTCTAATACCAAACCTGAGATCCTTCCTATAACATGAGATGTGATATCCAAATCCTTCCCCTTCCAAACCTGAGACCCTCCCTTTAGCATGAGATGTGATATCCAAGTCCTTCCCATTCCAATACTGAGACCCTTCCTATAGCTTGAGATGTGATATCCAACTCCTTCCCATTCCAATTCTGAGACCCTTCCTATAGCATGAGATGTGATATCTCAATGCTTATACCAAACCTGAGAGCCTACCTATAGCATGAGATGTGATATCCAAGTCCATCCCATTCCAATCCTTAGACCCTTCCTACAGCATTCGATGTGAATATCTCAATGATTCTAATACCAAACCAGAGACTCTTCCTATAACATGAGATGGGATATCCAACTCCTTCCCATTCCAATTCTGAGACCCTTCCTATACTATGAGACTTGATATCTCAATGCTTCTAATACCAAACCTGAGACCCGTAATATAACATGAGATGTGATATCCAAATCCTTCCCCTTCCAAACCTTAGACCCGTCCTTTATCATGAGATGTGATATCCAACTCCTTCCCATTCCAATCCTGAGACCCTTCCGATATCATGAGATGTGATATCTCAAAGCTTCTAATATCAAACTTGCGACCCTCCCTATAGCATGAGATGTGATATCCAAGTCCTTCCCATTCCAATCCTGAGACCCTTCCTATAGCATGAGATGTGATATCTCAATGCTTCTAATACCAAACCTGAGACCCTTCCTATAACATGAGATGGGAATATCCAACTCCTTCCCATTCCAATCTTGAGACCCTTCCGATAGCAGAGATGTGATATCTCACTGCTTATACCAAACCTGAGACCCTTCCCATAGCAGGAGATGTGATATCCAACTCCTTCCCATTCCAATCCTCAGACCCTTCCTATAGCATGAGATGTGATATCTCAATGCTTCTAATGTCAAACTTGAGACCCTACCTATAGCATGAGATGTGATATCCAAGTCCTTCCCATTCCAATCCTGAGACACTTCCTATAGCATGAGATGTGATATCTCAATGCTTCTAATACCAAACCTGAGACTCTTCCTATAACATGAGATGGGATATCCAACTCCTTCCAATTCCAATCCTGAGACCCTTTTGATAGCAGAGATGTGATATCTCAATGTTTATACCAAACCTGAGACCCTTCCTACGGCATGAGATGTCATATTCAACTCCTTCCCATTCCAATCCTGAGACCCTTCCTATAGCATGAGATTTGATATCCAACTCCTTCCCATTCCAATCCTGAGACCCTTCCTATAGCATGAGATGTGATGTCTCAATGCTTCTAATACCAAACCTGAGATCCTTCCTATAACATGAGATGTGATATCCAACTCCTTCCATTCCAATCCTGAGACCCTTCCTATAGCATGAGATGTGATATCTCAATGCTTATACCAAACCTGAGACCCTTCCTATAGCATGAGATGTGATATCCAACTCCTTCCCATTCCAATCCTGAGACCCTTCCTATAGCCTGAGATGTGATATCCAATTCCTTCCCATTCCAATCCTGAGACCCTTCCTATAGCATGAGATGTGATATCTCAATGCTTATACCAAACCTGAGAGCCTACCTATAACATGAGATGTGATATCCAAGTCCATCCCATTCCAATCCTTAGACCCTTCCTACAGCATGCGATGTGATATCTCAATGATTCTAATACCAAACCAGAGACTCTTCCTATAACATGAGATGGGATATCCAACTCCTTCCCATTCCAATCCTGAGCCGCTTCCGATAGCAGAGATGTGATATCTCAATGCTTATACCAAACCTGAGACCCTTCCTATAACATGAGATGTGATATCCAACTCCTTCCCGTTCCAAACCTGAGACACTAACTATAGCATATGTGATATCCAACTCCTTCCCATTCCAAACATGAGACCCTTCCTATAGCAAGAAAGTAATATCCAACTCCTACCCATTCCAATCCTGAGACCCTTCCTATAGCAAGAGATGTGATATCCAAATCCTTCCCATTCCAATCCTGAGACCCTTCCTATAACATGAGATGTGATATCCAACTCCTTCCCATTCCAACCTGAGACACTTCCTATAGCATGAGAAGGGATATCCAACTCCTTCCCAATCCAATCCTGAGACCCTTCCGATAGCAGAGATGTGATATCTCAATGCTTATACCAAACCTGAGACCCTTCCTATGGCATGAGATGTGATATCCAACTCCTTGCCATTCAAATCCTGAGACCCTTCCTATAGCATGAGAAGGGATATCCAACTCCTTCCCAATCCAATCCTGAGACCCTTCCGATAGCAGCGACGTGATATCTCAATGCTTCTACCAAACCTGAGACCCTTCCTTTAGCATGAGATGTGATATCCAAATCCTTCACATTCCAATCCTGAGACCCTTCCTATAGCATGAGATGTGATATCTCAATGCTTCTAATACCAAACCTGAGATCCTTCCTATAACATGAGATGTGATATCCAATTCCTTCCCATTCCAAACCTGAGACCCTTCCTATTGGATGAGATGTGATATCCAACTCCTTCCTATTCTAACCCTGACACCCTTCCTATAGCATGAGATGTGATGTCTCAATGCTTCTAATACCAAACCTGAGATCCTTCCTATAACATGAGATGTGATATCCAACTCCTTCCATTCCAATCCTGAGACCCGTCCTATAGCATGAGATGTGATATCTCAATGCTTAT